>NW_016107357.1:11160395-11169766 GCF_001604975.1 Cebus imitator
TGGGGTTATAGTTTTAACATTAATTAGGCTTTATTGTTTGGTGTTTGTACTTTAGGGGCTCCAGTTAAATGTATTTTAGTCCTTCTTTCCTGGCTTTTATTTTAACCTCTTTTCTCTGAACCTTCCTACTCCTATTTTCATATTATTTTCAATTTCTTGATTGTTTTCTTGCCATTCTTCAGTGTCCTTTTACATATTTTCATTTGAATATATTCACCCTTGGGCACCTTGTAATTATTCTTTGTTTCTGGAATAGTTTTTGTCATTATTTCCAATTTCCTGCTTCAATTTGCTCAACCCTTGTCACAGTTCTTCCTAATTTTTGTCTAATGTGTCTTTAGTTTTTGAAATTTCTTATTCTAGCTCTATAGGGGTGTGTGTGTTTGTGTGTGTGTATCCAAATACATGATACTTTGTTCAGTTTATGTGGTATTGCAATTGTCTTATGCTTCATGGTTTTTATTGTGAAGGTTTTCATCGCAAAAAAATGTTATGATTTATTTTTCATCATCAGAAATGTGATTACTTTTCTGTTTTCTTTTTGCAGAATCTTTACATGCAGTTGATTTGATGTTTTCCTGTTACTAGGCATTTTGAGGCAGGGTTCCCAGTTCAAGAGTGTTCTCTTTCATCTGTGTACCGAAATGCAGTTTTTAATAGATAATGTTGGTGTTTGGGGAGGGACTGTCTGTCTTCTCTTTTATTTCTGCAGGATTAGTAATTTTCCCTTCTGACTTCCTTCTTTACCTTCATTGCCAGGCCTCTGAAGGACATTATCTTTTTCCTATTTATCTGACTTTTTCCCGGAAGTAAGTCTCCTTCAAGGCTGTCACATCTTGTCCTATTTTCTTTGAAATCTCTTCCCTTGATCAATAAGGCACCTGACCTCTGTTCAGTTTTTAGTTCTTGGTGTTGGACTTCCTCTTTACGGAGGTGACAATCTTGTGCTTCACTTAAGTCCTTGGCAATCAATAGTGGAGGGAGCGCTGTTGGAATTTTATGTCTTTTCTTTCTTTTACTTAAGCAATTTGAAGTTCAGTTCATGCCATTCTTTCCAAGTAGTGCTGAAGGCTTGTTTTTGTTTTGTTGAGGATGTGGGTAGGGACTCATATTCAGGCAGCTGCCATTATCCTCTGACTAGAAAGCTCCTGAAAACATTTAATATATCAAGTACTAAGTAACATTTCTCTCTGTTTCTCTTTTTTTTTTTTTTTTTTTTGAAACGGAGTCTCACTCTCTCGCCAGGCTGGAGTGCAGTGGCGCAATCTCCACTCACTGGAACCTCCGCCTCTCAGGTTCAAGCGATTCTCCTGCCTCAGCCTCCCGACTGGGATTACAGGTGCCCTCCACTACGCCCAGCTAATATTTTGTAAATTTAGTAGAGACGGGGTTTCAGTATATTGGCCAGGCTTGTCTTGAACTCCTGACCTCGTGATCCGTCCACCTCGGCCTCCCAAAGTGGTGGGATTACAGGCGTGAGCCACCGCGCCCGGTCAGGCACATTTCTCTTTTCTTAGCAACACTGGAAACTTTGCGTGTTACAAGGGCATCACCAAGGTTACATAGATTCTGTTACAAGACACATCGTTTTCTTGTAACGTTAAAGATGCTAAGTGTGCTTTTTAAAGAAAGCAACAAATGAGAATGAAAAGATTTTAAACAATACACAATTGCCTTCCTTCTTCCTCATTTCGTGTTTATTTAAAAGAACAACTCTACCATTGATAACTCTGTCACCCACAGAAAAATGTTCTTTTGAAAATTATCTTCTCATTTCCTACCTCAAAAACTCCGTCTGCCTAAATAGATAAATCGATACCAGTGGGTCAGGAATGGTTTGCTACAAGATGAGCGAGAAAACTGCAGGAAGCGGCAGCAAAGTCGGGTTCTGACGGGCGGTTTGCACCAAAAACTCAGCTCAGTTGGTCAATAAGAGCAAGCCCGTTAAAGGTCTGAGGTGGCCCCAAAGACCAAGGCTAAAGAGGTGACAGTCTGGGCAGGAAGCGCCGAGGTCACTACCGCCCCTGTAACCGAGAGTCCCCGTGTGCGTGAGCACGGCTGTGTGCCCACGTGTGCGCGCGCTCCAGCCCGGTCCCGGGGCAGCCACCTGTCACTCACGGGGGACGGGGCGGCCTGCGGCGAAGCACGCCGCGGGAGGGTAGGCAGGCGGGCAGCACGAGGACCGAGGAGGGGGCGGCGCCCAGGCTCTCCCGGCGAGGCCCTGCCGGCGGAGCCCGGCGTGCTGCAGCCATGGAGACGCGGCAGTCCCCTCCCGCGGCCCGCGCCACGGCCCCCGCAGCCGCCGCCGATTGGTCGCCCTTTGCTCCCTGACCCCCTCGCCGCCTCCGAGGCCGGCGCTTCCTGCTCGGGCGCCGCGCGGCGCCGCCGGCCCGGGGCGGAGCTCGGGCGCCGAGTGCGCGCCGCCGCCGAGCAGTAGCCCCGCGCGGGAGGAGGAGCCGCCGCCGCGCCCTTCCCCTTCCTCCGCTCCTCCCCCGGCCCCCACCGCGCCCGCGGCCGGCCCAGGCAGCACTCGCGAGCAGCGGCGGCCCCGCCGGCGGCCGAGTTGGGAGAATGCGGCGGCGCTCGCGGATGCTGCTCTGCTTCGCCTTCCTGTGGGTGCTGGGCATCGCCTACTACATGTACTCGGGGGGCGGCTCCGCGCTGGCCGGGGGCGCCGGCGGCGGCGCCGGCAGGAAGGTGAGTGGAGCGCCCTGCCGCGGCCCGGCCCCTGCGCCCACCTCCACCCCGCATCCCGCACCCTGCCCCCCTGCCCCTGCCCCTGCCCCTGCTCCTGCCTCCCGCCTGCTCCGCGCCGCTCCTGCTTTTCTCCGCCCGGACCTCGGCTCGCGCCGCCCGCCCCCGCCCGGGGCCTCCGCGCCGAGTGCCCAGGGCAGGGGTGCACCCGGCCCCTCTGCTCACGCCGGGCTCCGAGAGGGCGGACCCCGCAGCCTTCTCATCCCTCCGCCCCCTCCCGTGGACGTCGCCCCTCTCTCTGCTTGTCGTAATTCGAGTCTGGTCCGGCCGCCGGGAGCCCCATCCCCTGCGGTTGGAAGTTTAGGGATGGGGGTGTTGGGAAACACAAAGGGGGTGGGGAGGAGAGAAGAGAGAGGCGACCGCCTTTCCAGCGCGTCATGTGCAGCAGAGAGAGTCCAAGTTTCTTTTCAGCCCTTTGATACGAGCGGCTGCAAATCCTCGCTCCTTTCCCTCTGTCGCTCCGCGGGGGGTGGGTTCCGTGTTTCTGCCACCTTCTCTGCCCTTTACCTTTGGGGAGCAGGGGCGGCCACTCCCGTGCCAAGTAAAGCCCCAGGGCCCGTGCGAGCCGGGGCAGTGCACCCCTGCGCCCCGAGCGAGGCCAGTCGGGGCCGTTCCCTTGCGGACTCCGCGTTACCTTCTGCCCAGCCGGGCCCCCGGCCCTCCCGCGCGAGCCGGACGTGGTCTCCTGAGCTTGCATTTTCCATCCCCACTCCCCGCTACGGGGAGAATCTCTCTTCTACGGATATGTTTTCAGCATGTTTTGGGGGCCGAGTGATCCGGCAGTGGGGACTGTGTGAGCTGCTCTGCGGTTCCGCGTCCTCGTCCAGCCTCCCCGGACGGCCGGGCCTTGGGCATTCGGGAGGATGATGAGCGCTGGGAGGAGCCGGGACTGTGCGATCCTGGGGCCGGGAGAGCAGGGCATCGGGCTGTGGGCTGGAACACAACGGCTGGGGATGTTTGTAGTGTTATACTGGTTCCTCGGCTTTGAAAGCAGCGTTATCCCTTCCCAATTCCCGTAACCCTCATTGCTGTGACATTTAGTGTCACTGCAAACCCAGGAAATTCTGAGTTAATGGAGATGGACCACGGGTGGTTGGGTTGGAACAAGAGAGTGGTATCCTGAAACAAGCCAGAGGGGACTAACTAGATGAACAGACTTCAGCTGTGAAGTCAAACCCCTGAAAGTCCACACTGGGGTTTGGCCGCTTCAGAGGTTTTCTCTTTGCTTCATTCATTCATAGCTGAAGATGTTAGATGGAATGGGTATCTTGTTTGGTTTCTGGTAAATTTCATGGATTTGTTTTATCTAGAGCGGTAGAAATGAAGCCGTCTTTCCATGTGCTGAATCGGCCTAGCTTGCTTCTGAGCTGACATTGTACTCTTCGCGCTCTTTGTTAAAAAAAAAAAAAAAAAAAAAAAAAAATCATATAGGTAGTATACCTGAAGACTTGGGTTATTCTTGAACAGCAAAGAGCATGCAGCCAGCAAAAGCCATGCAGTCCTTTCAAAACTATAGTCGTGCCAAACTGGAATGATTTTTAAAACTTTACTTCTCAGTAAACTGTGCCTTGGCCACTCTGCATAGCCTGGTGTCCTGATAAGACTTGGCAAAGCTTTCTGCCTTTCATGTGAAGAAAACCAAACACATAAGCCACCCTTGGCGTTTCTCTTTCCTTAGTCTGCCACTTTCATTAGTACACGTGATTAGAAAGAGCAAGCGCGCTGTCTGCCTCCTGGAGGCTGATTCCTCACTCTGGAGGGCTTCAGTTGCTGAATGGTGTGAGGGGTCTTCCATGCAGAAGTCTTCAGACACTCCTGGAGTGTGTGTTCTTAGTTTAAAAAAAAAATCCAAGAATTTCTTGTGGGCTGGTGGCAATATAGAAAAGTACAGGAAGAAAAAGTGGGGGAAATGAACAATTACACATAGATTGGTGATTTGGGATTCTATTCTTTCTGTCAACGAACCATAACATTTAATTCTAGCCCTTAGAATGTTTTGGTGATTTGTCGGTTGGGGAAGAGGTGTGTGAATGCAGTAGCTTTTGAAATTGCAGTGGAAGACTCATTAACTTCATGTGGTGGACCTCGGGTTAAAGAGAAGCCTTAAGATGGTTTCTGGAGGGGATAAATAGAGCCCTGGTGTCTTGAATGCCTGATCTACAGGAAAATCATGTAGTCTTCTGTCCTCCTGAATTGTTTCCATGGATTTAGAGACTAGAAGCATCTCCAAATTTAGTTCATTCTCATACCAAAAAAAAAAAAAAAAAAAAAAAAGTGGTTTGTTTGGCTTGTAAAGTATGGACATAAAAAAGAGAGTGGGCCATGCGTGGAAAGGAAGGATTTAAATGCTAACTATAGTTTAAATTTTAGAGATAAGTGGACCTAGGTGTTTTCTCCTGCTTTATACTGTTCAAGTCAGGGCTCTCATTCCGTATTTTGCCAATTTCTACACATCCTGATGTTTTTCGTAGGGTACCAGACTATACTATTGTGCTTTAGGAATCGTCTGAAGGGAGTCCAACTAGGATTTCTGCTGCTTCAGCAGCCCGGCCCAGGCTTGTCATTGTGTGCCCTGCCTGTTAAGTAACTCATCACAGAACTGTTATTCTCCACTTGGCAAAACCCGGACAGGCAGCTCACCTCAGATTGCAGGTTTAATAAACTAAGCAGGAGGGAGTGCTGAAAACCAACCTGAGGCACTGCTGCGCAACTCAGGACTCAGCGCCCAGGCCCGGGACATGTACGTTCAAGCAGTTCATGCAAAATATTGTTTTAAATTACATCTCATTTACATTTGTGTCCATGCCCCTTCCCCCCATATTTTGCTCTTTTCCCCTAAATTGATGATTTGCACTTCAAGGGTGCCTTTCCTTTGAGCTTCTTAAATGCTTTAAAATTTTAATCATGTTAAGTCTCCCCTGGGCTTTGGTATGTTGGCAGTGGATGGCGCAGCAGAAGAGAGGAAGGGATTTCTCTGGAAATGAAGCTGCCCACGGGTGATTTGTGGCTGTTTAGGGTGGGAAGGGAAGGGTTTTCTCTCTGCTGTAAGAATGTGTGGAGCCTGAGACCCTTTGCCTATGTGCCTGCGTATTGGGAGGGAAGGGACAACTTCAGTCGAGGGAAATGATCTGGAGCCCTGGGAGCCTGTCCACTTTGTACAGCAGCATCACCCTTATTCCCTGAGCTAGCACGAGGGCTGTAGCCCTTGCCTGAGAGTCCAAGGGTGGAGGACTTTGGGTGGGATCTTCTAGGAAAGGGGGGAGGTGGGCGGGGAGGCGGGCAGGTCCTTTCTTGGAACAGTGAAGGACCCCGAGAGGCTAGACCATGTGCTCATGAAGTGGAACATTAGGGTGTAAAGTTAGAGAATTCACAACTAAATTGTAACCGGCTTCAAATGCCAGGCTGACTTGTTGGTTCTTAATTTGGGAACCAGTCATGTTTTTGAGCTAGTGGTAGATGTTCAGATAAAGGGAAATGCACAAATCCACTTATTTGCATTGAGTGAGACCTAGCTGTTTACCTCTTTGTGCTTAGTGACCTTCACTGATGCATTGGACCTCTCTGATCTCAGTTTCCTCATCTTTGCAGTGGGAATACTCATTCTTACCTCATGGCCTTGTTCGGAGAATTGAATACTGTTAGTGGGTGCTGAATAACTGCTGTCTCTGAAAGAGGAAAATGAAAAAACAAAATATCCCCTTGAGACTATAGTGAAGCAGGAATCTTAAGTTCATGATATTCTGATATACTTCTTGATTTCTGGAAAATTGTTGCCCCTTTTTGTCCCTCACCCCCACCTCTGAGATTGATCTGACTGGTTTGTTTGGGGCTTGGGCTATGAATGAATCTTAAAGCTGTTAGAGATGGACTCTGGGAAGTTGTCCAGATACCATGCCAGCTCTCTTGTACCCAATTGTGGTGTCAGAATGGGGATCTCCGTAGTGGGCAGCCAGCAGGAATATGAGTGGAGGTCGCAGCTTGCCTTGGTGGTTAGATAGTGGGAGTGTCACTGGTGGACGTGTGCCTGGGCGAGGGTTCCTGTGGTGGGGTCCCAGGTTCTGGAGCGCCCCTGCTCTTCCTCTGCAGTCCTGCTCCTCTTGTTAGAAGTGCAGGGCGCTGTGATCACTGGAAGCACGTGTGGCTTGAGGTCGAGCATTGGGCCCCCACGTGGTTTCCTGGGTATCAGAAATCTGTGATCCCCTCTGGGTGAATGCAGAGGGGGACACCCGTACCACTCCTTGCCACCTATCGTCAGGCTGGAGTTTAAAGAAAGTCCACTTGAAATGAGTTTGAAGTTGACATAGGGAGGGCAGTAGCAGGGAAAACCACTCTATAGCCAGATAATCTGACAATGGCACTGTAACGTAAACTTCTCTCTTTAAAGAAAATAAAGTTTCCCTCTTTTGGAGTCATGTTGTGGCTGCCTGCGGGTATGCAAACATAATGGAAACAAATTATGACTGCTAAACAGTGCAGAAGTAACAAGCTCAGTCCCTAGACCCTTGAGCAAAAATGAAAAAGCAGCTGCTGTACCCGGCACTGAGTGGGATCAGCTTGCCCAGGCTCTGTTGGGCCTTGGGATGGGGAACACCTGGGAAGCTTGTGAACGTTTTCTGAGGCTTCAGGCCCGCTGTAAGTTTCTCTCCCTAGTTCCTGTTTGGATGCCTGATGGGTGAGTGGTTGGTCTCCTATTTGGAACAGAGGAAGAGGTGGTCAGAAAAATGATGGGGAAGCGGGTAGGGGACATAATATTTTTGTTGCTGCTGCTTATGTTTCTCAGGCCTTTGGGGAGAGGAAAGTCAGTTTGGGAAGATGCTCATTTTAGTGTCAAAGCAGGCAAGGCCGCTGTCCTGCCTAACTTCTAGCAAGTCCAGAGGCAGTGGGCTTAGTGAAAGGAGGAGTGGTGGGGCCGGGGTGAGGCTGCCTGGGACAGAGACGCAGGTGTAAGCAGTGAGACTCTGGCTGAGATCCCGGGAAGGGAAGCTAGGCATTCCTGGGAAAAGCCTGTGAAGTCTCCCAGAGCTCCCCGCAGACTTCATGTGATAAGAAAACATGCAAACCTGGCCAAGTCTATGCTCCCTTTTGGTTTTTGTGATTTTGTCCTTGGGAAGCCTGTTCCGGAAGCTCTGCAGGGGTGATGCTGAGCCATACAAGTCAGGGGATATCCAGATGGAAACACACTGGCATAGCCATGCCACACACATGTAACAGTGAGGCACTTCCATGCTGGTTGTTAAATATGCTCTGTTTTGAGACACCCCCCCCACCCCCCTGCCGAATGCCCTCCAGTTCCTAGCTGCCCTGCTGCTCTGGTCTTTCCTTGGGATCTCTTTCCCATGTTCAGCAAAAAAGGATTGAATCTTACCATCTGAAAGGCCTCTTGGAGCCACTTCTGTGCCTGTGCCATAGTGAACATGCTAATTGTCATCCCTGTAAACGTGCCACTTGGATAGAAGGAGGCCTAGCCCCGCTTCCATGATGGGAACAGTCCCTTTTCCCCTTGAGTAAGTCTTTGATTCTGTGTTACTGTTGAGAGTCCTGGTTCCACCATTGTAGTCTTGTGGCCTTGCCTCTAGACTGCCTTATGGGTGAATGTGTTTAAGGAGGAGGGATGTCTTGGAACTTCCATATGCAAACCCTCCAGAATGGGTCCTGGGATAGGCTGGGCCTGGCGAGGAACTCTCCCCCCTGGAGAATTACATTGAATTCATTGCTGTATGCTCACCAGTGATCACTCCTGTCCCTAGAGTGGAACTTGGCTTGGTTCTCTTAACAGTATGAAGATGCCCTGACCGTAGCCCTGCGCTCGATCTTCACGATGAACCCAGTGTGGAGTTGCCAGGAATGCTGTCTTCAGTTTACCTGCCCAGTTCAGAAAGCCTCCCACCTTTCTCTATTGTAAACCATGGAAATAAAAGAGGCTCAAGGCACTAATCCGTCTTCCCTGGTGGGCCCCCACCTTTCTAGGGTTCCCTGCTCTAAGCAGGCAGCTCCGTGTTCCTGCCTGGCCCTTGCCTCCTGCAGCAGAGGGTAAACACGGGCATTTTTGTACTTAGACATGTCTACCAGCATGGGTCCCTGAAGCATGGGGTATCTTATACAGATTAGGTTTCTTAGCATGCTGAAATGTAGATGACAGTGATTCATCAGGGCCAGATTTGGAGAAAAATGAAAACTGTCGCATAGCGTCTCACTCATGGGCTTCCATTTAAAAAGCTTTCCCAGGCTATGGGAGCTATATGAGCCCCTTGTCTCACTGAGGCCGGCTGTCACAAAGAAGCAGTTGAGGGCTGGCTGCCTGGGGGCTGTGAAATGGGCCCATCACTCATGGCTCAGCCTGCCCTGGCTGGGCTGCTCACCCTGGTCACCTGTCCCTTCTGCCCCAACCTTCGTGGGCTCCCCATGGAGCAGGAGATGGAACAAAAATGTCCTAGGCCCTTCCTGCTGGCCATCTGGTCCTGCCCAGGGCTGGCAGTTTCCTGTCCCTAACTCTTAGAGACAAGGAATGGCCAGGAAGGTTGAAGATACAGTTACTGTATTTCTGGAGTCCAGTTCAAGACATGCATTTGGGCAGGGACAAGGGCACTTTCGGGACAGTGGTTCCTCTAGTTCAGTTT
>NW_016107357.1:11169842-11186286 GCF_001604975.1 Cebus imitator
TTTTTTTTGAGTGACAGGACTGTGGTCTGTCCCCCAGGCTGGAGCTCAGTGGTACAATCAAAGCTCACTGTAGCCTCAAAGTGCCCTTGTCCCTGCCCAAATGCATGTCTTGAACTGGACCCCTGGGCTCAAGTGATCGTTTCACCTCAGCCTCTGAGTAGCTAGGACTGCAGGCATGTGCTGCCACACCAGGCTAATTTTTAAATTTTTAAATTTTTTGTAGGACAGGTTTTCACTATGTTGTCCAGGCTGAACTCCTGGGCTCAAGTGGTCCTCCTGCCTTGGCCTCCCAAAGCATTGGGATTCCAGGTGTGAGCCACCGTACCAGGCTGGATAATTCTTAGCAAGGCTGTCCTCTGCATTGGACGATGTGTAGCAGTGAACTTAGCCTCTACCCACTCGATGCCAGTAGTTCCCCTGACCCTGATCCTGCCAAGTTGTAACAACCAAAAATGTCTACAGATGTTGCCAAGTGTCCTGGTGAGGGTGGGGAGGTAGGCAGAATTACCCTTGATGGAGAAGCCATCCTTAGTCGGTTAACTTTGATATCATTCCTTCTGCCTGAGCCTTTATGCTTAGACCTTCTTGGAGTGGGACTGCTTTTCTGTGTGGTTTGGGGAGGACCCCTGTGGGAGGACTGATATGTTCATACATTTTAATTTAAAAAATTTAATAAACACTTTCATAGCACCCACTGTGCATAGAAATAAAAGGGCTGCTTTTCACCTCAGCTCTTTTATTTCTCCTAGCATACTGATAAAACTGAAGCACGAAAGGTTAAGTGACTTTGCCAACGTCACAGGGCTCGCGGGTGGCAGACCCAGGGTTGTCTGGTGGAAGAGATCTCATCAGGGCCTCTGGAGGCAGTGGGGTTTTTCTGCGACTCCTGGTTGAGGGTTTCTGCCAGCCGGTGGTGAACCTGGCTTGCTCCTGCTCCTGGACCTCCCATGCCCCTTCCTTGCATTGGCAGTGCCCTCATACTACAGCCTCATTTGGAATGTTCCCGGAAGGCATCTTGGAGCAGATGCACATACGGTAATGCCTTGATAGTAGAGCTGATCTGTTTTGCTCGTTTCTTCATTTTTACATTTTACTCCATGGAATTTTTGTTTGCACCCTCCAGGCCTCTGCCTGTCCCGAAGGCAGCAATCCTCAGCTGCCCTTCTGGAAGAAGCAGAGATGAAAACAGCCTCTGGTTCTTTTCATTCATTCTTTCATTGAGTATCTCTTGAGCCCCTCCTATGTGCCAGGCACTGCTTGAGTGTTTGATAGTGCACCAGTGGTTGTAACAGACACTAAATCCTTGTGGTCGTGGAGCTTTCATTCTAGTGGGGGCCTGTGGTGAGCCAGACAGTGACATAAAGCCAGTTATGGAGTGTGCAGGAAGGGGCTATGTGCTGTGGAAAATATAGAGCAGCGTATGGGGCTTAGGAATCAGGGTGAAGGGTAGTTGCAGTATTAATGTGGTGATCACGTAGGCTCATGGAGAAAGCAGGATTGGAGCTGAGACTCAGAGGTGAAGACGGGCCATTGTGGCTCCCTCTGAAGCAGAGGGAGCCCCTGGGTTTAGCTTTGTTCAGCCTCTTTTTCTGTGAACTCTACTCCTTGATTTCTTTTGCTAAATAAACGAGCCAGTTTTCTTTCCTGAGGATGTTGCCTTTGGTTGGCTAGTGGTGGAGTTTCCCTCTGTGCTATGGACACCCTGGTCACCTTTTCTTGTTCTGGTCTCCTGGAGGAGGTGTGCATGCATCCTGGTTAAAAGGTTGTGTGTACTCTCATAATCGCCTCCCTTACTACAGACCTGCAGCTGCTCGAGGCGCCAGCAGTTTAATTTGCCGATCAGCTTCGTAGAGTATGCTTGTGGAACAATCTCATTTCTTGATTCCTGAGCTGACTTCTGAGAAGCGCCAAGTTGGTTGGGGTAAGCCATTCATTGTTAGGTGCACTATTAAGGAACACCACACATTCCTAAAGTGCTTTCCGTGCATATTGCCATTTAACAAGAAATCCCTGGGTCCCCGTGCACTTTTTCCAGCACAGGATTTCCACTGTGATGTGATCTTTGGGAATTGCTATGGGTGGGAGTGTGGGTTGTTGATTCATGTTGGCAGGAAACCAATGGTCAGATACCTGCCTGGTACCTGGGCTTTGGAGAAGGGGGTTTATTCTTGGCAGTGTGGGTGACATTGAGCTGTGATTGATAGTACACGTGGAGACAATAAAATGGAGATGTGACTTCATGGCCCACAGCCACTTAGGGAGGCAGAACTGTGGGAAATTGTAGCTGGTCCTGGTTCTCAAGGTGAGGGCATGCAGGTGCTTTTTGTAGAGGCTAGCTTCTCATTTATGAGGGGTCATTAGATGTTTTATGGGATTGGTGGATACCAATCCCGTAAAACCATTGGGATGGTTAGGGACTGTGTGTCCAGTGTACTTCTGGATAAAACAATTGGAGCATTTACATGGCAGCAAAAAGAGCAGGTAATTTTAGAGGTCTTCGCATTCAAGCGTGGCCCATCGAGGTTTCTTCCTTCCTGCGTCAGAGACCGACCCAGGGACTGAACTCTTTTCTTCCTGACAGGGTGCTGACCTAGAAAAATGACGCACTTCAAATGAATGGTCTTTCTTAGCTAAATTGCCCTGTGAGAGCTTGAGGAGCCAGTGCAAATTAAAGGCCTGTGTTTTGGAGATGCCCATAAATTAAGTAGTCTGTTATCAGGATTGGGGTGAGTTTAGATGACTGTTGGGTAGGGGGATTTGTATGGCTGTCTGGGATGGTGAGAGGCTTGGCACAGTGTGGGATGCCTCCCAGTCTCATTGTCTTCCTCCTTCCTGCCTCTACGGCTTTCCCTTTCCTAGATGTTGAGCTTTTGCTCTGTGACCTTCGAAAGGCCTGCCCTGCCGCATGTTCCTTCCCCTCCCACCCTTGTCCTGCCCCATCCCCTGTGCCAGGGAGCTCACTTAATTGTCTTCTTGTCTCATTTTTGATCATCACTAATTTCCCCCGTGTCTGGAATACACCTTTTTCTTCAATTCTGAGAGGCCATTATTTATCAAACATGCCATTATTTTGTGGGCCACTAGGAAAGAAAAAACCCTGTCCATTGAACTGTGACACAGTGGGTTCTTATCAGTTAGCATTCTTATTTTCCATTTATTGAAAGAGCTCTCTCAGACTGAGACATCGATTTTTCCATCTATCACTCTTGGGCGTAGATAGATACAAAGGAAAATATAAGTGAAATACATTGAGCAAAGTGTTCTAAAACTTTTTCAGAGTCTAGCCACCCTGAGTCACTTCTTGACTTAGACGTTAGTGCCTGTTTTCTTCAAACAGAGTCACCACTGTGCCACCAAGAGCCTTGGTGATGTAGCATTTCCTAAGGAAAAAAATCCATGAAAACACTAAGAGCCATTAGTTCTTGACTGTGAAGACAGCTCGGCAATTAAGTAGAGATAGCCAGCTTTTGACTCTTCTGGGAATTTTGCCAAACTCCTCAATTCATCATCCATTCCTGTCCCACCATAATTTGGTTTTTAGGGATTAAGAGTGCTTGCTTCGTTGTTGTTTCTGGGATTTTCTTCTAAGTCATTGACATCTGTCCTGCAGATTTGGAAGACTGAGCATGGACTGGTGATAATGCATCATGGGCCTTGCCGGGCCGGCCTACAGCATCTGACGAAGTCATTGATTGTGAGCCGCATTCCAGTCGGGAGTGGCAGAGAAAAGGGCATCTTAGAATTGACCAATTACAGTCTCCCCTTTTCTCATGTGTCACATTGCAGTTGGGCCTTCATATCTGCGGGTTGCACATCTGCAGATTCAACCAACAATGGTTGAACATATTTGGGAA
The DNA here is from genome assembly GCF_001604975.1 of Cebus imitator. Classification (NCBI taxonomy): domain Eukaryota; kingdom Metazoa; phylum Chordata; class Mammalia; order Primates; family Cebidae; genus Cebus; species Cebus imitator. Next base: position 11,173,697 of record NW_016107357.1, read on the forward strand.
AAAGAAACAATAAAAAAAAAATGCTGTAACAATAAAAATAACACACATTTAAAAGCCCATACAGTATAATGACTATTTACGTAGCATTTACATTGTATTAGGTATTATAAGTAATTTAGAGATGATTTAAAGTAGAAGGGAGGGGGTATGTGTTAGGTTATGTGCAAACTTTACACCATCTTATATAAGGGACTTGAGCATCTGTGGATTTTGCAATCTTTGGTCAGGGCGAGCGGGGTTCTTGGGACCAGTGCCGAGGATACTGATGGAAGACTGTACTTACTTTTGTAATACTCGGCTTCAAGCCTTCTGTCGCTGATAAAGGAAACTGCTAAAATAATCCTCCTTTTAATGTGTATGTCTTCATCTGTTTACTCCCGATGCCTGGAATCCGTGTCAACAAAAGTACTTCTTCTGGTTTTTATTTTTGATAGATGAGCAGCTGATGAGTATGAACCCATTAGAAACGTTTTTGAGCTTTTTTTTTTTTTTGTATAGGATCTGGCTCTGTCACCCAGGCTGGAATGCAGTGGTGTGATCATGGCTCACTGCAGTTTTGACCTCCTGGGTTCAAGCAATCCTCCCACCTCAGCCTCCCAAATAGCTGGGACCACAGGTGTATGCTGTCACACCCAGTTAACTTTTTTGATTTTTTTTTTTTTTTGAGAGATGAGTTCTCACTATGTTTCCTAGACTGGTCTTGAACTCCTGGGCTCAAGTAATCTTCCTGCCTCACCCTCCCAAAGTGTTGGGGTTGCAGACACGAGCCACTGTGCCCAGCCTTGAGCATTTTCTATACACAGGTTACCGGGTTGAATGCTGGCATCTGCAGGCACAGTCTGTCTTCCTTCAAAGAGCTTACAATCACTGAACAAATCAACATATTTTGAGAGGGAGACTTTGAATTAAAATGAGGGGTAAGTTGAACAAGGACTGGATAAGAAAATGAAATTAAGGCATTTCTACTTTATTAGTAGTTATATTCAAAAATCCTTATTTTTTGAAGAACAGTATAAACTGTGGATACAGTGTATCATATTTAGGGGGGGAAATCATGGAAGGAGTCAGTTATGCTTGTTGAAGTTGACCAGTGGATTCATGGAGTTCATTCTACTGTTTTATTTTGTGTATTTTTGAAAAGTTCATTAAAAAAAATTTAAAAAGATACTTACTGATGTATGCAGTACAAATTAATGAAGTAGCTGCAAACTAGGATTTTTTTAAATGCAAGTCTAAGGGTATCTGACTGCATTAGTCCAGAATGCTTCGGTCTCACACCTCTTCTATAGTTTGGGATATTCCACAGTGATTCTTTTCATAGGGAGCTTCAGAGGTCGCATTAGATCCTTAGTACCTGTGTCACCTGGGAAACATTCTTAAATTGGTTGCTGTTTCTTCTGTGAGGAGTATCTACATTCTTTGGAAATTGCTAATCCTGGTGCAGTCTCTGGTGGAGGATGAGCTCAGGTGGTCTGTGAGATCACTTCTGCCTAAGCAGACTGCCCTGTGGCCCAGAGACCCTGTTAGCCACCAGAGTTCACTGTAGCTGTTTTATTTTATTTTATTTGTATTTTTAGAGATAGGGTCTCACCCTGTTGCCCAGGCTGGAGTATAGTGACGTGATCATGATCGTAACTCACTGCAGCCTCAGTCTCTTGGCCTCAGGTGATTCTCCACTTCAGCCTCCCAAGTAGCTGGGACAACAGGTGTGAGCCACCGCACCCAGCCAGGTGTTTTATTATCTTGACTACACGCTTCTCATTTGCCAGGCATCCCTTTATGTTCAGTCTTTCTGCCAGATTTTTCACTCATGTTAGGCAGCTTTGCTTGTGGTTATAAGCCATCCATCAGGAGCTGTGGATGACTTGGGAAGCTGAGTGGGAGACCTTTAATAAATATGTGTTAGTCCTTTTCCTTCTCCCACCAAGATATTAATGCTAAAGACTGTTTTACATGGTCTTTGTAAATGAGAAATTTTGGCAAATTATGATACTGCATATTTTCTGTAAGGTGTAATTCCTGGTACTTCAAAGTTCTATCAGCCCTGTCTTCGAGATGTCTGAAATGCTTTAGAGCCATTGCTCATTTATCTTGCTTTTCAGCATGCCTTGGAGAATGTCAGGAAACAGCTTTTCTTCCCACATTCACACACAGTTTCTGGTGGACCCAAAGGTTATTAGCCTGCCCTACGGGTCACGCAGTAGCGAAGCTGAGACTGGAATTTCAATGATCCTCCACCCTGCCTGAAATACAGCTCTGAAGAAAGTCAGCCCTGGCCGTCCTGGACTCAGTGCTATAGACCCTGAAACGTCAAGTTACAAATAGCAGGTTTCCCTCTTGCTGATGCGGAGCTGCAGCTTCAGGCTTGGAAGGTGCTGATTACTGGGGCTGGCGATCATCTACTAAACCTTCATCGAAACTGTTGGAGTGGATGACCGAGAAGCAGAGAGCTGGAGGAGAGTGTAATTCAAGTCTGGGTTCTTGGGTGGTGTGAGCTCAAGGCCTGAGGCTGGCCATCATGAAAGGGGCATAACTGTGGCTGTCCAGGCCTCATAAGTGGGCTCATGGAGGCAGGCAGGGGCTCATGAGGAATGTCTCCACGCAGAGGACTGCTGAAGCTCGGCCTCCATCTGTGCTTCAGTAACTTAGGAGCCCACACATTCTTATGCGTCAAGTAATCTGGGTCACTCAGCATTTGCCTAGGAAGATATGAATTGGGTGTCCTTTGTTTTAGAAAGAAAAGAAATAGAGGTAAAGTTTCCCCTCTTCCTGGTAATAAATGTGACTTGGTATATGTCATAATTGCAGTAGTATTTGTACCTAACACATAGGTTTTATTTTAGAGTACTTTTCTCCCTAACTGGCAGTGGAGAGTGTGTGGAGTCATTTTCCTTGTACTGGCCCCCGAAGGGTATTTTTGATGATCTAATAAGGCTCTAATTTTTTTTTATTCCATTGTGGCAAAGTACCGACATCATTATCAAATGTGCTATCGTTGTTTGGAAGCAAAGCTCTCATCAGCCGTGTGAGTTTCTAGTTTAGGTTACTGTGGAGAAGGGAGGCCTCGGTGGAAGGCTGCTGCAGGTTCAGAGTTGGAGCTTTCTACAGAAATTCCAAGTTCTGCTCACCTAGGGCATAGGCCCTGACAGCTTGCCCCGTGCATGATGCGGTGAGATCTCCAAGCAGTGGGTGCTCTGACCACTTGCCGTTTAGGTCCTGGTGCCAGGGGAAAGGTCTGGTGTCAGTGGGTTGCCAGGGCGACTCCATTAATCCATCCTCGGGGCTTTGGAAACAGTTTTGCCTGTTTCTGGCTCTAGCCTTGTTTGACAGCAGAAGCCCAGGAGGCTTGTTGCATGGGAACTCTTGGTGACAGCGAGTTCTGGGTGTCTTTCTGGGGCTGCTGTGACATGGCAGAGAGGATGCCTGGCACAGGGGCCACTGGCCTGGGCTCTGGAGCCAGACTCTGGGTGTGAATTCTGGCTTCTCCAGTTATCTCTGTGGCCTCAGGCAAGTCACGTAACCCTTTAGTGCCTCAGTTTCCCCATTCACCTATTGTCAAATTGTTCAGTGATGAATAAATCAGTTTATGTAAAATGCTCAGAATGGTACCCGGTACATAGGTAGTAGGTGCTTAAAAGTGTTAGCTGCTGTTGCTAATGTTAACTGTCACTTTAAAATTGGGGAGGTGTTGACACGAGCTCTTGGGGAGGCTGCAGCAATGTGCTCTCAGGCCACGTGTGACACGTCGCAGGCATTCACGAACCCCAAGCTTCTGTTCCTCAGCCAGAGCCAGCCTCCTCCGCCAGGTTTGAAGTGAACCAACCTACTTTCCTAGAAAGCGCCTCCAGCCTCCGCAGACCGTGCCTGAGACTGTCGTTCCTAGGTAGGTGGGTTGTCTTGGAAGGAGTGTGAGGATAAAGGGGCTCCTCCAGCCCTTTGCTCCTTCCCCAAGGGGGGAATCTGGTCAGAGACCCCCAGCCAGCTGGTGTGAGGACCGACTGGCCCCTGGGTGTCTGCAAGTAGCTTAGGGCCAGAGCCCTTTCCCCATCCAGTGTTCAGTGGCCAGGAGGTAATTCCCCAATTCCACCCTTAATCTTTTGCAACTTGTCTTTGAAAAATTATACTGGGATATGGTTTTTAAGTATGTGCTGTTTAATTAATTTTTTAATATGCTAATTGGCAATTGGATTTTTCAGCATCTTGAGCTGTTACTATCTGAATATGGCGTTATTTGAAAACTTTTCTGCAAGGTTTTAATTAGTAAACGTTCTTTCATTAGTTCAGTTTCTGGCTTGCGTTTGAAACTGTAGGTGAGTGACAAGAAGAAGACAAATTAATAATTGTGGCAATGGAACAAAGCCCCCCTGTGAGGGCTGAGGACTAGTTTTGTCAATTAGCAAAGTGTTCATGCGGCTTTGCTGATGGCTCTAATTAAGACAACTTACAAATGGATTGCAGATCAATAGATACACTCTGTGATGATCGTAAGGAGGAATAACCTGTGTAAAACCCGGATGTTTGGTCTTGATAACCATGATGAGGAAGGATGGCACAGTGGTTGGGAGCCTGGCCTGTCATGTTAGACCTGGCTCAGATCCTGCTGTTACTACGGAGAAGCTGTGGGACATTGGCTTGCATTCCCTCACCTGAAACTGGGAGTTGGTGAGCTGGTGGAGATGATGCTGATGAGCTAAGTGAGGGCGTTTGTGGTTACTCTCCCTTCCCACAGGTACTTCTGGGGCTGGTCTGGCTCGGATTCTCTGACCCAACAAGGGGCTTGCTTGGGGCAGACACGCAGGTCAGTGGTGACATAGGGTGTGCATTGTTGGACTAGGTGTGTCAATTGGGTGCAGAGGCCCCTGGCGAGGCAGGCTTTTCCTTCCTTCTCTGGTGTCTCCCTCCTTTGGGCCATGCGGAATTGCCTTCGGTCTGGGAAGATCTCTGTTTCTTTGTATAAGGTGAAGCTGTGGTGCTGAATGAAGCAACTGTCACGTTTGGGTTACATTTTTTAAGGTTTTCTAATTGGTCAAAGTGCAGTGTAAGTTCCCAGGGGCACCGTAGAACAAAGCAGGGCTAATGGATTAATGGATGTGATTGAGTGAGCTGATAGGAGGTGATTTCATGGGTGTCTGGCTTTAAGCCCTGCCTTGCCTTTGCAGTTCCACAGCCATTCAGGCTGGTCATCTCTTCCTAGGGCCTCTGGAGCTGCCATTCCTCCTGCAGTGGGCTCTCCTTGTCCCTACTTCCTCAGTGCTGAGCCGAGGAAACTACATTTTATCATTTCTGTATTATGTATTTGTTCCAGGAGGAGAGTGTAGTGACTCTTAGGAGAGGGAGGCCTTACCTCCGAGCTCTGTACACATATAAATTGTAGACAAAGCGTAGAAACCCAACCATTGCCCCCACTCAGAGGAAGTCGTATACATGGAACATACACACCAAAGTGCTAGTTAGGCAACTGGGATGATAGAGCAGGGGATCCAGGCTGGTACATCGGGGGGCTTGCAGAGGAAATAGGGGATCCAGGATGATAGAGCAGGGCAGCTGTGGATGGAGCAGCACAGCTGGATAATGGAGCAGGGAGCCAGGATGATGGACTAAGCAGCCAGGATGATGGACAGGGAGCTGGGATGATGGAGCAGAGCAGCTGGGTTGATGGAGCAGGGCACCTGGGATGAAAGAGCAAGGAGCTGGAATGATAGTGCATGGCAGTTAAGATGATAGAGTAGGCAGCTGGGATGATGGACAGGGAAGTGGGGATGATGGAGCAGGGAGCCAGGATGATGGAATGGGGAGTCCAGATGATGAAGCCGGGAGTCCAGATGATGAAGTGGGGAGCCAGGATGATGGAGCAGGCAACCGTGATGATGGAGCAGGCAGCTGGGATGATGGAATCTGGCAGTCGGGGATGATGGAGCAGGCAGCTGTGATGATAGAGTAGGCAGCCAGGATGGAGCAGGGAGCGGGGTGATGGAGCAGGGAACCAGGATGATGGAGCAGATGACTGGGATTATGGAGCAGGGCACCCAATGATGGAACAAGCAGCCAGGCTGATAGAACAGAGGAAATGATCTGAGAGACAACTTTGAAAGGTCACCTGTGCCCCCCCCCCCCCATGCTTGCAGTATGTTAAAATGTTTGAAGATTTAGAATCCTCATTTTAAGGCATTGATCTTTCCTTCAGAAAGCTGTCCTTGCTGTTAATTGGTGCCCAGAGAGTAAGGAGATGTCAGTACTGAGCATTTAGTTTCTTCAGCAGAATGACAGTAGAGCTGCCTGTGTCCTCTGACCTGCATGCAAGCTGAAGGAAGTGGAGGAGAAGCTGGAGCCATGGACAGGCCTTAGCTCATCTCCACCAGCACCCTGATGTTGGCATCCATGCCTGTGCATTTCCAGAAATGCTCCCACTCTATGTGTCACTTTGGACACCTTAGATTTCCCTGATCTGCCCAGAGTCTCTGTGTAATGTTTAATTTGATCCCCTGTGTCCCAGTGGACTGCGAGCGTCTTGAAGCCAGCACAGGCTTGACCCCTTCCTGCTGCCTTCCTCCCACAGCAGGGAGGCAGTGGGGAGCCAGGCAAACATGGGCCCAGGGATGTACATTCTCGAAGCAGGGTTGGGTTGGGGTTGGCCACGCCAATATCAGAGAGTGTGAGGTAGGGCTCCATGAGGGGTGGGTTCTCATCGGGAAGGGCCAAGGAGGGGACCTATGGGCGAGGCCTGGTGACCAGAATGATCCAGCCATGAAGCTGTGGCAGAAGGCTGTCCGGGCATGGAGAAGATCCTGGGGCCAGAATGAACTTGGCATGTCTGGGCAACCGAAGGAGGAGGGGAGGCTGGTGAATGGGATGTGAGGTTAGCAAGGCAGCTGGGGCATGGCGAGCATTTAGGATCTTGTTTTGTCTGCCCTGACACCTCCTGCATCTGCTGGATGAGGGAGATGAGGCTGAGACTGGTGGGCTCAGGTGAGAATGGCTGAGAGCTGGGGTTGTGGAGGGCCTGCCACGTGGGGACCATGCCGCATGGGTTTAAGGCATCCCTGGCCCCTGCTCTCCCTCCTATTCTCCTTCGGCTGTTTGCCTGCTAGGTGACCCAGCTATGGGCTACCAAGCCCTTTTGCCCTTTTGTGCTGGGATCTTCACGCTGAGTCTCTCACTGCTAACAGGCTGTGGCTTGGCAGCATCCTTGGGAGTAGACATCATTTCAGGGTGCAAGTCTGGCTTTTTATCCCTGGTGCAGGGTGAACATGGGATTAGGGGAGACTAGAGTGTCTGCTTTTTTTGTCCAGAAATGCTGCATTGCTCTTGCAGCTGAACAGACCCCAGCTGTATTTGTAAGTTAAAATCCTTGTGCCCTAAAGGTGGAGGTGCCATTTCACCCCTGAGGAGTGGAGAATGATTGTGCAGGGATGCTGAGGTGTAGGAGAGAGCTGATGAGGAATAGAATGATCAGTTGTTTTTAAGCAATCTCGTCTCTTCTGGCTCTCTTTAGCAAAGTTCTTTTTTATTATTAATCCGCCTTTCACCACTGTGGATGGCAGACGTACCGAACAGGAGTATCTGAAGCATACCCCGACAGTGACCTTGTGGGGCTGACGCACCTCAATGTGTGCTTGGAGTTTTGAGCTAAGGAATCCGGTAGTGGCCAACCTGAAGATTCGTTCCTTGTTTATGAGGAATGAATCTGAGCCCCCATCCTGTCCCATGGAACAGGGGACGTACAGATGAGCGAGGCCCTTTGTTTTGGGTTAAAGAAGGTTGCCACGTGGAGGTTGTTAGAGGATGCTAGGTGGAAATGCTGTTTGTAAATTGCATACTTCTTGCAAGCAGCTGCAGCTCTCCTGCCCAGTCCACTGGGCTGTCCCTGTGTGCAGGATTCCCACTTGTAAACCCTTGTGTCTCATTTGCTGGCTCTGGGTCTCCTTCAGCTTCTTGAACCTGGTGCGGTCCCCATAGAAGTTAATTAGGGGTCTGGCATGATCCGATTCATCATTGGAAAATGGTTCTGAATGTAGATGGTAATGTCTCAGATTGCCTAGGTTGAAGTGGTCTGGGGAATTCCACCTGTTTGGGGAAGATGCAGGATTAGGCACCTGAGCTTCTCTTATTCATTACATTTTGGATCTTCTGGAGCTCCTCCTGGCTGGCTATCTTAATGCTCTGTGCCTTACCCAACCACTTACTAAACTGTATTGATACGCCACTGACTTCTGGTGTAGACCTTGGGGGTGAAGGGTGTTTGAAAGATGGACGGAGATGGATTTGTGTTTGTGAAATGTTGGGGAAACCCAAGGCAATACCTGGAGCCCAGAAGCATGGGCACACTGTATGTTCATAGCTCCGTCAGTGTCCCTTTGGTGATTGGACACTGCTTGCTGACTTGCCCAGTTAAGGAAGGAACTCAGGTTCCACCAGAAATGTGCTGGGAGATTTCCGTCCACCTTCATGGAATTCACAGAACAAATGACAAGGTTATAATCCATTGCTTGGTATTCCTAGGGTGCCAGAGGTGAAACAGAAAATTTTGCTGTCACTTATTTGGCAAGTTTGTAGGCAGACAAGAGTAAGAGCTCCTGGAGGGATGGAGTCTGGAGGCATTTCTACAAGAGTTGAGAAAGCGTGGGTGATGGTGGCTAGGGATACAGCATGTTGCTCAGCTCTGGGCTGAGAGGTGGTTAGTTCAGCCTGAAGAGCAAGCAGAGCACCTCCTGGTCATTCTGCCAGCCCTTTATCTGGTGAGGTAGGGCGTGGAGGGAATTGTGGTGAGTGGAAAAATGCCGAAGTCAAGGGAATAGAGGGAGAGCAAGATAAGAGATGGCCCCTGTGCGAGAACTGTCTGCATTTCCCACTGTTTGGAGATTGGTGCTTTCTCCATTTTACAGTTTTTAGGGGGATGTTCTTACTGACAAAGGAGGAAAACAGCTGTAAAATGAGCAGTTTATTTTTCCCTGTGTGTTAAGAGAATTTATTTTCCTTTTCATTCTTTGTTCTTCCTCCTTGGCTCACTCCTGGTGAGGACATAACTTTTGCAGAAATGAGGATTTTGCTGCAGCCTGAATCTCCTGGGCTGGATCTCTTGGAGCAATTAATAAGTTGTTATTCATGTGTTTGGAGTGCAGCCTCTTGTACTCAGCAGTGTACCTGGCATACCGTTTGTGCTGTTGGGAACCACTGAAAGTGCTCTAGAAAGTCGATGTGGGCAGTGCTGAGTTTTGGAGTCATTGAGCGGCTCAGGTCTCTGCCCTGCTACTTACACGCATGCCCTTAGACAAGTAGCTTTCTGTGATGTTTCTGTTACTCCTCTGTGAGATGGAGTTCATCACAGGGCTTACTGCATGAAGCTGTCACAAGGGTTCAAGGAGATGCTGCCTGGTGAGCACTTACCCGACACCCAGGCACGTAGGGAGAAAGAGCTCAGGAAACTGTGTTTGTGAGGGGTCTTACCCATCCCAGGGAGGGAGGCATGTCACCTGGGAAGGTCCTGGCTGGAGCTAAGTTCTACCCCTTGATGCAGCAGGCCCCAAGCTGGCATCTGGCACTGCCCCTTCAAAACCAGTGCACACTGTCCCACTAGGGAAGGGGCCTGGCCTGTTGGGGTATGCTTAGTTTCTGTATTTTAAGAGCTCCTCCATCTGATGACCATACTAATTACTGAATTTCACAAATGAAATATGTGCAGGGTGAAGGAATGTGCCTGTTGATTGCACTCAAATTATTGCCTTAAAATTGATTCTTCTGCTGTCCTCCCCTCTCCCCATCTTAATTGGTTTTCCTTGCCACTTGTCTTTCTTCCCTTTACTCCCTGGTAACTGCCGACCTGCCCTGTTATCCAGCGGTTCTCAATCTGGCTGCACCTTAGGAACACCTGGGGAAATCCCTGAGCTATAGATGCCTAGGACCCACCCTAGGCCAGTTCAGTCAGAACATCTGGCTGTGGGGCCCAAGTGTGTTTTAGAAAAAGCTCCCCACATGCGTTGACAGTCTCCATCTTTTGGGCGTAATTGCTTTCGGCCATGGAGCCCTTGAATATCCGTTTGGACTTTTTGAGCTTCTTTTGGAATACTTGGGTGCTTGCTTTAATATACAGAGTTAAATATTGATGGACATACAATGAAATGCCTACTGGATTACTGGATGATGTTTTTAACTATGACCACTTATTCTGGAAGCCCTGGGAATAATAAAAACAATGAACAGTGGTATTAAATGACAGTTTAGAATAGAAGAAAAATACAAGTTCTTTTGCAGGCGGATGGAGGTGGATGGGGGTATACAGTAGTTGAGCAATCCTGGATTCTGTTTTTCCATATGATTTGTATCTCTCTTCCCCCTCGATGTTTTTGCTTTATTTAATTTTTTGGGATAAAAGAACATGTAACTTACAGTTTACTGTCTTAACCATTTTCAGGTGTATAGTTTTATAGTGTAGTCATGTTGTTGTGAAACTTTTTCAGAGTTTTGAAAACTTTTTCATCTTGCAGATCTGGAACTCTGTACCTATTATACAGTAACTGCTGTTCTCCCCACCCCCTCATTCTGCCTCTATGCATTTGACGACTCTAGGTGCTTCATGTAAGTGGAATCTTGTCATATTTGTCCTTTTGTGATTGGCTTGTTTTCACTAGCATAATGTCTTCCAGATTCATCCCTGTTGTCATGTGTGACAGGGTTTTCTTTTTTTTTAAATTAATTTTTATTGAGGTGAAATTCATGTAACATAAAATTAGCCATTTTAAAGCATACGGTTCAGTGGCATTTAGTACAGTTGTGCAGCTCCCACTTCCATCTAGTTTAAAAACATTTTCATCCAAATAGAAACCCTGTGCCCATTAAGCAGTTACTCCTCATTTCCTCATCTCCCCAGTCCCCGGCAACCACAGGGTGCTTTCTGTCCCTATGAATTTATCTGCTCTAGATGTTTCGTATAAATTGACTTCAGCAGTGTGTCCTTTAGTGTCTGACTTCTTTCACTTGCCATGGTTTTTGAGGTTCATTCAGGTAGTAGCATCTATCAGCTCTTCACTTCTCCCCCCACCAACATTTTTTTATTATGGTAAAATATATATAACAAAACTTAACCATTTTAACCATTTATTTTTATTTATTTATTTTTTTTTTGAGATGGAGTCTTGCTCTGTGGCCCAGGCTGAAGTGCAATGGTGTGATCTTGGCTCACAAGCAATTCTGCTTGTGCCCCCTGCTTCAAGCAATTCTGCTCCCGGCTTCAAGCAGTTCTGCCTCAGCTTCCTGAGTAGCTGGGACTACAGGTGCCTACCACCATGCTCAGCTAGGTTTTTTTTTTTTTCTTTTTCTTTTTGTTGTTGTTTGTTTTTTTGTATTTGTAGTAGAGATGGGGTTTCGCCATGTTGGCCAGGCTGGTCTTGAACTCCTGACCTCAAGTGATCCGTCTACCTCAGCCTTCCAGAGTGCTGGGATTACAAGTGTGAGCCACGGTGCCTATAACCATTTCTAAGTGAACAGTTCAGTGACATTGTGTTCACATTGTTATAGGTCCTACCATCCATCTTTAGAACTCTTTTCACGTAGCAAAACTGATTGTCTGTACCCAAAAAAACAGTAACTCTCCTTTCTCCCTCCCTGCAGCCATTGGCTACCACCGTTCTACCTTCTGTCTGTGTGAATTTGACTATTTTAGGTAACTCATGTAAGTGGATTCATTCAGTATTTATTCTTTTGACGTGGCTTATTTCACTTAGCATAATATCCGCAAGGTTTATCCATGTAGCATGTGATGGAATTTCCTTTGCTTTGAAAGCTGAGTAATATTTTACTCTATGGACATACAATGTTGTGTTTATACATGAAGCTGTTAACACGTGCAGCACATTTGCTGTTCATGCTGCTATGAACACAGGTGTGCACATTTCCCTTCGAGACCCTGCTTTTCATTCTTTTGGGAGTAAACCCAGGGGAACTGCTGGATCATATGGTAGTTCTGTTTTTTACTATCCTGAGAAACCTCCATACTGTTTTCCACAGTGACTATACCATTTTACATTCCCACCAACTGTACACAAGGGTTCCAGTTTCTCCACGTCCTCATCAATACTTCTTATTTTCTGTTGTTTGATAGTAGCCATCCTAACAGATATGAAGTGGTACCTTGTGGTTTTGATTATCGTTTTTATTTTATTTTATTTTTTTGGATGAGGGAAGGTTTGACCCAATATGTGTGTCTGTCACTAAGATAGAATGAATGTAATTTCCAAAGAAAAACAGTCCCAGGCCACCTCTTCTGGATCATGTCCCAACAGATTGGAAGTGCTGGGACCTTTCTGTGATTGAAGGACCCTGATATTTGTTGTCAAACTGCCTGATAGTCCTTTATCTTCTGCGGGGAAATAAACGTAACTGTGTCTTTCAGCCTGAACTGCGGTGGGTGGTGAGACGAAGCATCACATGCAGCAGAGCCTGCTGCCCCTCCTCAGCCTCTGCACATGCCGTGTGAAAGTAGGGGACCTGCTGCCCCTCCTTAGCCTCTGCACATGCCGTGTGAAAGTGGGGGACCTGCCCCTCCTCAGCCTCTGCACATGCCGTGTGAAAGTGGGGGACCTGCTGCCCCTCCTCAG
>NW_016107357.1:11186501-11198805 GCF_001604975.1 Cebus imitator
CCTCAGCCTCTGCACATGCCGTGTGAAAGTGGGGGACCTGCTGCCCCTCCTCAGCCTCTGCACATGCCGTGTGAAGGTGGGGGACCTGCTGCCCGTCCTCAGCCTTTGCACATGCCATGTGAAGGTGGGGGACCTGCTGCCCCTCCTCAGTCTCTGCACATCCCGTGTGAAGGTGGGGGACTTGCTGCCCGTCCTCAGCCTCTGCACATGCCATGTGAAGGTGGGGGAACTGCTGCCCCTCCTCAGTCTCTGCACATCCCGTGTGAAGGTGGGGGACCTGCTGCCCCTCCCAAGCCTCTGCACATGCCCTGTGAAGGTGGGGGACCTGCTGGCAGAGCTGGCGTCCTGCTGTCTCTGTAGTTAACTCTTAGGAGAAGTAACGGTTGTGTGTGCTGAGGAGGAGAATGGGAAGGGAAGCAGGGGTGGAGAGCTGTTGCTTCTAAGGTTCCCAGAGTTCTTGGACTCAGTTTTCCTGTTGGCAAATAAATGGGTCAGAACTTAGGAATGTGGCAATTAGGTTGATCCAGGAAGTTGAAGTTTTATATCTGTGTTTTTCTGTGCATTTGTATATGTGTAACACATTTACAGAAATAGTTGAAGCTTATTGATTATTTTCTTCAGAAGATATTATTTTCCAGTGTGTAAATCATAGGTAATCAAATATGGGTTAAAGTGAAACAGAGACCCTTGGGCTATTTCAGACTGAGTTTTGAGAGAAAAAATGATCATGGGTCTAAGGCATCACTCTTGGTTTTATAGGTTTGGAAACTCAATGTTATTAGTTCCATCTAGGAGTTATCAGTGGGGTTTGCAGAATTGTAAGATACTGCCAACTAAGAATGACAGTTCATTAATTGATGAGAACTGTGCCTCTCTGAGAAAGCCCTCACTCCTGGGGGGGTGTGTACTCAGCAAACCTTTTCTGTTGGCCTATTTCTATTCTATCTTCCTATTTCCATCTGTCTACGGAAGCTTGATGAATAGGCCTTCCTCGTTCTGGGGATCTTTCTGTGTATAGAATCGATACCCTCTCCCTAGGGTAGTGATGGAGATTCATTTTTCAAAAATCCCGTTGTGCAATTTATTAAATTATTGTTTCAGCTCTAGACTCTGTGCTCTGTTCTGTGGCGTTAGAGCTGGGAACACATATCCCAGCTGCTTTGCCAGTGGCTTCTGGGCTGCCTGCATCAGGAAGGGGCTGTAGAGGCGCCAGCAAGATGGGAAGCAGAGAAGGGTCTTCGGTCCTTCCTGTTGGCTTCCTATTGCCCCAGCTGACACTATTGAATTCAGTTTGCAGTTATCCCAGCATTGGCCAGCCAGCCTCATTGTCCACACTCCTTGCAGATTTCACCACCCCTCCAGAGAGGTCTCTACCTCGGGGGCCCCTCCCCTAGGCTTCTAAGGTTAAGTCTAACGGGTTCTCTTTGTTCCCTCATTCCTAGGGATGGCTCCTTCCTGCCCTTGCTATTTCCCTGATATTTAGAATTACCTGGTTACTGACTTTCTACCCAGTTAAGAATTTATATTTTAAAGCCCTTCTGTTCAAAAAGCTTGTGTAGCTCCTGTATTTTAATTGGGTCCTGACTAATACATCTGACTTCAACATTCTTTAGTAATCAGTCAGCAAAATGATCTCATGATAGAAATATTATATTTAATTGGATTACAGTTCACCTTATATTCCTTTAGATTTTTTTTTTGGCACTGATCATTCTGATTTTAGTTAGGCTTTTCTGTGTGATTCAAGATGTAACTCCTCTCATTAGCTACTTTCTAAATCATCATACTGAGTTATTTCCTGGAAAGATCACCACAGATGGCTGATGTCATTCATTTTGTTGGCTCTTTTTGACTTTATTTTTAGAGGGTGACATTTCTTTTATTTTTGTTTTATTTTTATTTTATTTTTTTTGAGATGGAGTCTTGCATGATCTCACTGCAACCTCCGCCTCCGGGGTTCAAGCGATTCTTCTGCCTCAGCCTCCTGAGTAGCTAGGATTACAGGCACATGCCACCACACCTGGCTAATTTTTGTAGTTTTAGTAGAGATGGGGTTTCACTATGCTGCCCAGGCTGGTCTTGAACTTCTGACCTCAGGTCATCCACCCACCTCTGCCTCACTAAGTTTTGCTGGGATTACAGGTGTGAGCCACTGCACCTGGCCAAGGGTGACATTTCTAAACCTCATCTCTCAATCCTGTGTCCATTATTCAGTATTCCTTCAACTTGTAGATCGTGGCTACTACATGTTTAAGCAACATATAGCTCTAAAAACATTTGGGGCAGCTTATAAGGAAAAGTATGTATATTATATGTAAACACAGATTCCACTAAAATAAGAGTTTAAAAATCTAGGATCAAATTTAGGGGTAGAGGAGATGGGGAATAAAAAGATGAAGGAAAAAAGAAGTGGATGGAGAATTAAAGAATGAAGGAGAATTAACACTTAGCACCCCCCTGAGCCGGATCCTGGCTAGGTGTTTGCCATCTGTGTTTTGTTTAATGCCCAGCATAATCCTGCGTGGTAGGTATATTACACCCATTTATAGGTCAGGAACCTGCAACCCAAATAGCTGGCCGGCTGCACTCCAGTCCTCATACACTTTTCAGCGTACCTCTGCTGACACTAGGTCAAGGGGAGCTCCTTCAGCCGAGCATCCAGTTGGTATCCAAAGCAAGAAAGGAAGCATGCTGGGCTACATAGTTCTCATCTGATAATGCAATGAAACATTTCCTTGGGAGAGAGAAACATTTTCTTAGCCTTCAAGCTTGATAAGAATCTAGTGGATATTAACTTAAAGGTCATTGAACATGGCAGTAGTGACCATGGGGGGAGGGGGAAGAAATAACACAAACCAAACGCAGAGATGCACACGTGGCCATTTATTTAAATCAATACCTGAAGCAGAAGCAGGAACATTAAACCACAGTTGTGTAAAGGCAATTCTAGGAGAAAAAGATTGCCTGTAGCTAGCTCTCTGCAGCCCTGACCTGGTCAAGGGTAAAGCTAGAGAGGCTGCGGACTGTGTTCCCTGCACTCCCTGCTACTTCACTCCTGGGAGGCAGCACGGTGTGGTTGCTAAGGGGCAGGCTTTCATAAGTGCTGTGAATCCGCCCTGGGCCATTTACCAGCCTTGCAAACGTGGGCAAGGTGTGGTCATGCTCAGCATGATGTCATTTTAGTGAATGACAGGTCGCATACACAATGGCGGCCTCATAAGATTATATACTGTATTTTTACTGTACCGCTTCTATGTTTAGATGCACAAATACTATTATAGTTGTGTACAGTGTTGAGTATGGTAACAAGCAGTACAGGTTTGCAGCGTAGGTGTGTAGTAGGCTATACCACCTAGTTTTGTGTAAGTGCCCACTATGATGTTTCCACAATGATGAAATCACCTAAGGGCACATTTCTCAGAAGGTATCCCTGTCATTAAGCAACACATGACTGTACTTAATCTCTCTAAGCCTTAGCTTCATCCCTTATTAAATGAGGGTAATGATACTATTTCATTTGCCTGTGTGTGCGTATGTGTGTTTGAGATAGGGTCTCACTCTGTCACCCAGGCTGGAATGGAGTGGCACAAACTTAGTTCACTGCAACCTCAATCTCCTGGGCTCAAGCAGTCTTCTTGTCTCAGCATCCTGGGTAGTTAAGAATACACGTGTGTGCCACCGTGCTGGCTAATTTGGTTTTTCTGGTAGAGATTGTGTCTTGCTGTGTTGCTCAGGGTGGTGTCAAACTGCTGGCTTCAAGTGGTCCTCCTGCCTCGGCCTTTCAGAATGCTGGGATTGCAAGCATGAGCCGCCATTCCTGGCCTTATTTTTATATATTTAAAAACATATGCTTTTGGCCAAGCGCAGTGGCTCACACCTGTAATCCCAACACTTTGGGAGGCTGAGGGGGGCGGATCACCTGAGGTCAGGAGTTGGAGACCAGCCTGGCCTACATGGTGAAACCCCATCTCTACTAAAAGTACAAAAAAATTAGCTGGGCATGGTGGCTGGCACCTGTAATCCCAGCTACTTGGGAGGCTGTGGTAGGAGAATCACTTGAACCCGGGAGGCGGAGGTTGCAGTGAGCCGAGACTGTGCCATTGCACTCCACCCTGGGCAACAAGAATGAAACTGTCCAAAATAATAATAATAATCCATATGCTTTCCCAACACAGCTGGACAGCTGATATTAAAAGATGATATATGTAGTATAATTCAAACTATTGCAAGAGAAACAGAGCCAGAATGTTTGGGGAAGGGAGAAACAGTGAGGTTGTGGGGGCACTTACCTTGAATCTTGTTAGGTCCCTTGTGTGTTATTTTGCCTAATTCTCCCCACGGGTCTGCAAAGAGGACAATGATCTCCCCATGTAGAGACAGGAAGCAGATTCCGATTCCTCGCCTTACCTGTGTTAGATGTGCCCATAGCTCCTAATGAGGGCAAGGATTAATTGAAGGTGACGCAGGTAGGAGCTCTAAGCACGGGCCTTGATGATGTCTGTAGTTCACTCACAGGAATGTCACTGCTGTTACAAATTGGCGCTTCTGCTCAGAGTCTGCTGGTGCTCAAATGGTTCCTTTCTGTCTCTGGTTGTGTTGGTTGAGACAGAGTAGCTGCAATCATCGTGTGTCGACCCTGAGCCTGACAAGCACAGAGCTGGTGCAGAATGTGGGCGGTGGCAGCAGACCCTTGGGGCTGTGATGCTGTTCTTTCTGTGGCTTGGGTGGACTTCAGTAGGGCAACCCGTCTAGCAGAGAGTAAAAACAGTAGCCCCGAGTGCTGGCTGTGGGCCACACGCTTTCGCGCACTTCTGTGTGTTAATTCACTTAATCCTTATAGAAACTTCATGAGGCATTTTTAGTATCCTCATTTCACAGATGAAGCTGTCAGGGAGAGAGGTTGAGTTGCCCCAGTCTCACAGGTAGAATTGGAGGAGCAGGAATTCAGACCCAACCCTGTGGGCTTCTCGGCTGGCCCGCTCTTAGCATCCCAGTGTGCTGCTCTGTGATGAGCCCCAGTGTTGGGGTCCAGTCCCCACACGAGGTTCGAAGAGTTCTGAACACCTTTCTGGGGCTGGCTGGCTGCAGAGGGGTTGGTGACTCCAGTGTACTGTGGTGGCGATGGTCTCCAGCCGTGGGCATGTGCTTCTCAGCTCCGCACCTCCTGAATCTGGTCAGTCTGGTGTCAAACTCAAACCAGTAGACTGCCAAGGATGTGACGACACTGGGCGTGGTGCAGGCCCCATCCTTGAGGGGCTTGGTGGCCCCACCTGGGTCCCCTGGGGCCCAGCTGCCATGCTGGAGGATGTCCCAGCTGCTCTGCTGGAGAAAGAAGCCATGTGGGGTCTCCTAGAGGGTGAGACATGTGGAGAGGAGGGAGGAAGGGAGAAGCTGAGGCCTCAGACAGGCGAGAGAGCCCCAGCTGCCAGGCACCTGTGGTCTCACCATAGGATGAAAGAACTTGTTTAAGCCGCGACGTTTTGACAGGGCTTTTGTGCAGAAGTGGCACCTGGAACTCCTGTTTCTCATGAGCCCAGGGCTGTGGGGCTGGCTGCCAGGAGTGAGCCATTTGCTGGGCCAGGGATTTGCCCTGCCACAGGGCCTCTTCTCACCCAGCCAGCCCAGGCTTGCCTGGGGGCCCCTTCCACGTTGAGAGGACCCATACCTCAGCCTGCGTTTGTGTCTTTTCTCACTAGCACCTGCCAGCTGAGGTTGCGCCATGGTGGAAATTTTTCCCTTTTAAGAAGATTTCAGTTACTGAACCAAAAATATTAAATATGTACTTATCTGTGGTAATTACAACTAAAGCATGCTTTATCACTGCAGCTTAGTCATTTGCTTAAGTGATTTAAATGTGATAACTTGTTAATATGCATATCTCGTCAAAGGGAGTCATGGGGGCGGCAGGGTTAGGTAGGCCATGCTGGCTGAGGGCAGGAGGGCAGCGGTGTCTGCGGCTCCCTCCCCGATCTTGTTCTCTCCTCCTGCCTTCCTTCCCTTTTCCCCTCCCTCCCTTCTTTCTGTCCCACCATGGTGTCTTTAAGGTTTCTGTATTTCATCACCATCAACCTATTTGAAAGTTTTTTTTTTTTTTAATCCATCAGTCTTTCTCAATTCATAATTAATTTCTTCCAGCCTCCCTCCCTCCTCCCATCCCTTGCAGCCTGGGGGCACCAGGTCGGGAGCTACCACCAATGTTGCGTCTTCTTAATATTCTTTTATTTATCTCTTTTCAAAGAAAGAATTAGTGTGGTCCAAATTATACATACAATTATAGGATCAAAGTGATTTGAAACCTAGAAGGCACGTTTTCTTTTAGGGTTTAGCTCACTCAGAGGTCCTCCAGCCCAGGCTCTTGCTCCGTGAAGACTTCCCTTCAGCAACAGATGGTAAATAGAGTCTGCAGAATGAGTAATCCCTTCATTTCTGTCTGAGGGTTTGTTTAGAAGCAAACAAAATGATTCCCTCTTCTTATTAAATTTGTCGGGAGAACACCAGGATCATACTAAGTTACTGTCCAAACCTACAGCTGTGAAGAGGGGATGCACAGTGACAGACAGAGACAGGCTCGCTTGACAGTTCAGAATTCAGGCTCGGGATCGTCCATGACCTCCTAACATCACACCCCAAACCCTTTAAAAAAACTGTCACTCCAGATTGTTAAAACACTGGGACATTGCCTCAGGAGGTAGAACATTTATCTTACAGAGATTCCCAGTTTTTAATGAACCAAATATATTTCCTTATTTTTTTCATTGTCTTTAGTTTATCATTTATTGTCTTAACCGTTTTTAAGTGTACAGTTAAGTGGCATCCAGTACATTCACATTATTGTGCACCCTCTCCACTGTCTGTCCACAGTGCTCTTTCAGCTTGCAGGACTGAAGCTCTGTGCCCATTAAACAAACTCCTACTCTCCCCTCCCAGCCCCTGGCGAACACCATTCTGCTTTCCGTCTCTGAATCCAACTCCTCTAGGTACTTCTATTAGTGGAATCATACAGTATTTGTCCTTTTATGACTGGCTCATTTCACTTACCATAATGTCCTCAAGATTCGTCCCTGTTAGAGCATGTGTCAGAATTTCCTTTTGAAGGCTGAGTAATATTCCATCGTATGTATGTGCACATTTTGTGTATCCATTTATCTGTCAGCTGACTCTTGGGTAGTTCCTACTTTCTGGATATCGTGACTAGTAATGAATGCTGTTTCTTACATTTTAACATTCAAATGACACATCATAATGTCATTTATTCTCAATATTAGAGGAAATTTTAAAATATTGTTTAATAGTGGAGAATTATAACATGTACCAAATATACATTATATTTTTAGTAATTGCTTGGCAATTTGGGACAACATATAAATGGAGAGTCTTTAGGTTTGGTCACTGTACAATAGATAATGTGGCTAATTCTGCCTTAGTTTCAGGGATCAAAATGAGTTTATATATATAAAATGTCCTTTGTAAAGAGAGAATGTAAATGTTTATCAATAGAACCAGGATACATTCTGAACTTTCTTGGTTGTATTCTGGGTAGATAGACATTTACAGTAGAGATTTGGCAGTTCTTCCAGAAACTTCACACTTTACACTCACACTTTTGAACCCAGGTTTGAATTATATGGTGTCATTCATGGGGCTTATAAGGTTTGAAGACACACTTAAATATGTGGATTCTCTCGAATGAATGTGGAAGGAAGTATTGTACTCCTGGGGAATGCTGGTACCCTAATGGGAGTGGCTTTCTCTTTTCTCCTTTTGGTCAACTCTGTTTGTTTTGTAGTGTGAGATCTATACTGTGGGATAGTATTCTTTTTAGAATGCATGCCTGTCAGTTGTGCTGTGCCAAGATTTGCTGTATCCATTTCCAGAATGAACACTGTTTTGTGAAAGGCAGGTCTATGCAAACTACCCCAAAGTCCGAGGCAGCTGTGAGGCTGAAGAAAGAGCCTGACAAATCCTGTTTCTTAGAAAGAAACATTTAATAGAGACCTACAAACAGGAGCCGCATCTGTGTCTAGGGCAGCAGT
Source organism: Cebus imitator (assembly GCF_001604975.1). Taxonomy (NCBI): domain Eukaryota; kingdom Metazoa; phylum Chordata; class Mammalia; order Primates; family Cebidae; genus Cebus; species Cebus imitator. The sequence continues at coordinate 11,194,535 of NW_016107357.1, forward strand.
AAGACAAGATGGTGGAGCCCATGCTATCACCTCCCAGACCCAGGGCTTCTATGCCATAGGGGAGGGGTGGTTCCAAAGGGACGTCGTAGGACAGTTGAAGTAAGATAACATCAAGGTTGTTTGATCTGAAGGCACGATTTACTTAGTATAAGTACCTCCTCTTACACAGGAATAATAGATAAATGGGAAGTCTTAGGGGCCTTCTTGGACCAGGGGTTCATCAGAAGGCAACGTGGCAGATTAGCATCCAAGATGAAGTTGTTTTAGCCTCCAGAAGCACTGACGGTATGCCAGGGGTTGACCACGATGTGGTATGAGGCACTGGGGAATTCACTCCTATATGATCTGGGTGATTGACAAGAAATTCTAGTGGAAGTGGTGTATAGTTGTGCGTTGAGCGGGCTGGTCACGTGCCCCCCCTTTAGATGGTCCCGATCACACAGAATCACGACATGAGACAATGAGATGAGATCAGAGCTCTGTCAGCTTCATGTAGCCAAGGACTTTCAAGTTCTTTCTCAAGGAGTTGGCCCTCTTTACACCCGTCATCACAATGTTAGCAGCTCTACAAAGTAGGCGTCACGCTCCATGTGCTCTGTGCCTGTGGTTGGCCTGAAGCGTTGTCGTGGCCTTTCCCCAGGTTTGCCTTCCTTAAGGGCGCCATGTGGCCCATTTTGCCAAACCCATGTGCTTATACAGGCTGCCACGCTGTTTCCATGATCGCAGTTCCAGGGTGTCTGAGTCCTGGGATGGGGGTTAGTAGCATGCATGGTCAGGTGTCTTGGGGAATCTGGGGGTGAGCACAGTTGAATACAATCTTTGCTACAAGTTTCTCAAAAATGTTCATACACCAACGGTGTTTCATGAATCCACCAAGACCATGCAGCACTACAGCTTTGCCTGGAGAAGATTATTCTCTCCTCAGCAAAGCTCTGCACTTGTCCCAAGTCGTGATTCCCAAGAAATGGCAGCTGGGAAGCCTGGTTTGGGGGTAGCATGTGCTCCATCGCCATGGCCAAGTCAGTTCAAGCCTTTTAGCGATGGTGTGTGCCCTCAGAAGGTTTGCCATGGCCTGTTTAGCCATATTTTGTCCTTGGTTCCTGGAGGGTGATGCCTGCCTTCTTCCTAGTGTTGTGCTGCTCACCGGGCATGCCCAGTGGCTCCTCTGACTCTGCAGATCGCTTGGCTGAACCCACAAGTGCTCAGTCCTTCCTGTGGGCCTGATGCCTTGGGAAGGGCCAGTCTGGTCCCCATGTCTTCAGTGTGCCACAGCCTCCTTTTCGATTTCTTTCTATTATAGGGTTATGAGACCTCCTGACTCTAAGGGACTGTTTTATCTGGAGTTTGGTGTTGCAGGCACAGCACCTGTGAATAGTTAGTGACATTTTTTTATTCCCAACCAGGACCTAGGCTCCTTTAGGGCAAGGGCCAGTGTTGATCTGAGGATATTTTCCCAGCTCCTCACACAACCTGTGGTGCAGACCAGGAGTCCCATAGATCATTGAATGAATGATTTAAAAAAATGGAGGGATCAAGTCCTGGAAGTAGTTTTAATTTGCTGTGCTTCCAGGTATCTTGCTTAAACATTCTGTGTTTTCTAAATTTTAAAATGGAGGTAGTATTTCTCAAATGGCTCCATAGGACATTGGTGAAACTCATTTCTGCACCAGCTCTGTGCCTGGTAGTATGCAGGATGGGGGATGCCCAGGGTATCTTTTTGTCCTTAAAATAGTCCTGTGAGGTGTAGGGAGTATTCACCTAATTTTGCCAATGTGTAGGCGCAGGGAGCCAAATAACTTGCTCAAGATCATAAAGCCTTTACGTCTGAGAAGTACGTACAGTGAAAATGCAGGGCTGCCTCACTCCAAAATCAATGTGTGTGTATGTATATGTAAGTATATATGTGTATATACATGTGCATATAAACAAATGTACACATTTAGGAAGTGTATTGGAAATATACATGCACACATGCATCTACGGTTGTGTACTGCATTAGTACGTTTTGGTCAACAATAGACTGCACATATGACAGTGGTCCCGTGAGACTGTAATCTTGTATTTTTACTGTATCTTTTCTATATTTAGATACACAGATACCATTGTGTTACCTGCAGTATTCAGGACAGTCACATGCTATACAGGTTTGTAGCCTAGAAGCAATAGGCTGTACCATCTAGCCTAGGTGTGGAGAAGGCTGTACCATTTAGGTTTGTGTAAGTACGGTCGATCACACCAGCAGGAAACCACATAATGATGTATTTCCTAGAATGGATCCCCATTGTTAAGTATGCATGACTAGATATACATGTACACATATGTGTATGCCTGTGTAGATGTGTATATTCTACATACTCCTAAATGTGTCCTATGGCAAGGGTGCCTTATTGTAATTCGGGCTTTTGCAGTAAATGTTAAGCATTTTCCCCCGCCAGCAGTCCTTTTCTTCCTTTGAGGGGCCAGGGTGTCTGGAGCTTGTGCCCAGCTCCTGTCGGATGCCCCTTCTTCTGGCCACTCTCTCGTGCCCATCTTTTCACACTCGGTTTTCCCACCCCTGAGAACCCCAGGTGCCAGTGTGTGTTTGTTGAACTGAAATTCTTAAGCCTGCTGAGTATATTCTCTGTTTGTCAAGATAGATAAACAAATACCTTTTTTAGATGATTTAAAAGATTCTTGACACAATCTCAGTGGTGTTTTAACAACGTTTCAGGTCCTGATCAGCCAAACTCTGGGCCAAAAGTAAATATTTAATAAACAACATAAGAGTTACGAAGAAAAAAATGTATCTTAAGTGGAACTGTGTGTTCTGTAAATCTATGACGGATTTCTGTTCCTGCTTTTGTTGTGTATAATTACTCTTGTTCCTCCTGAGAATTGCCCTCTCTTTCATCATGAAATGTGTAAGATGGCCTCCTCCTCCGGTCATTTGGAGCAATTGGCCTGGAAGAGGATTGATGTGCAGTAAGGACAGTCCGTAGGAGAGATTTAGTGGGGCAGTTTCCTTATCTCCTTTTCTGTCCCTCTGCCAGACAGAAGCACAAAAAGTAGTTGGAGTGAAAATGCTGCCTCCTAAAATTAGCTCTCCTCTTTGTTTTCCGAATGCTGTTACTGGTTGAGTCGGGCACAGTTTGCCCTTCTTGGTGAGCCTTCTGCATTGCATAAAAGTGCAAAGACAGATCTTCTATCAGAGAAACTAATTTTAGGTGCTAGTAAGTTTTAAGGGCATGCAAAGCTCAAAACTTTGCCAGGTCTCTTGGAGGAAGCTTTTTCCCTCCTGAAAAACAAGCTTCCTTTCAAAGTCAGAAAAGGGGGAAGCTAGACCAAGCCCCAGGAGGGCAGGTATGTCTTGTTCACTGCAGTCTCCATCCAGTGCCTTGAGAGGAGGGCCCAGCATGCTGAGTGCTCAGTAACTCTCGGCCTAACGTAGAGTTTTCCATGCTGTGAATCGGGAATGGAGCACCATAAGGGGATCTTCTGCTGGAGACAGCAATTGCAGCATCAAAATAAACGTGGCAATTTTGGTCTTAAGAGTGAAGTTGTGTCTCTGAAAATTATAAGCCCAAATGGATCATTTCCTTTTTTGGGTTTTAGAATTCCAGGTTTATTTTCTGGAAGAGCTTACAGCAGATGGGCTTCTGTGGGGGAAAGTTTATACCTCAGGGGTTCCATTTTGGGAGTCCTTGATTTATTATTGTTTACAAATGGTGGTTGGAAATTGTTCATTGATTTGACATAAAGCTGCCCAGGCTTATTGTAAAAACACCTCAGCATCCAATTAGAATGACAGACACTTAGTGTGATAACTCAGGACAATTGATGGCCTTAAAAAAAAAAAAAGCTAACAGATTAAATCACTCTCAGTTTTTTCATAGCCCTTGCTGGAAACAGATTCTGTGGGGGAAATGACAGGTGGAAAGGTTGAAGACATCCAGTGGCCATGGCAGGGGCAGGGATCGGAGGACTTGGTCTTTGCAGGGACAGTTGAGAGGGCGGGCTGTGGGAGAAGACTAGAAAACATTCAGAAGGACAAGAGTGTTGTTTGATGACTCTGCATGTGCCAGTAGTGACATTTTACTCACTGTGGCTCATATTGAGGTTAAGCCTAAGGTCTGTTGGTCTTCCAGCGTGAGTTCTGCAATCAGGAAATATTATTTGCGGGATTCTTGCGCGATTGTGTTTAGAACACAGCGATGTGCAGTAAGAGACTCTTTAACTCTATCAAATTTGCATTTAGAGAAATTGTAAAGAGCCTTTTTTTTTTTTTTTTTTTT
>NW_016107357.1:11198939-11222438 GCF_001604975.1 Cebus imitator
CCCAGCTAATGTTTTGTATTTTTAGTAGAGACGGGGTTTCACCATGTTGACCAGGATGGTCTCGATCTCTTGACCTCGTGATCCACCCGCCTCGGCCTCCCAAAGTGCTGGGATTACCGGCGTGAGCCACCGCGCCCGGCCAAGAGCCTTTATTACCTCCTAGGTGAGGCAGTCCAGGAAAACAGTTGCTAGAAGGAGCTATTTGCAGAAATAGACAGTTGTGGTCCTTTCACATTTTAATAATTGTTCCCTGGATTTCAAGGAGTCCAAAATACCCATAATAGATTTTAGTAACATTCATGGACTGTCGGTTTGCATATCATGAGACCTTTAGTGTGGTGTTTACTCTCTTCACCCTGATATACTTTGTATCCATGAGCATCCTTGCTACAGTTGTGCAAAGATGGCTATTTTTTATTCAGCAGTAATTAGCCACAGGGTTGAGCACTGAGATGCTTTCCTGCAGCTGTGAACCGGTTTCCGTCTTCAGCCTGGGTGGTTGGGAAGAAATGTTAGTAACCTTTTTTCCTGGTTGGTTCTGGGGCAGCTGCCATCAGGCTGCAGAGGCTGTCTGTCTGGAGCTCACCAGAGCATGAGTTCTGCTCCCAGGAAAGAGATTTTTGCAGGATTTTGTATGTGGTTCTAAAGAGACAAGTAGGTGGCACACAAAAACAGAAAATGAAAGAACCCAATTCCTCCACAACCACACACAGACATACAACCAAAAGGAAAAAAAAGCACATAATTATCATGTAGGCACTGTTGCAGCTAACCCTGATTTTGGCCTCAATTCTGGAACAAGTTAGCTGGTTTAGACAAACCCCTTATTAGGTAATGGATTGTTATTCATTCCTTCCCTTCTCCTAGTCATTTACTCTGTGAGAGCTGCTCCTACCTGACCTTCCACTGATTTTGGCAGCAGCATCTCCCAGAGCGACTGTTTCCTTCTTCAGCAGCGTTCCTTACTCAGGGTGTAAGATGTTACTCCCACAGAGCCCCGTATCAGGTTTAATTAACTAATTGATTCAGCTCGTGCTTACTGAGTGCGAGGCAGTCGTGTGCTTTTGTTCAGTAGATGACTGCATTTTCCCTCTAACTCCTGATCATCTTGAAGCTTCTCTTATGGTGCTCTCCAAAGACATCAGCGTGCTGGCTCCGCAAGGGTCAGTAGGCTCTGGGGTGGTGGGGAGCCGGGAGAAGCAGGGAGGTTGGCTCTGTCTTTATTTGCCATGGAGCTCCCCCAAATGGGGTCTCTCCTTTCTCCAAAAGCTTAATGGAACCACCATTTTAAAAAGCTGAAATCCTATCTTCTGGGATATTTGGGCAGAGAAGGCTGGAGAATCCCTTTTCCATGATGGTGTAGTAGGTTCTCAGAAGTGGCTGGTGGGCCCCAGAGCGAGGCGGCTGTCATTTGAGCCTGATGATCTTCTTTCGTGGTTTCCTGGCTCTGTAGCATCAGAAATGGGAAGCTTTAAAAGCTGTGCCTTGTTGGATGCACCAAGTCATCAAATAAATGTGATGTGTTGGGTGGGGGAAGTGCGGGAGGAGGGAAACAGGTGGTCGGAGCTGCCTCATGGCCGCCCACTGCGCTCCCCTTTCTTAATAGGCTTCAGAAATCTTGGAATCCATAATTCACCAGCTCATGGAGTTCCATCCATGTCCCCTGTGGCTTCAAAACGTAAATGACATTTGCAGTGCTGGGAGGAAGGAGGCCGGATCCCGTTCCTTCCCTGGATGTCAGTCGTGGAGGTGCTGGCTCGTGTGCCTGAGTGCAGCGGCTGGCTTGTCATTACTGGTCTTTGCAGGAAGCCACTCTGAAGGCACTTGGGCCCTTGCCAGGCTGAGTCACAGCTGACTTAGGGAAATGCCACACAGGACGCTTGCAGTCCCCTCTGTTCTAAGTGTAGGTTTTGCAACTGCATACTCGGAAAATGAATCAGAGTGGGGGAAAGTGTGAGAGAAACAGCAGAAATGGAAGTGTAGGCAGGAGGGCCACAGTGGCTCTGTGGATTCAGACCACACCTTTGCTTCTGCTCGGTGGCCCTTCCTGTAAGGTGCGTCCTGAGGCCAGAGGCTGGGGGTATGAAAGGGAGGCTGCTGTGCTGTTAGATCCATGCTGCTATTTAGCCGGCCTTTCTTTTCCCAGCTGGCAGAGACAGGATGTGTTAGAGAGGTGCTCAGACCTCATTTCAGAGCAACTGAATCAGTCTCTGGGAGGGATGGGGAGTCTGAAATGCAAACAGGTTCTTGGGGGTTATTGAACAGCAACCGAACTGAATACCCTCTGCCCTGTGGGCTCAAGCTGGTCTTGGACATTGTCTGGTCAGGACCAAGCCTGAGCTCTGCAAGCCCACTGGACTCTTGTCACACCATCTCATTGATTGTAAAATGCACGTTTTCTTCCTCTCGTGTTTTAACATCTCTGAAATCAGGATGCCTCTTCCATGGATGGTGTTTCAGGGTTTCATTGATCACATTTGTCTTCCTGAGTGGCACATAAAATTAATGGTGCTCCCTGGAGCTGATGGTGCCTGCGGTTCAGTGAACCGTGTTGCTCTTGTGTAAGCTCCTGTGGGAATATATAGTCTCACCTTCTTCTTTGCGGTGGTCAGCACAGAGGTGGTGGGAGTTGTATAAACGTCAGCATTTTGAAAGTGAGGGCTTCTGTCAGTGCTCTCTCACTCTGGGGCTTCAGAAAACTTGAGCACCTGTGTTTGCATTCTCCATCAAGGGTAATGTTCTGTTGGTTCATAAGCATGATTATATCCATTATACAAACTGGGGCACTGACACCAGAGAGAAGATAAAAGACTTGCTCAAGTGGACAACTGTGAAGTGGTGGGGACAGACCAGCCCTGTCTGATGCCGGATCCAGCACTGTCTCTGCCAGTCAGCATGCACACTTTTCTCTCTCCAGCCTCTTCCCACTCACCTTTATTCTCAGCGTTTCTGGGCCCCCATAATCTTAGAAATGCAGTAAAGATGATTCATTTCTTTAGTCCAGTCTTCGGACCTGACTTCTTAGAAGAAGGTCTTGCACAATAGTTCCATTATTGCAGCCACATGCAGACTCAGTATATGAGGGCATGCCAACTCTTTTTGCTCATGGCCGTGCAGTGCAGAATTTCCAGGGATTATCTGCTCTGTTTCTTGAACATTGGAGTGATAGCAGAGTTCTGTATTCCCTGCATGCATGGGTGGGCTGTATATCTCTGAGCACAAGTTGACTTCTCTGTATAAGGGTGACCGTGCCTATGGAGGACGGCACGCACTTGCCTGAAGATTTCAGTCTGAGAAATGATACTGGATGGAGGTAAGAGGCTGAGTGCCTGCTTCTAGGAGCCATGCCTCGTCCTGGGCTGGAATGAATATCTCTACACCTTAGGCTCTGTGTTCCAGCAGTGTGCCGAAACTGCTGTTGGTTCGGCCCATTGCCCTGGAAAGCCAGCCGCCTGTGGTGGTGACTTTTCGGCTTCTTGTTTTGTATTTAGCTTTAATTCCCTCTGTGAGGCAGTGGAGACTGTTCATTTTATTTTACGTCAAAGGCTTTTGGAGGTTGAGATGGGAACAGGATGATAGAACAGTAATGCATAATTATGGAGCATTTGCTGTATGGCAGGCATTCGTAAGAGTGCATTTGTTGATATTCTTATTCTTATTGTTTGGCCTCTCCTGTCATCAGCTCTAAGCAGCTACGCCTGCTAAGCTCTGTGCAGAGGCTGCAGTGAGCAGGCAGGCAGTGAGCTTGGGCGGTGCTGGAGTGTGTCTGTTGGCCCATGTGGGGATAAACACACACCCTTTCATGCTCACAGGTGCCTTAGCCTGGATGATGATGTTTAAGTTCATCCTACTGATATGCACTGTATCACTGAACAATGCTGTGGAAAGGGCACTGTTATTTCCCCCATATTTTCAGTGATAAGGCAGAGGCCCATTGGCTCCTTGTAGCAATGGAGGCGTTCCTTGAGGATCCAGGCAATCTGACTCTCGAGCCTGGGGCTGGACAGAAGAAAGTTGGCTCCAAGAGCCAGACTGCAGTACAGAGGAATTCCAGGCTCCATAGGTGCTATCTTCAGAAGGTACGTCTTGTCAGCAGGATGGGTACTTTTGGAATAGACAATCTTCAGTGTCATAGTGAGGTGACTTGCAGAGGTAAGGAAGGATGCCAGCCTCAGGCAGTCTCAGATGGGTCCAGGTGGTGACATCCTCTTGCAGGAGAATTAGCCTCTTACACAGATTGGGAGGTGGCTCTACTAATGGAAAAGATGAATTCTTGGCCAGGGACCTGTAATTCTAGCACTTTGGGAGGCTGAGGAGGCAGGATGATCACTTGAGCCCAGGAGTTCGAGACCAGCCTGAGCAACAGAGAAAGAGCCTGTCCCTACAAAAACAATACAAAACAAACCAACAATTAGCCAGGTGTGGTGGCACACACCTGTAGTCTCACCTACTTGGGAGGCTGAGGCAGGAGTATTGTTTAAGCCTAGGAGTTTGAGGCTGCAGTGAGCTATGATCGTGCCACTGTACTCCAACCTGGGTGACAGAGCAAGACTTAAAAAACATTCCCGTTTCTTCTCATGGACTCTGTGTGTGTGTGTGTGTGTTTTAAGCTGTTTATTAAAGAAAGGAGAACTGCTGTAGAAGTCTTTAAACTTCCAAATAGGTTTCATGTGATTAAAAGTGGTTTACATATTGATGTTTAGCAGGAATTTTGGAGGGTGACTTCAGTGAATAATTATTACAGAAATCTTCCTAGAAGATGCTTATTACACTGAAGACATTAAAAATGAGAATCAAGGATCTGCTAAGACTTGGACTGCTGAGGCTGATGGGTGAGGCTGCCTTTCGGGGAGGTCATGCTGTGAGTTGAGAATCTGGGCCTCCTTGTCTTCCCTGCTGGCTTTGCAGCTGTGGGCACGTCTGGATCCCCATTTCTGTTCAGGTGCAGACAGGTGAATGTTACCTGTGTGCATCAAGTGCCATGAAAGGGGTCACACGTGTTGCCCAGGCTTGGACAGGCTCATTCCTGGGGCTCACTGGCTTGCATGAGGATGGAATGCTGGGCACGATCAACACAGGAGGAGAAGGCAGGCTCTGCTGCCAGGAGCTTGCATCCTGAGCCACGTGGAACTGGTTTGCTTGTGACACAAAGGGACAGTTCTGAAAGAGCAGTTCTAATTGGACATACAAGTAAGCTCAAAATAAAGATCTCCTAGGAAGTTTTCCTCATGTTTTGAAGATGATACACTTAGTCCATGACTGGGGATGGTTTGGCTTACACTTTTTCAACTTTACAATGGTGTGAAAGTGATAAACATTCAGTACGTTCCTCAATTTACAATGAAGCTATGTCCCAATAAACCCATTGTAAGTTGAAAATATTTTAAGTCCATAATGCACTTCTGATATAATGGTATTTTCAACTTACAGTGGCTTTACCAAGATGTGGCCCCATTGTAAGATTCATATAGGATGACGGATATGCATAGATATTCCTCAGCTTACAATGGGAACATGTCCCAGTAAACACATTGTAAGTTGGAAACATCCAAAGTTGAAAATACATTTAATACCCCTGACCTATCGGGTGTCATAGCTTGGCCTCGCCTGCCTTCAGTGTGCGCGGAACACTTACGTTAGCCTACAGCTGGGCAGAGCCATATTCACGCAATGCTGACAGCACAGCACACCGTAGAGAATCAATTATTTACCCTCACGGCAGTGTGACTAAGAGCTGTGAATCACTGACATTGCCCGGCATCATGAGAGAGTATCCGACCGAATATTGCTAGCCCAGGATAAGAGCCGAATTCCAGATTTGAAGTACAGTTTCTACTGAATGCATATTGCTGTCACACCATTGTAAAGTCAGAATTGTAAGTCAAGCCATGGTACGTTGGAGACCATCTGAATAACAGGATGAGATACAGAGTAGGATATTTATGTTAGAAACACAGTTTCACAAACTGTGAACGTTTTCTAGATGGACTGTCTTACTCTTTTCTGTCTCATGAAACACTTAGCTGGCAGCAACCCACTGAGTTGAATTCCCGTTCCACCAGAGGCCTCCCCTGGGCGTTGGAAGGCTCTGCCCTCTGATGGGAGTCTCTTTGGGAGCCGTGGCTGTGGAGCCCTGTAGGTGGGGTTCAGCTGCCCAGTGTGCTCCCTGCCTTTGCAGGTGAGCAGGTGCAGAGAGGCGTGGGGTGGGATGGGGTGACGTGGCAGCTGCAGCAACGGTGCTTGGGGCCCTGCAGGCTCCCTTGGGGGTGTAGCAGGGACATGATGTGGTGGTTAGCAGGAATAGGCCGCTCACGTGGGATGTCAGGACTAGTGCCACAAAGGCAGCCCTGCTCCATGAACAGGTTCTTAGGGGACAGAGGTCTGTCTGGGACTGGCTAATGTCCTGGAAAGGTAAGACTGGAGAGGCAGCGTTGTCCACCACAGGATGTATGGCTGCAGGGTAGGAGTAGACTTAAGAAGGGACACTGCCAGGGAAGCAGTCAGTGAGCCTCAAGTCAGAAAGCCGAGCAAGCTTGTTTCATGCATTTGCTAACATTTGACCTCTGTTGGGACACATGGGTCTCTCAGGTTCTCTTTCTGTTTCCTGTCATGCGGATCAGAGATGTGAAACAGACCTGGCGTGCTCCCCTCTGGGGCAGCGCTGGGAGCCAAGGCGTCCTGGCAGAGCTGGGTGTGCCTCCCACAGGCTGACGCAGCCGTTCTCTGTGCAGAGGCTGAGCCACCCGGGGAGCAGCTGTGGGGTGAAAGTGTCCTCCTCAGGGACTTTAAACTCAGTGCTCCTGCTCCTTCTCTCAATATGATGAATAGCTCATTTAAATATTCTATGGCAGTTTTTAATTTTTGTGACTCATTCCCTCCCCTCCTCACCTGTGTTTTTCTTGTGTGTCAGGGACATTTTGGGGGGATCCAAAAGGATCTCTGTCTCTGCTCTGTGCTTGCTCTGAGTATGAACAGAGAATGTTCGGGGCTGTTCTTATTTGAGTCACTGAAGCTGTTGTGAACTCTGGCAGCCTGGGAGCACCACCACTGCCACATGAGGACAGGGTGTGGGGTGGCTCAAGCATGGTCCCTTGGGGTTGGGTTCCAGCGCCATCACGTTGGAGGTGTCTGACCTTCGCACCAAGTTTCCCCACTTTCACTAAATAGGGATAACCAAAGCCTTGTGAGGGGGATTAAGTGAGTTAATGTAACCAGAACACTGAGAATGGTGGCTTGCACGCAGTGATGGTGCAGAACTACTCACTGCTGCTGGAGTGTGCTCTTAGATTATTTATTGGCCCCTCAGCATTTTTCTATACCTCAGCCTTGAGGGTTTTTCTCAGCTGTGTTTCTGATTTTTCTTCTTCAATAGATTTTTCTAGAGTCTTTTCTGGTAAAATGAGTCTGGGAATGCAAATGCAGTGAGCGTGAGTTGAGAGACGTTTGGACATTAGCCTGACCTTGAAAAATTGGGGAGGCTTGCAGTATATAGTTTCCTCTGGGCAGGTTACCGGCAGACCATGGGACCTTTGGGGGAAAATTTATGCTTTTCTCTTGACATACAAGACACCATTATCAGGCAGAAGCTGATAAAGGAATTAGAGTTGTTGTTCATACCTGACTTGCAGGAATGCGTGTGTGCATGCACATGCATATATATACACTGCATGTATATTTGCATTTATGTACACATGGACATGTGGCATGGGCATATGACACTTGCATACCTGTGCTTGCACGCATGCATGTACAGAGCACACATGCACACATATGCATGTGCATAGTATGCATGCATGTACATTCATGTGCACACACTACTCATTTGTGCACACATGTGCACATTGCAGTGTGCACTTACATGCAAGTACATACAACATGTGTTTGCAGGCACATGTCCATAGACTGTCCATGCACATTTGCATGCACACGTGTGCATGGCACATGTGTTTGCATGCACATATGCAGCACAACACAATTGTGTTTGCATTTATCTGTGTACACCTGTGTTTGCATGCATGTACAAGTATACATGTGTGTATACCTACATTTCAAGGTGAACCCTTCTCAGAAGGCTCTGCTCAGTGAAACTCTCAAAGTGTTCAAAAGCGAGGTCTGAGAAAGCATCCCTGCTTCAGGGCATGCACCCAATTAGTCTTTCTCTTGCTGGCTGAAATCATCAGGGATTGTTTCAAAGTTTTAACTTCTGGTTTTCACTCTTAAATCCCAGAGCCAGTACTTGAACAGAAGTAAGTTTGCTGTTAACGCCTCTCACTTTGATTAGCTTGTTGCATTAAATTAATTGTCAGGCTGCCTGGAACCCAAAGCTTCTTAAAATGAACACTGGTTCACTTGGGAAATTTATGCAAGATCAAAAATGGAAGATTGTCTTGCTGAGGAAAGGGAGAGAGAGTCTGAATACAAAATCTAGAGCTTTGGACCTGATATGTGGCTGCAACATGGTCTTTTCTTGTCTTACCTAAGAAGCGGCTCCCAGGATTCACATACCAGTAGCCTCTTTTTTTTTTTTTTTTTTTTTTTTTTTTTTTTTTTTTTTTTTTTTTTTTTTTTTTTTTTTAACATATCCTCTTTTTAAAGATCCTCTTGATTGCAAGCAAAAGCAGCCTGCTGTGCAGGCTGGCTTAAACAGGAAAGGGAATTTATTGTGGGGACACGGGAGGGGTCTCATGTTACTGAGAGGAAGAAGGCTGGCTGGCCTCAGAAGGCATGAGAACTGGGACCTGGGTCCAGCCAAGTTCACAGTGGCCACAGCTGGATCTCAGCTTTGCTCCTCCAGGCAAAGTGGCTGCTTTCTCCTCTCTCTGCAGCGGGGTTTTCACTGCCCAGGACTCCTGTGTCTACTTGTGGGTCTAATCTCCTAGCATCGGCTAAGCCTGCACCTCCTTGAGAAAACTGATTAGCTTAGCTTAGTTTGTGTTCACTCCAGGCACACCCTGCAGGGAGTGCAGCCTGCACGTGGGGTGGGTAGTTTTTAAAGGGGGCCTGCCTCTGGAGGCACTGGGGGCCTGCATTTAGAGTGCGTGCGTGGAGCATGTGGCTTGTTCCTGTTTCATGGAGTCACAGAGATCAGAAAGCGTTTATGCCTGTCTCTGAGGGAGATGCTCACACCCGGTCTGAATGGGCAGGATTGGGGTGAGGATGGTGGAGGAGGGCTCTGGCTGCACGGGCCCTCTGCTGCCAGGGCCACTTCAAGGCACTCTTCCCTTGCTGGGCTGTGATTCGTTCTTTTCCAAGTGACTTAAACAGAGACCTTTTCTCTTGCTTGTTGGGGTAAGGATGGTGAAGGAAGAGGGAGAGGGTGGCTGAGTGGAGGCAGCACAGTTGTGCTGCGGAGATTCCTGCTCTGCAGCTTGTCTGCTGTGGAGCGGCCCAGGGGTAGGTAGTACAGCAGGGGGCGGGGAAGGGGGGCTGGGCCCTGAGCCAGGACAAAATCTTGTACTGAGCAAGCATCTTTTCCAGTAAATCAGCATGTCACCATGCTCTTAGGAAATGCCCGGGGCAGCCCCATTCTGTCCTGGATTTTCTTCTGGGCTTTGCCGTCTGTTTAGTGCAGTCCAGTGGCCTCATAACTGTGGAGAGGTGAAGGTCTCAGCACCTTCTGTGTGCCCTCTTGCATGTGTGTTTGCAAGCATGCCTGGGGCTTGCTTCAGGTGTTTCTGGCCTGAGGAAGTGTCCTGTCCCCATGTGATTTGGGTGGTAGCACAGCATCTGGAAGGAGGGGTAGAAGCCCAGCGTTGAGCCCATCGGATGTGCCGCCCTGAACAGCTCTGTTGATGCCAGAGCTGCCTGACCTGCTCTGTGTGGCGCTGGGAAGGTCAGGCTTGGAGAGCGAGGAGCTGCTGAAAAAAGATGAGCTTTGTTCTCTTCTTCCGGGGCTCAGTCTTCTTTGTACCAATCACTCTCTCTGTTCTCTCCTCCTTGACTCAAGAATCCAGTTTGCACAGCACTTATGTGGTGGGTGAACTCCAGTTTGTACCTGGAGCTACAGGGTGGAGCTGCTGTCAGCTAGGAGCTGTTACTGAGAACCAGCTGTGGCAAGGGTGATTAAGAAGACCCGACCCCACCCGCAGGGGCAAGAAGCCTGCAGAGCACAGCTCAAGAGTCATGTGACAGCATAGTCCAGTGTCCCGTGCAAAGTGCTCAAGAAGTGGATGGGATGGGTCACTGCTGAGTGGGACCTGAGGAGCTCAAAGTATCTTGTGGCTGATGTTGCCTGTTGGGACTTTCCCCAGCACAGACAGCATGTGGGATTTCAGATGCTCTTCTCCTTGCCTTCCGAAGCCCATGGAGTGTTGGCAGCTTATTTGCACCTGATAAGATAAAAGAGGTCATGATCTCTGTGAAGGTGCTTTTCGGGAAAGGGGTCACTGGCCTTGCCACATGTGGGAAGCGAGGCCTCTATTCCCAGTTCTGCCTGCGACTCATGGCTGTGGCTCAGGGCAAGTCATTGGATTTTTTTTCCCCGAATGATGTCAACATGTGCTGAGCATCTGACTTACTGGGTGAGGTGATGAATGAAGGACTTAATTTCTGTGCAGTGCTTGATGTGAAGGAATGAAAACCATTGCGTTCCCAGCCTTGGGTGTCAGATTCTCATTAGGGAAAGCGGTTTTTGATGTGTGTTTCCTTTCAGTTCGGAGCTGGGTTCAGTTAGCTCAGGGGGTTTCTACCCATTTAGCTGTCTCTGGTGATCGGAGTGTCTTGGAAACGGGCGTCCACAGTGATTCCTATGACCACATTCAGGGTCGGGTTTTCAGTTCAGCTTCCTGGTGTTTCCACGCCCCATTCTAGGGGGAGGCTTAGTTGTTCCTTTCCCTGCTGTCACTCGGCAGCTTCCGGCCATTCCTGGTGAAGAAATCTTCCCAAGTGAATCTCCCCTGGTGAAGTTCAGTGAGACGTTTGAGGGTAGTAAATGGACAGACGTTTCCTACACTATTACGTCTGTATGTTGAACAGAATTATTGCTCAGGGGTAGCAAGGTAGGAGGGATTCTCAGCCAGAGAAGGGGTTCGGTTGAGCCAGGCACGGCCAAGGCATGAACGGAGAAACAGCGTCGGTGGTGGAGCAAGTAGACATTCCCTTGACCTCAGAAGTTTTGGATGCCAGCTGACGAGCTGGCCTGTGGGCTGGAAATGATGCAGCTGACCCAGGAAACGGATCAGACCTTTTAGTCTGGTCCAGAACGCTGAATCGAGCTCTTGGATCTTGGTGCTAAATATATGGTGTGGCATTAATGGCAGTAAAGATGGATGCCTATGTGTGTAGAAAGTGCAGATCTATTTTCAACACGCTTTATTTTTTAGAGCAGTTTTGGATTCACAGCAAAATTGAGCAGAAGGAACGGCGAGTTCCTGTATACCCTGTACCCCAACACCTAGCTTCCCTCCGCAGAGTGGTATGTTAGCTACAGTCCACGAACCTACACTGGCACATCCTTACCGCCCAAGTCCACAGCTTACATCAGGGTTCACTCTTGCTTTTATACATTCTGTGGGTTTGGACAAATGTACAGGCACACCTCGGAGATAGTTGTAGGTTTGAGGTCAGGCCACCACAGCAATAAAGCAAATGTGGCAGTCAAGCAAGTCACCCACATTTTTTGGGTTTCCTAGTGCCTAAAAAGTCATGTTTACACCATACTGTGGTCCATGAAGTGTGCAGTAGCCTTATGCCTAAACAATGTATGGCTCTTAATTTCAAAATATTTTATTACTGAGAAATGCTAAGGATCATCTGAGCCTTTAGCAAGTCGAGTCATAGTCTTTTTGCCTGGATGTTGATGGCTGCTGACTGATCAGGGTAGTGGTTGAAGGTTGAGGTGGTGGCTGTGACAGTTTCTTAAGACAACAGTGCAATTTGCTGCATTGATTGACTCTTCCTTTCACAAAAGATTGCTCTGTAGCATGCAATTCTGTTCAGCATTTTGCCCACAGTAGTACTTCTTTCAAAATTTAGGAGCCAGTTTCCTCAAACCCTGCCATGTCTTTGTCAGCTATTCTAAATCCTTTGTTGTAATTGTGACATGCTCACAGCATCTTCCCTAGGAATAGATTCCATCTCAAAAACCACTTTCCTTGCTCTTCCATGACTTTGTCCAAGTTTTATCATAAGTTTGCAGCAATTCAGTCACAGCTGTCATCTCCACTTCTAGTTCTCTTGCTGTTTCCACCACATCTGCAGTTTCTTTCTCCACTCTAATCTTGAACCCCTCAGTCATCCATGAAGTTTGGGATCAACTACTTACACACTCCGCTTAGTGTTGATATTTTTATCTTTTCTGTGAATCACGAATGCTCTTAATGGCAACTGGAAGGGTGAATTCTTTCCAGAAGGATTTCACTTGACTTTGCCCAGCTCCGTAAGAGGAGTCACTGTCTATAGCACCTATAGCTTTACAAGATGTATTTCTTACATAAGACTTAAAGGTTGAAATTACTGCTTGATCCATGGGCTGCAGAGTGGATGTTGTGTTAGCGGGCTTGAGAGCAGGATTCATTTCCTTGCGCATCTCCGTCAGAGCTCTTGGCTGACCAGGCGTGTTGTCAGTGATCAGTAGTCTTTTGACAGGAATACTTTTTTTCTGAACAGTCTCAACATAGATTTAAAATCTTCTATAAACTGTGCTGTAAACAGACGTGCTGTCATCCATGCTCTGTTCTTCCATTTCTAGAGCACAGGTAGAGTAGATTTAATGTAATTCTTCAGGGTGCTAGAATTTTGGGAATGGTAAATGAGCATTGGCTTCAGCTTAAAGTCCCCAGGTGTATTAGCCTCTTACAGGAGAATCAAGACTGTCCTTTGAAGCTTTGAAGCCAAGCATTGGCATCTCCTTGCTAGCAATGATGGTCCTAGGTGGCATCTTCTTCCAATAGAAGGCGGCTGTAGGATAGCCACCTTCATCCGTGATCTTAGGTGGATCATCTGGGTAACTTGCTGCAGCTTCTCCATCAGCACTCGCTGCTTTACCTTGCATGTTTATGGTGTGGAGGTGGCTTCTTCCCTTAAACCTCATGAATCAATGTCTCCTAGCTTTTGGCTTTTCTTCCGCAGCTTCCTCACACACTGTTAGCTTTCACAGAATTGAAGAGAGTAAGGGCCTTGCTCTGGATTAGGCTTTGGCTTAAGGAAATGCTGTTGCTGGTTTGATCTTCCATCCAGACCACTGTTTCTCCATATCAGCAGTAAGGCTGTTTGACTTTCTTATGGTTCGTTTGTTCCCTGGAGTAGCACTTGTAATTTCCTTCAAGAACTTGTCCATTGCATTCACACTTAGCTTACTGGCCTTCCTCAGTGAGCTTAATCAAGTCTAGTTTTCGATTTAAAGTGAGAGGTGTGCCACGCTCCCCCTTTCACTTGAGCACTCAGAGGCCATTGTAGGGTTATTCACTGGCCTAATTTAAGTACCGTGGTATTGCAGGGAATAGAGAGGCTTGAGGAGAGGGGGAGAAATGGGGGAGCAGCCAGTCGATGGGGAAGTCAGAATACACGCTGTTTATCCGCTAAGCTTGCCATTTTATATGGTTCGTGGTGCTCCAAAATGATGACTGTAATATCGTCAAAGACCACTGACTGCAGACCACCATGAGATATTACCATGAAAACGTTCAAAGTATCGTGAGAATGGCCAAAATGTGACACAGAGAAGAAGTGAGCACGCGCTGTTGGAAAAAAACTGGCTGTGATAGACTTGCTCGCTGTAGGGTTGCCACACACCTTCAGTTTGTAAAGAACACAGCATCTGTGAAGTCCATCAGAGTGAAGTGCAGTAAAGCAAGGTATGCCTGTCTGATGAAAGCACCCGCCTCACTCTGTTCTGGGCAGCGTCATATGGAATAGCTTCACTCCCCTTGGAATTGTCTGTGTGCTCCCTGTCGCCCCTCCCTCTCAACCCCTGATAACCACTGATCATTTTACTGCCTCCGTCACTTTGCCTTTCCCCGAATGTTGGAATCGTTCGGTATGTAGCCTTTTCAAATTGGCTTCTTTCACTTAGTCATATGTATTTAAGGTTCTTCCATGGCTGTTCATGGCTTGATAGCTCATTTCTTTTTAGCACTGAATACTATTCCGTTGTCTAGATATACCACAGTTTATCCACTTGCCTAGATGTCTGTCCATCGTGACAAAGGGCATCTTGGTTGCTTCACATTGCAGCAATTATGAATAAAGCTGTTGTGAACACGTGTGTGCAGGTTTTTGTGTGCACATAAAACTTGTGTGGACATAAATTTTCAGCTCCTTTGGATAAATACCAAGGAGTGTGTTCGCTGGACTGTGTGGAAAGTGTACGCTTAGTTTTGTAAGATCCTGCCAAACTGCCTTCCAAAGTGTGCAAGCCTATTTTTTGACCAGGGTGGTTGGTCACACATAGCAGCCACATCTGTTGTGATGCCTTCCTGGGTGGCCCCTCTCTGTGCCGGTCCCATCAGTGCTGCCATCTGCAGGGTCACCAGAGTCCCTGCAGGGCCTGAAGCACAAGTGTGGCTGGGCTTTATCTCCCCAGAGCCCTGGCCTGTCCCCACCTCTCTCCTGCCTCAGCTATTTTCTGCCTTGCCCTGCAGGGACTGGCTGGTGGTTCTCTCCCTGAGTGGCTCCTCCCTGTGTTGTCTCAGTGGGAGCACCATCCGGCCTTCCTACGCTGTAAGATGCAGTTCAGGTGGCACCTCTTCCTTGACACCCTTCCTCTCACCTAGCCTGATTTAAAAAAAAAAAATTCTCATAGTAAAGCTCAAATATATGTAAGTAGACTCAGTAGTGTAATGAACTCTGCCTGCCCCTCACCCTGCCTTTGCCCCATCAGTGTATGGTCAGCCTTGTTCTGTCCATCACTGCCCTGGAAATGGGCCCCAGAAATAATGTTATTTTACCTATAAATACTTTAGTATGTGTTGCTAAAAGATAGTTTGAACTCACAGTACCATAAATCGTACTTAAAAACAATTAACAAGTTCATTAATAGCATCAATATTTAATTATTTTTCAAGCCTCCGTTTGGTTCATAAATGTTACACCTGTATTTATAATTTTTCTTAACTCAAGATTTGTTTAAAGTTACCTACTGTGGTTGATTCATATAACCTGTGACTCTTGGAAAATCAGCGTTTTCTTTTTTCTCTCTGCTTTTGGCCGTTTCGTTGGCTTGTGCATGCCAGTTTTGGTGAGGAGAGCTGGGAATCGCCTTACTGTTTTCCAGCCTGGATTTTGTGGCTTGCGTCCCCATGGTGTCGTTTTCCATGTTCCTCTGTGCTCTGTGTTTCCTGCAAATGGGAAGCTGAGTGTAGAGCCTTGACGAGATTCCGATTTGATTTATTTCTTCCTTTTTGAGGGATGAGGATGAGGGATGAGACCCCCCACCCTGCTTTCCACGTGGGGTCTGTGCTGCACTCTTTGACCTGGAGGCACATGGCACTGGGTTTTTATGGCCGAGGCAGCCATTGATACTCAGTGTCTGTATCTCCTAGTTCTTTAGACTTTCGACATTGTAATATTTTAATTCTGTGTTTGTAATTTGTTTGCTAGAATGCTGGTATAAAGAGAACTCCTCCCTGTCCACTATTTGTTTACCTGGTGGTACTGTCCGTGGGGGAGAGATAACACCCATATCAGTTTCTTCCTTTTATTTATCAGTTTCTAGTCGGTGGTAACTAGATAGGGCTTTTTGGTTGTTTGGTTTTGTGGCATTGTATGGACTTACACATTTTGCATTTCAGCTTATTCCAGTTACGATTATTAATTAGGGTTCACGTTTTCCCAGCTTTGGCCAGTGAAAGCTGCTTGAGGTGAGCCCTGTGTCCTGTTGGTGTGATTGTCATGGCGTTTGAGCACTGTGTTGCTGTGTGGTGTGATAAGATTCTCAGGGTCACATTGTCTTTTCCTGCCCCAGACCTGGAGTCAGCCTTTCCCAGAGAGCCCTGGTCCTCTGTGCTGGGAAGCGTTTGCAGTTCGCTATTGGGCCCCGGGCAGCCCGCTTTCCTGTGCCTCCCCTGTGCTTTCGGCACCTGGCTGGAACATCTCTGAGTGTCCACCACCATGCACTGCAGTCCTCACTAGCCTCTCGCGTGTGTGGCGGGCAGTGTTAAGACTACACCTGGGTTTCTCCAGGCCTCAGCAGCTGGCGTTAGAAGGTTACATGGTAACACTGTTAACCCAGCTTGCCTTGTCTCTTCTCAGAGTTTCACCCATTAGGTTCTAGGGATCTAGGAGGTGCCCATCAGGAACAGCCCTTGGATGCTCTTGGGTCCTGGCCTGCCTCGTGGATGTCATCTGCTCCCTTGTCAGTCATCTCCAGGGCTCTTCCCAAGAAGAGGGTGGTCCTCGCCAAGGGCGTCGCTTCCCAAACCTGCTAAGCTACAAACCTTCTTGGCGCCTCAGTGCTGTCCACGCATCCCTGGAGTTGGCTTCGTGAACGCTGTGTTCTGTGTCTAGGTGGAGTCCCGTGCCTCTCCCCTCTGGTGTCACCCATGCTAGCTGGACACCAAGCGGCACATCAGTCATGAAAACAGCTGCTCAGTGCCTATCTGCCCTTCCCTCCTCAGGACTCAGGGACACACAGCTCCTCAGGCTGGTCACCCAAACAACAGCATTCCTTTCTCCTCAGCCTTTCCCCAGGCTGCTTGGGAGAGAAAACTTGCCTCATCCTCCTTCACACATGCAGAACGCCCTGCAGGCATGTGCTTTCCAATGGCTGTGGCCCTAGGTCGTCACACATGGCCAGACACATCTGAATCTCGGGCTAGGTCATGCAGCTTCCACCCCTGAGATAAAATTAAATTCCCAGTGACTTCCTTAATACTCATAGGCCGAGTGGCTTATAAGCAACCTTTGATGTAAACAGTAGGCCAGAAATTGGTTAACTGCAGCTTAGGACTCCTCATCTTCTTCCAGATTGAACACATGTCTTAGAATGGTACATACCAAGTGGTTCTCCCTGGCACTGCGTCCTGCTGGCCACGGTCCCTTTCCCAGTGCTTCTCTGAAGGGAGGATGTTTAAAGCAGTGAGCTCCAAGCAGTGTCCAAATGGCATGGAGCCACTTCCCTGTTGACACTCCCTGGGATCTGGAGGTCCACTTCCAGCTCTTTCCTCTTTTCTGCAGGAGCTTTGCTGCTGTACATGCCTGCTGTGCGCTGGCACAGGCCTGTGGGGATGTATAGGTCCCTGGACCACACCTGAGGAAGCGCTGTCTTAGGACCGTGGCTGGCAGAGGGGGAGGCTCCCTGCACTGGAGGAAGCACCAGCAGGCTTTTGTGCATGAGCAGACAACTCTTTTTGCTTTCCTGCCCTCCCCTGCTTGCCTTCTTGATTTTCCTTGTTTCTTTTTGTTTGTGTCCCCATCCTGGTTGCATTCCCTGACTCCCCTCTTCTTTTTGACTGCCACGTTTCTGATGGGTTACCTCTCTGAGGAGGAAAACCCTAGCACCATTCTGGAATACTCAAGGCAAGTTTTGAGGGGAGGATTAGGTGGGTGTGCATTTCATAAGGCTTTGTGTTTGTCGAGGAGAACATCAGTGTCTGCTTTTAGTTCTGAGCAGCTCTTCTCCAGGTGGCAAAGGATGGGTATCTGTCACTGGTGTGTGCCTGTCAATCCCCTCACTGCATCAGGGTAGATAGGTTGCCATCATCACAAACAATAATAACTAACTGTAACTCAGGCACTGTGCTGGGGACTTTCCACACCCACGGAGTCAGTCCCTACAGCAGCCCCAGGAGGGTGAGTGCTCTTCCAAACTCACTTTGCATAGATCCCAAAAAAGGGACATTGGGAGCACCAGTAACTTGCTTAAGATCACACAGCTAGAAGAGGGGAGGAGGGATTTAGAATTTATCTTGCAAAGTTTATTTTTTGATATATAGATTTATATTTCCCTTTGTAGTTTATTTAAATGCTGATATGCTTTTCTTTTCTTCTTTTTTTTTTTTTTTAAAGAGACATGGTCTTACCATGTTGCCCAGGCTGGCCTTGAACTCTTGGGCTCAACCCTTCAAGCCTCAGCCTCCCAGGTAGCTGGAACTGTGAGTTTAGAATTTGAATCCAGTGTTCACCCTTCCTCCTGGGCAGTACTGCACCTTACGAACAGGTTGTTTGCCGGGAATTGGGAGAATGCCATTTTCCTCATAAACCTTTGCCCCACGAGCACGGATGGACAGTCAGCTGGGAGCTTTCCTTGGGTATATTTGGCAAACTATAGCGGCTAGTGGACCAATTCTTTTGTAGTGGGTTAGAAAAGAAAAGGTACAGCTTCCCTCGAAAGAATTCATTCTCTGTGAGACAGGTTCAGAAAATCTGTTAAATAAATCCCAAGCCCTGAGGCCCCCAAATCGGTGGCTACTCTGATGCTCCTCTCTCTCCCCCAACCTGGTCTCTCAGTGACCCCGACACCTTTTCAAATCATAGCATGCTGGGACAAGTGTTTCAGAGAGGGTCTCTGTCAGTGTTTAGCTCACATTTCTTGAGTGTGCCTCTTTGACACAATTTTCTTCCCAGGAATAAGGAAACCAGAAAACTACAGTGGATCAGTGTGCAGGAATGCGTAAGGGTGGCTCGGTGTGTGTGTGCGTGTGCGTATGTGCGTGTGTGTGCATTTGTGTGTGTGTGTGTGTTTTCCTCCAGAGCATTTTAAAGGTCTCAGCTATTATTAACATTGAATTTATTATCTATATTTAGGATAAGCCCACTAAGGATGATTTGGGATGAGCTGTGAATCTGTGCTGTATATATAGACCTCCGCACACACGTGTAGTGCATATTTATGTCTGCACATACTCCTGGCGTTGACGTCTGCCTGTGGAATGGAGACGTCTCTGTGCAGGGTTGTGGCCTATCATCTCTTGATTGGCAGTTGAAGTGTCCCGTGTCCTCTTGTTAATAATAACTTATCTGGGGCTACACTGAGTTGGGGATGTGCAGTAGTGATTTATCATGACATTGTTCTGAAGACACAGGCTGGGTTTCATAGGCTAATCAGAGCAGTCAGAGCAAGTGTATTCAAAGTGGCGAGCTTCAAACATGCTGTTTAGGAGGTGGGTTCACAGTTGTTTTCAGTGTTCAGAACATTGTCGAACCCCTGCTCTTGGCACTGTGGTCACAGCTAGTCCATGAGGCTTATGAAAAAGTTATACTTGCCATTTGGTGGCCACTGTGAGTGTCTGACCAAGAACAAAATTACCAATCTCAGTCACCTGCCTTATTCGCGACTCTTGGCTCCAAGTGGTTGTTAGCTCTTTCCAGGAAGCAAATATGCTTTAAAGGATGAACATGATGCGTTGGCTCTGGGGGCCAACCCATTAGGGGAGTTCCAGAAGTAATTTTGAATGATGACAGCATTGTGGGAATACCGAGGGTCTCCCCAGGAGACTGCTTTGAAGAGGGACACGTGCAGGTCCTTCATGTCTTTGTGTGAGTTCTGGGGTTCAAAAATAACAGACGTATACCAGTTGCATGTCTGTGTGTGTGTTGCCCGCACAGCTGAGTTTAGACACTGTGCTTTGCAGACCTGTGAGAGCCGACGCCACCTTTGCTTTTCAGTTGTCTCATTTTGTACACATTTGGTATCGTCTTGGCTTAGCCCTAGTGGAAACAGGCCTTGAGTTCATTGCTTAAGTCTTTTTTAGTTTCTACTCTGAATGGAAAGGAAGATATATATATTTTATTTAGAAGGCAGCAGGTGTACTTATGTTCTTCTTTTATATGGTGGGTAGTGGAAATGTTTTAATTGCCTTCTTTTGTCTACTTTAACCTCATGATCATTGCATTCGTTTGCTAGTTTCCCGGCATCTGTGGTTTTGAAAATGACGTGCACACTTAGCAGATGTGATACAGAAACCAAACCCCCAAACCACACCGTCAGGGCACCCTAAAAATGTGAAAACACCTGGTATTGGTTATTTAGTTATTCTGTTTATTTGGTGAACTCTGTAGCTCCAAATGTACAGCTTTTGCCACGTAATGAAGGCATGCCGACAATGACATGAGGGTGACCTAAACATACGACTCCCTGTCCTTTGGACTAAGCAGCCCTTAAACCAGTCAATGCCTGGCTCAACTTTAAAAAGAAAGACAGACATTGTTATCAGATCTATACCATGTCAAGAATATTGCCCGGCCTGGACTTAGATGGAAATGAATTAAGTCCAAGTACTGATAAGTACTTTCTGGGGGTTAATTTTATTATTTCCTTCTCTTTAATTTTGATGTAGGCATGGAGACAGCGGAGGGAGAGACACCAGCCCTTAAGCATGTTGTGTGCTGGTGTGTTGCTAAACATTGCTGCAAGAGCCGTCTGTCAACAAGAGCCATTCTGACCTGATCTATGGCTATACTGGATGTGTGACAAGCTGGCATGTCCCCTTGTCACCAGTGGCATGTTAATGTTACTAAAAGCAAAGAAAATATAATTGAGTTCTCCCCAAATCTACCTGAGGCATGAGAAATCACTCAGGTTGCATCATGTCCAGAAATAACTGTGGTGGGGCCTAATGGGAGTAACTCCCAGGCTCCAGGTATTTGGAGGACGCAGGCAGCACTTCTCATTAGAGTGATGTGGAACAAGGGCAGGGCATTTCCCTGATGTTCTTGAACACACTGAAGTTTTGCAGATCCTTGGAGAAATACTAGCCACAGTCTTGGGACCTCCCACTGTCTTTTGGCCTGAGTGTTTCTCATGAATTCAGCAACCAAAATGGAGTCACAGGGATGGGTGGGACCGGCCATGATGGTGCCACCTGCATTACCCCCGTGGCAGTCTAGGGTCCTGTGCGTCTAGGAATGTGGTCTTTCTCTCTGAGAACCCAGCTATGTGGTCATTAGCTCAGGATTGTGGCCCTGTGGTTACCGTGCACTCATCAGTCCTCTGAACACTGGAAGATCACACTGTGCTGTCTGCACCACTGGCTGTTTTCAAGAGTCTTGTTCCCTTCCAGCAAACAGACGGCAGCCCTGCACTTAGATTTTGCTTTGTTTATTTGTTGATGAAGTTGGAAAGACTCCATGTGACCTGTAACCTGGTCTCCGCTAAGCTGTTATTCTCTATTCTTGTCAAATGTGAAGGCTTCCTAAGCCTGGTTATGCATTGTTGGCTGCCAAAGACTGCCAAGTGTTTGAAATTTGATACCAGATTGGAGAATGAATGTAAATGAAGATGCAATAACCCATCACACAATTAGAGTGCAGAATCCCTTTCCCAAATCAAAGTAACAGAGACGGGACTAAAGAAGTTGTATAGGCAGGAGAAGGGGACCTTGGGGAGCAAGAAGGAATAGCTGGTTGGAATGTCCCTGTGTTTCTCAATTGCTGCCGGGTCCTAATGACCCCTCCCTGAGGAGTGTTGTGAGGCCTGAAGGGTCTTTGACAGCATCACGTATTTTAAATTAAAGGCAGAGAGAATAAGGAGAGATGAAAGGTTTACTGCGTTTGGATCGTGAGCCTTTCAGCCAAGATCGTGTCTGAAATTTTGTATCTTGTAATATCGCATGTGTGGGATTTTGTCAATAATGTTGACAAAATCTGAAGCTGTACAAAGGGATGGTGGGAGTTTCGCATCGGAGGTTGTAGATTTTGGTGGGTAAGAGTGCCGCTTACTTAGAGGGGTTTTGGCAGCTGCCTGAAACCGTGAGGAACTATATTAAGGTAGGAAGGAGAACAGGCAACTTCAGCTTAGACGACAAATTGTGAGCACTTTCCAACAGTGACATCCCAGTATTCTGTTCAAGTGAAAACTTAAACTCTTTAAAAAAAAAAACGCTTTGCCTCGTGTCATCGTTTCTTCAGGCTTAGAACGTGTGCCACTCCTAAAAGGGGTTAATGGCAGAGCTTTAGTGTCACTCTCCTGTCTTTCTTTTCCTCCCTCCGTTCCATGGGAATACACAAAGGAAGGTGGCTTCCCCCCAGTGCTCAGAGGTTGGGTGTAGGCAGCACGCAGACAGGTAGTGACCCTTAAGCATGGAGAGGCCAGCGTGCAGAGGATAGGTGTGTGGGCTATTAGGGAGAGAGGAAGGACACCTAACAGCTCCAGAGGAGCAAGGAGCAGGGAGGCCTTTTGGAGCAGAGACCCCTGAGCCACACCCAAAGAATGAATGCAGTTTCCTAGACGAGTGTGTGAGGGCCGTGGGTATGGGGGCAGCCCCAGCAGAGCTTTGGACATGGCAATGGGAACTTCCCAGAGCAGGAGTGTGGGATGCTATGCTAGGAGAGGACTGTAGGAGCACCCAGAGTGGAGACATAGGCAGGGCCAGATTGTGGGGGTGCAGGCATCCCTCTGCAGAATGTGGAAAGGGCCTGGCAATGAGTATAGTTGAGGAGACAGGGCAGCTGTGCACTTTTTGTGGCCCACTAAGGTGCTCTGAGAGGGAGGGATGGAAGGCTGCAAGCCTGGATCCTTGAGACCGGGAGACCAGGAAACAGAGCGACCTTTGTCTTATAAGGGGTTGCAGCTGAGGACTAATGCATACTCAGGCCATGAGAGGGCTTGGGGTGTGGGAAGAGAGGCACCTGCCCCCATCCTGTCTCATGGTAGGAACATGAATGGGAATGAGAGTGGCTCAGAAGGCCATCCTCGCGCAGGCACCGTCACTCGAATGCCTCAGTCTCTCCTCGGGAAAGTGTGTGCATGGGGTTGTAATATCACGTCTACGGGAAATGTCAGTTATGTTGACCAAATTTAAAGTTGTACAAAGGGATAGTGGGAGTTTCTTACTGGAGGTTGTAGATTTTGGTGCCTAAGAGTGTTCCAGGCCGTATAACCCCACGTGCACACTTTCCCGAGGAGAGACTGAGGCATGCCCCGGAGTGACTGCACCCAGCGCAGGATCAGCAGTGCCCAGGGTGATTGTCCCCTGCGGGATTTGCAGTGAGGAGAAGAGGATTTATGGGGCTGACCTTTGTTTTCAGACCTAAACCATTCCTGGAAAACTGCAACCTAATCACTCAGTCTGATGGTTTCCTCTTCCTGGTAGTGGGTGAATGGAGGTTGGGGGAGTGGCTCCCCTCTTTTTTGGATGGATATTAGTATTTTTCACTGAGTTTAGTGCCTGGGAAAAACCCCTTAAACAAACGTTCCCCCTCCCATTGTTGCCTGAGGGGGCGTGTGACCAACCCACCCCTACTTTATTCAGAAACAGGGACTTTGTATAGACCCTAAATCTTGCTGTGAGCCCTGCCTGAGCTGGTGCTTTGTGATAGACTGTTACCTCCTCGTTCATCTTTGTGGAAGACTCTCTCTCAATATTATAGTTTGATTTAAAATTTATTACGAAGAGGGATTTGTTTTAATTTTAAAGAACTGGATCTGTGTGAGTACCTTGCAGTGGTGCTCGCTGTAATCCTCCCCAGTGATGTGCTCCTGGTGGTGCTTGCTGTAATCCTCCCCAGTGATGTGCTCCCGGTGGTGCTTGCTGTAATCCTCCCCAGTGATGTGCTCCCGGTGGTGCTCGCTGTAATCCTCCCCAGTGATGTGCTCCCGGTGGTGCTCGCTGTAATCCTCCCCAG
>NW_016107357.1:11222613-11242799 GCF_001604975.1 Cebus imitator
GGTGGTGCTCGCTGTAATCCTCCCCAGCGATGTGCTCCCGGTGGTGCTCGCTGTAATCCTCCCCAGTGATGTGCTTCCGTTATCAGGTCATCCGAATACTCCCAGGTGTGTGGACTCTTTTGAGGTGTGAATTGTTGTAACTCATTCCTCGTTACAGTATTGCTGACATGGCATGTAAGATGGGTTGTCTTACATGCCAAGACGGAGCCTCCCCTCCGTCCTCCCTGTGAAGCCAGCTGGTGTGGCCCATGATGCCCTCTAAGGAACCATCTATCCCCGTGGCCCCGTGGGCTGTGCAGGGGATGCAGGCACAGACTGAATGGGATGATTTGTTCTAGATGCAGCTTTTCTTTCCATCTCTAGAGTTTCTCATCACCAGCTGGGTGGTAGCAGGAAGGGTGTCCGAATCCTCACTATTACCTATGAGGCCAGGGATGGTCAGGACCTCAGAAGCCATTTAGTACCATTCTGGCCATCTGGGGCCATCTGACCTATAGCCTAGCCTTTCTGTCGCACTCCACTCACCATGTGCAGGTACTTCTAAATGCAAGTACACTGGAGAATGTGTGTATGGGGTTATGGAGGAAAACAGGACCTTCCCTTGTCATGGTGTTTACAAGGGCAGGTGTGCGTTCTCTAATATTATTTTGATTTTTGTGGCCCTGAAGCCCTCAGCTGCTTGGAGTTTTGGGGGGCTCTGCCTCTTCCTGGAAGCTCTGTTCTGTGGAGGGCACAGAGCCTATCTTCTGTGTGGCTGTTTAGTAAATACAGGGGACCGCTTGGGTCTTGTGCACCAGGGTTGGAGCCACTGGCTTCTGGATTGCCTCTGGAGTTGCTGGCTTTTGGATAGGGATTACCTCCTTATCAATCCAGTGAAGCAGGAACAATCTTAGAGAAGGGATTTTCATAATGGTGAGAGAGAGAGGGGGAGAGAGAGAGAGGGGGGTGGGGAGTGTGTGTGTCTTGTGTGTGTGTGTGTGTGTGTGTGTGTGTGTGTGTTGGGGGCTAGGGGGCTTTCCCTTTTTCCCCCAAGCTAGTCTCTCCTGAGTGTCACAGGAGCCTGAGCGTTGGCTGAGAGGTATCTGTCTTCAGGTCCTTCCTTGCTCCAGTCTCCTTATCTCTTGGAAGTTCCTCTTTCTGCCAGAGCATCAGCTTAGGACAGCCTTCCTGAGCCCCCATATTCCTATATGTGGGGTGCCCCAAGCCCCATCCAGGGCACCTGCACTTTCTGGTTCAGGGACATCTCATGCCTCAGCAGTGTTGAGAGCAGCTCAGCCTGGCACTGCTGGATGTTTGAGTCAGTGGAGAGGATTTTCTGGATTATCAGCAATGCTTCCGCCAGCCCCTTCTTCCTGAAGCCCCCGCGACACTTGTGAAGCACACACCCTGCTTTTACTCAGTGGCCAAATGCCGCTGCTCGCGATGCATCGGTAATTCGGTGTATTTTGGGCTCTCTCATAATTTTATGATGAGTTTGCTGTTCGTTTGTAGTCTGTTTCTAATCTGGCTCATTAGGAATTAGCAAAACTTGTCTCATGCTCAAAATAGATTATGTTGCCAGGATTCAAAGCCAAATTCTGACTGCAGATATGCTGTGAATTTTTCTGTTTCTTAAGACTTTTTTCTTTCCTGTCCTATAACCTGTTTGTTACTGGGGGAGAAAATCCACAAATTTAACTCTAAATATTTTATTTTTTTTAGAGATGAGATCTTGCCTGGCCCCCTGGGCTAGAGTGCAGAGGTATGATCGTGGCTCACTGAGGCTTCAAACTCCTGGGCTCAAGAGATCCTCCCTCCTCAGCCTCCTTAGTAGCTGGGACTATAGGCATGTGCCACCATGCCTGTTCCCCCTCCCATTGCTGCCCGACGCAGGGTCATGTGACCAACTCATCCCTACTGAATTCACAGTCTTTGCAGGGACCCTTAACAGTCCCCTTAAACAGGGACTTTGCAGCGACCCTAAATCCTGCTGTGAGCTCTGTCTGAGCTGGTGCTATGTGATAAACTGACACCTCCTCTTTCGTCTGTGTGAAGACTCTCTTAATATTATAGTTTGATTTAAAATTCATTATGAAGAGGGATTTTTTTTTTTTTTAGAAGAACTGGATCTATGTGAGCAGAGATAACTGGCTAACTTGTTAATTTTTTTGTAGAGATGGGGTCTTGCTGTGTTGTCCAGGCTGGTCTCGAGCTTCTGACTTCAAGTGATCTGCCCCCCCCTCAGCCTACCAAAGTCCTGGGATTTTAAGAGTGAACTACTGAACCTGGCCCACAAATTTAACTCTTTCAAGAGGAAACAATACACCTGAGGGTCCTTACCACCTCTCACCATGCCCCAATAATTCTATCACTTAAAAAAAATAAGTTCAGCTGTCGTTTCAGACTCAGGGTGCATGTGCAGGTTTGGTCCATGGGTATTCTGCGTGCTGCTGTGGGTTGGCCGAGTGTCCTGCTGTGGTTGGTTGCCCTGACACTGAAAGGCTGCCGAGCCCTTTTAGTCACTCAGCATCAGTGCGTTGGATCTGAGAGGACCCCAGGTTGTTCCAGGCCAACCTCCTGGCTTAGCAGAGCAGGCGTTGCTTCTGCAGCTTCCTATGGACGGGCATCACCCGTCTGCTGAAGTGCGATGAACAGGCACAGTTGCAGGATTACTGCCTTGAGATCCGCATGACCTCCGTGTTCTTATGTGTCGAATGTGGTGTCCGAGTCTACCATCCCTGAAGTCCTCTCTGGTCTCTGAAGCTTTGAGTGAGCTGATGATGTGAGTGACTCCATCACTGTGGAACTTTCTAGTCCTAATACCTCTTGCACATGAAAATCTCCCTGCTATTTGAGGACCTTTCTCATGCCGCATTCTACTACCTTCCATATCTTTGTTCTCTAAGCTAAACCTCTCTGATTGCTTCACTTGAGAAGATTTTGAGGGATTTCTTCACCTACCACACTCCACTGGACCAGTGGCACAGGTGCTCCTCATAGCCTGGCATACAATACCCACCGAGTGGCATGGGAGAAACACTTGGCATGAGGCCTGGCACTTAGAAAGCCCTCATTAAATGCTTGTTTCTGGATGCTGCTGAACAGTGGCTGATTCTAAGGACCCCCTGTGCTTGGCCAGTTGTGAAGGGTCTGGGAGCCTGATGTTTACCCCACCGTTGAGTGGGGTGCTCCAAGGAACACCAGTTTGACACTGAGGCAGTTTGGGGTTTACTGGGGAGGCAGCCAGCATGAGTCACGTCGTATCAGGAACATGAAGGGCTAGGGGCTGACCCCTGTGTCTCCCCTGAGAAGGGTGCTCCCGTGCAGGGGCAGAAGGACAGGCAGCCTGGAGCTGCTGCCCGGCTGTGCCCTTGGTGGGATTTCTGCCAATGGAGAGTCTGGGATTTAAACCCCGACAGGTTTGGAAGTCTCGGCGACAGCTCCCGTGTATTCAGTCAGGCTTGGCTGACCATGGCTAAACCACTTTAATGAGTTTGTGGGATACCAGGGAAGCAGCAAAGTGGGTCAGGATGGAAGCTGGGTGGGGTAGGCGGGGACTCAAATGGGCAAGCAGCAGGAGGGCTGGCCCAAACCCGAGACTGCCCTGTGTCTCATGGGAGCAGAAAGGTAGAGGCTGAGCCTGAGACAGGGTAGGAACCCCTCTTAGGAGCCTGCCAGGTACCCTCCAATATAAAAATTTTTTAAATTTAACTATTAAAAATATTCTGGGCATCTAGCTAGGTTTGTGGAAGAAATCAACAACCTAAAAAAACAGAAGATAGCTTAAAACAGTATCTAAAAAGCCAGTCACAAAATGCTTGGTTTTTAACAAAAATTAAAGATAATACCTTAACATATATCCCTGAGCGGTTTTTTTTAGGAACCTGGACCCCCACCAAATAATAAATGCTGTTTGTGGCACATACACCTCAGGTAAGGGTAAACTGAGGACAGAACTCTGACTGCTGGTTTTTGTTTTGTTTTGTTTTAAATTTCTTCCTGAGAGGCCTGAAGGAAGTCACGTCCACAGTCCAGACGCTACCATTAATTTCTGCTGATCCTCAATTTTTAGACAAAGCTTTGCCTCCTTAACCAGTAGCAAATCAAAAAATCTTTGAATCCACTTTTGACCTGTGGGCCCCTGCTTTGCGATGTCCCACCTTTCTAGGTCAAACTGATGTAGGGCCTTCATGTATTGATTTATGACCTTGCCTGTAACCTCTGCCTCCCCCCCTTTAAAAACTCTTACCTGCACGCCATGTGGGAGTTAGGTCTTAAGCGCCAGCCGCCCAGCTCTCCTTGCCTGGCACCCTGCAGTGAATACCTCACACTGTCTCACTGCTATCCTGATGGCAGTGTTTAGCTCCACTGCATGGGGCAAATAGACCAAAGTTTGGCTTGGTAACAAGCCCTGGAGAGATAAGGCAGGGGCTTGGCTGGTCCAGGTATGGGGGCCTGGGGGTAACCCTCTTCTGATCTGGTTTTCACTGCCCCAAAATAGATAGGGGTAGGGGAGACCAGGACATCCAGCCCCAAAACAGTTAAATCACCCAGATTTCCTAGGGGAAGAACACACCAGACCCCTTTCCTATCCAGGGGCTTGGTGGCCGTCTCTCCAGCTGATACTGGGAAGCCTCACGGTGGAATGAGGCTGCCTTCCATCACAGCTCCTTGAACCCTGGGAAAGCCCGCAGAGACTGAGTCCTGTACCCTCTCTGGTTGGCTCCGGCCTTCCTCTGGTTTTCCTGCAGGCCCGGCCAGGCCTTGCTGAGAATATGAAATTGGGAGCCATGAGGGAAGGGACTGCTGGAGAGGTGACATGCAGACTGTCTTGGAACTCACTTGGGAAGAGGCGGAAGGTAGGGGCACATAAATGGAAAAGACGATCTGTCCATTTCTTGCGGCAAGTACAAACCAGTGATGGAAAGAATTAAACCAGCCATTTAAAAAAAAATGTGACTATTTTGTTGCAAAATAAAGGACCGCTATTCTTAGAGAAATTCTTTCTGAATTTCTCTAAGAATATTGGAGTGTCTATTGTGCTGTCTTCCTTTTGCCCTAGAATTGTATTTCTTGAGCGTGGGATGAGAGGGTAAGATTCTTTCTCTGTTGTCCTCCACCCTGTTATAGAACTGATGCATATTAATTACAAAAATACAGCTGAGCATAAGGAAGCAGGAAGAAGGAACACGTGGCAAGCCCCCCAGCATCTCTCCTGTGTCATGCGCACTTCAGTGCTGGATTCCTCCCCGTGGACCCAGCGCTAAGAAAATCCAAGTCCGCTTGCTTAGGCAAATCACTGAGTAGTCTGCGTCAGCCAGTTTCTCTGTTGTATTTAAGTGTGATCAGTGTGAACTAAAAACCTATTTGGCCTGCCTGTTGTGGAACTTAAATGAGACAGAGTATCTGGGAGTGTTTCGAATCACCTAAAACACTGCACTTATATAATTTCAAAGCCACATTAATGTATTAATTTGAGGCTTTAGGTGCTAAGGATTGTAAGATGCACCATCATTTCGTCAATTTTGAGATGCATTCCCCATTTCAGAGATGTTGGAACAGGAAAAGCCGCGCATCCTGGAATCGACGGCATTCGGTGTTTGGTCCTGACTCTCAAGGGGGGTGAGAAATGGTAGAGACAGTGTCCTAGACCCGGGGGCAGGTTGGGAGGGGTGTAGAGGATGATAGTTATGGATACCCGTATTTTATTCTCTGATAATACAGACTTCATTTTTGCACTGATTCCTGCGGCTCTGTTTTCTCTTTGTAATTCCACTTTGTGATGCATGTCTTAGAGGAGAAACCGTTTTCTACCTTTCTTCATCCCATTTCCATTGTGCTAACAGAGAAACTCTGAATTCAGCTGAGGTGCTTTTTACTTTTCTTTTGGTGAATTGTCAGGCATGAGCCTGACAGAAGCCATGAGAATCAGGTTTCGGTGTGGAAATCACACGGCGGGGAGGTGGAGGCACAGAACAATCTTAATGATGTACATATCTTCCTGCTCCCTTGCAGAGAGGAGTGTGGGGCCCTTCGCAGTCAGGCAGTCTCAGCTCTGGATTTGAATTCAGTCTCTGCCATTTATCACTTGAGGGATCTCAGATGAATGCTCTCTTTTATTTTATTCCCTCCCTCCCTCCCTCCCTCCCTCCCTCCCTCCTTCCTTCCTTCCTTCCTTCCTTTTATTCTTTTTTTTGAGACAGTGTCTCCCTGTGCCACCCAGGCTGGAGTGCAGTGGTATGGCATGATCATAGCTTGCTACAGCCTCAACCTCCTGGGCTCAAGCAATCCTTTAGCTTCAGCCTCCCAAGTAGGTGGGACTACAGGTGTGCACCACCATGCCTGGCTAATTTTTTCATTTTCTGTATAGATGGGGTCTCACTGTGTTGCCCAGGCTGGTCTTGAACTCGTAGTCTCAAGTGAGCCTCCCAACTCCGCCTCCCAAAGTGTTAGGATTACAGGCGTGAGCTGCTGCACCTGGCCAAGTCCTCTCTCTCTCTGATCCTTACTTTTCTCTTCTGTAAAGTGAGGATAAAAGGATATATTCTGGAGCATTGTCAGGAGAATTGAATGGGCTGCGTGTGTGAAGCACTAGCAGGGTTTCCTAGGTATACAGGAGGCACTCAGTCAACATCACCTTCCTTCCCGTCTCTCTCAGGAGTTGGAAGGTGACAGAGAGCAGAGGAAATGTAGGTTTTCACTCTTCTGGGGGTGGGTCAGGTAACCACAATGGAACCCGCACACATCGTTTTGGTGCCACGTTGATTGGGACGTGCCTGATCCTTTGCTCCTGGTCTGACTGTCCCAACTCCCTGTCAGCACGTCTGGCACCAGCCACCCTCTGATAATCCTGCCATAGAGCTCCAGGACCGAGTGGGGCCTGTGTCTGGTTGCCTGAGTTGTTGAATTGTACTCTTTAGGATCTAACCTAGTGTTTCAAAACTCACACTCGTCCATGCGGCCTGTCTGCACCGCTTTCTCTCCCGGATGCGAGTTCCAGCACATGCACGTACCCCTCACTGCCCCCTTCCAGAGCTCCAGCCTGCCCTGTCGGAATACGTCCAGCCCTAATGAGGGAGGCGTTGTCCTCAGATCACAGACTCGGCGGCGGCTCTGCCCTGCCCCTTCTGGAGCACTGAGTGTGAGAGAGGACTTCAGAAATAACGGGGGCAATGCTCCACTTTGATGCTATTATTAGAATCTTCCAAACATCGCTTATTTGTAGCCTCACAGGGACTTGGAGAGAGGCGAGTGGGAAGAGGTAGTGCCATTGTATGGGAAGCTCAATGGCGTTCATCTGGTCCAAGGTCATTCAGAAAGAACAGGTTGAAATAACCCTCAGACTGAAGAGCCGGCCGTCTGTGCAGCTCACTTTTCCCACAGCTCAGCTGGGACTCCGCTTCACGGATGCTTGCACAGCACGCACAGGGAAGCCAGGCAGATAGGCCCTGCCTAGTTAGGGGCGAGAGCATTTTTCCATAGTCAGTGGGCTGATCCTAAGCTAAGAGACCATTTCCTTGATGAACCAAAAGGCTGATTCTTTCCTGCTGGAGCTCCTGTTTCACACTTATTTCCTTTGGGAGAGTGTTGGGGGAGCCAAATAGTGCTTCTCATTGGCACCTGAGTGGCTGCAGGGAGGCACACATGCCTTGTGGAAAGGAGTTGGTGATCTGTCCTGCTGCTCTGGAGGTCCAGCATGGAGCTTCCTGTAGGCTGGGGTGGTGTTGGTTCTGTGTGACAGCCTGCACAGAGGTGGCAGATGCAGCCGAGGGGACTTCTAATTCATGGTGTGTTTGGGCCAGATGTCCTGGGTGGCTGGGAGGGTGTGCTGTGGAGGTGCCCATGGTCAGAGAGCCTGCAGGCTGCAGGGGGCTGGCCACTCTCCTCCTCACCTGGCATCGCTGAGAGGGTGACTGCGGGGCATTCTCAGCTGGGCAGCCAGCCAAGCGGGGGGAGGTGGGGGAAGGAATTATTTTCTCTTCCAGGGGTGGATGTGAATTACTTAATTATTTGCAGAAGGGTCATTGCTTTTTACTTACATTCTCCTGGTTCTTCCCCAGCAGAAGCATCAAGACCCCACTGCGACAGATGTATCAGCATCTTGTCACAGCTGTGGATGTTTCCCAGGCTTTCTGGGCAAGTCCAGCGCTAGATTGCAACCCAGTTTAGCTATACCCATTGAAAAGGAGAAGAAAAAGTAGAGATAAGATAGGACTTGGCTCAGGATTGATGTTGTGTGGGGTTCAACTTTATTATCTTTCACTCATGAGAATTGAAATGTATTCTTTGGTTTCTGTTGATGATGTTGGAAATAGAAATTTCCTTCAAGTCTTCAAACAGCATTATTATCGTTTCCTAGGTTCTTAGTTTTGATTTGTTTTATAAGCCGTTACGCTTCATTCTGATCCCTTCTGCATCCATTTTACCTTTTTCTCCTTGGATTTTGTTCAGTGATGACTTAAAAGAAAAAGCACTTGCATGTCATTGCATGCATCTTTTCCAGCCCTCTGCTTGTAGCCTCTTGTTTCATCTGCTATTTTCCAGGTGTTACTAGAAAGGGGTCCTGATCCAGACCCCAAATGAGGGTTCTTGGATCTTGCGTGAGAAATAATTTAGGATGAGTCCATGGAGTAACGCGAAAGCGAGTTTATCAAGAAAGTAAAGAAACAGGGCTGGGCATGGTGGCTCACGCCCGTGATCCCAGCACCTTGCAAGGGAGGCTGAGGTGGGCAGATCACCTGAGGTCAGGAGTTGGAGAGCAGCCTGACCAACATGATGAAACACGATCTCTACTAAAAATACAAAAAATTAGCCAGGCGTGGTGGGGGGTGCCTGTAATCCCAGCTACTTGGGAGACTGAGGCAGAAGAATCACTTGAACCGAGGAGATGGAGGTTGCAGTGAGCCAAGGTCGCACCACTGCACTCCAGCCTAGGCAACACAGCGAGACTCTGTGTCAAAAAAAAAAAAAAAAGTAAAGAAATGAAAGAATGGCAACTCCATAGGCAGAGCAGTGGCACGGGCAGCTTGACTGAGTATACTT
The DNA here is from genome assembly GCF_001604975.1 of Cebus imitator. Taxonomy (NCBI): domain Eukaryota; kingdom Metazoa; phylum Chordata; class Mammalia; order Primates; family Cebidae; genus Cebus; species Cebus imitator. The sequence goes on from NW_016107357.1 coordinate 11,231,635, forward strand.
ATGGTTATTTCTCGATCATATACTAAATAAGGGGTAGGCTATTCATGAGTTTCCTGGGAAAGGGCAGGGGTTTTCCTGGAACTGAAGGTTCAGACCATCTAGGGTAACTTCCAGGCATTCTCATGGCATTTGTAAACCGTCATGGCACTGGCGGGAGTGTCTTTTAGCTATTGTGTTATAATTAGTGTATAATGAGCAGTGAGGATGACCAGGAGTGGCTTTCGTCGCCATCTTGGTTGTGGTGGGTTTGGGCAGCTTCTTTACTACATCCTGTTTTATTTATCAGCGGGGTCTTTGTGACCAGTATCTTGTGCTGGCCTCCTATCTTGTTCTGTAACTAAGAATGCCTCGCCTCCTGGGAATGCAGCCAGTAGGTCTCAGTCCCATTTTACCCTATTCAAGATGGAGTCACTTTGGTTCGAACACCTCTGGCACGAGCACCCAGTGTCCACCCTCAAGGGGGTTATGGTGTGAGGAGACCAACAAGAGCTTCTGGCTTTTTCTAGCTGCTCCTTCCTGTTGACCATTGACAGCCACTTCACCTGGCTAAGGTCCCCTCACCTCACTGTTCAAAAGGTGTCTGATAATCCCCATTTCAGAGATTTATATTTTAAGGAAGAAATTTAGATGAGAAAGATCAAGGTCCTCTTGCTAAATCTGAAGACTCCCAGTGTTATTGTTGAAACCATGTGCTCCTTCCTGTCCACATGTGTCCCTTCTGATGAGAAGTTTGTCCTGCTCTGTTCCCTGCCACAACTTCCAGGCTGCATGGGACACAGCAAGACCCCTCTTCCAGGCTAAGACAGCACAGTGCAGCCTGGAGTTCAGGGTCTTAGCCTCTGGCTTCAGCAACGCCCTCATCCCCTCCTGCCCCATGGAGGGAGGACGGTTATTCTGCAGCAGGGCTGCTGGCCCTGGGCCTGGAGGAGAGTCACTCATACCCCACACGTGGGAAGCGTGGAAGCAGGCGTGAGAAAGATCCATCCGAATCCAGGAAAACTGGGAGGAACACATCTTTTTTTGCTTGTTTGTTGTTGTTAGTTTTACATTTTTATTTTTAACTTTACTTTTACGTTTGGGGATACATGTGAAAGTTTGTTATATAGGTAAACTGGGACAAACACATCTTGAAATTAAAACAGAGCCAGAAAAACCATGGGCATGCTGGGGTTCCCTTTGGGTTCAAGCCCAGTAGCCTGAGTGAGTGGATTTGCAAGACTGTATGCTTTTCAGGGCTATGGGCAGTTCGTGTGGAGTGTTTAGAATGGGTGATTAACGGCTAATAGTTCTGAAATGCTAATAGTTGCAATGTCAGAGAACATCCTGTGGTTTTTACCCCATCCTCTTCAGCCTCTAAAGGAAAAACAGCGAAAGCCTTGGCTCTTCGTTGCATCTGCTGAGGTGAGGCTGTTTCCCAGCTTTCCTTAGAATCCGTCATTGTTGGTGCTGGCCTGGGTGTACAGAACACCTGACCTGGGTTAGGGGTGGGTAGGGGAGAGGTTCCTGCCAGCAGAGGGAGTTGCTGAGTCTGGTGGAACACCTTCTGTTTGTATTCGTGCTGGGCTGGAAACAGCCCATCAGGCAGCCCAGAACCAGCGCCTGTTCCACTGACAACAGCTAGAATTGTAATGAACTATGGAAGTGATCCCTGAAATCGTAGTCTGGACAACAGCTAGAGCTGTGAGAAAATGGCCACCAAGGGAAAGAGCAGTAGAATACTGAGGGATTTTTGTTTTGTTTTTTTTTGTTAAAATTCCAAGGAAAATAAAAGCAAAGCGCTGCGAGCCTAATAATTTGCCACTGCATGGGCTAAGGGGTAAGGAGGGAGCAGCAGGTGTGTATTAAAGGAAATTCAGTTTTGTTGCCACCTGTGAGGATTACTCAGGTTTGTGGAGAGTCATTTTTCTTTTGGCCATTATGGAAATAATCTACTTGGAATGAAGTTCTTTCAGCTCCTGGGAACCTTTATTTATTCTGAGGGCTGGTCCTTCAGGTTGTACATTCACAGACTCATAGAACTGCGTAGCCCTGGGAGGAAGGGGCCATGAAGATACATCAGCCCAGCCTTCCGCAGACATCCTGTGACCACCGAGGCCCAGAGAGGCCGTACTCGGCCCAGGCTGCCAAGTCCTTGCGGCCGCTGAACTGAAACTGTCCGCTGAGCACACCGTCCCCCACGGGGCTTCTCTCTGCTTCTTGGACACCCCCTTTCTTCCCCTTGGGGGTCAGTTTATTTTTTATTTATTTATTTTTTTAAGACAGAGTCTTGCTCTGTCGCCAGCCTGGAGTGCAGTGGCGCAGTCTCGACTCATTGTACCTCCTGTGTTCTAGTGATTCTCCTGCCTCAGCCTCCTGAGTAGCCGAGATTACAGGCATCTGCCACCATGCCTGGCTAAGTTTTTGTATCTTTAGCAAAGACGGGGTTTCACCATGTTGGCCTAGCTGTTCTTCAACTTCTGATCTTGTATCCACCCTCCTCGGCCTCCCAAAGTGCTGGGATTACAGGCACGAGCCACCGCGCCCAGCAGGGGGCCGGCTTTTTAATGGTGAGCTCACCTCTGCCTGAGAGGAGGAACGAATCCCAAGGTAAGGGAGGCAGGGTAAAGGGGGTCGGGCTTGGGTTTAGGGGATGGCTCACCTCTGCCATCCTGTGCTTCATGTCTGGGGACAGGTGAATGGTTAACCAAGCGACAGTTCCTGCCAGGTGGTGTGTACACAGACAGAAGTGTGGCTGGGAGGTTTGGTCAAGGCCTGGAGTTGGATTCCTACCCCTACCCCTGCCACTGCCTGGCTCCACCACCCTGGGCCAAGTCCCTGCCCTTCCCAGTGCCTCAACCCTTGGACAGTGGTGCCCAGGTGATGGAGATTGGCCTCTGTCCTGCTGAGGGGATGGGAGTACAGTGGCGCATGACTTCCCATGAAGCTGCTGCCCGTTGCTATAGAAATCCAGCCTCGGAACCGGGAGTAATGTCAGTGGTGCTTGGGAGACTCGGCTCTTCCTCCAGCCTGCACTTCCTGGAGTGGCGCGCTGCCGCAGCTGGACGCTTTTCTGCAAACGTGTATTATGGTTTGATCTTCTCCCCTCCCACAATGAATTCTGTCTGTGTCAAGTGTTTAAAGATCATTCGAACCTTTCTCCTCACCCCTCCCGTCCCCTTTTCCTTGGCGAAATGCTTGTGTATGACTCAGTGGTAAATGAATTGTCGAAATCATTTAGCATAACACAAAATAAGGTGACTCCCAGTAGTATATTACATGACACAACCCAGCTGTACAGTATTTCAGTGTATTCAGAGGACCTCCTTTCCATCACCGAGTGATAGTGTGGAAGGGAAGATATGTATCCTTCCTCGTTCTGAAATAGCTATATCCTTATTTCTCTGCTTTTGTGTCATCATCGAAAAATTTCAGCATTCTTTGCAAATGTGCGTATAGTTTGAAACAAACCACAAACGAAAGAGGAATGTACAGATCCGCAGGTAATCATGCTTAAAGACACTCTCTTTCTTCAAGGGGTCTGTGAGTGATCGTAAATTAGATCACCCCACAGGAGACTAGCAGGGACTGATTGATTTTGCCAGTGTTAGCGACATTTGTTGACAGTGGGTCCTGGAGCCTTCATGTTACAGCTGAAAGAAGAGATCCTGCCCATCACTTAACACTGCCCAGAAGGGATCGCACAGGCTCTGGGTCCAGGTCCGGGTTAGGTTTCTTGCTTTGTTTTTAATCTTTAAAAGTTGATAAAATACATACATCACAAGATGTCCTGTTTTAACCATCTTTAAATTTACAGCCCAGTGGCACTAAGTACATTCGCACTGTTGTACCGTCATCCATCCACAGAACTCTTTCGTCTTGCAAAATTCTTTCGTCTTGCAAAACTGAAACTGTCTCATTAAACACCAACTCCCTTCTCCCTTCCACCCCCTCTGGCAACCATAATTCTGCTTTCTGTCTCTATGAATTTGACTCCTCTAGGTCCCTCATGTAAGTGGAATCATCCAGTACTTACCCTGTTGTGACTGGCTTATTTCACTTAGCATAATGTCCTCAGGGTTCATCCATGCTATAGCATGTGTCAGAATTTTCTCCCTTTTTAAGGCTGAATATTCCATTTTACGGTTGGGCCACATTTTGTTGATCTAGTCACTGATGGACACATGGGTCCTTATGGCTATTGTGAATAGTACTGCTATGAAATATGGGTGTACAGATGTCTCTTCAAGATCCTGCTTTCTTTTACTTTTCTTTACTTTTTCTTTGAAATAGGGTTTCAAAGGAACCTTGTTGCCCTGGCTGAAGTGCAGTGCTATAGTCATTTCTCACTACAGCCTCAAACTCCTGGACTTATTTTTCCACCTCTGCCTCCCAAGTAGCTAGAACAACAAGTGCTCCCCACCACGCTAGGCAAATTTCTTGTGTGTGGGGTTTTTTTGTTGTTGTTGTTAGAGATGAGAGTCTCACTGTATTCCCCAGGCTGATCTTGAACTCCTGGCCTCAAGTGATCCTCCTGCCTTGGCCTCCCAAAGTGCTGAGATTACAGATTTGAGCTACTGCCCCTGGCCAAGACCATGCTTTCAATTCTTTTGGGTGATATATGTCTGGACGTGGAGTTGCTGAATCATATGGTGATGCAGTGTTGCACTTAGTGTTCATATCCGTCAGTCGGAAAAAGCCACCACACTGCTTAATAAAAGGCTGGGCTGCATTTTGGGATTAGGACCTCCTGGGGAGCCAGGAAGTGTGGGGGGTGGCTCTCTCCACCAGGCCACTTTCCACATCAGCGTTCTTCTGCACTTGCGCCACACAGGGTCTGTGAGAACTCCAGATGTGCCTTAGAGTGGCACTGACCAAGTAGTCTGTGCGGGGGACTCGCTGTGTCCCCCATGCACAGAGGCTGTGTGCTCAGATCACTGAGGGCCCGACTTATATCCAGCTCTGCCAGTTGATCGCTCTTGATCAGGGGCAAGTAACTTAACCTCTTTGTGTCTCTGTTTCTTCCTTTGTAAAATGGGGAAAAAAGTAACACCTACCTCTTAGCGCTCTTCTGAGGGTGACCTGGGTTAATATAATTGAATATGTCTAGTAAGTGCATAGTAAGCACCATTTAGGTGTCTAGAACATTATGGGTAAAGAGTCACCTGCCCTTTGGTGAGTCTGGAAGTCTAAAGTGTAGCTTTCCTAAGCAGGTTGTAGCCTGTTCTGTTCACCCCCCTAAGTTCCTGTGTTCACTGGCTGAATGCTCTCTGGGTACTTGCTGGTCAGCTTCTTCTTGTCCCCTGTCTTACTGTGGGGCCTATGTGGGAAGGCGGGGTTTTTCTGAATACTCACTTAGAAATTATCCTCTTTCTGTTCATTTAAAGCCAGATGTTCTCTATGTGGGAATTGGCCTGTACCCTGGGAGAAGGTGTGAGCTCCCCTGGGTCCTGGGTGCTGGCAATTCCAGGAGAGCTACTTCCTTGCTGTGGCTGCTCTTCAGAGCAGCAGCCTGCAGGCTGGGCCCACCCCTGGTTCAAACTGTCTTTAGGGGAGGGCTGGAGAGCTGCCCACATCCGTGTATGAGCAGCTGGTGGAGAGAATGGTGCTGGCTCTGCTTGGCTTCTGGCACTCATGGAGCCTGAGTTCAGAGGCTGAACCTTCTAGTACTTCCCTTGCAGTAGATTCTGGGAACTGGGGTACTGGGCACTGTCCGCTCCATCCCTGGTGAGCATCTGGGCCTTGGGCAGTGTCCTTAATGTTTCTGGCTTTCAGTTTCTGCGTGTGAAAAATTGGGGGAATCCACACCCTGAGAGCTTCTCCGGAAGGCATAGTTACTTTTTGGTGAGAAATGTCCAGTTGTTTGCAGCAGCTGGTGGGAGTGAAGGGCAGAACCAGCGCCATTCAAGAGCAGAAGCAGGTATGAGGCATGGTGTGTGCCGGTTCCATGCTGTCACACAGGACTGCTGCCCATCCTTCAGGGGTCCCTGAACTCACACGCAGAACTGCAGGGTGGCCCTGCTGAAGTTCCTGTGGATGCTGCTGTGCCCCTGTAGAGAGGCATGGCACGTGCAGTAGGGGCCAAGGAGAAAGAGGTCATCTGTTGGCTTGAACACTCCCTTGCTTTTTTTCTTGGCTTTATGCAGCATGTTGCTTTTTCACATGGGAAAATGTCAGCCCCACACTCCTATTAAAGCACTGAGTTCTCCCGGGCCTCTGTTGCTGCTCTGATAACCGAAAGGGTATTGTGCTTGTGTTTATCTGCTACACGCACGTGGGTGACATTGATGAGCCAGCCAGATGCCCCCAACTGTGACAGGCAGAATTTAACTGTCACCCTCCTGAGTGGGTCAATGGCTCATCTTGTGTGTTCTGATGATGGTCCCTCCTGTTATTTGGCTGTTTGTCAGATATCGAGAGTTTTCTTTGTAATGGCTTTAATTGCTAACTTTTAAATTCTAATCAGTTCCAAAATAGCACCCTTTTAAATTGAGGTGACACATCTTAGGACATTTGGAACGATGCTTCCTACATTTGCCAGAATATATTCCACTTACAAAAGCAGCACCTGCGAATGCTTGACAGGCAGAGCCTGTGTCACAAGGAGGTGGCTTGATGCAGATGCTCCTGGCCACACCTGGATCGGGAGGCAGAGCAGGTTGGGCTAGGAGATGTTCTGGTGCTGCCTCTGGGCCACATGTCCAAGAGTTGACCCTGTTATTTCACGACCCTCTCTCTGTATCTAGAGTGACCATGCTATTTAGTGTCCAGACCGGAGTGCTTTTGAGAAGGAAAGGGGAAATGTTAATAATTACATGGAGACTGTAGTTAGTATCCAGAACATTGGTCCTGTTTTGTGCTTGAAACCAAGAAGGACTAGTGCACTCGGCTCTTCTGTGACCGGAGTATCACAGAGCCAGCGCCACCAAAAATACAGAATGACAAAAGCTCTGAGTAGCAGGTGCCGGCACATGAAGGGCAGTTGGTGTTCCTCGCCACTGGAATTAGGATTATGGTTGTAAAAGTATGTTGACTTCAGTATTTTTTTAAAAGAAAGTTTTATAGTGCCAACATCTGCAAAAGTAGACCCTATGTACTCTTACGTACCAGGCACCCCCCAGGACTTCACCTTCTTGTTTTATCTTTTCCGGTGTATGCTTGCGCGTGTGTGGTGGGGATTTAGGGGTGGTAGGGGTACGTTTTAAAGCAAATCTCAGGTGTTATTTTTCTTCCTGTGATGCTTGCTTCAAAGTACATACCACTAACCTTGTGTCAGGGTTCTCATGTCGGGCAAGGATTAATTAGAGGCTAAGGGATTTGAAGAACAACTATAATGTATTAAAAAGCCTGGGAGTAGGTGGTTGATTTGGGGCAGAGGTTATGGTGTTGCTGATACAGTGGCTTCCAAGCTTATCGTGGGAAGGATGAGTTTGTCTTTGGCAGCTTTCAGTGATCTCCCTGCAGGCCTTGAGGTGAGATGTGTTGTGACGTCAGGCTCTACTTTTGCTTGGTAACCTACAAACCAAGGTGAGAGGGCTGGTGGAGCATCCTGGTAGCCTCCTGGCGGCCCCTCTGGAGCTGCGTTGTCTGTTTTCCGCTGCAACATCTGCAGGCCCTCACTCATCCTGTTACATGTAGAGCACCCCATGTGCCCGTGGGCCTCTCCTGCCTCGGTACCAAGATTGTCCTTGGCACCCCCGCTCTGACCCCGTTCTCAAGTCACCCCGTGTTGCTTGTTGGCAGTCAGGTTCCAGTGCAGAGACCGCCTGAATCTGCATTGCTCAGGGAGCTGCTCTGAAATCTGCACTCTCAGGTCCCCCGACCCCTAATGTTTGTGGGGTCTCCGGGCCAGGCTCGGGCTCCTGGCAGTCGGGCCTGGGCCTTCCAAGCGGTTTCTCCTGGAAATCACCTTTCCCACATCCTTTGGCTCCCTAGGTATCTGGTATTTGAAGCCAGTCCCCCGTCTCCCTCTGTTTCTGTTGTTATCGCACTGTGGTGATGACTGTAATAAATACATAGACTTTTAGAGAATGCAGCCAACTCAGTGGTTCTCAGCCTGTCAGAATCCCCGGGGAGGCTTAGACCTGGGGTTCTGCTGAGGTTGGGGCTTAGGCATTTGCAGGGTTTTCTTTTGTCTTTTGAGATTTTTACCCACAGCTGGTTTGTTGATGAAAAGCCGCCCACCTTGGCATAGCACCCGTGGGGCCCTTGTCCCATGTGGAGGTGCAGCACAGCAGGATGTCAGCAGGCCCAGACGTCAGAACGTCAGCTGTCTTCGTGGTGGCAGTGGTTCCATCTGGCCTTGGAAATATCTTGTTTGAAACAAGGTTTCTGTAATCACTTAATTACAGGTAAATGAGAGTTAGCGGTTCTGCCTTCCTTGCCTCCCTGCCCAGCCCCTCTGGGATGTGCATTTTAAAGGTGCTTGGCGCTTGCATTTTTATTACCCTGTGATTAATTAAGAGGGAGGAGGTTTGTCCACTCCTCGTCCAGGCTGCTTTGGGCTTTCGTGGCCCCCCTTCTGGTGTTCCTTGAGGTTCTGCTTTCTTGTGAGGGTTCTTTTTTGTCTCTTCTGCTCCTTATTGATCTGTAGCTGCTTATATTTTTTGGCTTGGTTAAAAATAAGCACTTTTTCCTTCTTCCTCCTGGGCTAGGAGTGAAAAAGACAGTCTTTGTACTTCCGCTGTTTGGATTTGGATGTGAGAAATTGATGAGCTAAAAGGCAGCGGTTATTTTTCCCCTCCCTTTTCATGTATCTCTTTCGGGAGCCCTGTAGGAGGAAGGTTTGGGAGGAGTCCCGAGCCGTCTCTACCACGCTAGGTCTGAGAACTTGTGCGCAGCTGTTCATGTCTTGTGTCTGCTTGATCGCCCCTCTTACTCTTTCAGTATTTTTTTTGTTATTAATAGCTAAATCATATTTCTGGTTATTCCCTTAATATGGACAGTATTTTCATTTTCTGTAGAGGTGTTGATCGGAGGCCACTGCCTGCCTCCCTTGCTGACCTGGTTGGAGTGAATCAGGTGTGGCCTCGGAAAAGCCTGCGTGGGAAGCACTCCTGTGTTCATTTGCAACTCAGCCACCTTCTACCCACAGACCGCACCCTACACGCTGGGTATTAGATGAGAAGGGAGCAAACTCAGCTCTCAGGGAGCTGGAGCACTGGGGAAAAGGACACAAATTATGATAGTAAGATGCATAATAAAATGCCACTGGGACTAATCTGGAGGGATGGCCCAGGCTTCAGGGGGATGGAGAGATGGCATGAGGGCGTGGGGTGGGGGCCGTGCATGTAAGTGAAGTGGCATGCCAGGAGCTGCACACAGCTCACAGTGGCCTCACATGTTGGTGGGGAGGCATTATGCTGGAAATGTGACTGATGAGAAGGCTGGGTAAGAACCACACAGCATCCTGTAGGCTGCCTTCCAGAGCTGCCACCTCCTGCACTGTCAGATCGCAGTGTCTGTCCCCTTGGCCGCACTGCACAGGAGGAGACATAGCAGGGGACAGGTGGGAGGCAGATGGACCACTAGAGTCCAGGTGGGAGGGAAATGGGCCTTCAGCTGTGGCAGGGTGAATTGGGAGGGAGGGGCCAGAGTTAGAGAAACAGGAGGCAGTGTCTGCAGAACTGGACAGCTGGTGAGATGTTGGGGATAAAGGATTGGGCAGGGACAAGCTGGGGGAGATTTCAGGTGGTGATTCTCAAAATGATGCTCTCTAATTTGACAGCATCCTCAATTTGGAGGAATTACCTTTGTGTTCCTTTCAAGATGCTGTCACTGGACTCCTAAACTGAAACCCGTTTCCTCTGGCATTTTCTGGTTTCCAAGATTGACCGTGAATTGTAATGACTTCATTTTATTAAACATTCATTGTGTTAAAACCTTCTAGCTGAAAGCCACCTACGTTGGGGTTAAGGTGTGGCTTTGCTTGTATTCTTTCACTTTGCTGTCCTTGACTGTTGGCCGACATTCCTGGAGCCCCTGCCACAGGACTGCTGTGGGCTGAGGCTGGTGTTGCCTCTCCCTTGAGAGCACGGCCTGCTCTGCGGTGTGCCTGGCTTGGCTACTGGATCTCCCTTCCTGGTCCTGCAGGGGCTTTTCTTTTCTGTTTTTAAATAACCTCAGGCCAGGGCCACTTGTGGTCTATTCTTCAATTCTGTGAACGGTGGCTGGCTAGTGCTGTGGCCACATTCCCATGCAGTACTCGAGGCTAAAGGATCCCTGTTGAGAGAAGCTGTCTTCCTCCTCCAGGAAGCCCTCCTTCCCACCCTGCTGCCCTCCTCCCCTTGAAGGAGAGCTTCTGTCTTCTGAGTGAGGGCCTCAGCTTTGCCTGTGGGTCAGCTCTAGCTCCCAGCTAGGAATGCATTGCAGGCTTCAGGAAGAGAGCTCATCTTCAGCTGCTGTTTCCAGGTATGATTGCTTATTGGAGGTTGGCAGTGGGAGGTGCTCCTAGCACATGTCCACATCTTCAGGATAAACGCTGTGTCCCCAGACATTGTCCCTGTTTAGTTTCCTAAACTTACCACTCAGCAGCCTTTAGGATAGTCACTGTTAATAGTACATACAAGTGCGGCCTCTTACATACCTGTGTGTGTGGGTCCCGCCCCACTGGAGACACTCCTTCCACTTGCCCACATTCTTCCCCATCCCCCTTTAAAGCTTCAAATCTGAAAAGACAGTGGCGCTGTGTGGCTGAGAGCCGTGAGGTGGACTGCGGGCGAAAGGCTGCCCCCAGGACAGCCACATCAGTGGCCAGCTCGGGGCTTGCAGAATGCACTCAGAGGGAGAACCTGTGGCATTGCGTTATTTTCCTCCCAGAGCTGAAGTGAGAAACCTGATGGGTAAAGGGGGCATTTTCAGGGCTGGAATAGTTTGGCACAGTCCCTTCCTGGGTGTGGACTCCTTTTCTAAATCTGTAAGCCACAGATAACCTGGATGCATCCCACAGGTCCCACAGCCCTGGAAAGGCCCCGTGTAACACTGGGGCTCTCTCCTTGCTGCAGAGGCTGTCCCACGTGTTGCTTCTAGAGATCCCACACTCACCTTCCCCGAGTTGACTCAAGGGTGTGGGTCAGCCTTTTCAAGGGGTTTTGCTTGTCTACTTTTTCCTTCTTTCCCTCCCTCCCTCCCTCCCTCCCTCCTTCCCCCCTTCCTTCCTTCCTTCCTTCCTTCCTTCCTTCCTTCCTTCC
>NW_016107357.1:11243063-11269857 GCF_001604975.1 Cebus imitator
TCCTTCCTCCCTTCCTTCCTTCCCTCCTTCCTTCCTTCCCTCCTTCCCTCCTTCCCTCCTTCCCTCCTTCCCTCCTTCCCTCCTTCCCTCCTTCCTTCCTTCCTTCCTTCCTTCCTTCCTTCCTTCCTTCCTTCCCATCCCCCAGGCTGGAGTACGGTGGTATGATCACAGCTCACTGCAGCCTTGACCTCCCTGGGCTCAGCTGATCCTCCCACCACAGCATCCCGAGTAGCTGGGACTCCAGGTGTGCACCACCACACCCAGCTAATTTTTGTATTTTTGATAGAGACAGCGTTTCACCACATTGCCCAGGCTCGTCTCAAACTCCTGGCCTGGGAGATCCACCTACCTTGGCCTTTCAAAGTATTGGTATTACAGACCTGAGCCACCATGCCTAGCCCCACTCCTCCCCCTTTGTTTTTTAAATAGGGTCCCTCTCTGTCAACTAGGCTAGAGTGCAGTGGTGTGTGATCACAGCTCACGGCAGTTTTGACCTGGGCTCAAGTGATTCTCCTGCCTCAGCCACCTTAGTAGCTGAGAATACAGGCACGTGCTACCACGCCCAGCTAATTTTTGCATTTTCCGTAGAGATGGGGTTTCTCCATGTTGCCCAGGCTTATCTTGAACTCATGGGATCAGGCAGTCCACCTGCCTCAACTTCCAAAATGTTGGTATTACAGGCATGAGCCACTTCGCCCGGCCTGCTTATCTGATTCTTGATTGCCTGATTTCAGAAGATGCTGCTTCTGCTTTTATGGCTTCTGAAGTCATTTTATGGTCTTGACCTTGTCTCTCCTGGAGGGGGCGGGGAGGAAATTGCAAGGGCTTAGGAATATCCCTGGAGGGTGGGTGATGGTTGCTGCCTGCTTGCTGGTTTATAGGGGGTTTATCTTAGGCTGCCAAGAGTTTGGTGGTCTGAGCATCGTATTATTTCAGTGATTCTTAGGTCTGGTGTTGACGCATCAAGATTTCTGGCTAAACATGTTCCTTCTCCCTAGTGGTGATTCTAGGATGAGCCACTATAGACAGGGGCATGTACTGAGTAGAACAAGGGGTTGGGGGACCTTGGATTTTGAGAGTTTTTAAAAACCACCTGATTGGTTTGTGTGTGTCCAGCCACAGTGTTCCCTAAGTTGGCTGGCTGAATGAGGCGGGGGTGGGCTTTTTGTTTTGTTGTTTTACGTCTCAGCCATGTAAACATAAACAGATAAATTGAATAATTCAATGTCTAGAGTGGGAAACTGCCGCCAAGCCCTCTTCACTTTTAGAAGAGCATGGCGTAAATAACTTCAAAGCCTCCCTCAGGTCTTTCCTGCCTCTGAAAGAGTTCTGTCTCCAGAGGTGGGCAGAGCTGTCCCTGGGCAGATGTGCTGAATTGTTCCAGCAGGGCTTCTCTGGTGGCCATCACATCAATCAATCTTGACACATAGGGGTGCCTCTGAGGGCGTCTCACTCTTGATTTAATTCTCAGAAACGCTTCTCAACACGGTTGGTGTCTTACTTAATTATACCATAATATAGGCTGACAGCCACGCAGTGGGGCGGCCCCCAGGGTGAGGATGGCTGGATGGGCTTGTGGGGTGACTGAGACAGCGACCCAGGAGGGTGCTCTCCGTTCCTGGACGTGGAGCCCATGCGTGGCTTACCAGCTGCACATCCGCCCTGCGCGGCAGTCAGGAGAGCCATGGCCTGCTTGGTGACTGCAAAGCTGCCCACCCCCATGTGCTGTCGTGTCTCTGTACCGAAGCCTTCCTCTTTACCTCACCACAGGAAGCCTGAGATGTAACACCCAGAAGAGGCTTGACAGGCTTGGAATCAAAGGCATGACTTCATACATTGCCCAAGGTGTCGTATTTCCTCCCAGAAACTTATATTTGGATAAAACAAAAATCCTTTTTTAACCTTTGAAATGGTTTCCAGCAGCTGCTTTAAAAAGACATAGTACAACAACTCCTTCCACTTCCTCTTTCTGCCCGCTTTGTTTCTGTCCTCAGCCTTTGCAGAGAAGTGGACGTCTCTGTTGGAGTTGGAGTTGGGAACTGGGGAGGGATGTGTGTCTTGATTCTGAAAGTCTCATCTCTTCGGTAGAGCACTTTTGTTCTGTTTGTTTGTTTTTAGACCTTAAGCTCTGCTTATAATTCTGTCTAAGACACCTTTATGGAGCAGTTGCAGTGCCTGGCTCCTCGTTAGAGAACGTGCTGCAATATTCAGCCCCTCCTTGGCCTTCTAGGATGCAGGGAGGCACAGACGCACAAATCTTTTCCCACCCAGGAATTTGGCATTCAGAAACGGGGTCTGACTGCTCAGCTCTGACTGTGCAGTTTTCTGGATGGAAGCCTGCCGTCTTCTGAACACAAAGGAATCCATCTTTTTCTTTGCTTCCCTGAGGAATCTGTTTTCACAGTCCCAGAGCAACTTAGAGAATTCCTAGCCAGGGCACTATTCACAACTCTTCAGGATGAGGCTGGTGCAGCCAGCATGCAGGTGTCTGTACCTTTGTGTGGCTTGTTCAACTCTTTTTCTTTTCCTTTTTCTATTCTTTTCTTTTCTTTTCTTTTTTTTTTTTTTTTTTGATACAGAGTCTTGCTCTGTCACCAGGCTGGAGTGCAGTGGTGCGATCTTGGCCCACTGTAACCTCTGCCTCCCAGGTTCAAATGATTCTCCTGCCTCAGCCTTCTGAGTAGCTGGGATTACAGGTGTGTGCCACCACGCCTGGCTAATTTTTCATATTTTTAGCAGAGACGGGATTTCACTAGGGAGGGTGGTCTCGATATCCTGACCTCGTTATCCATCTCCCAAAGTGCTGAGATTATAGGCATGAGCCACTGCACCCAATCTATTCAACTCTTTTCTGTTAAGGTGCATACTTGGGTTGCTTTCTGGAGCATACTATTCTTCCTCTTGTGGAAATGTTCAGGATCTTGTATGGTGACCTGCGTTGGATTTTATAGCTTTGCCAGCATAATGATTATGGTTGACGATCACCGTGGCCACTGTTGTCTTTTCTCTCCATTCCCCTGCAACTTTCTGGATCTCTGGGACGTCTTCCTGGAGGGAAGGCCACTGGAGAAGTGTCCTAGTAGAAGCTGCTGTTGCGTCACTTGCTCCGACCGCTGTTGTCATTGCGGCACAGTGCTGCACATCTGTGACAGGATGATGGGAGAAGATGGGGGTCGGATTGTCCTTTTAGTGCCTCTAGGAAGCTCAGGATGATGGCCAAGCCAGAAGCCTAAGGTGGCTTTGGAGCACAGGATGATGCCCTCAAGGTTATGCACAGTTTAGTTGTTTTGTAAACAATGCTGTTTCCTGAAGAAGCAATAAGATTCTGCGTCCTCCCCAAGATAGCCCTGGGAGGAGAATTTCTGATTCCCAAGTTTGCGCAGCAGTGCCTTTTGGAGAGTTCCCGCACATGTCCCTGTGCCCACCACATTAGCCAAGGAAGGAAAGCAGAGCTCCTGCAGTTCACTGATGGCTTCAGCTACAGATGAACCAGTGTAACAGGAAAGGGGTCCCAATCCAGACCCCAGGAGAGGGTTCTTGGATCTCGCTCAAGAATGAGTTCAGGGCAAATCCGTGGTGCAGTGAAAGCAAGTGCATTACGAAAGTCAAGGAATGAAAGAATGGCTGTTCCATAGACAGAGCAGCCTCCAGGGCTGCTGGTTGCCCTTTTGATGGTTATTTCTTGGTGATACACTAACTAAGGGGTGGATTATTCATGCCTCCCCTTTTTAGACCATATAGGATAACGTCCTGACATTGCCATGACATTTGTAAATGGCGATGGTGCTGATGGGAGTGTAGCAGTGAGGATGACCCGAGGTCACTCATGTTGCCATCTTGGTTTTGGCTGGCTCCTTTACTGCAACCTGTTTTATCAGCAAGGCCTTTATGACCTGTATTTTGTGCTGACCTCCTGTCTCATCCTGTGACTTAGAGTGCCTTAACTGGCAATGTAGCCCAGTAGGTTCCAGCCTCATTTCACCCAGCTCCTATTTAAGATGGAGTTGCTGTGGTTCACCTGCCACTGATAAAAGAAAGCTCTTGGGGAGCTCAGATGGATCGGGTCCCTTTTAATTCTTTGAATTGAGCTTGGAACCATCAAGCGCATCGACAATTGGCTGGAATCTTGAACCTCTTTCAGAGATGAAGGCAAGGGTTTTTCAGATTTTAAGTTGTGACTCACTAAGTAGGTCATGAAATTAATAGAGGAGAAAGGCATCAGTATTTATGATGAAAAATTAAGTAAAACATACTGGGCACATCATAAATGTAAGAGCAGATAGTCCTGTGACACCATATATGGATGGATGTGCATGCATGTGTTTAGATAATGTGTATATTTAAAGACATGCATTGGGTGCTGGATGTCTGTATCAAATTTATTTGTTATTATGGGTTTTGGTGAAAAAGTTTGAAAGCTACTAGGATGGAGCATAGCCAGGAGGGAAATAAAAAGAAGCTATCAGGGAACTAGATAATCTGGCTCCTACACAGACTCCTGTTTTGCGTGAGTGGGACATGGCTCGGCCTGGGTCCATTCACGGGTAGCCTCCTCTTTGAACTGCTTGTCACTGTGGGGCAGGGACCATCTGCGTCAGCCCTGTCCTTGACTCTAACATGAGGCTCATTTGCTCACCTTCCTTGCCCTTCCTTTCCTTCCTTGGGCTTCAGCTTCTTGCCCTGCTATCTGTATCTACGGCCTTCTCTCTGGCCGTGGTCTGGGGAAAATCACTCCATCTTTCTGTGCCTTCAGTGTGTTTGTCCCCTGTGAATGAAAGGTAATCAACGCTTGATGACTTGGCTAACCTGCATTCAGTCCTTCTGAATACTTACTTCCATTTGATTTATTATTTTTATTTTTAGAGATGAGGTCTTGCTGTGTTGCCTGGGCTGGAGTGCAGTGGTGATCATGGCTCACTGTCATCTCAAACTCTTGTGTTTCAGCAGTCCTCTCACCTCAGCCTGTGGAGCAGCTGGGACTGCAGGTCTGAGCCACTGCCCCTGGCCTGAAGACATTTAAATGAAATAAAATTAAATGAGAGAATGGAAATAAATAGGCCCATTACCATGCCTGAGACAGACTCAGATGTCTGCTAGCGATCAGTTCTCTTCTTACACGCAGGAGTGTTTCTGTAGTTAGATTGGACGCTTACACAAACAGTCATTGATGGGGGGGTCATCCTTCAACATTTTAAGGATCTCTTTGTGTTTTTAATTTTAATCACAGTAAGCACATTTTCATGTATTAGAGAAAAAGAGAAAAAAAACACTCATAATGCTTTCTATGTAGAAACAAGCACTATAGTGGCCTTGGTGTTGTTTTTTGAAAGGACTGGGGAATGAATTCATGGAGAACATCTGAGGACGCCTTCCGGATTCGCCAATCATCAGACCTCTTCGTACCCTCCCTGCCCCCCGCCCCTGAGTTCTTTTCATGGTTCCACCCGGAGGTCTTGGTTGTGAAAAGTTTCTTTTGTCAGACAGTGAGCTCAGTCTGTCTGGCCGAGGCCGCCCGCTCTTGCGAGATGGATTACAGCCTTTGTTTTCGCGCCTGGGCTCCTGGCACGACCTCGGGGCCCCTGGTTGGTGGCACTCACCATTCACTCTGTGGAGGAGTCTGGTGGAACTGATACGTTCATAAAAGCTACTGGAAAAAACAAAAAACAACAAAAACAAGCTACTGGTGCCCAGTGCCTCTTACGAACTCTCACGCAGATTAACCGTGTGAGTCTGTCTGCGTGGGTGTCTCCCCTGTAAGGGCTCAGAAATGGTTTGGTTTCTCTTTTCACCCATTGTTTGGAGAATAATAAGTCTCTGTCAGATTAGCTTCTTGGGGCCTCGGTGCTTTTTGAAAAGAGCTTGCATAATCAGTGTCTGGTGAGCTGTGAGGCCAAGAGCATATTCCCATTGTGCTTTGGGGATGTACATTTTGCACGTTTTGAATATTTCACCATTCAGTCTTGTCAGAAGTCAAGCTGCCATCCACCCTGCCCTTGCAATTGAGACGTAGGCCCTTCGTCCACAGGGGATGAGTTTTTCTCCACCTGGGGCACGTTCTTACAAGAGAGGAAGCCCGGGCCCTTCAGCTCATCAGCCTCTGCTCCAGCTTTCCCAGAGTCGGTACAGAGCCGATGCCATCAGTGTTTTTAAGAAATCTTGAGTCAGAAGGAATGTGACCACACAGCCACAGGTGTGAGGTCTCTGGACCCCCTTAGATTTGCCTATTCTGCCCCTTCTGAGAAATTTCTGGGAGAGAAGGTAATATTATGGGTATCCCTCCAATAAAAAGGGACAATGAAGCTCTAACCCCCCAGGACCTCAGAATGTCACCTCATTTGGAGATAAGGGTCTTTACAGATATAATCAAATTAAAATGTGGTCATCAGCACGGGCTCTGGTATGACTGGTGTCCTTATGAAACAGTGGATTCAGACAGAGCTGGACACATGTGGAGGGAAGACAGTGACAGGAGAACAGACAGCAGGCACCATCTACAAGCCAAGGAGAGGACCTGGGACAGCTCCCTCCTGCATGGCCCTCGGAAGGAACCAGCCCTGTGCCCCTTGAGCTCAGACTTCCGGAACTGTGGGACAGTGCACTTCTGTTATTTCAGCCTCCCAGTTTCTAGCACTTTCTCACAGCAGCCCTGGCAGACTTACTCAGGTGGTCTCTGTCAAATTATTTATAACTCACCCTATCACATTGGTAACATGTGGTTTTAGCATTTGGCATGACTGTCCAAGACCCCTTGAGTTCTAATATTTACATACTAGCACTTAGAAAGACTTTCTGTGACCACAGTGTCTTTGCTGGATGGGGTCTGGGTCTGGGGCTTTGGTTTCCAAACATCAGGGTCCTCCCAGGTGCAGCTGCCCCGTGCCCCAGGCACCCCCCTCCCCGTTTCTGCGTGCAGTTTTCTACGGAAGCATTTCCCAGGTCCTCAGGTTCCCTTCTGTGTAAGAGTGTCACTTTCTCTCACATCTGTGGAGCGGAAGTCCTAAGGCAGTCACTGTCTGGGGCCTGCCGGGGGTTGTGAGAACCTCCAGTGCTGGCTCCAGCCTCCTTCTGGCCCTCTCACTGGCTGCCTGGGGCTCCCTGTAGGTTTTCCCTTGGGGGCAGGGCCCCGCCTGCTGCCACTGACCTTCCAGAGACGGGCCTCTCCCTAATTATAGCTCATCTCTTAATCCCAGTCATCGTTTCAGCTGGCTGTCCTTGAACTGAGAATTGGAATACAATCCAACCTGTAGCTAGCTGTTTAAAAACCGCCTTGCTCAGAGAGAGTCAAGATGAAGAAACTTTAGCTTCTTTCGGGATCCTCCAAAACGGATCAGGAATGACTGAATCAGCACGGGGTCTCCTCCTTTGGGGTTGGGAGGGACAGGGCAGGACTCTCCCAGAACAGTCCCATGGGCAGAGCTACGTTTTGTGAGGACCGAAGCGTTTATCATTTGAAGACCATTTCTAAGAGAACGAGTGATTGTAAACCCTAAACTGGGCTCCCAAGTGAATATCACAAAGGACCCCACAGAAGATCACAAATTGTCCATCCTGACTGGAAGAGAGAGAGAGATTAGATTGAAGGGGTCATTAGGGCACTCTGAGGGTCACCAAGACTCCAGAAATTTCACTCAGGAGTTCTGAGCAGAGGACATAAGTCTTGCTTTAAAAGGATGAATTCTGTAGTGATTTTGCCACATGAAGAGGGGAGGGAACCATTGTGTCAAATCGGTAAAAAAACCATGAGATCAGCGCTAAGGGCCTGGGTGGTGGGCTCTGTCCAGGTGGGGGAAGCTGGTAATGAGGCTCGGTCGGTGGGTGGTTGACAGAAACAGAAGAGTAAAGATTTTGTATTTTTAGGGTGGGGAAGTGAGGGTCATTGATTTGAGATGCAACTGGAACAGCAAGTAGACCTAGCCTCTGGGTGGCGATGACCTTCTGGGGTTGGCATCTGGAGAGGGTGCGGTTTGGGGATGTGAGAGCAGAGGGGGCGGTGGGGCGGGGGGGGGAGAGAGAGAGTGGGAGAGAGAGAGAGAGAGAGTGTGTGTGTGTGTGTGTGTGTGTGTGTGTGTGTGTGTCATGGCAAAGACCTGGAGCCTGAATCTTAGAGAGAAACTGTCATTGTCTCGTACTGATCGTGCTGCTTCCCAGCGGCTCCTGGTTACACGGCTGAAGTCCACCGTGTCATTTGAGGCCTGTTCTGGCTTCCACGCTGGTCTGCATTGTCATCCTAGGGAAGTCACCTTGTCCTTGGTAAGATACATTCATTGGTGAGTTAACTCAGGAGACTCCTTCTTGTGTTTCTTTTGCCTCTAGTGTTCGTTTCCTAAAATCGATTCTTCCTTCATCATGTCAAGTCGCCAGCCATTTTCAACATGCTTCCTAGACGCTGGATATTTATTATCGTTTGTCATGGATCAATCTATTTATTTATTTATTTTGGCCTGTACTGTGGCCCTTAAGCTGTCACATTTCCTACAGCTAACTTGGCTTAACTTTCTAATGCAGGGGCAGAATGTCACCTGCAGGCTGTGGCTTTGGAAAGCAGTGTGGAACTCGGGGACGTGGCAAGCAAGCTGGTGGTGTCTTTTTTTAATAGCGCACCTCCCCTTGTGATGTCAGAACACGGTCTACACACTCTGATTCATTTCAGTCAGTCCCTAAAATGTAGCAGATGAAATGTTGGGGAGACAGCTCCTCTAGCCCCAGGCAGCTAGCCATCTTGTTTGGGAGATAAGAAAAACCAACCATTCTGAAAATACTTTGGTTCTGTCATT
This sequence comes from Cebus imitator, assembly GCF_001604975.1. Taxonomy (NCBI): domain Eukaryota; kingdom Metazoa; phylum Chordata; class Mammalia; order Primates; family Cebidae; genus Cebus; species Cebus imitator. The sequence goes on from NW_016107357.1 coordinate 11,251,838, forward strand.
AGAGAGCTGATCAAGTGGAGTGAAAGGCAGGGTCAGACTGGGCTGCATTATGTTTTGATTTGGAGAAACCATCACGAAAGAAGTAACATTGAGTCAGAGCCTGAGAGAACTGTGGCAAATCCACGCAGGTGTACATCAGGTCACCCCATGACAGCGCTCATTTAAGGCCATGCGTATTGTGGTCATTTGACCTTGGTTCAGAGAGAGCCACTTCAGTTTAGATGCATTTAAAAGCAGAGAAAACATTGGAACTTCCTGTGTAGTGCTGAGTGAGCGTAAATTGAGATGTGTGTGAACCATTGAGCATGACACGTGGTGTGTAATGAGCACCATTATAGTAAATTTATAGAAAGCTGCATTATGTCACCATACACCCAGAGAATGACTTGGGGCGTGGGGAGCAAAAACCCCACCAAGTACTGGCAAGGACAAAGAGTAGCTGGAACTCTCATCCCTTGCTGGTGGGAATGCAAAATGGTACAACCACTTTGGAAAATAGTTTGGCAGTGTCTTATAAAGCTAAACACATGTTCTCATACAACCCAGTAGTCCCACCCTTAGATATATTAGCCAAGGGAAATGGAAATTTATGTGCTCATGGGATTCGTCACGGCATTATTCATATTTGCCAAAACTGGAAACTACGTAACTGTCCTACAACTGGGGAATGGATAAACAAGCTGTGGTGTGCTTACACAGTGAACGCAGCGTGTGAGTGGATGCAGCGTGTGGCGGAATACCCCCCTGCAGAGGAAAGGAGGCAAGCTCAGCACCCGCAGTGTGGATGGATCTCTACACATCATGTGCATTAAGAAGCCAGGGTCCAAAGGCCACATGCTGTATACTTCTGTTCATATGACATTCTGGAAAAGGCAAAACTATAGAGAAAGCAGATCAAGGATTGCCAAGGGCTGGAGGAGGGAGTTAACTGCAGAGGTCCTCAGGGGAGTTTTGGAGGGTGGTGGCGCTGTTCTGTGTCTTGATTGTGGTGGTGGTTGCATGACTTATGGGGATGTCAAAACTCCCAGATCTGTATACTAAGAAGAGTGAATTTTTCTGTATGTAAATTATACTTTCATTTAAAAGCAGAGAAAAAGAATCATGAGCCAAGTCAAGGAAGTGAGAAGGATCTTGCTGTATGTGGAGAACCATCATGGAACAGGCCGGAACTGAGCACAGATGAGGTTGGATGGGTAGGATGGACTGTGACTCCAGAAGGGTTGAAAGGGAAGTGACTGTACCAGGCGTGGTGGAACACAGAGAGCCCTCAGGAGGCCCGGGCAGCATCAGGGCAGGATGAAGGGGACGTATTGAGTTTTGTGAGGGATGGGTCATGTGGGGAGATTAGAGGCCAGAGGGCCCAGCCAGGAACTAGTGCAGTTCTCTAGTCTACAGATAAGGCCTGAACACAGCACTTGGTTGTAGGATTCTGGAGAGACTGGAGCTTAGAGCTGATTATATTATATATATGTGGGCTGCCTTTTCTCAGAGATGGGGAAACTGAGGCATAGAAACACTAACTTTTATTTTGGAACAATGCTAAACATAGAAGTAAGAGCTAGGCCTCCTGAGGCACTTTGCCAAACTTTATGCACAGGAGCTATGATCTGCAAAATCTTTCTAGCCTGGGCTCCCTCTCTTAACCTGAGACTCTTCCAGGGAGTTCAATGTCCACACGAGTGGAAGCAGCTGGCCAGGGCCACAGAGCTGGAGCTGCCCCACGGGGCGGAAGGCCTGGGGCTCTAGCAAAGTGTCCTGTAAGTGTTCCTGTTATTTCCTTCGTATAAACCAAGTCAGGCTTGCAAATCAGCAGCCTTTCAGGTCCTTTCTCTCCTTCTGAAGCTCTTACATGTTGCAGTCGCCTACCCAGCCCGCCGCCTCCCATCACAGGTAAAGATTTTGCACCATCAGCCTGCAAGTGAGTTGGATGAATGCCAGTATCTGAAAGGCTTTTACTATTTGCACCCAAGGTCGTGAATAGCTGGCAACAAAGAGGATTGAGCCTTGGACCTAGCGTGTCTGCGCTGGGCCCCAGCCCCCATGCCGCTTTGGATTTCAGTGGCCTCTACAGCAATTTATTATTCTTACATCAGATGTTTGAAGTAGGTGAAGGGGCAGGTGGCATGTGTCTGGTGAGGTTGCTGACACTGCTTTTGGATAAGAGAGAGAGTAGTGATTGAAACAGGGCATTAAAAAAAGCATGCACTTTAACCTGTAACCCGCAAACATTCCTTTGAGTTTACACAGCCCTGGGAAAGGCTGCTGTACCCCTGCCTATTGGCTGCAGCCCTTTGCTGTCGATGTGGGGCTTCATTTACCTGGGAATTGACAGGGTTTTGGTCAAGAGTTGCTCCTTTCTCCGCAAGCACTTCTATTGCCCCAGCACATCTCATCTTTGCATACAAAGGCAAAGCCTTCTACTACTTGTTCTGTTAAAGTCTTTAGCACTCCCCTGAGTTTATTAGAAGGATCAGAAGAAAGAGACCCTGAGTATGAGGTGAGGTCAACTGGAGAAATTCACACAGTTATTTCATTTCTTTGTTTGGATCCCTGCTTTTTATTTCTACAGATTCTGAAAGAGACATTTAAAACTAAAGTCTGGTTAGTTGAGGATCAGATGCATCAGACTTTTCTCAGAGCAGGGGGGACAGTCACTTTGCTCTGAGCTTGAGCCATGAGGTCCACACCAAGCCTACATGGGTGGGGGCCACCTTGAAGTGTGCAGTGATCTCAGGGTGCGAGATCACCCTGGGCCATCGTGGTCTCCCCCGGGCAGGCTATACCTGGTGAAGGTGATGGACTCCACATCTCATGTGGTGTGAGGCCAAGTGATTGTTGCTCAGCTTGAGGAAGAAGACACCGAATTCACCTCCCCCTACCTGCAGGCTGGCTGGCTCTGCAGTGACCCTCCTCTTCCTGGAGTTGCTGTTTTATTGTGGACCTGTTGGAAGTGCCAGCTTGGCTGGCCTTTGGCTGGATCCCTGTTTACTAGAGCTTTGCTCCCTGCTCTGAAGGAATCAGCTGCTGTGCCTTCTGGGAGGACTGCCAAGAGTTGCTGAGGGGTATGGGGAGTCCTCTCTGTGGGGTGTCTTCTGAATCCAGCAGCCACCCCACCCAGTTCCTAGGCCAGTGTCCTTAGTTTCTGTTCACGGATCAGACCTGTATCCCTTCTCCAGGACGGCCACCATCATCTGCTCATAGTCCTTCCTCACGTCCTTCCACTAAGTGCCTCTCCAACCCATTGTCTTTGTCATAGTGCAGTGATCCTACTGCTAGTATCGAGATTTTCCACTAGTGCTAATGAAACTCTCTGATGTTATCAAACGTATGGTATGGGCCAGACACTATACCGGGTGTCTACAGAAATCCTGTACGGTGACTGTTGACCACTGTCCTCATTGTGTAGGCGAGAGTGAGCCTTAGGAAGGGCGTTGGACGTGGCCGGGATCACATACCATGCCTTCCACTGACCTCTGATCTCTGAAGGGCAGGGCCTCCCTGTATACCGTGATCTCTGCATCTCTTCTAGCAAAAGACTCAAAAGAATTTTGAAATGAATAAATTATTTCTATCAGAGATGGCTCCTAAAGCGCAAAGGCTCTCTTAGCCCTTCTGATGCACAGGCTCTCAGACCCTTCTTCTGTGTTACAGAAGGGAATATAATACCCAAAATCAGGTTTTTGTTTTTGTTTTTTTTGGGCATAAACTGTGGATAGCACTAGATTTTGCTCCATCCAGAGCTCTTTTGACAGAACTACCCTTTCATGTTGTGCCCCCAGCGTTTTTACGGGCAACAGCCATATACAGTCTACTTCCTATCTGTCGTGAAGTTGTTGTTGAGGATTTCCTGTATTATTTCACTCTGCGTTCGTGTCTCTGTTATCTCTGATGCCTAGCAAACTGTCCCAAATGGAATGATGATTTATTACTTCTTACAATCCTGTGACTGTCTGGGTGGTCCTTTTGCTGACTTCCCCAGGGCTCACGTGTGCGCTGTGGTCAAGTGTTAGCAGGGTTGGCTGGCTGTTCCAAGATGGCCTCACACATCCTATGTATTTGTGAGCTGTTGTCTGGGGCTCCTCAATTCTCCACATGCCGCGGAAGCATAGACCAGCTTCCTTACACCATGGTGGTCTCAGGGCAGCATTCTAAGAGGGCAAGTCCAATGTGCAAGTGCCTATTAAGCATCTCCCTGCCTCATGTTTGCTGGCATCCAATCGCCCAAAGCAAATTACACGCCCAGTCCAGAGTCTGACTGCAGCTGTCCATGCAGGAGTGGCAAAGAAATACAGCCACTTCCAATCCACTGCAGTCCAGTACCCAAAATCCATTCCTTTCACGGCACATTTCGGAATCTAGCAGTGGAATTTCAGTCTCTCTTAAGATACTCATGACTTCATTTGGGTGATGAGCATGTGGTTAGTTGGAGCACAAGCTTCAAAGTTCAGCCTGAATTGGCATTTTGACTTGATCACTGACCATTGTGCCTTTGGCAGGTGACTCACATCCATTTCTTCATCTGTGGAATGGATATGATGATACTTTCCTTCATGAGATAGTTGTGAAGTTAAATTGAGACTATACATGAAGTCTCTGGCCCATGACTGATCTCATTACACCTTAATTCTCGTTTCTGTTCTTTCTTTTACTTCTGCCTCTGGGAAGTTCAGAGTTTAAAAATTCAGCTTTACCACATCATCTTTACTTGGTCATTTCCTCAATCACCATGTTCCATTTGTTTTGTGTTTCTCTTTAGGTTTTTGTATAGCCACCCAATCCTTTTTGGAAAAATAAGGAATATTATTGAAGTAAAACTGACTAGTAAAATTCTGTAAAAATAAAAAAAAAAAATCTTGGCACTCCCAGTTCGTTGGTTTTGCTGGTAAGAGTCAGGATTATAGTGCTACTGAACAAGCTTGTGTAGATAATGATGAGTTTCCACATTCCTATGGATTTGACCCAAGTGACCTTTGCAGATTTTCACAAGCACTGAGGACTGACCAGCCTTCTCACAAGTCTTCCAGCACTTAATTCATCTGGTCCCACACATCCCTAAAAAGCCGGGTTCTTCAGGGTGTTATGCTGAGGCTCCTATATCTAATCATCTACTATATTCCACACATTTGTCATGCATTCTTTCTCATCCTCTGAGAATTTGGCATTCTGGATGCTGCTGCTGAGATAGATGAATAATTTATAAAGTTTTAGAGTTCTAAATCTAGTTCTTTCTAGTTTCTCCTCGGGCTCAGAAAACAATACCCCAAAATGAAGGCCTCAGAAGCAAAAGTTTTTTCACTTTCTCCTGCCCTCCAGCTGTCAGCCTCCTTCTCCCCGAGGCTACCCATAGATGCTAGAATCCCTCTTCCCTAAGACAGGTCCTAGGGACGAGAACCCACTTTCCCCAAAGCCAGCCACCAAACCTAAAAGTACGACTCTAAGCTTCCTTCTGCCTTGCTATGTAAATACTGTTTATAAAAACATTATGTGACTTACTTTTGTTTGACTGTAGGTTATAAGACCCCCATTCCAGAGAGGGTCCCGCCCACACCCAGAATGAAGGAATGCTGCTCAGAGGGGCTGAGAAGAGATGGACGGGCCTTGCTGGGCTTCCCCACGCGATCTGTTAGCTTTGGATTCTGCCCTTTTTGGCCAGTCATATTTCCACATGGCTGTCCATACTGTGTTGAACTTCAGCATAAAAATGGACAGTTTCCCCTGTATCGTTGGGTCTTCGTTCTGATGGCTCATGTACACACACATTAAATCAATGCGTATGCCTTTTCTCTAATTAATCTGACTTTTTTGAATTGATTTTTCAGCAAAACTTCAGAGGGTGATGGGGAAAGTTCCCCTTGACCCCTGCATTTCCAAGTCAGTGGACACGTGAATCTTTGGCTTACAGGATAGGAATCAGGTAAACATGTTCTTTGAAATAGCATTAAAACAACAGCAACAACAAACAGACTTTTGTCCAAAGGGACTGTTACGTTCTCCAGCCTCAGTGTGCTGTGAGATAAGATCCTGGCCCCACTTGGAACAGGTTCCATGGAGCGGGCACATCTTGTGGGCCACTGGCCGCTCCTGAATTCCATGGATGCCCTGGGGCTGAGATGCAGTGGAAAGATGACCCGTGACCGTTCCCAGCACTGTTGCTCATGAGAGACTGTGAGATGTGGTCACTCCGGCAATCTCTCATGCTTTAGCATTGTCAGCTGTACAAGGGAGTGCGGGGTAGCTTCTCAGGCAGTCATGTGGCTCTGGGCTCAGCTTCTGTTGAGAGCCTTCTACACTGCTAGTGTCACAGCTGATGTTCTTTTATTTAATTCCACCACATCACAGTGGATAGAAAACATGGTTTCTATTGCTATGAGCTCCAGAGCAGGAATTTGAATTTGCCTTTGAAGTCTGAGCTGCTCATAGCAGCTCACCCTCTTTTCAGCTTTCCCATCAGGATCAAACGAGATGAAGTGTGTGGGAAGGAGAAGCAACCCTTAAAAGGAGAACTTGGTAAAATTACCGTTTTCCAAAGTTGGACCAAGGAAGCTAAGAGGAAAGGGGGACAGTCCCCACTGACTCTCTTGGCTGCCATGGGCCAGGCCAGTGCCAGTCACTTGGTGTCAGTGAGCTTATTGGATGTAGCCTTCCCAACCACATGGACACAGGGTCTGTCCATCCCAGAACTGGCCGGGGTGGTGGAGGGAGCCTGGACTCTGGGCCAGTCACACCCTGATGTGACACTGGATACACTGTCTGTTAGCTGTGTGCCCTTGACTTTGTCTTTTTTTGGGTCTCAATTTTGTCATCTTTTATTAATAAAAGGGGCATTAATACCATACTTCAAAGATGTCATGCAGAACACATGCGTAACTGCAGTAGCACACGTGTGGCTACTCTATGAGGCCTGGCACACGGAAAATCCCTGGAAAATGCCAGTTCTGTGAAGGTGGCATCACTGTCACTGTTATTCCCATGTTCTGGGTTGGTGGCAGAAGGGCCGTCGGGCCCGTGGGGAGTTATCTGGTAGAGGCCGGTGCTTTCTTCCTCTCCTCAGGTGCGCGATTGCCCATAGATGCACTGTCAGTACCCGGGTTCCCTGTATACATTTAGCGCTGACACAAGCACACAGGACCACTTTGGCCTAGATCGACCAGCTTCTTGGAGAAAGCAAAGATTTGGTAGGGAAAGGTATGTAGGCAGAGGGACGAGCCCCTCCGCAGGCCTGGAGGACTGCGTCCGATCGTGCCATCTCTCCCTGCCTGGGATGGTGGGGTGCTCTCTGGGCCCTTTTTCTAATTGCAAGGTAGAAGGGAGGCCACCTCAGATTCTAGAGTAGTGCCTGGACTCCAGACCTTAAAAGCAGAGGCCATACACATGTTTCTGGAAACAGCTTTTGGGTCTCCTGGCTCAGGGGTTCCTGTCTTGGCTTTGGGCAGCATTTGGAGCCTCTGGCCAGATAAGATACCTTCATGATGTGAAATATTGCATAAGGTCGAAGTTTCAACTTTAACATGTCTGTGCTAAATTTTTAAAACTACTCAACGATTCATGAAGATAATTTAAAAACATGAAAGTTTGAGAGGAGAGCCAACACTCATCATTCTCCGCTCTTAACACAGTCATTTTTACTGCATTCCATTCCAGGCTAATCCATATGGATACATATTTTTATATAGTTGTTTCATTGTGTACATAAAATTTTGTCTCCTGCTTTTTCATTTAATGTAAGCATTTTGCAGGTGGCTATGTGATCTTTATAATTTTAATGAATGCATAATATTCTTTGAAGGGGCTGTTAACAGAAATTAACCTTGTACTAGTGAGTGTTCTAAATTTCTTCTGTTTTTTTTTCTCTTATACATAATGCTGCAGTATTTGTGCATAAGATTTATTCCTTATTTTAGGTTAGTTTACTGGGATAAATTCACAGAAGTGAGATTTCTTGGCTTAAAGGTTTTCAGTAGCTTTCTAGTTCTTGATGTCGGGTACCAACTTGCTTTCCGATAAGGTTTAATTTACACTGTGTCCTTTTGCTTTTAAAATAAGATAGTGAGACATCTGCAGCCTGTGTTGTGATGCCAAGTATTGAGATAGTATAGAAAATGTACCAGCTGTTGAAGGCAGAGAATGGACATATAAATGAGTGAGCCAGAGGTAGGGGGTCTCACAGCTTGTCCCTGGGTGGCCCCAGTCATCTTGTCCAGGGGCAGCACTGGAGAGGGAGGGAGGCTCTCGGGGTAGCCGGAGCCCCTGAGAAGGTCTGGCAGATGCCCCACAGGGCTGGAGGTTTCTTGGTGGAGTCCTGCTGTAGGTCACTCATATTAGGCACGATGTGAACCTGCTCTGCTCAGCTACTGTGATCTGATTGATATAACCTTCTAAGAAAAGAGCTTGGAATTGTGGAAAGACCACCGTTTTGGATCTGGAGTCTGGGCTTCGATGGAACTGCTTGAACTACCTTAACTCATGTGTTTACCTGTGTTTAAAGTGGGCTAATAAGGCATGACAGTGTCCTCTGTACAAATCCTTTGTGAAAGAAGAATTTGTAACTTATGAAATAAAGACCTTTTGAAAAAATAGATTAGGATAATCCTTATAGGATGTGGGGGTAATAGTCATACGGCTAATAGCCACTGAACCCTGAACAAAGAAAATGTTAATGAGAAAATGTGCATTTAAAATTAATAAAAAGAAACATACAGCCTGTATGTATTGCTCATTTGTTAGAACTTTTTCAGACGCTCCTCTCTGTAGGTCACTGAGATCCTCATGAGCTTCTCTTTCTTGGGAGCAGATATCACACATTTTGCATGGTGTGCCTCACATGGTTTTCTCGTCTTCTAGCTACTTTCACCATCTTTCTAAACATCCCACGTGGGTTACCATCATTTTCCTAACTTTGAAAGGATTTATCAGGTCTTTTTCAAATGTCTGCTTCATCAGGATGCACAGTCCTCAGGATGCACAGCCTTGGCCTGGCTGTGGAGAGATGGCGGCAGGACAGTGGACTGCAGGGTTTCAGGGAGCACACAGGTGCGTCTCATCCCTCCCTTCTTGCCGTGACCAGCGATGTGATGTGCTGGTCTCTGCCTTCTGCTGTCTCCCAGGGCAGCTTGGGAAAGCCTCTCCTCTCCCCCGACTTCTCTGCTTTCTTCCCTTTTCCCAAAATCCAGGTCTAATTCTAATGGTCCCCCAAGAGAAGTCAACTGAAGTCTGAGGTTTCTCCCTTTGAAGAGAAGGGGTAATTGCTGTACAGAGAACCTCAGATTGGGGGAGAATTGCTGTATGGGGGACTCATGAGGAGTAAAAGAGAGAACATACTAGTGCCAGCCCATGCCGGGCCTGGGGTGGGTGTTGAATACGCATCAGTCCCTCTCACTCACACTTGGGTTGGCTGTACTGCCAGGAATTTCTGACTCTGAAATGATTTGTAATGGGATAAGTCAAGGGAGAAGCTTATTACAAATTTCCCATTTCATTTGTAACCCTCAGCCCTTTTGGGGCTCTTTGCATATCATCCTGAGACTCATTTTTTTGCTTGGAGATGCTCTTCAAAACAAATTCAAGTGTTTTATTTTTTGGTGGCTGGAAGTGACAAAGGGCCTCTCACTCTGTTGCCTGGGCTGGAACGTGGTCATGCAGTCGTGGCTCACTGCAGCCTCAAACTCCTGGGCTCAGGTGATTCTCCTGCCCCAGCCTCCCAAGTAGCTGGGACTACAGCTGTGTATCACCATGCCTGGCGAATTTTTTAAATTTTTTGTAGAAGCAGGGTCTCACCATGTTGCCCAGGCTGGTCTTGAGCCCTTGGGCTCAAGCTGTCTTCGTGCCTTGGCCTCCCAAAGTTCTGGGATTACAGTCTTGAGCCACCACTTCCAGCGCTGGAGCCAGTTCTGACTCAGTGGTTGCAGAGCTGGCCTAGGAAGGAACCAGTTGTAAGGAAGTTAGACCCTCACAGGAAGGATTTGACCAGTTGGTGGTGGGAGATGGCGGCACCTACTGGTGACAGGTAGCATTGCACTGTAGTTCTGCAAGACCCGCTCGTGGGCTGCAGTGAAGTGAGGAGGAAAGCAGCCTTGCAGTTGTATTGACAGGGTGGTGGTGACGCTGAGCAGGAGGAGGAGATGGAGTAGCAGGGATGTGAAACGTTCAGAGCTGCAGCCTGGCCTGCCTATGAGGCTGCCTCCTGCTGGCCTCCCTGTGGCTGCTCTGCTGTGGCCCTTGGGTGCCGCTCATGACCAAGTGCTGCCTGAGGATGTCACCTCTCTCCTCCCACCTTTTATTCTTATCTATTGGGAATGATTATTATTTTCTAAATTTTAAAATACAATTGATTTTTACATAAGTCACAGGAAATAATTTTCTAAAATACCTCCCCCCCCCCTTTTTTTGATAAAGAGACGTTTTCCAGTTCAGTTTGCAGAAGTTCATTTTTCTAAAGTAAGAGAACCTGCTTCAGCTGTAGTTGAGAAACCCAGAACAAGAAGTGAGCTGCGCTTGAGAGAGGGCTTTGTGTGCCACCACCTGACTGGGGAGGCGGTGGACTCAGAGCCAGCGTTAGAGATTGGGGCCATAAAAGACTCCTTAAAGTGTCAGGCGCTCAGCTAACTTATGGGCTAGAATTATCTATCGGCTCTTAGAGGACCTGCTGCTGTTCTTGCCTTCAGGAATGGGGAGTTATCGCCAGGAGCTAAGAGCTGACCTGCTTCATAAACTCTTATTTAGACCCAGGAATAAAGTAAAAGCTGCATGTTAATGTAACAAACAGCTGCCCCTGTGTGCGCCTTCTCTGGGCTGCCTTCTGCTTAGCATGAGCATTTGGGATGGCCTGGCAGCTCTTGAAGAGGATGGTGCTGTGGAATAGATTCCTTTTAGGCCTCTTCCCTCCTGTCCCTGGATTGAAGCTGATTATTCTCATTGGAAAATTGGCTTTCGAGTGAGTATTTATTAAGAGATTAATACCCAAGTTTCCTTGAAGGAAGAGGAAGGCGAGAGGGCTTAAAATTGCCACTAAAAATGAACAGGTCCCCCAGAAATAGATGCTTGACAGATGTTGGCCCAGGAGCGTTCAGTGTGATTGCTTTCCCTTTAGGGAAATAGGATTATGCACATATTTTTGTAATTTTTTTCAATTTTACATTTTTCTAGGACAGTTTTAGACTTACAGAAACATTGGGAACATTGTGCAGAGTGCCTGTATGTCCCATACCCAGTTTCCCTGTTATTAAAATCTTACATTAGCATGATTTATTTGTCATAAAGAACAGACAGTATTGATACATTATTAACTAAAGTTCTCACTTTATTCAGATTTTTTTTTACAACATTTCCCAGTGTTCTTTTTCTGTTTTAACATGTTACGTTATCCAGAATACCACATTCCAGTTAGTGATCTGATCTTCTTACTGTGACGTGACGTGACATGTTTTTAGACTTTCTTTCCTTTTTTTTGATGATCTCGACAGTTTTGAGGAGGCTTAGTCAGGGATTTCTTTTAGAATTTTTCTTGTTTGGGGTTTGTTTGATGTTTTTTCTCATGATTAGACAAGGGTTATGGATTTGGGAGAGGAGGACCACAGAAGTAAAATATGCATAAATTAAGCAAGTTGGTTAATGAGTTAATTTTGGAGAGAAAAGGAAGTTTAGTAGCCTGAATAGTGACTGCAAGAGGAGTAAAGGGTAGACCCTCAAACTGGAGGAAGGCAAGTGTGATATTCTTAATGATGGGACTTAATGTCTAACTTGTATCATACCCTTATAGGTCAAAGGAAATGGGATGGAGTTGTTCTTAAATTTCCATGTTATATCTTGGGAAACTGAGGCTCAGAGAGGCAGAATCGGTTGCATAAGGTCATAGAGATTGACCAGGACTTACTGGATGTGCCAGTGCATTTGCAAGCCTTTCCTATTTGCATTTTGTGTGGCCAGAAGTTCTAGACTCAACTGGCTGGGTCACTGATGGCCATTTCATCTGTGTGAAGCTATAGGAATTTAAATTGGAAGATTTTTGTTAAATGAAGGCAATTGACCGGCTGTGCATGGAAATCAATGTGCAGGGTGATTTACCAGGCCTTCTTCCTGTTAGAGAAGTTAAATGGTTGAGGATTAATGATGATGCGATTGTAGTTCTTGACTTCAGCACAAGTCATTGCTACAGTTCTCAAACGTTGAGCCAGCCCCGCAGTATTCCCCACCAGCCTGCTTTTCTCTGAGGTTACACAGTAAAATAAGTGAAGTGGTGACCTTTATCATAGTGTATTTTTTATTTGTGAGCAAGTGGAGTATGTGTGAAGCAGTCTGTGACTTTGAATCCAAAATAGAAATTTGCTCTCCTCTCATTTGCAGCATTGAGTTTCATAAACCAAGTTGGAGTCATGAATGTGAAACTGGAAATACATGGATGAAGCCAGTGGTTCTCAATACTGAGAACTGCCTGGGAGCTTCTAGACAAACCGCTAAAGCTGGGTCCCATTTCCTGAAGTTGTAATTATGTTGCCCAGGGCTGGCGCAGGCATTGGAAAATCCAAAACCTGGCCTTTCTGTCTTGTTCCTCACCCTCTACTCTACCCAGGTCTTTATTCTTCAACCCTTTGTATCTTTTGATTTTTGCCCAAGTAAAGGTTTTGGGAGCTGCTGGGCTGGAGCGTTCGAAGCTTCTAGTAGGCTGATGTTACTTCTCCACCTGGATTCTACCTGCTCTCCCTAGGTGATGGAACTGGGAGGGCTCGTGGCTACCTCTGCTACATGTGGCACAACACGTGCTTCAGAAATATTTGAGAGACTGAATGAAGCATGTCTCTGGTCTCTAAGGTATATTACGTTCCCTTTCTATTCTAACAATGAGTAGGAGGAAAGATACCACTCTCTCTTGTAAACCAAACTGTTGCTTTCAGTGGGAACTTTTATTAAGAAACAAAAACTGATCTCTTTTATAAATCCATAGATATGAGTGTTTTACACAGTACAGGCTTCTGGTTTTAAGAGAAGTTTTGCTATTGTTCAGAGATCTTACTAGCCTAGTAGATTAGTCTGTTCTGCATTGCTATAAAGGAGTACCTGAGACTGGGTAACTTAGAAAGAAAAGAGGTTTGTTTGGCTTGTGGTTCTGTAGGCTGTACAAGAAGCATGACAACAGAATCTGCTTCTGGTGAGGAGTTCACGAAAGTTAATCACAGTAGAAGGTAAAGGGGAGCAGATGTGTCCCATGGCAAGAGAGGGAGCAAGAGAGAGAGGGGAGGAGATGCCAGGTTCTTTTAAACAGTCAAATCTCTGCGAATGCATTTCTTTACACAGGGAGAGCACAAAGCCATGCATGAAGGATCCGCCCCCATGATGCAAACACCCCGCCAGGCCTCACCTCCAACACTGGGCATCACATTTCAACATGAGATTTGGAGGAGACAAACATCCAAATGAAATCACTTAGTTAACTCGGGTGTTCTTTTTTCAGGGCCCTTTCCCAGTAAGTTAAAATTAAAATTTGTAAGTTATTTGGAAAGTAAAAGCTTAGATAGTGACACAGTCGATCAGTGAGTTTTTTTGCTTCTTATGAGAAGACCTGAAGATTATTCCTCTACACTACCCTTGTGGAACACCAACCCTGAAGAATTAGAAATAATTAATAGTCCTTCTGGTTCTCCCAAGGGTCACCTAATAGGGAAAATGCTTGATCACGGGAGGTCTTAGTCTTTAGCAGGAAACTTAAGTGTGCTCTAAACATTTGCTTTCAAGTAAACAGTATTTTAGTTAGTTTGTAATGATTTAGCTTGGCAGTGTGAAGAAATGGGCTGTGAAATATAAATTATTACATCGTTTAAAAGTATCTGGCAACCCGTTTTTTCCCCAAAACTTGAGGTTTGCTGTATGGATTGGCTGTCATGGTAGTTAACTGTAAAGTCATCAAATAACAGAGAAAACCAGACAGTTGATGAGAAGGGAATCAAGTAGTCATTCAGATGGTATTTTTGGTAATTTAATCTGCCTCTGACCATATGGTCTAGTCAGCTGAAATAATTTAACAGTGACAACATATATTTTAGTAAGCAAGATTGAAAACAGCCCATTTATTTTCTGTTTTCTTCCACAGTAATATTTTTGTCTCTGTTAACAAATATGATGTTCTCCATTTAAATTATATGGAGGCAGCTTTGGATGATTTAGCAATATGCATAACATTTATTCTTTGTTATTATCTAGTTTTATGTATGTAAGCATGTTTATTTTAGCGGTGTTTCGTAATTCAAAAATGTTACCAAAGGTGGTAATTGTCTTTATATTGGACATGGGTAAGATATCAGTGTGAGATGAAGCAGTGTTTTTGCCACACAGACTTGCTGCTTTTGTGACTCAACTCTTGGCTTCCATCACATCACAGCCCCTGCCCCCCACCCTGCCTCACACAAATGACTGGCTAGATACAGCAGTCTCTGCCCCTAGCAAGCCTTATGGCATTGATCTGTGTCGTGGTTTTAGAATATTCTAAATATTAACCAATCTTTTATTATCCTCCTCTCAAAACTGGAGTCTAATCTCAGCTCCATGAAACCTGATTTCACGTGAGCTGGACATGGTGACTTGTTTCTAATGAACAGACTGTGACAGAGCAACAGTAAGCGATTTCCAAGACTAGGCCATAAAAGGCGTCATGGTGTTTCCCTTGCTCTTGTATGTGCCCTCTTCCTCATGTTCATTGGGGAAGCCAGCTGTCATTTCTGGAGGATACTTAAGCAGCCTTATTGGATGGGCCTAGTGAGGAATGGGGGCCTCCTGGCAATAGCCATGTGAGTTACCCATCCCGGAAGCAGACCCCAGCCCGAGGCAAACCTTCAGACAGCAGCAGCGCTGGTGGAAATCTTTGCAGCCTTATTAGAAATCATGGGCCAGAACCATTCAGATTCCTGACCCTCAGACGCTGTGAGGTATAAACGTTTATTGTTTTAAGCTACTGAGTTTTGAGGTAATTTGTTTTGTCATCAATTGAAAGTCATGTAGCCCTTCTGGATCCTGTTTTCCAGTCCTCTGGGAAATGAAGGGTTGGCCTGCACAGTGCCCTGAGCACATGGATGGGATCAATAGTGCCTAAGGGGCTTGCTCATCTTCCAGCCAGCTGTGCCTCCTCGCCCCACAGCACCTTTTCTCCTCCACTCCGCTGACCACCAGTTGCCAAGACCACTTCTTACTTTTTTCTTATTTTGGATCAAAGACAGATTATACTGGGAATAATAATCGCTAAACCTATATTTACACTTAGTTTTCATAACTATTTAATAAAGTAACCTATTGGATTTGCTGCTTCTGAAAATAATGTATTATTTAGATGTCATTGCTATTTTATCTACTTAGAAATAGGATGAATTTGAGCTGCCGTGCTCTGTAATTATGGCAGGTAAGTAGACATCGCTCAGCCATGGATTCCCACCTCATTGCACTCATGACCTGGTGTCATTCCGTTTGTGCCTCTCTTGTGTGCATTTGTAAGAACTGTGTGGGCAGATACATATTTTGAGGTTTTAAGATACATAATTTTGAACTAGATTAAAATATCTAATATCAATAATTGCTACCAGCTTTGGTAAGTTCATAAGTAGGAGAATTAGAGTTCTCATTATTTGGCCCAGATGCCATTTACAAAGGGAGAGAAGACCGCAGCGCCATACTTTATGGCGTCTAGGTCTTTCCAGAGGCTGCATGTGGATGCATCCAACACCGTGGACCAAGGGGTGATGCCAGGCAGGGCGGCAGCGTTCTCCTGCCCCGGGTTTCTCATTTGCTTGGCAGGGGATCCTAGCTGCCTGGTGCAACTCCCCTGATGGAATGCAGTATTTGGTCAGAGCTCGAGCCCTCGCTTGTCCACGCTCTCCTGAAGCACCGTCTGTCTCTGGGATAGTCATTCTGCATTCACTGTCAACATCCCTCCTTTGAGGGTGGTGCAAACAAAGCAGAGATAGGTCTGCAGCCTGGGAAATCAAAGCGGACTTACAAGATTACAGGCTCTGAATTCTCTGCAACTTTTGACCCAGCGTAAACCACATCATTACCCCCTAATCTCAGCAGTTTATACTTGTCACTAAAAAGAGGACCTGTCTGTCACGGCATCGTTTTCCCCTTAAAAGGGAGAAAACACACAGATCTGTTGGTAGCACAGCCGGGATAACAGTGAGTCCTGGGCGCAAGAGCCTTCTTCACACATTTGCATTCAGTACATTTCCATTTTTGAGTGGTGCTGACACTAGTGTAAATAAGTCTTATAATGTATGTAAATGTATGGGAGGGGGATTGTAACGAAAAGCTTCCACTGCAGAGTGGGCGAAGCCGGTACAATCAATCTGAGTAAGTAGGGCAAGGATTTTTTTTTTTTTTCTGCTGCATTTATTATTGAGCAACTCAGTAGTTGTAAGGCCACCATCGCACTTGGTACCATAAGGATACAGAAGAAATATGACAGCTTCCCTACCCTCAAAGAACCTATAATCTTTTTGGATATCAAACTTGGGCGAAACAGGTAGCGAATGTAAAAGATCCTCAAGTGTTAACTGAAGGTATCAGCTACACAGGAGCGCTGGGCAGGCAGGAACCCGCTGTGCAGGAGGCACTGAGCCCAGCCTCCCAGTCTTAGAAAAGCTAGACTCTGATCTGATGCCCACTGCCACTGGCAGAGCTATGGCTGGAACCTGAGGCTCTGGCCCCGATGCCAGTGCCGCCCCCAAGGGCCATGCGGTCTCTCCTCCTTTCCTGCTTGTGCCTACACCCGACCCTCCCTGGGTGGTCTCCCTCCTGCTGGCCAGTAGCTTGAATTGCCCTGGGCCTTTTCACAAGCCTGGATTTGTGACTCCCATTTCCTTGCAGATCCCACCTCTTGGTATCTCATGGTAGCGCAGCATTTCCAAACCAAACTCGTCTCTATTTCCCAGCATTGCGTCTTACCCTACCCAGCAGCTTTCTCGTATTTCTTCTCGGCGGACATCACACCTATGCCAGCAGTGCTGCAGTCAGAAACCTGGGGCCATCTTTGAGTCTTCCTCCCCCTTGCGCTCCTCCTGCTGCCCTGCAGCCCCTCCTAGCTGCACCTGTCTCTGCTCTGCCCCTGTGGGACCTGGACTGGATCCAGCATGCCATCTTCCTGTGCTGCATTGCCAAAATGGCCTCCTGGGCTCTCTTCTGTCTTCTGGTCTGCCCGAACCTTATAGCCACAGTGATGTTTCTAGAACGCAAGTCTCAGACTATCCTGCCACTCCCGTGCCTTCTCGTTTTTGACCTTTCCTTTGTTCCATCTGTCTGCTACACCTACCACCACGCACTAGTCCCCATTGTTCCTTCTTGCCTCCCTTAGGTCTCCATCGAGGGGCCACTTCTGTGCACAGCCTTCCTGGGGTCCCTGCTCTACACAGGTTTCCTGTACTTGTCTGTGGGTGTGTATGCACAGCACAGGGTGAGATGCCTGTCACCTGCTGTGTCTCTAGGAGCTGACTTTTTTAATACCCACCCAAGGCCCTGGGTAGGGGTGGGGAGAAGAGGGTGGGACAAGACTAGTGTCTGCAGACCAGGGGTGGGTCAAGCCTGGGTGCTCCGTCAGCCAGTGAACCTAGTCAGCCATCTCTGCAGGAATTTGCTGGTGATCAGACATACTCTGAGATGAATGGATAGTACAGTGTCTTAATTGAACTTTGACTATTTAGCTGGGGGAGGGAAGAAGCTATCTTATCTAGAGGCAGTACAGCTAAACGACTGAGATCATGAACTCCAGCCCTGAACTCCCCGGGGTGTGGATCCAGCTTTGTATGAACACTAAACGTTCAGTGCCTTAGCTTCCTCACCTGTCACATAGGAAGAGTATAGCATTGCAAGAAGATGAGCGTGTGTACAGCGTCCAGAGTGGGGTTTGGCACCTCGTAAATGCTGTTCAGTGTTAGGCAGCAGCCACCATGGTGGTTCCTCCTTTTCGTTGTCCTCCCCCTCCCCCTCCTTCACTTTCCCCTCCTCCCCATTCCTCCTCCTCCTCCCACTCCCCAATCCTCCTCACTCCTCCT
>NW_016107357.1:11271638-11274726 GCF_001604975.1 Cebus imitator
CCCTCCTTCCTTCCCCTCCACCCCTTTCCCTCCCCCCTCCTCCCTTCCCTTTCTTTCCCCTTCTCCTCCTTCCTCTCCTCCTTCCCCTTCTCCTCCTCCTCCTTGCCCTGCTCCTTTCCTTCCCAGTTTTTACTCTAAGAGCAGGTAGTTAAGATGATAATCTGCACTTTTTGACTTGGAAGTGCAGAACAAAACAGTCCTTTGTGAATGACCTCCTAGAAATGTATTCTTGGGTTTTTATGACATTTTGAGAATCAGGCTCTTATAATTTAGTTTAAATTGAGCCCTAGCCTGTCATTCCCACTCTGACTTACATAAAGGGCCAGATTTAGCTTCTTACCAGCTGTGTAACCTGGATGAATTGCTTATCCTATCTTATGTGTCCTCATCGTTTAAGACCGGAATTATAAAATGCAGTAATGAGAGAGGGTCTATGCGCAATGCTTGGCACATAGTAGGTATTTGTAAGTGGCATGACATTGTTCCATCTGCTTGGTACCTTGCCATGCCCTAATTATATGGGCATGAACTCAGCCTGCAATAGTTCATAGTAGGCGCCGTTGATAGGAAGGGAGAAGGAGCTTGAGAAGTGCTACCTATGGGAAAATCAGTCTTTGTGGGAACAAGGGAAAAAGTTGATTTTCTGGGGAAACATTGATGGTTGACCTGCAAATGTCTGGTAATGACTGTAAATAATGACTTTATTTTTATGTGTAGGAAATATGCTAGAGTCACCAGCCCCACTGGCAATGTTCAGTTTTTATTTTATTCAGCCATAGGTTGAAATGGTTTGATCCATTAGCTGGTGTACGTAGGAGGCCAGATGCCTATAGGGTGTGGGGGGTTGGGAGGTGGGAATTATCAGCCACAGTGCTACAATCAATCCTCAAAATAAAAATTAACGATTAATTAAAAGTCTGCACAGTGTGACTGTGGTAACTTCATTACTTGCTGATTTAGTATTCACGCACATCTCATTACTTTGTAAAGCCAGTTGGTGGGTTAGATTCTCTCACTGTTGCGTATCTGCCAAGGTTCTTGCAGAATCACTGCCAGTAGTAAATTGAGTTTCCTTACAGCCGAGTAATCTCAAAAGCCAAGTTATAAATAGCAATCCTCCTGCCTCAGCCTCCTAAGTAGCTGGGATTACGGGCATGCACCACCATGCCTGGCTAATTTTGTATTTTTTAAAACATTTTTGTAGTAAAAATTATTTAAATTCGGATACATATGCACTTTAATACATTTATTGCAGTGTGGGATAAGACTTGCAAAAGTGTATAGGGCACTTAAAGGCCCAGGAAAGCATTCTGATGGGCGAGGGGGGCTAGGATCCCCTGCTACAGAACAGTTTCTTTCACCAGCCCACCAAGGCTGCAGTTCTCCCCTTCCTGCCGTTTCCACAGCAGCCCTGATGTGATAAACCCAGCTGTATTGCCTCAGAGAGAAGCAGCAGAAGGAAAAGCTGGCCTAGAGATGGGGGAGGTTTAGGCACAGTTTCTCTCTAATTACCATCCCTCTTGAGTAAAAATGCAGATTATTGGCAGAGCAGGTTGCATTTGGAAAAAATCTGTCATTTGGCTAAGGCCCTGAGATTTACCCTTCTACACACTTTACATTTTAAGTAAGGAACCAAAACATCTGTGGTGAACTACGTGCAGCACGCAGTCCGCGCTGGTCCAAAGGAGTGCTTGCTGATGGAATAAACCCATAGAGAGCTGGGTCCCCTGCCCCGCAGGGAGAGATTACCGCTGTGCATCCGCCTAATCGTATCTGCTCAGGAAAATGGCCAGTTGACGGTGCTTGGCTCACAGGAGTCTGGTGGGAAAATTACTAGCCATGGGTTATTTCTGATTTGGGTTATGTATAGAAACCTTTCCTATATTAGTCACGAAAATCAGATTCCCAGTGGTGGAAAAATATATTTAGCTCTGTGGTCGTATGGTTGTTATTTAGTCTGATTTCATGTTGATAAATTAGAGTAAATTGTTTGCCCAGATGAGTTGAATAAATTCTGCCAGAGCTTATATCTTATTCTGGTTTCACATTAAGTCCTTAATATGTATTTTGGTTTCATTGGCAGTCCCATTAGAGTAAGCCCTAGAAAAAGCTTGGTGGCCCTACCCACCCCGCCTCCAGCTCCTGTGTTAGTCAATGGAATTAAACAAATCATGTAACACTCTCTGAGGGGAGCTCAAAGGGCCCCTTAAGGAGAATCTGGTCCTAAGATGTCCATAAAGCACCTAAGCTCTGGAGAGCGACCTTCATTTTAATGGTTTTAATTTAACTGCTCTAGAATTATTTCATTTAATTTCCTTTCCCTATCTCACTTCCCCACCCTCACAAATCCCCAAAGTCCTGGGAGTTTTTGGAGTACTTCCTTCTGACAGATACAAAATACAAGTATAAAATGAAGACAGAAATGTAAACCCTTTGGAAAGGTAATGCTCATACTTTTCTTCCCTTGTGTCTTGATTCCCTGACAATTTCTGGTGTGGGGGCGGTCCTTAAGATGAGCACTCCCTCCTGCTCATCAGTGCCTCCCCAGGGCCAAATGTTACTCTCCTAAGAGTCCTCATGTATTGAACTGATGAATGAAGGTGTGCCTGACGAACCAGTCAACTCATTCAGTGTCTTTGTTCCCCCCAGGAGGACTGGAATGAAATTGACCCCATTAAAAAGAAAGACCTTCATCACAGCAATGGAGAAGATAAAGCACAAAGCATGGAGACCCTCCCTCCAGGTACTGCCAGGGGCCAGGAAGCCATCTTGCTTTTCACATATGATTGGGAATGGACTAAATGTCACCCTGTAGCAGGTGGTCTGTGGGGAGAGGCTAGATTCCATAGGTCAGCAGGAGAGAGCACTGCTTTGCTGCAGTGGCTCACTCCTGTAATCCCAGCACTTTCGGAGGCCAAGGCAGGCAGGTCACCTGAGGTTGGGAGTTCGAGACCAGCCTGACCAGCATGGAGAAACCCGTCTCTACTGAAAATGCAAGATAAGCTGGTCGCGGTGGCACATGCATGTAATCCCAGCTACTTGGGAGGCTGAGGCAGGAGAATCACTTGAATCTGGGAGATGGAGGTTG
>NW_016107357.1:11274839-11360601 GCF_001604975.1 Cebus imitator
AAAAAAAAAAAAAAAAAAAAAAGTATTTATTAGTTCACGAAATTTTTTTAATAGACTTTATTTTTAGGGCAGTTTTAGCTTCAAAGCAAAACTGAGGGGAAGGTACAGAGAATTCCCATATACCTCCTGCATCCCTACTCCAACACACATACATCCTCCTGCACTCTCAGCATCCCCCAACCAAGTGGTACGTTTGTTACAATCCATGAACCCACATTGGCACATCGTAGTTGACATTAGGGTTCACTCTCAATGTTACACATTCTGTGGGTTTGGACAAATGCATAATGGCATTTACCCACCATTATAGTGTCATACAAAGTTGTTTCACTGCCTTAAGAGTCCTCCATGCTCTGCCTATTCATCCTTTCCTCCCCGCAGCCCCTGGCAACCACTGATCCTTTTTCTGCCTCTGAAGTTTTGCTTTTCTAGAGTGTCATGCAGTTGGAATCATACGGTATGTCAGCTTTTCAGATTGGCTTCTTTCACTGAGTAATATATATTTGAGCAATATATATTTATTTCAATATATTAATATAATATAGCATATTAATATTTAATATATATTTAAAGTTCCTCCATGTCTTTTCATGGCTGAAGAGCTCATTTCTTAGTGAATGAATAATACTCCATTGTCTGGATGTATTCATTTGTTTATTTACCTAGTGAAGGACAGCTTGGTTGCCTCCAAGTTTTGACAATCATGATTATAGCTACTATAAATATCTGTGTACCAATTTTCCTTTGACAGAGATCAGTTGGGCAATATTCATGTGGTTCTATATTGGGGCTCTTTATTTACTTCCATTGATCTGTTTGTCTGTTATTTTGCCACTCCTACACTGTCTTGAATTCTGTGACTTCATGTAAAGTCTTGAAACTGAGTAGTGTTAGTCCTCCTTGCTTTTCAAGGTAGTTTCCGCTATTCCAGATCCTTTGCTGTACATATTAATTTGAGAATCAATTTGTTAATAGCCACAAAACAACTTGTTGGAAGGTTTGGATTGCATTTAATCTATAAATCAAGTTGAGATTAACTGACATTTTGACAATATTTGTCTTACTCCCCATGAATGTCGAATATTTCTTCATGTATTTAATTCTTCTAATACCTTTTATCAGAGTTTTGTAGTTTTCCTCATATAGAGTTAATACATATTTTGTCAGATTCGTACTTAAGTTTTTCATTTTGGGGGTTTCTAATGTAAATGGTCTTGTGATTTCAACACTGCATTCCACTCCTTTGTTGCTGGTATATAGGAAAGCAATTGACTTTTGCATATTGACCTCACATCTTACAACCTTGATATAATTGCTTATCAGTCATAGGAAATTTTTTTTTTCAGATTTTCTGCATAGTCATGTCATCTGTGAACAAAGCGAGTTTTATTTCTTTTCTTCCAATCTTTATACATTTTTTTTTAATCTTATTGCATTAGCTAAGACTTCCAGTATGATGTTGAGGAGTGCTGAGGGGTTATCTTTGCCTCGTTCCTGATCTTTGTGAGAAAGTTTCCAGTTTTTCACCATTAAGTATGATGTTAACTGCAGGATTTTTGTAGATATTCTTTATCAAGTTAAGAAAGTTGTCATATATTCCTAGCTTGAGAATTTTTATCATGAATGGGTGTTGGATTTTGTCAAGTGCTTTTTTTGCATCTATTGAAATAATCATGTGATTTTTCTTCCTTAGCTAGTAGATACGATGGATTACGTTAATGGGTTTTCGTTTGTTGAGCCAGCCTTGCATAACTGGGCTAAATCCTACTTGATCATGGTGTGTAATTCTTTTTATACATTGTTAAATTTGATTTGCTTTATTTTGTTGAGAATTTTTACGTGTGTTCATATGACAGCTATTAATCAGTACCCCTCATTTATTTATTTATTTATTTCTCTTTCTTTTCTTTCTTTCTTTTCTTTTCCTTCCTTCCTTCCCTCCTTCCTTCCTTCCCTCCTTCCTTCCCTCCTTCCTTCCTTCCTTCCTTTTCTTTCTTTTCTTTTCTTTTCTCTTTTCTTTTCTTTCTTTCCTTTCATTCCTTTCTTTCCTTCCCTCCCTTCCTTCCTTCCTTCCTTCCTTCCTTCCTTCCTTCCTTCCTTCCTTCTTTCTTTCTTTCCTTTCTTTCCTTTCTTTTCTTTCTTTTCTTTCTTTTCTTTCTTTTTTTTCCCAAGAGATAGGGTTTTACCATGTTGGACAGGCTGATCTTGAACTCCTGACTTCAGGTGATCTGCCTGCCTTAGCCCTACCAAAGTGCTGGAATTATAGGAATGAGCCACTGTGCCCAGCCAATACCTTTCTTTTCTTAAATGTCTTTGTCTGGTTTTGGTATTAGGGTAATGTTGACCTCATAGAATGAGTTGGGAATTATTTCTTTGGCTTCAATCTTCTGGAAGAGATTATAGAGAATTGGTATAATTTCTTTCTTTAAATGTTGGTCAGAATTCATCAGTGAACACATCTGGGCCTGGTGCTTTCTGTTTGGGAAAATTATTAATTATTTATTCAGTCTCTTTAATAGATATGACCTACTCAAATTGTTGACTTTTTCTTATGTGAATTTTGGCAGATTATGTTTTTTGAGGAATTGGTCCATTTCATCCATCTTATTGAATTTATGGGCATAGGGTTGCTCATACTATTCCTTACTGTCCTTTTCATGTCCATGGAATCTATAGTGATATCCCCAGTTTCATTTCTGATATTGGTAAAGTGTGCTTTTTATCTTTTTCACTTAGCCTGGTAAAGGCTCATCGATTTTATTGATCTTTTGAGAGAGCCAGCTTTTGGTTTCAGTTGATTTTTTTCTCTATTGATTTCCTCTTTTCAATTTTATTGATTTCTGTAATAATTTTTTTATTTCTTTTCTGCTTACTTTGGATTTAACTTTCTCCTTTTTCTAGTTTCCTAAAGTAGAATCTTAGATGATTGCTTTTAGATCTTTCTTATTTTTAGTATATACATTCAATACTATAAATTTCCTTGCAGGTACTGCTTTTGCTGCATCTCACAAATTTTGATATGTTCTGTTTTCATTTTTATTCAGTTTGGAAATTTAAAAAAATGTTTTCTTGAGCTTTCTTCTTTGACCCCTGTGTCATTTAGCAATGTGTTGTTTAGTCTGCACGTACTTTGGGATTTTCCAGCTAGCTGTCTTTCTGTTGTTGTCTAGTTTAATTGTATTGTGTTCTGAGAGCACACAGTCTGATTTCTGTTCTTTTCAACTTGTTAAGGTATGCTTTATGACCCAGAATGTGGTCCCTTTTGAATGTTCCATGTGAGTTTGAAAAGAATGTGTATTCTGCTGTTTTTGACTGAATTGGCCTATAGATGTCAATTATATCTAGTTGATTGATGGTGTTATTGAGTTCAGCTCCATCCTTATGGATCTTCTTCCTGCAGGATCTGCCCAGTTTTAATAGAGGAGTACTGAAGTCTCGAACTGTAACAGTGAATTTATTTATTTCTCCTATCAGTTTTTGCCTTATGTATTTTTAATGCTCTTTTTAGGCACATGCACATTAAGGATTGTTACGTCTTTTTGGAAAATAGACTTTTTTTTTTTTTTTTTTTTTTTTTTTTTTTTTTTTTTTTTTTTTTTTTTTTGAGACGGAGTTTCGCTCTTGTTACCCAGGCTGGAGTGCAATGGCGCGACCTCGGCTCACCGCAACCTCCGCCTCCTGGGTTCAGGCAATTCTCCTGCCTCAGCCTCCTGAGTAGCTGGGATTATAGGCATGCGCCACCATGCCCAGCTAATTTTTTGTATTTTTAGTAGAGACGGGGTTTCACCATGTTGACCAGGATGGTCTCGATCTCTTGACCTCGTGATCCACCCGCCTCGGCCTCCCAAAGTGCTGGGATTACAGGCTTGAGCCACCGCGCCTGGCCTGGAAAATAGACTTTTTAAAAATCATTATGTAATGCTCTCTTGATACCTTAAAAAATTCCCTTGATCTCAAGTCTACATTGTCAGAAATTAATACAGCTATTCTTACTTTGTTTTGATAGTGTTAGCATGATAGATCTAACCTTTCTTTGTGAAGTCCATTCTTTATCATTTTACTTTTAATCTATGTGTGTTGTTTTATTTACAGTGGATTTGTTTTAGACAACATATAATTGGGTCTTACTTTTGGATTCTCACTGACAAGCTTGGTATTTTCTTTGGTGTATTTGGACCGCTGATGTATAAAGTGATTGTTGATATATTTAAATTCATATTTACTATAATTGTTAGTATTTTTTATTTGTTGCCTTGTTCTATGTTTGTACTTTTGCCTTTCACACTTTTTCTGCCTTTTGTCATTTGAATTGAGCTTTTTGTATTATTCCATTTTTTCTCACTTCTCAGCATGTCTATTATATGTCTTTTTTAAAAAATTAGTTTGTCTTCTTTCAGATAACACTGTTTCACAGATAGTACAAGTATCCTATAATAATGAAATATTCTTGATTCCTCCCTCCCATCCTTTATATCATTGCTGTCATTCATTTTACTTACACATAAGCATATGTATATATAAATGAATACATGATAGAATATATTGTTGCTATTATTATTTCAAATAACCCATTATATGTTAGTTCAATTAAAAGAAAAATAGGCCGGAAGCAGTGGCTCACACCTGTAATCCCAGCACTTTGGGAGGCCAAGGTGGGCAGATCACCTGAGGTCAGGAGCTTGAGACCAGCGTAATCAGCATGGTGAAATCCCACCTCTACTAAAAATACAAAAATTAGCTGGGCTTGGTGGCATGTGCCTATAATTCCAGCTGTCTGGGGGGCTGAGGGAGGAGAATTGCTGGAACCCAGGAGGGAGAGGCCGCAGTGAACCGAGATCGCACCGCTGCACTGCAGCCTGGGTGACAGAGCGAGACTCTGTCTCAAAAAAAAAAAAAGGAAAAGTTTTTATTTTACCTTCAACTTACTTCTTCTTTGATGCATCCTTTCTTCATATAGATCCCAGTTTCTGACCTATGTTATTTTCCTATGTTAGAAGAGCTGCTTTTAACATTTTTTGCAAGGCAGGTCTACTGGCAGCTAATTCCCTCAACTTGTGTTTGGGGAAATTTCTATCCCCCCTACACATTTGAAGATCAGTGTTGAATGATACAGAATTCTAGTTGGTGATTTTATTTGTCTCTGAACGCTTTAAATATTTCACTTTCCTTTCTTCTTGCCTGCATGGTTTCTGAGAAGACATTGGTTGTAATCCTTCTCTTTGCTCCTCTGTTGATAGGTAAGGTGTTCCTTGCAATATTTTTTTCTTTATCTTTGATTTTCTGTAATTTGAATCTAATATGCCTGAATGTAGTTTTTCGAGCCTTCATACTATTCTGTGTGTTCTCTAAGTTTCCTTAATGTGTGTTTTGATGTTCAACGTTAACTTGGGGAAATTCTCGGACATTATTGCTTCCAGTATTTCTCCTGTTCCTTTCTCTCTTTCATCTGCTTCGGGTATTCCCACCATGCATATTTATACCACTGTAATTGTTCCACAGTCCTTAGATATTATTTCAATTTTTTTCATCTTTTTTGTCGTTGCATTTGAGTTTTTGAAGTTTCCTAATGTCGTATCCTCAATTTTACAGATTTTTTTCCTCAGCGTTTCCTATCTACTAATGAGCCTATTAAAGGCATTCTTCATTCTGTACAGTGTTTTTGATCTCTAGCATTTCCTTTTGATTCTTTCTCATAATTTCCATTTCTCTGCTTACGTTATCCATCTGTTCTTGTGTGTTATCTACTTTTTCCATTACAGTCCATAGCATATTAATCATAGTTGTTTTAAATTCCTGATCTGATCATTTAACATTCTTCTATATCGAGTCCGGTTCTGATACTTGCTCTGTCTCTTTACACTGTGTGGTGTTTTGTTTTGCCTCATAGTGTACCTTGTAATTTTATGAAAGGTGGATGCGATGGACTGGGTCCAAGGAACCCTGGTAAATAGGCCTTTAGTTGTGCAGTGGTAAGGTGTGGTAGTAGGGAAGCTTGCTATAGTCCTATGATTTGGTCTCATTCCTTCAGGGAGCCTTTGTGCTTGGGCTATGAGCCTCACATTTGCTTCTCAGCTTCCCCCAACCCACACCCTTAGGTGATACTAAAGGCTAGTGGGGCTGAGTATTTCCTGTCCCTCAGGTTGGACAGGCTCTAATAAATGCCAGCAGGTTAGTCACCGTGTAAATAGTTTCTCCCAAGGGCAGGCCTTATTAATAAGAACACAGTGCCCTGGCTTATTTCAAAATGGTTATTTTCCCCTCTCCCTGTTGTAAGGATGAGGGGATATTTCTCCAGTGTTCAAGGTGAGAATCTGGTAGAGCTCCAGGAGGTAAAACTCACACAAATATAGCCGCCCACCCCCTCCCTGCCCCCATGACTGGGTCCCCCTGGAATTTTTCTCTCTTGGGCTTGTCCACAATGAGCCTCCAGGAACTTTCCACTACAGTTTAGGTTTTCCTACCCCTGTAGGGGATCTTCAGGGGTTTCTACTTACAGGCCTCTGCTCCAGTAAATTTTGATTCCCTGTATTCACCTGTCCAATTTCGGGGGCTGTGGCTTGTGACATTTCTCTAACAGATCTAAGACAGATCTCTAAGAAGCGCTGATTTTCATTTTATTCAGCTTTTTACTTGTTAGGACAGAGTAACGACTTTCAAGCTCCTTCCATGCCTACCGGGAACTGGAGGTCCATTTATGAAGTGTTTGCTTTGGTGGTGAGAGTGTTTGCGCGTTGTGTTCTTGACTGTGGTTGGATAAGCGTCACCCCAGGCATCCAAGCCCCTCCTTTGTCTGGGTCCTCCCCACTCATTGTCCCAGCTACACCAGATGCAGGTATGTCACTGTATCCAGGAACTCTGAGTGGATGCACCCGTGCAGTAAATGTGTCTGTTAGGTCTGCATCTCTGTCACCTTTCCAGCTCCTGGATGAGTCATGAAGCCCTGAGCCACAGTTCTTTCATAAGTAAAATAAACATTACCCACGCAGTGGGGAGTATCTGAATAGAATAATTAATAAATATTCTTTTACTATAATAATAGGAAGCTAGGATATACATTTCTGTTGTATGGATTAATGAGAGACTTCCTATGGATTATCTTCTATTAAAAGCATACAAGTGTTTTGATGGTTTTCCGGCAAATAGAGAGAGGGCAGGAAAAGCCATCTTCAGGTTATACGCTAGATGTGACCATTGAGAGTCAGACCTTATTTAAAATCATTTCAGTGCTCACATTGACTCTGCCTTTCATATCCTGAACTATTGCATACAGTTGGTTTTCTAATCTTCAAAGAGATCGGAATGTACTGATTTACCTCTCTTTTGAGTTATTATTAGTAATTGTTGATGAATGCACAATGTCTTTTTATTTTGCCAAAAGGCTTTCTTTCCTTTTTTTTGTTGAAACCATTTTTCTTACTAAACCAGCATACACATAATTTTTTTGTTAGAAATTATTTTCTTGTGATTGAAAAATGTATTTTCTCTAAGCATGGGGAACACAGCTAAAGTTTTATGGTTTGCAAGAAACTACTGGCCATGGCACTCTCCAGTGGGTCAGTGGGTTTTTCAGGAAGCTCAGTGGCTTCCTGTATTCTGTGTGTTGGGCATGTAGCAGCTGTAGAGAGATGGGTGGGAAGACATGACACCACATTGAATGTTTTTATGGCCATAGAAGTCACTGACAGTTGAAGGAGCCAAATCTAAGAGAGCAGAGCAGTGATGTTCCAGGCCAACAGCCTCCAATTTTCTGACCACACACTCTATGAGCAAACATATATTTAGACCACCCCCAACACACATGTGTATTAAAATGTGTGGAATTACATGCATATTGCCGTACGGATCTATTGATACATTCTAATTGAAATGGGGTAGTTCCCTTGACCCCTTCACAGGACTCGCAAAAAGGTTGGCTCCTTTACTCAGCCCACAGCTCTCAACCCCTCATGGAGAGGGAGCATACAGTGAGTGGTTGCAGGGGTTAGGATGAGTACTTTTGGGCATCGGCAGGAGTAGAACTCTGTGTGGCCCCCTGGCAGCAAATGTAGAGGGGGTACCTGTGACCCCTGGAGCCCCAGAGGGCATGTGTTACAGTGTGCTCTTAGATTTGCTGTCCACAGATGGACGATAAGTGTTTAATAGCTCAGTGCAGGGTCAGGGTGATAGCCTTTTGCATCCACCCTCTTGGTACCTGAATTCTTGTGCAACGTCCACGAAGAATCAGATTGTGCAAGCGAATTGAAGGATGGTGAATGTGGAGGATTTTACTGAACACTGAAAGTGGCTCTCAGTGGGATGGGAAGCTGGAAAGGGGATGGAGTGGGAAGGTGGTCTTCCCCTGGCGTCCAGCTGTCCCTGGCCAAACTCTCTCCAAAGTCCCACTGTCAAGCTGTCCCTCTGAAATTAAGCTGATTCTCTCCAACATGTGGCTGTTTGCTCTCCCTTTCTCTGCTGCTCTGCCAGTAGGGCCTGGGGTTTATAAGTACGGGATGGCGGGGCAGGGCAGGACAGAGTGGTTTTGGAAAAGGCAACATTAGGACAGGAAAATATAAATGCATGTTCTCACTTTGGGCCCTGGGTTCAGGCTTGAGGGTTTGACCCTCACCAGGGACCACTGTCTCCTACCCAGTATTTCCCTGCCTCCTGTTTGTATCATAAAGTGCATTTAAAATATGCAATTATAAAAGATGAGGAAAATACCTGACAATGTCTATTATTTTCTTTCTTTGCCCCAGAAGATTGTCTTGTGTGGCCCCTCTTTGGAGACTACCACTCTTGGGGCTGCTGTGGTCACAAAAACTCATGATTGTTTTAACTCTATTTCTTGGCTTAGTTCATCGTATTTTGGGGAAGAATCTGGAATTTAGATGAAGTGTACCACCCAAGTGGCAGTCCCAGCTGAAAGTCATGGAATGGGGACAAGAATAATAACCTGGGAGCCCAGGATCAGGGTCCAGGACAAAGATGACAGCTGGGAGCCCTAGGCTCAGCTGTGCCACTAGTTCTGTGGCCTTGGAAAAGTTAGGGAATATTTGGGTTTCGTTTTCCTTATCTGTAAAATTTAGATACACTCTTGCTCTAAAACTCTTCGATTCTGTTAACTCTGTCTTCCTATTTCCTCTTAATCTCTATTCTCAGATTAGAATCACCAATTTTATTTTCTTTTAGATGCTGTAACAATGTATCTCTGTAGTTCCCCCCACCCTGACAGCACTTGCGGTCTACTGGGGATGAGGTTTGGCCCTTAAACTCTGTGACCCTTGCTTCTATTTCAGCATCATGCTTTCTACTTGGAACCACTGAATTTTTTTTTCAGTGCTGGTTTTTAAAATATTGTCTTCAAATAGAGTGTATAGATTAGCTGATATTTTATATTTTGGAAATCTGATAGAGAAGAATTTCATTTTTTCCCCTTGGTGTAGAAAAACCTCTGGATTGAAAAGTAAGTTTCTCCCTGAGGAATTGTCTCTGAATCTGACCAGCCAGCCCACTGGCAGAAGTACCGGCAAAGGAGCGGGGGCCAGTAGAGGAGCAGGGCCAGTAGAGGAGCAGGGGCAGCCGTCAGGGCTAGAAGGCTGAGGTCTGACTCTGAGGACAGCTGTTGATGGGGTTCTTTTTGGGGATCTCTCACCCTTTGGTCATCGTGGCCTTTTGAGGCAGATTTTCTCTTTGCCTTTATGAGTCCAAAGTGTCATTCTTGTGTTCCTTAGTAACCTTGTGTAAAGGGCTGAGGCTTAGGAGAGACACAGGTAGGGAGAGAATTCAGAAAGGAGAGTCCTAAGGCCCTCTGGATTCTCCACGAGGCCCCTCCCCGTCCTGGGCTCTGTCTTCATCACAGCCACCCCTCCCCTGTGTACTGCTGGTTCAATTACCCCAGACAGTGGATTTCTCAGAACAGAAATTGCTGATGTTCGTGTAAAGATGAATGAAATGGGAATGAAGAAATTTTAAGAGAGCTTAAATCCAGGGTGTGAATTGCCACTGATCCTAACAGTTTTAGCTTTTCTACTTCCCACCTGCTGGAAGATGAGATGAACCACTTGTGTTATTTGTTCAGCATTGCTGCAGTATCAGAGAGAAATGTTTGTTTTTTTAGGTGATTTAATGGGTTCTGGCACTGTGCATTTATCTGTTTAATTGTGGTAAAAGATGTGTAACACTAAAGTTGCCATTTTAGCCATTTTTAAGCATACAGTTCTTTGGCGTTAAGCGCATTCACAGTGTTGTTCAGTCATCACCACTCTCCATCTTTAGAGCTGCTTTCATCTTGCAAAATGAAAACTGTACCCATGCAATACCAATGCCCCTTTCCTCCCTCCCCCAGGCCCTGGTATTCCTTTCTGTTTCTATGAATTTGGTTCCTCTGGGTCCCTCATCTGAGTGGAGTCTTACAGTACTTGTCATTTATATCTGGCTTGTTCACTTAGCATAACTCCTCCAGGTTCGCCCATGTTGTGGCATGTGTCAGAATCCCCTTCCTGTGTCTCTGTGAACCACGTGCCCTGTGAGACGTGTTGTCAGGGGTGGAACCTTGTGATGTTTGTGGGGAGCGAAGTCTGCGTTGGTCTCTGTGAGCCAGGCCGGAGGCCCAGTGATCTGCACAGTGTTATCATAAGGAAAGTAAGTGGCTGTCAGTGTCCTCAGGGAAGCATCTTTTAAAAAGCAAGCAATATGTGTTATAGGTTTTAGAAATTTGGGTAAGCACAAATAAGAAAATGTTATTCATACATAATTCTGCCATCAAGAAATAACTACCATTCCTCTCCTACTGCCTGTCCCTCCATACTTGCTCCGGGCATAGACCCAGGTGGCCGTGCTCCCCCCATAGCTGAAATCACAGGGTCTCCTTGGCATGGGACACACTGAGACCCAGGCACTTGAGGCCTCAGGCACTGCACGCAGTTTCTTAGAGTTGGCTCCTGGGACCAAATGCTGAAGCACTGGGCCTCTCTGACAACAGGTACGAGTTTTATCCCACATTCAAGTTCAGTCTTTCACGAATTCTGTGAAAATTCCAGGTCATCCACAAAGTGACTAACATTTCAGTAGCTGTGGGGGATTTGCTGATTCACCTCTCCACACGTGCCCATCTCTCTTTCAAAGCCCCTCAGGGCTCTGGCTCCCTGATCAGGGGGCCACCCTCCTCTCTCTTCTCTCCTGAAATGGGGCCTTTTCCTACATGCAGTCACCTGCCATCTGCTTACAGCTACATTTTTACAAATACAGCACCGCGGTATACCGTCTCTGCTTGGGTGATATATCAGAAACTCATTTTCATGTCCATAAGCATCTCCTATAGCATTTTAATGGCACCAACATCTCCGTGGGAATCAGCCCATTGAACTTGCTTTTTGTTGTGGGACACAAAGAGGGTTTCCAGCCAGTATCCTGAGAGGTAAATCTCTTTATGTCCATAATTATTTTCTTGAAACAAATTCCTAAAAGCGAAATTGCAGGGTCAGTGGCAATGTGTGCCCTGAAGCATTGGGCCTTTTGTTTTGTTTCGGTTTTTTGTTTGTTTGTTTTTTGAGACAAGAGTCCCACACTGTCACCCGGACTGGAGTGCAGTGGTACAATCTTGGCTCACTGCCACCTCTGCCTCCCAGGTTCAAGCAGTTCTCCTGCCTCAGCCTCCCGAGTAGCTGTGATTACAAGTGCCTGCTACCACACCCGACTAACCTTTTGTATTTTTAGTAGAGACGGGGGTTTCACTGTGTTGGCCAGGCTGGTCTCAAATACCTAACCTTATGGTCCACCCTTTTGGCCTCCCAAAGTGCTGGGATTACAGGCATGAGCCACTGCATCTGGCCACACTTTTTAATATTAGTTGCCATTTTGTCTTCCACAGGGGGCCTATTTTCTTACTCTAGCCAACATTAAAAAACAAATCTTCCCATGTCCTTCCTGCATTCCAACAAGCAAGAAAGTGGACACCAAGGGCTGAGATCAGTAGCCAGAAGTATAATGGAGCTGTTTATAAATAGTTCTCTTGAGCTTTATGAGTCAAAATACAGTGTCCAGAACCAGTCAAGTAACATCCAGTATCCTCTGGGCTTCCACCCCATAGCTGAAGTGTTATGTTCTGTTCAGAGCACGGGGTGTCTAGAGATGCTGATAAATTAGAATTAGTCTGGTTGACAGTGACTCAGATTTTGAGGAACCGGAAGCAGCGTCCAATGAGGAACACTTGGAATAACTGTGGATGTTTTTACAGAAGGGCTTCCAGGGGGAGATGAGATCATGATATCCAAGTAGTTGAAAGGCTGCCATCTAAAAGAAGCTGAAGACTTTTTTTCTTTTTATTTGAGACTTCAGTTTCTTTTATTTGAGCAGAAGTTAGAGGGAAGCATTTTTTTGTTTCTGTTGTTGTTTTGAGACAGGGTCTCACCTGTTGCCCAGGCTGGAGTGCAATGGCGCCATCATAGCTCACTGCAGCCTTGTACTCCTGGGCTTAAGCAATCCTCCTGCCTCAGCCTCCCACGTAGCTAGGGCTACAGGTATGTGCCACCATGCCAGGCAAATTTTCTGCAGAGTCAGGGTCTTGCTGTGTTGCCCAGGCTAGTCTCGAACTCCTGAGCTCAAGTGATCCCCCGCCTCAGACTCCCAAAGTGCTGAGATCATAGGCATGAGCCACCGTGTGTGTCCAGGAAGTGGCTTTTGTTTTTATATGAGGAAGTTCCCACCAATAATTCTTGCTATCCAGTGAAACAGCTGCCTTTTGGAACAGGGAACTCCCCACACGTAGCTCCTCTTAAGCTGTGCTGGACATTGGGAATTTCACACGTGGGGAGATGATGTCCACACTTCCTTCTGAGTCCAACAACATGTGATGCCAGTGCTTCAGAGAGAGGAACACGTGTTCTCAAAGTCAGAGACTCAGTCATGCCGGGGGGGAACTGGACTGGCACTGCCACCTGAAAGGGGGCTGGGCAGCTGGAACGGCACAGGCATGCAGGGTTGCTTTTTGGTGTTTCCCTTCAGTTTTCCCCACTTAAAAGTGAGTCATTGGCCACGGTGGAGGGAACACAGATTGGGCATAATTAGGACCTGGGTTTGAGTTTTGGTTCCACCATCTTACAGCTGTGATATGTGGGATATGTTTACCTTCTGTGCCTTAGTTTCCTAACGTGTAAAGTGGAAACCATCATATTTTACATGGTTATGCTGTGGTGTGGATGGTGTGGACGAGGTCTTGTATGAAGTAGCTGACCAAGCAGTCACTGGTTCACAGAGCCTCTCTTTCTCTCCTTCTGTCATTTTCATCTGTTGGCTGGGATTCTGGGCAGTAGATGCACTTTGATATTGTTACTGATAATTTAGGATGAAAAAGGAGATTGGTCAAGACCATGTACAATAGGCTAAATTTATTATGGTTAGATACTGTAACATAGAAGGGAAAAATGAAGAATTTTCACTCAAAATGTGGAAAAGAGATATATGAAGATTCACATATGCAGATTTATTGCACTTTATTAATTTGATACTGTTTTGTGGTA
Source organism: Cebus imitator (assembly GCF_001604975.1). NCBI lineage: Eukaryota > Metazoa > Chordata > Mammalia > Primates > Cebidae > Cebus > Cebus imitator. The sequence continues at coordinate 11,288,336 of NW_016107357.1, forward strand.
TATTTTTTAGTTGTTTTGATAGCACAGGTAATTTTAAATAAATGAAAACTATTTCCTCTATGGCATCTGATATTTTCTTAGGTTTTCTTTTAAATAGTTTTTTTTTTTTATCATTTCTTTGGATTTCCTGTTTTGTTTTTATCCTTAATCATGGATATGTGGGATTCCTTACTTTAAGAGACAGTTTCTCACAGGTGAAGAAAATTTCCTGTGATACCTGATATCCAGTGACAAATGATGAAGCATAATTTATGGGCCTTTGTAATTGAAATGGATCTATTTGTTTGTAATCTTGGCCTTGCCCTCGTCTTTTCTTTTATGATGTGACATTATGACCTTCTAGAGGAAGAATATTAGGATTTCTTTTTTTTTTTTTAAGCACAGTAAAATTACATTCAATTTGAGATCAACCAAGAGGTTAAAATAAATCTGAGAGTCTTGTCATTTGATATTAAATACATTCTGTTTTCCTTCCTTGGCTACTTTCCCAGAGGTTGCTCTGTTGAACGTGGGGTAGTTTTACATTTGTTTCAGCTGTCTTTCCTGGGGAGGATTTGAATGAAGAGTTGCAGTATAGCAGTGAATACCAGTGCAGAATACTGAAGCCGCCTGCAGCCTGGATCCACTGAGACTCCCGGTTTCCTGTACCATGGGACCTGCACCCAGGAAGCTACCCCCCCTTCCCTTGTACACCTGCGGGTGGTAGATGACAGCTCTTTGCCCAGGAGCATATGTCAGAATGTCCTGATCTGCTGCTGAAGGACGGTCACAACTGATGGTGCTCCTAAGACCGGATTTGTGCATGTGCCTGTGCGTGAGCCTCTGTGTGCTGGGTGGGGTCTTTATGTGATTTGTGATGTTAATTCTCTGAAGGGTCAGTTTTATAGATTTCTATCATCATTCTTTTTCAAATACAAGGTTTTGTAAAAACATTTTAAGAAAGAAGTAGCATTGTTTGGAAGGGTAGCATTATTTTAAACCAACCTTTATTTGAACGAGTCATCCAAATGCCAGTAGTCCTCTGATTATAAAAGCATCTGTTTCAAAAAGTTCATTTGTGGATTGGTTATTAGGAGCCCAGAATGAACCTTCCCATGGAAATGATGTCCTGAGTGGCACTTAGGACTCCTGCTTGACTGTGTCTCTGGCCACAGCCATGTCCTAGAGTGTCAGCCACAGAGCTGATGCCTGCGGGGCCCGGAGCAGCCTTCCCCGACCTCAGTGCTTATGCTCAGCCTCCACTCCCAGGCACCATGGACCATGCACAGTTACAGTCGCCAGCCACTCTCTGCTCGAGGGATGTCGTGCTGCTCTCCAGCCTAGATAAGATGGGGAGAATAGTTCCCAAAAGTAAACTAGGAAAAAACAGATTCTGAAAAGGTAGCTGTAGCTCAGAGCCTGGTGGATGGGTTTTGGGAGGGAGAAGAAACTGTGGGCCCAAGGAAGTACCAAAGCACAAAACCTTGCACTGTGAGCGATAGCAGGTGCGATGAAGAATGTCAGTGGTGAGGCATGCCAAATATGTCAAAGATAGGGAGGAAAAAAAAGAAAACATTGCTGGGCCTGTAGTCTGTGGAACCCAGGGAGCAGTGGCTGAGTCAGTACAGTGGGCAGGGCTCTGTCCTGCAGAGTGGACCAGCAGACAGAAGTGGCGGGAAGTCCTCAAGCACCAGCCTTAGGATCCCTTTCTCCTGCAGGGGTCCAGAGCCAGGACTTGTCAGGCCACTGTAGCTCTGTCTCTTTGGATCCTGGCCCTTCTCTCCCAGAGGCAGAAGAATTACCTGGGCCCATCCCCTCCCTGATTGTATACATTGCTTTTTATGGCTACAGGGGTAAGAAGGGAAGGCATTGGGGCTGTTGGTCCACAGGTAATGGGCAAGGAATCTCACTTCCTCCTGCCGTTAGCCCAGCCCTTCCCTGGGCTGGCCTCCATGTGCCATCAGACATCAGATGTAGCAGCGAGGTGGCTGGGAGGGGAGGGATGCTCTCCCAACAGTGCCACAGGTCTCTGGAAACAGTGGCAGAACAAGCTGCAGTAACACCTAGGGTTTAGTAGGATGTTCATTATCATTACTGAAACACATGCTTGGCAGCCTCCGGACTGGACCCCATCCACCATGGGAAGCAGAGAGAGCTGTGGCGGCCGATTCCATGCAAGGGTGTCAGTGCTGGAGATGACTGGAGCATAGGCCTTGGATAGGAGGGGAGGAGAGAGAGCAGCAAGAGCATCCCAGCCACGGGGTGAGGAAGCGGGGCCTGCCCATTCCCACCGAGCCTCCATCATCTCTGTCCAGACTTATCTCCAAACTGAAAAGGGTGCAGCAGACAAGGTTAAAGGACATGGAAGCCTGAGTCAGGTGGAGAGAAACAGGACTCATTTTAAATGGCTTTCAGTGAATGTGTCTCCAAGTCAGGACCAAGATAAAGATGGGAAGGGCACAGCGACAACCCGAGAGGTGGCTGTAATTTCTGGGGAGTGACTTGGGAATCATCGAGGTGCCAGCAGAGCAGGAATAAACACTGTTATCTCCATGTTCGTTCCTGTGTTCCACGGCAGTTAGACGTGGTTAAACTTGAGCTCTAGCCTTAGTGGAATTTTGAGTTATTACACACAGAAGAGTGTAAGCACTTGTAAGGCCCCCTGGCAAGAGGTTTTCAGAAAAGCTGTGGCTGGGATGGAGCTGTGTGAGGGGGCAGGAAGAGGCTTGCAGAGTGAGGAGAAAGAGAGGGTAGAGAGAGGCAGCAGCTGGGGACCCCAGGGAGGGCTCCTGGAGGAGGTGGCCACACTGAGAGGCAGCTCAGCCAGCAGGAGGGGTAGACACATACATCACAGTGGCCCTGCCTTATCTTTAAGTATGCACAGCATCGGCGTTGCGGGCATGGCTGGGGAGACCGGGTTTAGTAAGGGTTCTAGGTAAACCTCAGGGCTTGTGGGACAGGACTGACAAAACAGTAATGAAGTTAGTACAAGTTAGTAGAGGTTAGTAGAATGAAGGTAGTAGAAGTTAGTAGAGGTTAGTAGAATGAAGTTAGTACAAGTTAGTAGAGGTTAGTAGAAGCATGGCAACCTTCCTGAGAGGTGTGGCACCCACCCCTTCCACCGTGGCTCCTCCTGGAGGAGGTAGGAGTACTGGGGAGGCACAGCTGGCCACACAAGCCGGAGGTGAGCAGAGATTTGGACCTGGGTTTGGGGCTTGCAGGGGCTGGGCTGGCTTGGAGGTAACATGGCATTTGGCTGGGGACATGTCGTCAGATGGGGCAGGGCCTTCCTGAGCAGGGGGCAGATACCACTAGGCTGTACACGTTTGCACCAGGGTTGTCAGCCTCCTCGCTTTGTTTCCCATCGGAGCCACCCCGCAGCCAAAGGCACATTCCTGGAGTGCAAAGTGGATCGGCACTCACGTGCTCCAAGTGTCCTGTGCGCTCTGGAATGTGGGGAGTGAGGTTCAAGTACTTCAGCCAGGGCTAAAGGATTCGCAGCCACTGGGCATAGGGCCCCCTCTGCTCCTTCCTGCCCTCCCTCCCCACTGAATCTCCTCTGTCTCCGAGTGTCTTCTGATTCATCCCTCCTGCATCTGGCAGGTTCCTGCTCACCTGGTTCCTTCTAGACCCAGCCCAAGTGCCCCTTCTCCGGGGCTTTCTTGGAACCTTGGCTTTGGCTACAGAGCTATCCTGTGTCCTCCTCACTTTGGGGTGGTGAGTCTTTCCAGTGAGGCGTTTGTTAGTTTCTGCACATTTGCTTGGCTTGGCATTTTCACTGTACTGGGCAGTTCTGTTCAACTTGGGGAAAATACAGGGTGGTAGAGTATTTCTCTCCAAAATTAAGACCTTTCTGATAATGAGTTTGCCCAAAATAACATGGCTGTCTTATGAGGTCATCCATACATTCCTCAGCACGGCAAGTATGAGATGTCCCTTTAGTATTTTTCCAACCCTAGGATTGAGAGAGTGGGTCTGGGTCTCGACAGATGGGAAGGCACAGCTCCACCCAGGGACACAGGCTCCTGCGATCTCGTCCCATCCTGCACTCAAGCTGCTGCAGCAGGCAGGGCCCACTTCTCCCCCGATTCCCACTGAGCAGAAGTTCCGCATCTGCATGAGAGCCCCCAGAGGGTTTGTGGCCCTTGATAGCCCTCTGGGTGATGCAGGGAGCAGGAGAAAATGGCAAATTGGCAGGGCGTGGGGGCTCACACCTGTAGTCCCAACACTTTGGGAGGCTGAGGTGGGCGGATCACCTGAGGTCGGAAGTTCGAGACCAGCCTGACCAACATGAAGAAACCCTGTCTCTACTAAAAAATTAGCTGGGTGTGGTGGTGCGTGCCAGTAATCCCAGCTACTCAGGAGGCAGAGGTTGCGACAAGCCTAGATCACGCCACTGCACTCCAGCCTGGGCAACAAGAGCGAAACTCCATCTCAAAAAAAAGAAAAGAAAATGGCAAAGGAAGCTACCCGTGGCATGCATAGGTGAGGGGCAGAGGGCTGGTGCTTTCCGTCTGTGCACAGTCCTGGGGTTTCTCAAACCCAGTCCTGCTGAGGAATGTTAAAACAGCTTAAGTAAAAAAAATGTGAGGACCTCACTGATCATGATATAGCTGATAGCAACACTAATTTCCTCTAGAGTAGGCCCCTGGCACTTCCATTTTGTAAAGTAGGCTGTGTCCGAACTATTCCTCTTTCAAGCGCTAACACCCATGACTTTGGAACCAGCCTCCCTTCCGCCCCACTCCACCTGATATGGGACCTGTCTCACATCTCCCCCTGCCTGAAGCAAGCGGAGAATGATGCTGAGTTATTATTTCCAGGTGTTTCGTGGGAGCAGCAGATGGAAATGGAAGGATACAGGTGTAGACGTGGGTGAAATCATCCACGACCACCTTCTCTCCTCTCACAGCACCATGGGGCTGGGAGGAGGTACTCATGGGTGATGATGGGGCATGAATTCAGCGCATCTGCAGGTCCGCACCCCTGCTCACCTGGGCAGTGCCTACAAGAACCCCAAGAGGAAGGCAGGAATTTGCTGCTTCCTGCTGGCCTCCTGGGGTCAGTTGCAGAGTGGGACACCCCTCATGGTTGTCACAGAGGGCCTGGTAGCTGGTCAGTTCCCAGCAGCGCTTTCTGGGTGAGGGCGTAAGGGGCATCATCAGAGAGGCAGGGGCATTCTGTCTGTGTGGGGTCATTTCTGCCTGTGAATATCAGTTAATTTATATAGGAGTTAGTGTAGGACTTAGCTTTTGCTGTGGTCATCTCCTTTAGTTGTTAGAAAACCCCAGAGATGGAATGTTATTCCGATTTTATATAGGCCAGAGGGTCAGAGGGAGTCAGTGAGCCAAGCTCACCCTCAGACACGGATTTTGTGTTCTGTGCGTGTGCGTGTGTGTGCGCCTGCGTGTGCGTGTGCGCGTGCGTCTGCGTCTGCGTGCACGTGCGCCTGCGCCTGCGTGTGCGCACGCATGCATGTGTATTCTGCTGCTCCTCTGCTCCAGTCTTCAAATCCTCGTGGGTGACACAGCATTGGCCTGGGTCCCCGTTGGCCAGCTCCGCACCCTCTGTTCCGCGTGCTCCAGCCGGGGATCTGACTGATAGGGTAGGCAGGCTCGGGAGGGCTGACAGGCTTTGCCGTGGAACACATTTTAAAAATGCCTGCGGAAGAGCGGAAGAGGCGTAGGAGTAAGCGTCCCGCGCTCGGCTGCAGCATCTCTCAGACGCGGCTGGATCGGCGCGCAGCGAGGCCATGTGTAAGAACTAACGCCAAGCTGCGTTCCTCCCAGTCACGCGCAGCATTGGATGCCTTTTCACGGTCAGCCTCTGGAACTTTCTACCCAGGACGCGACTCTCAGTAGCAAAGCCGTTGACAGGTGCTTGCGGACTGTGCGAGTGGGGTGCTGTGCTGTGGGCGAGCCTGAATCAGTGAAGTGAGGAGCTCTGTCTTCACCTGCGTGGGAAGGGGAGCCTGGAGCTATGGGAGGAGTGGTGGGGCAGGACCAGCAGCCCAGGAGAGCGAGTCCCTTGTGTGCCGAGTGCTTCTCAGAGGACACGGCCATGCATGTGGGGAGCGGGGCAGTCGGTGGGACCGCCTGGGGGCTTGGCTGGCCTAGCTCAGTCATTCCAGCCCAGTAGGTCGGCACGGGGTCACAGACAGGTGGCTGCTTCTGTCTGCAGAATAATCAGCTGTAAGCTTCTCATTTTTACCGAATCAGAGGTTTCAAAGCTGGTGAGGTCAAACGATTCCTTCTTTGGTTTCAAAGACCACATCTAAAAGAAGTCTATCTTCTGGAAAGAAATTTCCTCAAAAATATTTCCCTAACCTTATTTAATAAGCAGACTGTTTCCACAGCCCTTCTTGGGGCAATGCTCTTTCTTTTCTCATGTTATTTAAATACCTTTCTCATGTTATTTAAATGTGTGTTTTATTTTCTTGTCATCTTTGTTGATGAATCTAGTCTCTGCCTCCTTGTGTAAAATGTTATTATATCTTTGAAGTATTTTCCGTCAGCTGCTTCTGCTTAGCCAAGTCCATTTTTCCCAGATCCCTATATATTTTTATTTTCTAAAGCTCTTTAATTTCCAGAACTCTTTTTCAAGATTTTAAAGAGACGATAAAAGCACAAGATGATGTATGGATGTCATTTTTTTTTAAGAAGGCAATATATTCAGATGTTTCGTTGGTTGGTTTTTGACTCTTTCTCTAACCTCTCCTACCTCGCCCCCTTTGCCTCTGGACACTTCCCTGTCTGCGTGGGATTGGGCTGGGACACATGTGCTCTCTGCAAGCCTTGTTCTCCATAGGTTCTCCTGCTTTTGCCTCTGAGGGTGGCTTAAACCCTAGCAATTCTGTATAGTGCAGAAATTACCAATTTTAATAATGGTTTTTTAGCCTAGCGTTTTTCAAATTGTGAGTTGTGACCCATTATTAGGTGGTGAAGCCAATTTCAAGAGAGATGTAAAACAAAAATAGAATATATCTGTTCATTGCATATAGTGAGGGTAAATTTGGTATTGCGAGACTTTTGTATCAGTTTATGTGTATGTTTGCATTGTGACACCTGGGTCACAGTGTTAAATGTGTGTCATTGTCAAGCAAACTTGAAAGCCCCTGTAGTACTCCAGTACTGCTAAGCTTTTATGAAAGAAATACTGTTGATGGTCTGTCTGATAAAACGGCTGTGTGTCTCCAGGAGAGTGCCAAAGGCAAGGCAGGGCCCACCAGGGTCCTGTTGAAGATGCTCCTACATCAAAGGAAGAGGGCGTGGCAGGGTGTGGCAAGCTACTGCTAAGTATGCTCCTGTAGTCTTTAGGTACTGAAGAAAGATGCTATTTCTGTGAAGTTTCAAGGGCTTCTCCTAGTTCATTTTTACTCATTAGTCAAATCTCAGCTCAAATAATCCTTTTACAGGGAAGCTGTCCCTGATTCCCAGTCTAGATAAGATTCCTCCATTAGATGCTTCATTTCTCACCCTCAGAGCACTTAGCTCAGTTTTTATTGATACATTTATTAGTACAGTCATTTGATTCTTGTTTGTCTCCCTCCACCTCCTAGAACATGAAGTCCACAAGCATGGGTCACGGGCCTGTGTGTGCCGTTATTCCCTGCAGGCTCTAGCACGATGCCTCGTGTGGAGTCATCTAGCAGGCACTGCCAGCCACGGTCTGAGCCGCCCCAAGGCTGACTGGCATTAGACATCTTGTAGACCTTGTTCTGTGATGGTCTTATTCCAGAAGGGTGGTCGGGGTGTGAGAGCACAAAGAGATGTACAGGTGGAAATGGGATTGAAACTTCAGGAGCTCAATTCCATTTCAGGAGCGTGTCCCATGGCCACTGCTGTCCTTGCACACAGGCCCACACCAAACAGAGTACTCAGACCTTGCTTTCCCCACCAGTGAGAAGCAAGTAGGTTGCAAGCAGAGTTACACGGTAGGATGAAACCTCTCTTCGGTGGCGGCCTCTTCTCTGGCTGTGCGTTGGACTCTGCCATGGTTCTTTATTCCATAGTTCAAAGTTCCATGGTGCAGAGTATTCAGAACATGAAATAACGTTTGTTAGAATCAGCTCATTGGAATTCTGCCGTAGGTGCTACTGGTTTAGATTTTAACAAAGGCTTCAAAGCCTCTTTTGTATTAGACCGAGAAAGGATAAACTCACTGGTGAATGGTGAGTAGAGGCTGCATGCTCTTGAGCTCAGGTAGGTGTTGTTTTTCTTCTCATCCTTGAAAATATATGAGGGTGAAGGCAGGAAGATAGGGAGAGAGTGGAGGGTAAGTATTTTTAGGGTTGTCTTTGCATGGAAAACATGTTTCCAATAAAATGTTTGGAAACATTTTATTTTAGGTGGAAGAAAATGCTGACACCTTGGCCGACTCCCGCAGACAGTTGTTTATTGAGGCCGCAGAATCATCACTGTAGCCAGGCTCGTGGGTTTTGGAACTGATTTTCTATTTGAGAGGCCAGGCTTCTGTGACCCCCAAAGCATCATATCCACGGCAACCAGCTGTGATGAGATGGGGGTTCTGACCTTGCGGGACAATTGCAACAAGAAGCAGATGAGCTTTTAGACAGAAAATTTACTCTTCTGTTTTGAACAAATTACATGTAACTAATTCTCAATTTCCTCATTTCTGAAATACAGAAAGGAACGGGATGGTCCTTCAATTGTGTAATGAGGGAGTTATGTTGGAAAAGTACATACATGCTATTATGATACCGTGTTTTCAGTGTCAACTGCACAAGGGCTGACATGCTTCAGAAGAGCTGCTTCCCTATTCCATGTAGCTGCTGGCAGCCCTGCCTTCCCCCTCCTACCTTGGCTCCGACTGCCAGGCTCTTGCATGCTCCTTAGTCACACTGGCCTCCTGGCTGGTTCCTGAATGGGCACTCTCATGCCCACCCTAGGACATTTGCATTGCAATGCCCTGTTCTCCCAGAGAGCTGCATGCCCATGCCCTGCCTTTTTTCAGGTATCTGCTCTAAATCATCTTGTTAGGCCTTACCAGACCACCCCATAAAGAGCAGGAACCCTGTACTCCCTGCCCCCATAACAACCTTATGTTTCCTCATGGCAGTTCCAGCCACTGGAAATTGCATGAGTTTCATGTGAATAGGGTTGTCATTGGTATTTATTATTATTTTTTAGTTTGTCATATCTATAAAGTAGAACATCATTCATAGGCCATTAAGTCCTCATGAAGAACCTGTTGTTATTCTATTTATTTATTCTGTAGGAAACTTAATTTCAAACAATGAGTAACATATCCGGGTCATACAGGTAGCAAATGGTGAATGGTGCTTGATTGAAACCCAGGTTGACACAGAATCATGAATGTTCGCTTAACCTCAAGTTTGCCTCTCCTTCTACCTTTCTTCTGCTGTTTGAGCATCCTGTCTTCATGCCCACCTCAGCACCATGCCATTGCCGAACACTCTGTTTGTAATGCTCGGCCCCACCCTGGATCCTTGCTGGGTTGGCGTCTTCATACATTTCTCTGGCTCTGCCTTTATTACCCCTGGGCTCATCCTGACTTCACTCACCTAGCAGGGCTCTCCCCTAGATGCTCCTTGGTGGCCAACACTGCCCCTAACCTAGGATAGGGCTCCCCAGTGTAGTGGTGTGTTCTTGGAGAACCTTGTGCTTGGCATTCTAGAGCAGCAGGCATTCTAGGATTCAGGCTAATGCTAGGGGACAGGCAGGCTGCCTTGGCTTCCTTCCCTCCAGGAAGAGAACAGGTACGATGTGTGTGTTAGGAATGGCCAGGCCCCTGCTGCGCATATGGTGATAACTCTGTGGACCACATCCTTCACTTTCTGCTTGTGGAGTCAGGCATGCTAACAGCTGCAAAAAAGGACCCAGTGACAAGGTTTCACCAAGGGGTGTTTTGATATCCTGTTCTTTAGGGCTTATTTTTTGTATAAACATTTATTTTTGTGTTACTTGATGTTACATGGTGGAATATCTTATGTGTAGTTTATACATTATCTTCTTCACCTACCTGAGATAATCCCTAGAAAGGTGAGACAAGCTGAGAACATCTCCTTTTATAGAAAACATGAATGATGCCACCATTATGGGTACTTTGATTTTACTTTGTTCGCTGGACAGATGTCTGCACGCCAAGCCATTAACTTTGGTGTTGAAAACGGCAAAGCTGCAGTTTTCTGTTCTCTGGCTTGTAGGCAGGCTGAGGCTTGCTTGTGCTGTTTTCAGCTAGTTTGTTATTTTAAATGGCCACTATATGAAGAAGCCATGGATGCGATTTCTTGAGTTAACACTTACTGCAGTCTCTGTGATGAACCCTTGGTCACATTTTCCCTCATTCCTACCTTCTGCTCTGTTCTTTTTAGGGAAAGTACGGTGGCCAGACTTTAACCAGGAAGCTTACGTTGGAGGGACGATGGTCCGCTCCGGGCAGGACCCCTACGCCCGCAACAAGTTCAACCAAGTGGAGAGTGATAAGCTGCGAATGGACAGAGCCATCCCTGACACCCGGCATGACCAGTAAGTACCCCACCAAGCACCCGCTGCAGCTTCGTTTGCTTTCGTACAAACCAGTGTGTCGCTTTCACCTGTTGCTCTAGAACTTTCCCATTACTCTGGGAAATTGAATATGTGTTGTAAAACTAGGAAAAATCCTGAGGTGTGTGGCAATGGAACTTCACCCATTGGCAGTGGAAGGATGGTTCTAGATCTAGTTCTAGTCTTTAGGTCCACTATGGCAGTGTGCACAGGCTGTGGGTTTCTGGCTAGAGCATTGAAGTCAGAAAGAAAGTTGTGTGACTGGCTTTATATTTACTTGTTATTTTTATGATCCATTCACAAAGATGCAAAATTTTTCATTGTTCCCAACCTTGGAGGAAGAAAATCTAAATTCCTGCTTATTGGAACAGCTTAAATTGGAAATGTTCTAGAGATTAGAAAGGTGAAATGAACTACCCAGCACAGTAGATGTTAAATTGAGCAGAAACACGGGAAGGACAGGTGCCACCTCTCCACACCCTGTACTGAAGGAAAGGCGCTTGTCCACCTCTTTCCTTTTATTTTTAGGGATAATGTCTCACTCTATCATCTAGTCTAGAATGCAGTGGTAAGATCATAGCTCATTATAATCTCAAATTCTTGGGCTCAAGCAATCCTCCCATCTTAGCCTCCTGAGTAGCTAGGACTACAGGCATTCACCACCACCCCAGATAATATTTACTTATTTAAAAATTTTTATGTTTATTTTTTTGGTAGAGGTGAGGCCTCACCATGTTGCTGAGGCTGGTCTTGAACTCCTGGTGTTAGGTGATCCTCCCACCTTAGCCTCACAAAGTGCTGGAATTATAAGCATGAGCCACTGCTCTCCTGACTTCTCCTCCTCCTCCTCCTCCTTTTTTTTTTTTTTTGAGAGAGTCTTGCTCTGTTGCCTAGGCTGGAATGCAGTGGTGTGATCTCAGCTCACTGCAACCTGTACCTCCCACGTTCAAGCTATTCTTGTGACTCAGCCTCCTGAGTAGCTGAAATTACAGGTGCCTGCCACCATGCCTGGCTAATTTTTGTCTTTTTAGTAGAGACAGCGTTTCACCATGTTGGCCAGGCTGGTGTCAAACTCCAGACTTCAAGTGATCTGCCCGCCTCAGCCTCCCAAAGTGTTGAGATTACAGGCATGAACCACCACACCCACCCCTTTTTATTCTTCAGAGATCTTGAGGGTAGAGGGTACTTTGGGGTCTATGAAGCTCATTTCAGGAGGCTGCCAGGCATTTTAAAGAATATTTGTTACCACTTATCAGGAAAGTGATATTCATAACCCTCATTGTCATCCCATACCTGTAAGCTTTGCTGATCAGAACCTTGATTGGGAGGTCATTCACATTGGAATTCTTAGTGAATTTGATTTGTTTGAGATTATTAAAAAATAAGGAGCTGCATTTGGAAGGCAGCTGTTTTCTTGGGTGCTTGCTATGTCTTCCTGATAAGTTACTTTTAGAGTCATTCATTCATCAGTGAATGGAATATGGACTACACATCTACCATATGTCAGACTCTGTGCTCCAATCCTGGAATTTTTGCCAGAAAAATCTGGTCCCATTCCAGCCACTAGGGATGGCAGGTGCACCAGGAAGTGAGTTTGTGTAGCCCCACGGGTTGGACAGCCTACTTCGCATGAACACTTTTGAGGCACTCAGGAGGCTGGGAGGGACAGGACAGGTCCCAAGAGGGGTGAATTGGGTGGGGACACCCAGGAAGAAAGCAGTGCAGAAGCCCTGCCAGGAAAGTGTGGGGCTCCCAGAGAGCCAGCAAGGGTCTAATTTCATGGGCGGGAGTTTCAGGGATTGATGAGGAGGCAGAGGTGGAGAGAGACAAACGGCCAGTGAAACTATGTTCACACACACTGCTTGCAGTGAAAGAGGATTTTTCTCTTCTACTCTCAAGGAACTTTATGGATGTACAGTGTAGGTTCCAGTTAACTCCCAGGAGCTTCCTTTCTTAACAGCTTTCTCTGAGTTCTAGTCAGCTCTGTTCACCTATTCCAGCTCATATTTAAGAAATATGTAGCTTTGCAGTTTTTTAGGGCAAGGGAAAAGTGTGTGTGTTTATGTGTTAATATCTGATACAAATGAGTATATGTAAACATGCATATCTTATATAATATTAAGAATCTCATCATCTGCCTAACTTCATTTGAAAAGATTTTCTTTGATTAAGGTTTCCTGTCATCCATTAATCTCTGTTCGGAAGATAGCTCTACTCAGTCCTTATGCTGTCCTAGATAAAGTCAGCTTGATTAACTGTTAAATACTTTATCTAAAATAAGGGGTGACAACCTGGGGTCCAAGGACCTCCAAGGAGCCATGCGTGGGCTTTGGGATGTTGTGAAAGTCTTGAGGCCAAAGCTGTGTGCAAGGTCGCAGGTGTACAAGTATGTGCATTTCTGGGGACAGGGTCCTTCACTTTTGTCAGAGGGTCCCAGGTGTGTACTTCCCCACCATCAGCCCATGCCCAGGCTAACCAGGCCAAGCAGCCCATGCCAGGTGCTTCTCCAGCCCCCACCCACACTGTCCACATAACCCTTTAAGGTAGTCTTGAAACTTGTCTTCATTACACAGAGAGGAAACGGAGGCACTTGGAATGTTAATAACTTGCTTAGTGATTAAGAGCTACTGACTTAAGACCAGAAAAGGTCTGTGTAGCTTTTGAGAAGGGCTTGACCTAAACTCAGGGGAATAAAGTCTAGCAGAATCTAGTGCAAAAATCTTCCCTGGTAACTTCAGTTGACTGCTTGGAATGACATCTCCATGAGTTGGTCTGAATTTCTTTTCACCATGTGGTTTAAGAGCTAGTTTTCCCACTGAGATTTTATCTTTACATACTTATCCTGAGAGCTGAGAGAATAATGCTGTTCTTTCTCATGGCTCATCAGCATGTGGGCTGGGTTTCTCATCTGCCTCCCTTGCAAGTCCCTACAAAGTCCCCAAAACTATATGTACATCTATTTTTTTCAAAGTTTTTGAAATACGAGTTTGTCCAAACAGATGTTTGACTATTCATCCCACAGTGTGGGATGCGTTTTAGGTGCATTTAATTTTAGCTCCAGCCAGTGTGTCGTGTTCATTTGCATGTGTTAAAGGGGCAGCTGGGATGCCTTCCACATTTGTTGGATTTGGGCTAAATTAAAGTCTATCCATAGTCAGTTGGATGCCTAGAGCTGAGCTGATTTAATGTCTCAAAGTGTAAGCTCTAGAATTACCATTCTTACTGAATGTCAGGTTAAGAAGATTGGGTTACTTCTTTGAATTTCTCTCCCAATGTATCTAATGGAGAGCTATTAAAGAATTTGACCTTTCTATATAAAATTGTTTTTTGTCTCTACAATATTTCCCTTCATGTTGATCTATAGAAATCCTTGCACGGTAGAATTCAGTCTTTAGTTGTGATAAATCTGAAAGCAGTGCAGGTGGAAGGTCATTAAGAACGAGGTGTTTGGAGTCCTACAGAATTGAAACTTGCGCACACCCTCCAGTTCTTAATTCTATGACCTTTATCAGCTATAAGATGACATAACATGACTCTGTAACCTATGAAGATTAAGCAACACATTTACAAGGGTTGGTTGCTCTTCCTCTGAGAGCTGCCTCGGTGAGGTATCCCTTGACCATCTTCCCTAGGAGTTCAGCCACCTGACCCCTACTCCAAAACACCTTGTCGCCCTTTCCTGCCTGATTTTTCTCCATAGCCCCTGTCACCACCTACACGTTGTGTGTTTTACTTATTTTTTTCTTTCTTGATCCATCTTTACTCCAAATAGTGAGTTATTATATTGAGGGTTGTTATTCAGACACCTCCGGGCGCTCAGTAAATTCAGTAAGTATTTGCTGAGTGAGTGAATTGTTTTGCAGAGTGCCTGGCATATAGTGAGTGCCTAATAAATCATGCGAGATATGAAGAATCATAAAAGAATACAGGAGAAGGAAAAGGGGATATTTAAGCAGTAAAGGTCATATGAACTCAAGATAGGCCACAAATAACCTCATTGAGTTTGTGTTCTCCCAGGACTGGAAAACTGCGATTGCAGTCTAACCCTTACTGCCATCAGGGATAGGTATAAGGAATCAAGGCTTCAGAGCCTCACAAACAAACAGACAAACACAAAACTCTGGGCTATGCTTTGTTTACCCTTCTAGATGTATAAAATATATTGTACCAAGAAGAAATATTTACATGGAATCAGGAAGCATACCAAAGCCAGCTGTGAGTGAAGTATTTAATACTACATATAAAATATATTAGGCCCTCTGAGATATTAGAAAGTTGGTAGCCCATCTTATTTTTTTTCTTTTCTTTTCTTTTCTTGCTTCATGGTCTCACTCTGTCACCCAGGCTGTAGTGCAGTGATACAATTCTGGCTCACTGTGGCCTTTCACTCCTGGGCTCAAGTGATTCTCCTGCCCCAGCCTCCTGAGTAGCTGGGACCATGGGTGCACACCACCATGTTAGGCTTTTTGTAGAGGTGGGGTCTTACTGTGTTGCCCAAGCTGGCCTCAAACACCTGGCCTCAAGCAATTCTCCCTCCTCAGCCTCCCAAAGTGCTGAGGTTATAGGTGTGAGCCACCACATTCAGCCCCATCCTCTTTTTGAAAGCACCATTTCTTTGCTTTTTATTTTTATTTTTATTTTTTTGTATTTTTAAATCAATATATTATAGTTGTATCTATCATGGGGATACATATGAGATTTTGATACCTGTCTACAATGTGTAATGATGAAGGCAGGGTAATTGGGATATCCCTCACTTCTAACAGTGATCTCTGCGTGGTTTCTCAATTAAAAAAAAAAAAAAGTCTTTTTGCTTGGAAATTTCAAATAAATTATCAAGACTTAAAAGCCAATTAAACCAATGGGAATTCTGCAGTTGCTTTTTTGTATTAAGTGTTTCTTCTCTCTCTGTCCCTGCATTGGGACGCTGTTCTCACTGTCCAGGCAGAAGGTAATGGAAAGTAGCGTTGGTGGTGGTGAGAAGTGGTCAGGTGGGCTATATTCTGAAGGTGGGGCCGACGGGATGTGCTAATGGACTGTAGCAGGGGGTGGGGGGTATGGCTTGGAAGGGGGTGCCACGGATTGTGGCTGGCACAAGGGAAGACTTGCAGTCACCTCAGCTGAGCTGTGGGGAGGCGGTGATTGGAGCAGGTGTGGGGAAATTTTTACATGTTAATGCCTTTCAGTGTAGGTGGACCTGTTTTGTAGGTGGTGGGATATGTGTCTGGTGTTTGGGAGGAAGGTCTTAGCGGGAATATAAATTTGGAAATGTTCAGTGTATGGATGGTATTTAAAGCTATGAGGCTGGATGTCAAACCCAGAGAATGGATGCAGACAGAAGAGGCCCCGAGGCCTGAGCCCTGGATGGTTCCAACTTTGAGATTTTTAGCTGTGGATTTGAAGCCAGCGGCTGACACTTGGAGGACAGTCTGACACTGTAGATTGCAGACTATTTTAGGCTGCGTTCCCATGATCAGCGGATATAATTTCATGAAACTCTGCAACTGAGAAGCTAAAAGGAGCCTCAGGGGAGTGTCTCATTCAGTGGTTCTCAGCCTCGAGCTGTGCCACCCACCCAGAACGAAGATGGAAATGTGGGGGTGGAGGATCGGGGGTTGTTGGAATACCCGTGGGGTGCTCCTGGCATCTACCACCAGGGCCCAATGAAGCCACATATTTTGTATAGCCCAAGTTGGTCTGGCACATTGAAGAAACTGTCCCACCCAAATGGCCACAGGGCTTCCTGTCAAGCCCTCATTTACCTGTTTCCCCCCACCATTAGTTTAAGAAAAAAAAAAAAGCATGTTGAAGAGGTTTTTTTGTTGTTTTTTTCTGTTACTGCTCTGTGTAGTACCTGCGTTCTCCATCAGCCAGCCCTCAAAGGTAGTGTTGAAAGCCGTCACCTCCTGAGCTTTGTAGCCCACACAGGCCCCACTGGAAGTCTGTGTCCCTCTGACTAGCAGCCACATGGAAGTATGAGTGTGTTGTGAACTGAATTGTGCCCCTGCAAATTTCTATGTTAAAGACCTAAACCCCAGAGTGACTGTATTTGGAGACAGATCCTTGTGGAGGTGATTAAGGTTAGAGGAGGTCCTAAGGGTGGTGCCCTGATCCACCCTATGGTGTCCTTATAGTAAAAGGAAGATGGAAGGAGAGATCTTTTTACCTACCATGTGAGCACACAGCAAAACGGGGCCACCCACAAGCCAGGAAGAGATCTCACCAGGAACCAGATCTGCTGACACCTTGATCTGAGCTTCTAGCCTCCAGAACTTTGAGAAATATAAATCTATTGTTGGGCCAGGTGCAGTGGCTCACACCTGTAATCCCAGCACTTTGGGAGGCCAAAGCGGGTAAATGGCTTGAGCCCAGGAGGTTGAGCCCACACTGCACTTCAGCCTGGGCAATAGAGCAAGACCTTGTCTCAAAACAAAACAAAACAAAACAAAACAAAACAAGTCTATTGTTGAAGGTCCCGTCTGTGGTATTCTCAGCGCAAGCTGACTAATACAGAGTGGAAATGATACATCTTGGCCGGCAGGCCAGTGGGAGGGCCGGCCAGCCAGATCCTAAAATGACTTGTGTAACACTTGCTTCCATTTTCTCTTAAGCTCTTCTGAGGCCCCTCCCCAGTGTTATCTGGTACGAAGATCCCAGGGGTAACATATCCTTGATGCCTTCTTTAGAGTATGCTGTGCTTAGGAGGTGATTGCCGTGAAGCTGGAGCCTTTCCAGGATCCAGACTCCTTTCCAGGAGGGTTTTGATTTGATTTTTTTTTTGCCTGGAAATACATCTGATAAGAAAATAAAGTACAGGAACCCAGAGGAACCCAGGAAGTTTATGGAATCTCTTTCTCTCTACTGGGGAAAACTTGAGAGTTTACTTTGAAATTGTTTACATATGTAAAATGAAATAAACCATTAGGGGAGAAATCATTACCTTTGTTTTCTTCTTTTCCCTGTCAACTAGACACCATTCCTTTTCACTTATTTCATTAAATCCTTTAAAAATGAGAACTGCTTGGTAAAAGAACAGGTTTCCTTCGGGTTTCAAACATCTAAGTTATTAGAAAGCTTTTCTCTGCCCGGCCACCACTACATTTAAAATGCGGGGTTTTGAAACATGTTTGTGTCTCAGGCTGAAATGCCACTACTGCCTGAACCATATGCCCACAAAGGAACCTTCTTTAAGAGGAGTTTGTCCAAGTTGTACACCTAATCGGTTTATCTTTAAGTCAAGAGTATATTGCTTTTACTCCGAGTATATTGCTTTTACTCCATTTACAGATTCTTAATGGCTCAGCCTTTGTTTAGCAGAATCACTAAAGAACTCTGTTTTGACCACTTTTGAAATGTCTGCCTTTAATGCAGCCCAAACAGATCAAAGTTCTTAAGCATGAGTTCATTGATTTATTTTTTAGGGGCATTTTAAGAGGGCAGACATTGAAGTCCTGGGTTGTGCTGTTCACTCTCACTGAAATGTCAGCGCTGATGTCAGTTGTTTTAAGGATGGCTAATCAGGATTAAGGATTGTGGGGAAAGATGAAATCCAAACTTTCCATTCTTATTCTGGAAGAACACTGCTGAAGCCAAGGAAAGGTTTTCAGCATTAAGTCAGCCAGCTTGGAGGGAAGCTTTGGCTAAGGCAACTATTAGGGGACTTGGAGTTTTCTTTTTAGGAGGGCAGAAGATCTAGAGAAATCTACATGGCTCCCAGTGGAGTGCAATTGGCAATCTGGGCGAGACTGGAGCTTTGCCCTTATGTTTTACTTCTCAGGAGCTCACGATGTCTCATAAATATGTGCCACGGCCTCCTGAGATTCTTGTGATGGAGCTGCTGCTCCCTGGCAGAGCTGGCTGAGCACCACTGCTCCCGCATCGATTTGCAGCCCAACTCCAACTCTAAGCTGTACCACACAGAGTCCTGGTGGGGGAGATGGGAGGCCACACTGGGTGTCACATGTGGGGACAGGGGCGTCTCTAGGCTTAGATGTCCTGGCTTTGTTGGCATTTGTGGCTGTGGGGTAGGTGGAGTTTGGGTGTGGTGTAACAGCGAATCTTTAAAAATCTGTTCAATAATCAAAACAACAAAACAGTTTATTGAACATTTTTTGGTACCAAGGCCTGTGCTCAGCCTTTTACATGCATTGATTTTATTTACTCTAAGGCTGGGCACAGTGGCTAACACCTGTAGTTTCAGCTCTTTGAGAGGCTGAAGCAGAAGGACAGCTGAGACCAGCCTGGGCAATACAATGAGACCCCCATCTCTAAAAAAAATTAGCCTAGTGCAATGGTGTGCACCTGTAGTCCAGCTGCTTGGGAGGCTGAGATGGGAGGGTGACTCGAGCCTGGAAGTTTGTGGCTGCAGGGAACTGTGGTCATGCTGTTGCACTCCAGCCTGGGCAACAGAGTGAGCCTCTAAAATAAAAATTTAAAAATTTATTTACTCTGCCTCACACTCCTGTAAAGTGTGTAGGGGTGTTATACTTCTGATGATGTCATATGCCAGTGCCCAGAAGGCTCGGAACTCTAACTTCACTTCCAGAAAGTAGAAGAGTTGCACCCAGGAGTCAGGTTCATTGGGACGTAAGCTCAGTTTGCAGAGCAGAGGTTGCTTTTCCCATTTTTTAAGTTGTCAATAGGAACATATTTAGGGAGAGGTAGACAGTTGGGATATCCTAGGGCCTCATAAGATACTACCTTGTATCTAGAGAGCCTTAGCCCCCAGGGGTTTTACAGTTATTAAGCCATGAAGTTTTATCACTTGTTGTGAGGCGGGCAAGAAAGGTGAGCCCCTTGCCTGAATTCTAACAGGGCTCAATGGTGGAGGAATTGGAGCGCTCTTTGTATCCCTGACTCAGGGTTCTGACTAATAGTTGTGGCTGCTTCACTGTCTGCTCTTCAGAGGGTCTTTTGTACTCCTTTCTTTTAGCCATGTGTTGTGGCATGAGGCCTGAATGCACCTAAAAAATGGAAGAGATGGGTGTTGATAACACAGCCAAACAACCTCCTGAGGGAAGCTGGCCACATGTTGATGGGATCCTGAGAAATGGAGAAGAAACAGGGTTGTTTTTCTTTTTCCAGTTTCAGATTCTCAAAGAAAATGGACTGGAAGAGTGCACTCTATTTCTGTTCCCTTGGAACATTGCTGATGTCGTTCAGGAAGTGAGACTTATGCTTGTGTGTTCAGTGAGTGTGACATCTCTGCCTGTCACTGTGACATCTCTGCCTGCTGTTGGAAGAGTGCTGGCAGGCTCAGTGAGATATACGAGATGTGGGGAGTTCCTAAGTGGCCAGCAGTAATGGCTCCTTGCTTAACAGCAGGTTCTAACTTGCACCTCATGGGCACAGTTCACACCAAAACCATGTCATTCATCAGCATGCTAGTTTATGTTTTGTTTTATTTTTCCTGTCTTTACAAAACCAACTTCTGGTTTCAACCACCGTTGAAACCATTCATTTTCTTCCCTTAATATGTTTCCTCCTTTTTTGACTATTTCAGGCCTTATCTCCATCTGAATTAAAGAAAACGTTGGACTGGTAGCAAATATAAGGCTTTGACTATAGAGATTTCGATGTGTCGATGTTGGCATCTCTGAAGGGTCCGTTGTAAGTCTCCTTTTCAAAGATCATTGGCAAATGTATTTTCAAAGCTTAACCCCTGAGTGCCTGTCCACACATGTGGCTCAGTTTCCCCATCTGTAACTCTAGGTTTGAGGAAACGCAATGATGATGCTAAATGAGTTGTGTAATTTGCTTTCTTTATTCTTTAGTCCTTTCTTTCTGCCACTATCCTGGGAATGGGGATCATCTTTGTCATCAAGAAACTGCAGTCTAGCAGGAGAGGCAGGCAAGAGAACAGGCAATTACTTAGTGTAGCAAGGGTAACCTAAACTCTAGACCATTTACAACAGGGCTCTATTCTTTCTATTTTAGACCTGCTTGAGGGTTTCTGTTATCTCCTTGGTAGACTGACCCTTTTTATCATTATGAAATGCCCTTCTTATCACTAGTAATGCTCCTTGTCTTACAATATCATTATAGCCACACCGTCTTTCTTTGATTTCATGTTTTTGCATGGCGTATCTTTTCCCTTGCTTTCACTTTCAAACTTTTTATGTCTTTATATTTAAAGTGTATCTTCTGTAAGTAGCCTACAGTTGGATTTTGGACTTTCGTCTGCTCTAAGAATCTCTGCCTTTTATTTGGTGTATTTAGTTCTTTTACATTTAATCTGCGTACTAGTTTATTGGGATTTAACACCAGCATCTCAGTGGCTGCATTCTATTAGTTCCACCTGCTTTGTGTTTCATTTTCCATTGCATCCTTCGTCTATATTAAGTATTTTTTTCCTCTGTTAGTTTGCTAAATTCTTGACTAATAAGTCCACATGTAGAGCCTAATGTAAATGAATAATTTTATTACTTCTTAGACAATGCACAGACCTTATAATAATTTACCTTCCACTTACCTTCAGTCCTTTGTGCTCTTGTTGTCATTTGGCTTAATTCTCTCTTTATAAACTCTACAGGATTTCTTTTGCTTTATGCAGTAAATGTCCTTTTGATTTATTCACATATTTATATTCCCATTGCTCCTCAGTTCTTATATTTCTATTTTCCACCTAAGACCATTTTCCTTCTGTATTTCACTAGTATTGCTCTTAGTACCAGTTTGCTGGCAATGAATTCCATCCATTTTTTGGTCTGAAAGCATCTTTACTTTTGTGTGTGTGTGTGTGTGTGTGTGTGTGTGTGTGTGTGTGTGTGTGTGTGTATGTTTTTTGAGACAGTCTCATTCTTGTTGCCCAGGCTGGAGTGCAGTGGTGCGATCTCAGCTCACTGCAACCTCCCCCTCCCTGGTTCAAGCGATTCTTCTGCCTCAGCCTCCCAAGTAGCTGGGATTATAGGCACCCAGTACCATGCCCAGTTAGCTTTGTGTTTTTAGTAGAGACAGGGTTTCACCATATTGGCCAGGCTGGTCTCGAACTCCTGGCCTCAAGCTATCTGCCCACCTCAGCCTCCCAAAGTGCTATGATTACGGGCATGAGCCACCGTGCCCAGCTTACTTTGGGTTTTGAAGAGCATTTTCACTGACTGTGGAATTCTTAGTTGACAGTGACTGTCAGCACCTTACGCTGTCATTCAGTTGTCTTGTTTTTCATTGTTTCTGGTGAAATATCTACTGTTAGTTTTCTTGTTCTTTTTGAAGACATTTTGACTTTTTCTTCCAGCTGCCTTTTCAGATATTTCCCTTTTTCAGCAATTTTTCAGTAATATGCCTAGAAGTTGTTTTCCTTGTGCTGAACCTGTTTGGGATTTGTGGAATTTCCTGACTCTTGAGCTTCATGCCTTTTCAGTTTTGCCATGTTGCATTTCTTTCTCCTCTTCCTCTGCGACCCTAATTTCATCTTTGTTAGGTATTTCTACATTTCCTCTGTCCCTCATAAGCTCTTTTCTGTCCTCTTTATTCTTTTTGATTCCTGGTGCCTCTATCTGGATGTGTTTCTCTTGGCCTGCCTCCTGCTCATTGATCCTTTCCTCTGCCATGTCTAGTCTGCTTTTAAATCCACTGCTGAATTCTTCATTTCAGTTATTGTGTTTTGTTCTGTATGAATAAATACAGAGACATTTAAGGGCTCTCACCGACTTTTTCATCCCCCAAAGAGGATTTAGGCTTGTTCTCTGGCAGGCAGATAAAATAGGGCAGGTCACTTTAATCAAGTCTGGAATTGAGCTAGTATAAAGCTGGGTTTCGGTCTTTTGTGAGAGAGCTGTTGAGTTTCCAGTTCTCTTTTGCCACTAGTAAGTAGCCCTATGGGATTCAACCTGGACGTGTGGAATATTTATCAAAGCCCAGTTTCCTCAGCAAGCCCTCAAGTCCATTTCTGGCCTCCACAGCCCCGTGGCACCTCCAGAAGCTGTCACTTGGCTCTGCAGCTACAAGACCGTTGCTTCTGCTCGGCCCATTCAGCCCAGTTGGCCATTTGACTCCATGTCGTTGAAAAGGAACCTCAGAGAATGTTGGCCTTACTCTCAAGGTGCTTCTCCTTTCTGGGCACCTGGCCTCACAACACCTGGCTGCTTTGCTAACTCTCCAGTGCCTTCAAATAGATGCTTCAGTGTATTTCATCCACAGTTTCTGGTTGCTTTCAGTGAGTAGGTTGGTCTGTAGCAAGGAACTTTACTGTCACTGGAAGCAGGAAAAACACCTGTGTGTTTTATTTGGAATTCAAATCCACTCTGAATTTGGCAGTTGATAAATTTTGCCCTGAGCAGTAACGTCTATCTCAAAGGAGAGTAAATAGAAATATAGGCAGACTTGAAGTTGGGAAGCGTAGCTTTTATTGATAGCTCAACCAGCTGTTAGCTCCCAGACCGAGGTCAAAATAATCTCTCTGTAAAGCCTTAGTTTCTTATCTGTGAAACAATAATAATGCCTGCCCGGCCTGTTGGACAGCATTGTTACTAGGCTCAGATGTGTGCATAAGCCACATACATTGCACAAATACAGGACGCTATTCTAGTGACTAATGGCTTATATATATATATCAGGTTTGAGTAAAGAATGAACTGTTATTTTGTTAGGCTTTGCTCTCAAAATGTGTGTGACATGCCTGACAGACATTCAGCCTCCAGTATGTGAAAGCCTGTGTCACATTGAGATGGTATTGGATTGTTTTATCATAGCACCAAAAACAGTCGCGGAAATAGCTGTGAAGCAGTGATCCTACCTATTTCAGAAAGAAATTATACCAGGAAAAATGGAGTCAACAGAGTGTTGCTTGATAAATGAGATCAATCTTTGGGTCCTAACGAACTGTCCTACTTCAGCTATTCATTTAAAACCCATCACTTAGCCATCATGGTGGAAACACGTAACTGCAAGAACAACTTTCTTTCAGTGGAAGCGTTTTGTATATTTTAGGAAACAGTCAAAATACTATAAAAATTAACTTTTTTTGTCATTTAGGCTGTATATTTCATTTGAATATGGTTTCAGAGATTACTTGTGACGTTTCTAATGAACTTAAAGGAAGCAGCATTTTCAGTTTGTGGTACATTCATTATTAATCCAAAACACCTGTCTGTTCACTGGTGTAACTGACAATTCACGTATACTTTGGAGTTGTTTGTTTATTTATGTAGATGGGGTCTCACCCCCTTGCCCAAGCTGGAGTACAGAGGTGTGATAGCAGCTCACCATGACAAACTCCTAGGCTCAAGCCATCCTCCTGAGTAGAAGACTATAGGCGTGCACCGCTGTACCCAGTAATTTTAAAAATTGTTTAGTAGTGACGGGGTCTTGCCACGTTGCCCATGCTGGTCTCAAACTCCTGGCCGCAATTGATCCCCTTGCCTTTACCTCCCAAAGTGCTGGGATTACAGATGTGAGCCACCATGCTCAGCCTATACTCTGGAGTTGTTAAATGTTAGTGGTGGAACCTATGAGGGCCTATAATCTCCACTGCCATCTGTAAAATTTAAAGTGCAGACTTTTACAGCATGACTATTTTAACTATTTTGAATCAGCCATGATTTTCTTCATCTGACAATAGTGTGAGAAAATCCACACCTCTTTGGAAATTCAAGTTATTTAAAAAAAGGAAATATCCCAATAGGAATATTGTACTTGGATTTAAAGTTTTATATTCACTGAAGATTCTTTTTATTCTTGGATTTATGCATTTATTCAGCAAATATTTGAGTGCTAACTACATGACCGGTCACTGGGGAAACAGCTGTGAACAAAACTGATTTAAAAAACAACTCTACCAGCATAGAGCTTATTAAGAGGATGGAGGGAGAAGACAATAAAATAAATCATTAATTATATGGTTTTTAAAAAGCATGTTAAATACAGAAGAGAAATAAACTAAGCAGTGATAGTTTGGAGTGTGGAAGAGTCAAGGGTTCCAGTACTAAACAGTGATCAGGGAAGGTCTCACTGACAGGTAGACATTTAGGCGAAGACCTGAGGGAAGGGACAAGGGAATGTCCATTTGGATAACTGGGAAGAGAGGTCTCATCAGAGGAGGTGGCAAGGGCAAATTCCCCAAAGATGTAGTGTGCCAGGCCTATCCAGAGGACAGCAGGAAGCCAGATTCACTAGGCAGGAGGGAATGAGGAAGAGTAGAAGGAGGTGAGATCTGAGAGGAGTCAAGGCACGAAGCCCTAGGAACCTGGAGGTTTATTGTAAGGGCATTGACTTTGTGCTGCTGTAACAAAAAACCTGAGACTGGGTAACTTAGAAAAAAACAGAAGTTTACTTCCTGCAATGTGGAGGCTGAGAAGTCCAAGATCCTTAAGCTGGCAAATTCATTGTCTGGTGAGAATCTGGTTTCTGATTCCAAGATGGATCCAAGACAAGCGGATCTTCCAGAGGGGACAAATGCTGTGTCCTCACATAGCAGAAAGCAGAAAGGCAAAAAAGGGACAAACTCCCTTCATTAAGCCCTTTTAAAGGGCCTTTATTTCTTTTTTTTTTTTTTTTTTTTTGAGACGGAGTTTCGCTCTTGTTACCCAGGCTGGAGTGCAATGGCGTGATCTCGGCTCACTGCAACCTCCGCCTCCTGGGTTCAGGCAATTCTCCTGCCTCAGCCTCCCGAGTAGCTGGGATTACAGGCACGTGCCACCATGCCCAGCTAATTTTTTTGTATTTTTAGTAGAGACGGGGTTTCACCATGTTGACCAGGATGGTCTCGATCTCTTGACCTCGTGATCCACCCGCCTCGGCCTCCCAAAGTGCTGGGATTACAGGCTTGAGCCACCGCGCCCGGCTGGGCCTTTATTTCTTTCACAAAGAGAGAAGTCCTCATTATCTAATCATCTCGTAAACGTTCTGTCACCATTACATTGACTGGTTACATTGCAACACCTGAATTTTGGAAGGGACTCATTCAAACTATAGCAGCCATTGAGTGAGATGGATGACATTGTAGGTTTGGGAGCAGAGGAACAGCGTGATCTGAATTAGCCCTATAAAGCGTCAGTCTTTTAAAAGGTCACTGTGATAAGACCAGGTTTATTGGAGTTGGGGTGGGAAATACAAGGCCAGAAGCAGAGAAACCTGTTGCCATGATCCAGCCAAGATGACAGTGGCTAAGAACAGGGGACTAGCAATGGACATAGCAAGAGGTGGCTGGATTCTGGCTGCATATGAAGGTAGAGATGACAAAATATGCTGAATCGGATGTGGAGTGTGAAAAAGAGAGGGGTGAAGGATGCCACTGAGTTTCTTGACCAAGCAACTTGAAGAATGGACTTGTCCTTTGCTAAGTAGGGAGCAGTACAGCCTTCTGGTTAAGGTGTGGATGATGGCACCAGGCTGCCCATCAGCTGCAGAATCTTGGTACATCACTTAGTTCCTTTGTGACTTAGTTTCCCTAAGGTATCAGTTAAGGGTGATGACAGTAGTCATCTCATGGGCTGCTGTGAGGACTAAATGGGTTAACACCCACCCATAAGTGACTTAGCACAGTGACTGGCACATAATCAGTACTAAATGAATACTAGCTACTATTCAGGAAGCATTGCTGGAAAGATTAGGAGGGATCTTGTCATCCAAGTGGAACTGTCAAGTAAGTGGATGAAGATACACGAAAACCTGGAATTCAGGGGGCAAGGCTGGGTAGAAGTTAGAGTTGAGATTGTCAGCATTTACAGATGGTTTTAAAATCATTTTGTTATCTATCCCTGAATGTGTATTTGTAAATGTGGAGGTATTTCTAGTTACCAAAATAGGCTTAACGCAGGGGTTCTCAACCCCTAAGCTGTGGACCAGTAATGATCCTTGGCCTGTTAGGAACTGGGCCGCACAGCAGGAGGTGAGCAGGGGATGAGCCAGCATTACCGCCTGAGCTTGCCTCCTGTCAGATCAGCACGGACATTAGATTCTCATAGGAGCACGAACCCTTTTGTGAACTGTGCATGCAAGGGATCTAGGTTGTGTGCTCCTTATGAGAATCTAATGGCTGATGATCTGAGGTACAACAGTTTCATCCCAAACCATCTCCCCCTGAAAATGGTCTTCCATGAAACTGTTCCTTGGTGCCAGAAAGATTGGGGACTGCTGGCTTAAGGGACACTGGGTTTCTTATCTGTTGCCTCCTCTTCTTTATGATGATGATTGAATTTCCTCTGGCATCTTTGCTCTGGCCCCTTAAACCAAATCTTTTTTATTCTTGGTAATTCTTTACGTGCAAAGGCCAAGGTACTTGTTGATACTCACATATAAGTGCTACCAGTTGATGTTGGAAAATTCCCTGTATGTTGCTCTGGGCTAGAATAAAGCAATGCCCTGGTTGCTTGATTCTGCTTGGCCAACATGTACTGGCCTATGGGACCATGAGATGCCCAAGTGGCCTTGGTGCCTTTCTGTTCTGGCATCACTCTCAGATTAACCCCTTCCTGTCATTGCCACTCTTGGTCCAGTCCCTTTTCCTCCCTTCTGGGTCACTGGACCTGCATACTCTCAGTACCTCCTCAAGTCTGTATTCTGCATGCTCCTCCCATGCAAGAACTAACATATGGTAAGGGCACCTGGATCCACCCTCCTGGGCCCTGCATAGACGGCCTGCAGCTGCTGGTCCTGCCTCCCCCACCCAATTATCTTTCTTAAGACTTCTGATGTGGATGCATTCTAGATGTGGGGGCATTCTTTGCGAATACAAAGTACTTGTTGCTGTCTTCATTCATGGTATTCTCCATTGCCCTTCTGACCTTTCTAAATGGATGTGTCCCTTAAAACACAGTTCACCTAGCTTCTTCCAAAGGACCACTTCTGACTGGCCCCATGCCATGGGATTGCTGCCCTCACTTGAGACCTCAAAACCCCCAACCAGAGCCTCTGTGCCTGGGCTTTCTTGTTTTATACCTGTGCATGTTTTCTCCAGGTATTTCATAAGCTACTTTGGGGCAGAGACTATCTGTAATTAAGACAGTTCTGCAATCCCTCACTTAAATTCTTAGGGAATTCAGATTTTTAAAAAAATTCTGTAGAGGTATCAATGATATATACACAATTTATGAAATAATGTTTTCAATCCTGGGGCAGTACCTTGTAATCAAACACACTTAATATTTTTGCATCAAAACATGAATATGCATACCAAGTGGGATAAATAAGGAGAGAAGGCATCAGGTCGGGTTTTACTGCCACATAATTCAGGTTGGGGCAAGTTTTGCCACCAAATAGGGTACCGATTTTTTTTTCCAGGGTGGTATTTTTTTTTCTTTTTTTAATGTTGGAATCAAAGATTAGGAATTATGGACCCTCTCTAGGTAAATAAAGAAGAGTACCATTCATTCTGCTGCCACGTGATAAACAGCCAGTCCCGGAGGGACCAGAGCCTATTTTGGGTTGGCATGTTATAGATGATGGGAGCTGGCAGAAAGAGGGTCAAAAGTCCTAGATGGTCTTCAGCTTGATCTCCTGCAGGACCTCTGGTACACAGACTGCGCTGGAGACTGGTTAGCATCCTGGGAGGCTCTGCCGATCACTCATTGTCACCATGTGCTGACTGGGCTGAACTAGATGTCTCTTGGTAGCTGCTTTTATGGAATCACTCAGTTAACCCAGATGACTGTTGAATCCTATCTGCATAGAGGCACCCCCTGGAGGCCAGTGCGAGGTGCTGCCATCAAACGAAAGCAATTTTGTTAGGGTTGGTCCATTCTTGGGCTTAATCTGAACTGCCCTAAGGAAATCATGGTAAATTGATGACAGTGATGGTGATGATCTGCCTTCTATTGTTGGCAGACCTTTTCCTGGCCAAATATTAGCTAAAATCTCTGAATCGGTCTCTGTTTCACCTACATATTAATGGTCTACGCAGTGGGCTGTTAACAACCTTGTATCACAGACTCCCTGAGTTCTCCTTTCTTTACATACACCAAATTAATCAAAACTGATTTTTTCTTTTAAAGTAGCTTTTTAAAACTAGATACATGTTTGTTGAGTCATATATAAACTTTTGCTCCTGCAAAAGAAGTAGCACTTGAATATAAATTTCCTCAGCAAGGCAATTCACTTGTATAGAAGGGTGCATTTCACAGATGCAGCAATGACAAGCACACACCTGGACAAGGGAGGGGAAGGGGTTCTTATTCCTGGCACAGGAAGCCCCTACTGCTGTGTTGTTCCCCTGTTGGCTAGGGTTAGACCACACAGTCTAAGCTAATTCCAATTGGCTATTTTAAAGAGAGCAGGGATATGAGCCAGAGTGGCGAAGTGGGTAGTTTGGCGGGAAGGATAGTTGTGGGACAGGTCAGAGCAAGTGACCAGGGGTGATTCAGATCAAAGCAGGTGACCAGGGGTGACTAAGGTCAAAGCAAGTGACCAGGGGAACAGATGTGAACTACTCATTAGAACTGGCGGGAGAGTTGTTTCCTGAAACTAGAGGCAAGCGGTCACAGGGAACCAGGAAGTTAAACTTTCAAATACAGAATTAAAGAATAAGAAAGCGGAACGTACTGACATAGTGATTCTTTGAAGAGAATTTTGGAGTTCACTCTATCTAACAGTTGCACACAGAAAAAAAAAAAAATCTGTACCAAAAAGTTGAAAGGAGCTTCACATTGTCTCTGCTCTGGTGAGTGTCCTTCCTAATTTATCTCATAGTCTCTGATGTTCGATATATGTCATTTTATATAAATACAATGACAATAAAATGACATTGCATTTGCTGTTTGCCTGCCTACTTTTTTTCATTCAGTAATACATAGGAAGCATTTTCTAGGACTGTTAAATAAATTTTCCTTTTTAAAAGCTGTATATATCCCATTTTATGTTTATTTAGCTAGTTCTCTGGTAATGGACTGCTAAGTTGTTTCCTTTCCTTTTTAATGCTAATAATGTTGGGATGAATATTTTCCAATAACCTCTTTGCTCACTCATTTAAAAGGAAATGGTCTTTGAGATGACAGTGTGTTATTTGATTCTGAAAATGTACCAGAAATTACTCAATATATTGCTGAGTTTGGTTACTGCTTTATTTTAGGTTTTGAATGAAGATTCGTAGCACAAAGTATCTGTGGCCAGCCGGCCTCCTTGCCTTCCTTTCCTCTTTCCCTCCCATCTTCCTTCCTTCATCTAGCTTTGTTTCAAGATTATATTAACTTTGTAAAATGAATTTAGAACCAATTCCTAAATCTCTTTAGATGCTTCAGAAAAACTGATTTCCAAAGGAGTTATTTGTTTCTTGGAGTTCACCTTTCAAAGTCATCTAAACCTAGAGCAATTTTCATTTTAATGACAGTAATCCTTTGATAACCTTTTAAAATTGTTCCATAAATACTGACGTATGGCAAGTTTTTCCATGTTTTATTTAAATTGATTTGATAATATCTTCCCAAAAGAATAAATTTCCCTTGGATTTTCAAATTTATTGGCATAATGTTATATGTGTATGTACTTAAATCTTTATTAATTGTAAAGTGTTCTCTTTTTTCTTCTTTAAAAACACCAGTGACATGTCTCTGATTTCTCTTCCTTGCTTCTTTCTTCTTTTCATCCTTAACATCCAAGTGCTGGGGTTTTATGTACATCCTACTTCTTTTCTCTTTAATGCATTCATGTCTCCCTACTCTGTCTGCTTTCCTCTGCACTACCCTTGCCCCATGAGAGTTGAATGTTGAATGTTTATTTTATGTCTACTTAATTGGTTTCTGAGTGCAGCTTTGGCTGAGTCTCACATAATACAAAATATAGTGTGATGATTTGGGTTATTTATAAACCTACTTGTAAATGACCACAATGTTATTATTTCTCACTAGTCTGGAATTCTACTTTTGGTTTCTTTTTCGGTACATTGCTTATTTAGGAAAGAGTTTCAAAGGGTAAGAAACTGATTTTTTTTTCTTTTTATCTATTTAAACTTACTTCATTGGGGAGTTTTTTCTCTCTCATTTTATTGCTGTGAAGTCAGACATTATAATTTTATTCTTTTCCATATATGGAGCATTTTACTTTGGGCATGAGATACAGCTACCTTTAATTGAGATTTTTGTTCCAGGTGCTCTACCAAGCAATTTACATGCATTACTCATTTAATTCTCACAACACCCCTATGAGGGGTAGGTACTGTTGTTTTTGTTATTAAGACTTCATAGTTAGAGAAACAGAATGGGAGAAGTGCATAACTTGCCCCATTAACCAGGCAGTGGTGGGGTCTAAGCAACAGCCTGCCCCCAGAGGCTGCCATCTTTACTTCTCATTTCTGTGAATATTCGATGGATATTTTTTAAAGGCTAGTAACATCTATACTCATTTCAAAATTCAAATATACGTGTTTAACCAACCTTATTGATTACATTCAAAACCTTTATTATTGACAAAAGCATTTGAAGCTCCCATTACAGTGCTAGGAGTTTCTGCTCATTTCTAAGCATGAGGGACCTCGAAGGTATGTATTCATAGATTATACCCTTATTGACATAAAATTACCCTTTTTACTTGTTTTTCCTTCTTTTCTTTCTTTCGTTCTTCTTTTTTTTTTTTTTTAAGAGATGATCTTTCACTGTGTTGCCCAGGCCTATCCTTGAACAAGTTTTTCTTTTTTGCCATACATTTTGCTTTTCATAAATGTTAATCTCCTACTTTATTTCAGTTATTCTTAACATATGTTTGTCTTTTATTCACTTTCTTTTTTTGGATGCCATTTTGTTTTAGGTTTATCTTTTGTAACAGCAAACGAATGTTATATTTTGATTTTTAAGCCAACATGATGGTCTAAAGTTTAACAGACTCTTAGCATTTTTTTTTTTTTTTTGAGACTGAGTCTTGCTCTGTCACCCAAGCTGTAGTGCAGTGGTGCGATCTCAGCTCCCTGCAACCTCCGCCTCCCAGGTTCAAACGATTTCTTCTGCCTCAGCCTCCCGAGTAGCTGGGACTACAGGTGCGTGCCACCATACCAGCTAATTTTTGTATTTTTAGTAGAGATGGGGTTTCACCATGTTAGGCAGGCTGATCTCGAACTCCTGACCTCAGGTGATTCACCCGCCTCAGCCTCCCAAAGTGTTGGGATTACAAGCATGAGCCATTGTGCCTGGCCTCTTAGCCATTTTTATTTTTGGTCTGTCATCTAATTTTTAATGTCATTCTGTTTTTCTCTTGCTTTTTCCATCATCTTTCCTGTACAGATAACATATTTTGTTTCACTTTGTTGATCTTGTATTCTGCTGTTTGTTTTGTTTTCCAGTTGGTTAAGAAAGTTTGTTTCTTCTAATTCAAGTAGTTGTAAGTTTTTGTTCACAAAAATTCAACAGGAAAACGTGTTAGAGAAGTATTAGTTTAATACCAAGACATTTTTAAATGAGGAATTATATCCTTTTACTTTCTCCCACCTCCTTTTTGGTTTTGTTGATATTATCTGGAATTAAACACAAATTGTTAAATATTAAAATACAATGATCTTTCAAGAACTTTTCATCAGCATAACCATATTTACACATCTATTAAACTGTATAGCCGAAATAGTTTTAATGCTTCCTGCCATTTTATGCTGTAATTTGAGTTATTTTTTTTTTCTTTTTTTAGAATAGATCTTCAAGCAGTTTTTCAGGAGGTTTATATAATTGAAATATTTTCTGAGCCTTTTTGTGCTTACCTGAGAATTACTTTCTATTCCCTTCATAGGAATCGTAAGTTCATAAATGCAAAGAATTCTTGTTGTGTCTTTCTTTTATTCTTTAAAACTCTGTATGTATTGTTTCACTGTGACTGGTTTAGTGTTGCCAAGGAGAAGCTGGAAGCCATTCTGATTTTTGTTCATTTATTATGTTGTATCGGTTAGGATACTGTAGCAAAAAAGATGTTAAATTATTTAACAAAATACCTGGAGAGGCCATCTAAGTTGGCTTCCCCTGGCCTGGCAGCTCTTTCTGACCTTCCTCAGCACCATCTTCAGCATTTGTGTTTTTCAGCTGTATCCTTTTGCCTTACGTGGTTGGTTAGGAAGGCTGCTATAGCTCCATGCATGTGATCACTTTCAAGGTGGGAAGGGGGGGGCCAGAAATGGGCTTTTCTTGAGTGGCTCTCTACTCTTAACAGCAACATAAATGTCTCCCAGAAATCCCTTCTAGTACTCTCCGTTATAATCCAGAGGCCAGAATGACAGCATGGCCATTTGTGACTATAAAAGAGGCTGGTGACATGAGTTTGTCATAGGCCAATCAAGACTTGACCCTGGGGCTTCACAGTTCTCCCAAAACAAAATCTGTATGATGGGAGCAGGAGGGACGCTTGTATTTTTTTTTTTTTAATTACCCCAAAGGGTGTGTGCACCTTCAGGCATACATGGAAGGCTTCCACGACGGCATCATAATAGAGTCATGAGAACCAAACATAAATATAGTAACTGTTGGTGTTAGGAGCCATATACCAAATACCTTCTCATTCTTTACTGTAATGTTCCATTCTGTCTTCAAAAAGTTGATTTTCCCCCAATATTCCAAAAGAATGCTGTTATATTTGACATGAACAGAGTTTAGGAGAACCATTTAAATTTCCCTGGGTTTGCCTGGAGAGGGCGTGAATAAGTCATGCCAAGACAAAGTTGGGTGTCCCTGTTACTTATGTCAACCACCAGTAGGCCAGGGCCAAGGGAGGGTTAAAATAGTGACTCTGTTACTTCAAGGTGGCATGCTTACTCTTATCCCATGACTAGATGACCTATTTGCCTTTCATCTTTGGAAAGAAATGAATCTGATGTAGCCTTTGATTAATGGTAATGGTAGAGTTCAGTGAAAAGTTGGTCTTTTTAACCACAGGCCAAAGCAGAGCAATTCAGTGTATCTGAAAAGAGTGGTACCCGTACCCTATACGGTGGTTCATGCCTGTAATCTCATACTTTGGGAGGCCAAGGCGGGCAGATCACGAGGTCAAGAGATTGAGACCATCCTGGCCAACGTGGTGAAACCCCATCTCTAAAAGCACAAAAATTAGCTGTGCATGGTGACATGCACCTGTAATCCCAGCTACTCGGGGCTGAGGCAGGAGAATCCCTTGAACTGAGGAGGTAGAGGTTGCAGTGAGCTGAGATTGTGCCACTGCACTCCAGCCTGGAAGACAGAGCAGGACTCCATCTCAAAAAAANAAAAAAAAAAAAAAAAAAAAAAAAATGCGGTGCTCTAAAACATCATCCTCCACAGAACTTAAACTTTTCTCCTGTCCACTTTGGACAATCAGAGCTGCCCAGTGATCACACAAACTCCATTATCTGGCCCAAGTTTTGTGGCGAGAACTGCGAGAGTAGGGCAGGAAAGAAAACCAACTGCCTGAGTAACCCCTGAGACGGTTGCTCTAAAGGTTTCACCATTTTAAGACAGGAGGAAGCAGATAAAAATGAAAGCACATCTCTTCATGGAGCAGTGGAAGGAAAAACTAAACCCTCAGACAACTGAGAAACCAGAGCTCATGTATCCAGGGGGATGATGGTGGGCACCAGGAGGCAGAGGGGGTTACCGTAGTTACTCCAGCAGGACCAGGGGTGCCACTTGTTCCAGGGCACCATCAAGGGGAAAGAAATGGAATGCGTGGTGTTCACATTGTTCGATAAGCAGCTTGAGCCTCCATCCAGAAAAGGCAGCTTGTCCTCTGGCATCAGGAGGAGTGAAAGTATAAAGGACAATAATGATTTGATCTCTGAAATGACTCTAGCCTTAAATGCTAAGTGGGACCCGGCGGCTGAGGTGCAGCACTTGGAGGGCATGATGGGAGAGCTCAAATGGCTTCATCCAGGGCTGTTATTTTCTGAACTTTCAATAGCTCTTGACTCTTGAAAAGTTTTCAGCTAAAATTTAGTGTCTGTAAAACTGGAGGCAATAAAGGGCAAATGGTGCTCTTTGAATGAAGAAAACATTTTTATTCCATCACACGATGGCTGGCTGAAAGCTTCAAGGGTAAACCTAATGTTTTCTCCCTTCTGGTAGAGAATACTCGTGTATTCTGGGCAGCATTTTCTGTGGCCGCTGCCGAGGCGAGAGGAGTGTTTGCTGAGCGAAGAGTGTGTTTGCGGATTTTCCACTTGGCCTGGGTGTGCATGCGTTTTTTGCCTCTAGAACCCTTGGCTTTTCAAGGGGATTACAGGACTTCAGAGGGTGTACAGTAAATAAGATAGGCTTGAGTTTCTTGTGTCATGGGGAGGATAAACGTTTTGTTGTAGAACATGCTCCCGACCCCTGTGCATTGCAGAATGCCCAAGCCTGCTGTACGTAAGAAAGCGACTTTCAACTAATCATTTTGAAGTTAGACAAACCTAAGGTGATTAATGGAGCTTATCGAAATCTCCTGCCAACCAGATTTTTAAGAAGCTTGATTTCACAAGGGTCCTGCAGAGGTTCTAAAATGTGTAAGGATTTGGTTCTGTTTAGTTTTGAAAGACCTCTATAGAATAAACTCTGTAGCTATTAGGATTAATCAGAAATTAGTTGATTTGGTGGAATGTTATGCCATTATCACTGGAGGATTATTAAGAGTGTGTTTTAATTAAATGAACATTATATAACAGCTGGTGAACATTTTTCCATTTTCCTTTTTTTGGGGGGTGCTTCCATTTCCAATTTACATTCAATCCAGTGGCCTGCCTAGACTTTCTATAGACTCCATAGTGACACATCTTGAAAATGTGAAGCTGAGCATCTTGTTTGGGATGGGCCCTAGTGGAAGTACCCTAAGGTTGAGAGGTGCATCCCCAGGCCAGTTTGGGGTTGGGGAGAGGAGGGCCTGTTTCCAGTGCCCATTCTGCATTGTGCTGGATCAGACTCCAGCTTGGGCTAGATCTTATTCTGAGCCTGGTCATGTTGAAGCCTTGTTCCCAGTGGCTTAGCCCTGACTCTGTACGTGTCAGGCTTCTTAATCATGGAAGACTTTGAGGAACACAGCGTGGGCTGGCCTACTTCATGCATGATGACCACTGGGGGTCAGATTATGGTAGAGAGGGGAAAATGGGAAATCAAAATCTGGAGGAGGCAGAGTTTTTGTTTTTAACATCTGTGCTACATGGTCCATAACCAGAGTTCCAGGTCTAATTACAAAGCTCTCCAGATGAGTCTAATTATGGCTCCATGTTAGAGAACTGTTGTACTAATAACACCTCTCAATCTTCTGTGTGTTTCTTAAAATGAGGTCTAAGAGCAACCTGTATAAGCCTTGCCTTCAGATTCCCAGGTATTCAGATTCAGATTCCCAGGTATCACCCAGATCTACTTATTCAGAATGGGAAAGGCAGGCAGGGCCCATTCATGTGCATTTTCATAAGCTCCATGGATTGGTCTGATGCTCGCTGAACTGTCAGAGCTTTGTGATAATCATTAGTCTGTGGCCTTAAAGCAACTGCCCTTAGCCCAGAAGCAAATCATAGTCCTCAATGAGGAACATGTGCCTGGCCTGTGGTTGGCTCCAGCCTGGCCAGAGCCCCAGCTGCACAGCAGAGGCCATATATGGACATTTGGTGTCCATTCTGTGTCCATGGGCAGGTGCATCAGGCTGCCAGGACAGTCACTGAAACAACAGACCCACCTGCCCACCCTTTTCTTTCTTTTGAAATGGGAATTACATAAGCATTTTCTGTGGACAAGGGCAAGGAAACAGAAGGCATTCACTGCCTCCATTGCATCACCAGCTCTGTCCAGAGCCTTCATCCCAGCATCTTGAGGTGCTAACACCCTCCCCCCAGTACCGAGTATCTGCATATGAATGGGGAGATGGGCTGGCAAGCAACAGAATCTATTTTAATATGTTCCTTTGATTTTTAAAACTTCTGACCCTGCTGGCTAATTTAATGCCCCAACAGGCTCTCTTGGCTCATCCCACCTGGCTGATAGGTACACATGGAGACTCACAGACTTTCAGGTGCTGGGTTGGCTGGAGAAAGAAGGGTCCAAGTGGCCACAGGCTCCCCGGACTGCTCCATCTTTCTGACCACGTGCAGAGGCAGGTGCCTTGGCCTGGCCCTGAGGCAGGGGCCTTGCAACTCTCCTCCCGAAGTTAGGGGAGCCAGTCATCACACCCGCAGACATTTCTCACCCTCTCCTTTTCACTCACCCATCTCATGGTTGAAAAACTGCCTCTGTTTCTCCAGCTGTAGAATTTGCTTGGATTTTTAACCATTTTTCCTTATGTAGGGTAGCTCAGATCCACTTCGTGACTGAAAAAGGTGGAAAAAACAGCAAGGTGTAAACCTAAAAAAAGCAGCAGAAAGGAAATAAGGAAGGTAAAAGAAAAAAAGTAATGAACTAACAAACCAATGGGAGGTACTATATAAAGCTTCATCTTTAAAAAATATAAATCTCTAAAAATGCTGATTAATAAAAATGAAGAAACATTAATATTAGGTATAGGAAAGCAGATATAACTAAGATCATCATAAGAAAATTAGAAGTATACTTTTGTGCAAATAAATTGGAAATTTAGTGAAATTGATAATTTTCTAGGGAAATTAAGTTACCAGGATCTCTTAAGAAGTAAAAAAAAAAAGAAAAAAAATGAATTAAGTACAAACTATCAAAAGAAATTTTCTGCAATAAAAAATTTGCCTTCTCAAAATTCACAAGGCTCAAATGGGTTTGCATAAAACACAGACTTTTTTAGAGAATAGAGAAGGAGGAAAGCTACCCTATTTCCTTCAGTAGTACTATGAAACAAGAAAAAGGAAGTATAAGAACAGCAAATTGTTGACCAGTTTATGGTTATAGACTCAGAAAAACCTAAACAAAATACTGGCAAATCTGATACAAAATACAGACACCCACACACACACACACACACACACGCACGCACACGCACGCACACATACACGGCCAAGAAGAGTTTATTTTAGGAATGTAAAAATGATTTAATATTAGAAAATAATGTAATATATCTTCTCAGTGAATTAAAGGAGAATAGCTGTAGATCATATTAATGGATGTGGGAGGGAAAACAGTGAAATTCAGCACTCGTAAGGGAGTTTCCTTCACCTGATGAAAGGCATCTGTAAAACATCTATGGCAAACACAAAGCTTAATGATAAAAATCTACTTGTGTTCACTTTAAAGATAAGATAAAGGCAAGGTTGTTTTTTACGACTTTTAAAAATTGTATTTTGTCTTGCAGGCCGTAATCACTGCCATCTTAAGGCAAGAATTGTGAGGTGTGTAAGGAATGGAAAGACAGGAACAAAATGTAGATGTATTGATCTGGGGGAAATCTAAGAGAACCTACAAACCGACTATCAGAACAAATAAGAGAGCACAGTGAGGTGTTGAATACAGAGTCCGCATACAAAAACCAGTATCAGTAATGGCCAATTCAAAAATGTAATAGGAAAAGAGTCTCCTTTTCACTGAAGCAAGCAGAACTGCTAGATACAGAGGAATAAATGCAATCAAAGATGTACAAGACTTTCAAGGAGAAAATTAAAAAACATAACTGAGGGACATTTTCAAGTGTCCAGTATTATAGAAATATTAGTTTTCTTCAGATTAATCCACAAATTCAGTGCAGTATCATGGTTTTTTCATGGAACTTGAAGTGCCAATTCTTAAATTCATCAGGAAAAGCAAATGATCACAAATATCCACTAAAGTCTTGAAGAACAACGCATAGTAGGAGCCATGAAGAATTACTTGTAGAGCCATAGTCATTAAGGCAGTGTGGTATGGGTGCCGGGTTACACAAATAGATGACCAGAATAGAAATGGATGTAAATAAGTATTTAGCATGACAACAGTGGCATTACTAATCAGTGATGAAATAATGAACTATTAAATCATGCTGAGACAACAGATTACCTACACAGAAAAAAAGGAGATTATGGATATCCTTCATACGTATATGCATGGAACTTGTATATACCCATTTCTCTTCTGATCATCTCTTTATACAGCGCTGCACCCCTATCACATTGCCTAATGACTGTGGCTCTGCAGTGAGTCTTCATGGCTCCTAGGCCATGTTGCCCTGCTATGCATTGTTCTTCAAGACTTTAGTGAATGTTTATGACCATTTGCTTTTCCTGATGAATTTAAGAACCAGCTCTTCAAGTTTCATGAAAAAACCCTGTATGACACCGGACTGAATTTATAGATTAATTTGAATAAAATTAATATTTCTATAACACTGAGCACTTTTAAATGTCCTTCAGTTGTGTTTTATAATTTTCTCCATGATATACATGGATATATGTAATATGTATGAAGGCTGTATAACCTATTATAACCTGTTAAAAGCATTTGTAAAAGTTTAAATGTTTGAAAGAAAATTTACAACAATATATTAATGACCTTCAGTTAAGAAAGCATTTCCTGAACATTGTTACCCTTGGGTCACAGTTTGAAAACTCAGAATTTAAAAAATACGTTTGACAAAAGCATCATCAACAAAATTAAAGCATCTCCAGAGATTTTTGCAATGCCCCTGGCTGACAAAGGATAATATCCAGAGCTTATAAATTCCTACAGCCAAATGGTAGGTAAAACCTAATCAAAAAGCGGATAGAGGATACGAGTAGATAGCTCACAGCAGAAGCAATCCAGTGAGCGCCTAAGCATTTAAAGGGATATGTGGGCTCTCTAGTAATCAGGTACATGAAAGTTAAAATGATGACTACTTCATACCACTCTAGTTGGCAAAATTTTAAAACATGGTGATACCTAGGGATGGTGAGAATACAGAGCCGTATGATCTTCATGCATGTGTGGACGGGAGTGACACTAGGTCCAGCCACTTTTGAGATTAAGCTGGGGCTATGTCAAGTAAAGTTGAAGAGGTTCATAATTTATGACAAGTAGTGCTGCTGTGGGTAAATAATGCAAAGAAGCTTTCTCTGCTATGTAAAAAGACAGCGTCCACTGCAGTGTTGTTTCTAACATAGAGAAATTGATAATCAGCAGGAAAGGGATGATGTGTGGTACGTTCCCACCTACGGTGGAAAGCGGTATAGCAGTGAGGATGAATGAAATAGAGCTGTGTGTGTGTCAAAACAGATGCAGCTCCCAAAAAGTGAAAAGTGCAACTCTCAACACAGTGCCATCCCTACAAACTTCAAATAGAGGCAGAAAAATGCTCGATATAATTTATGAATGTGTACATGTGTAGTTTATTTAAAATATACATAGTAACAATGAAGCAACAAATTCAGGATAGTGTTTGCCCCTGGGGAAGATGAGGATTAAGGTAAGGGCTGTAATTATCACCTGTCATCCTGTCATGTGTCATTTTATTTAAAAAATTTTTAATCAGAGGCCAGTATTGCAAAATATTAAGACTTGGCAAGCAGAGTGGCACATGGATGCTCCTATAATATCTGTAAATTTTATGCTTGAAATATTTACACACATAAACACACAGTGATGTCAGTTACTGCCAAGAGGCCACAGGAGACTCGTTGCGTTGGTGAATTTATTGCAGTCTAAGACTTGCTCCTCAGCTTTGGAAACCCAGAAAGTTTTTTTGTTTGTTTGTTTGTTTTTGTTTTTTTGCTTAGTTTGTTGCCGGCAAATCAAGACTGGATTTGTCTCTCAGGGGCAGACTCAAACTCAGTTTACAAATTGAATGTATCCAGAATGCCAATATGATAATTTGTAAATACATATCATAGCAATTGGGACTTTGGAAATACCGTGACCTTGCATGATCCCCACATTGTTTGCCCTTGAGATTTTCCCCAGGAACCTGAGTCACAGCCCAAATGCCTGCTCATAGACACACAGTTAGATGTAGCTGCTATGGAGACCAGCATTTCGGAATCCCATTGCCAGCAGATTTGCCCCTCTATGGGACTCTAGTCCTAATCAGAACACACAAGTCCCTTAGAAGGACTCCACTGGAAGTGCCTGCCAGCTTCAGGGAGGGACCGAACACACCTGCCCCTTAGCCCTGGATGCCCAGAAAGTGCCAGCAGAGGCTTGGCATTGTTTATAACTTTCCTTTTTTATTTTTGAAAGTGCCTCTTTTCCATGTCTTCCATGAATCTTGTCTTTGTATAGGCATAAACTAATGTTTACTTGTCAGTTAAGTTGTGTAGTATTTTCCTTACAAAATCTGAATTACAAGGGCATTTCAGGGAGATGGTGTGTATTCATCCAGTGAGTTTTCTTTCCCATGACCCTCTGTTTGGTCTTTGTGGCTATCTCATAAGAAGTGTGATCTTGCTTATGAGAATTGTGGCCACATCTTGTAGAGGTTCTTGAACTCTCTTTCTTAAAGAGGGTTTATTTACATGTGTTTCTCTATCTGCTCTCACCTTTTCATCTACTGAGTCCTTCTTGCAGGCCTAGGAACCCTTCTCCCTTTAACTGACAGTGTATTCTCTACTCGGAGCCGCTGCTGCGTGTGAACTTGGAAGGTGTCTCAGAGCCCGTCTCATCAGCTGCATCTCCAAGTTACTAGAGAGAACTCCACTCTACCCTCCATGTCCTGATGGCAGTCACCATTGACACACAGCTGCCAAATGCAAATTATAAGCCCCCATTTATTAAAGTGACCTTGTCAGTTTTCAGAGTCCTTTTTCACACATTTTTACTTGGTGTTCCCAATAATCAGGCAGTATTGTAAGGGCCATTTTCACAGA
Source organism: Cebus imitator (assembly GCF_001604975.1). Lineage (NCBI taxonomy): Eukaryota > Metazoa > Chordata > Mammalia > Primates > Cebidae > Cebus > Cebus imitator. The sequence continues at coordinate 11,329,391 of NW_016107357.1, forward strand.
TGAGGAGTGATGTTAGTGGTCTCACGTCACACAGTAACCAAGGTTACCACACCATGGGCCCTTTACAAAAACACTAGGCCACCTGGGGTGAGGGTGGGGCATGGCCTGGTGCGGGGTAGAGTAGGAAACTATTTCTGTATTCCTCCCCACCCCGTGAAACAGCCTTCTATGTTATTGGACAGAAGCTGTAGCTTCCCAGCCTGAAGAGCTTGCGTTTGGTTGTTTCATCAATTTCTTGATCAAGGCCAGGTATGATGTCTGCCCTAAAGGCAGATTGATTCTTCCACCCTGAGAGACTCACTAAAAAGTGTGGTGGTTTCAATTCACCAGTTTTCTCAGTTTCCAGCTAACCAAGAGTTCACATACTGAAAGCCATCTAATCTCAGAGAAATTTAAAGCTAAATAAAGCATTTTTAAAACAAATCTTTGCATGTCCAGTCATTTTTTAAGCCTCCATTTTACTGAACAGGAAGTTTGCAGAATGACCACGTTAGCCCCAGAGCCTTGGACCCTGAAGTGAACTTGAGCCTACAATGTCAGCCTGAAACCCCTCTCACTCTTCTCAGAGTCACACTGCTTCTAGCCAGCATCGTGTAGTAGAACAAAACGTACTGCACACTCTTCCTGCTGCCGACTTCAAATAAACTGCAGTTTCTACTCAATTCCCAAAGAAAGCTCAAGTATGAAAGTGCCCCTGGCAGCCAGCTCCCCTGTTGAGTGACTATATTGGGTGTTCTTTCACTAGCTCTGGAGTAGTGAAGACTGGCTGGCAGGGATATGGCTCTTTAAATACAAAATTTATTCTTTTTCTTTTTAAAGACATTCTTGAAGCGGACCCCACCTTCTTGGCTCAATGTAAGGACTTATTATCTAAATTCATATACATACACACACTCACTCTAACTCTGGGATGTAAAATATTTCTTAGTTTTTACTTTTTATCTCTCTTTGCCATAAAAATGGGATCCTTCTTAAGTTTCCTGAATGCCAGTTCCTAGCAAAACTTGATGTCTTATGAATATGTAGATGAATTTTAATAAAATGATATGAATGCAGCAGCCCTGCGTGTTCTGAAAAACGTTTCCCGAGCCCCCTGAGACTTCCAAACGCTCCTGGAAGATGAGGCTTCCTGCAGAGAAAAGGAAAACGAGAGAATAGGATGTGATTGGATCGGTTCCGTTTACTATGATTTAGCATGAAAAAATGCTGCCTTATGTCTCTTTTTAAATTTTCATATAGCTGCCTAAGCCCATGTTCAGTAAGTCATTCAGCCTCGGTCTGCTCAGCTCAGCAGTTCCCGCTGTGTTAAGTGGGACCTAATTGCAGAGGATAGCTGCCTCCTAATGTGGAGTCCTTATTTCATTAGCATTACAGATTGGGTTCTTGGGAATGACATTCTTTGGTAATTTGTTTACAGTTGAAGCCTTGCAGATTCTCACTTCCTTAATCTAAGAATCTGCTAATTCTTAAAATTGGAAAAAGAAAGAAAAGCCAGCCTATCAGTCTACTTGTCAGGAAAGGCTTAGCTGTCAGGAGCTCTAATGAGGTACGATATTAATTCCAGACTGCATTTTTCCCCCAAACAACAGAGAACCATCCCCACCCCAACAACTAGTATATTATGCAATTTCTCATGATTAATTAAAACAATAACTACAATAAACAAAAGAAGCCCATTTTGTGATTCTGACCTAATTGCTTTTTAATTGCACTGCTTTTCATGTTTATTTTCAGAGTTCTTTTCTCTGAAGTAGTCATGAGGGAAAATGAGTGTCTGCTGAACACTGTGTCTAAAGGTACAGCCATTCATGTGGAATTGCTGGTCATCATTTGGCAGCTGCTAGACTATCCTCTTCAGTTCTTAACTCCTTAAATGTTTTTAGTGATGGCTGAGTTCCAAATATATATATATATTTTAATATATCTCCTTTGTCTACTGCTTTCCCATTTGAGACAGACATTATACCTAATTTTGGGGGCAGATAATTCATGGCTCTGGTAAACCATGTTAAGAGCTACAGAGCAAATATTTTTTGATGTATTGGTCCCATGGAAGGTATAAGAGTGAAAGGAATGTTTCCCCTCCCCCTTTGAAGATTTGAATCTTTATATCAGCTAAAATAAACTGATAATAGACAGATTAACAGAAGAAAAGACACTCAAATTTATTAATCTGCAAATGTGCACAAGAGCCACACAAAATATGAGACTCAAAGAAGGGCCAGATGGCTGAAGCTTAAATACTGTCTTCATAGGGGAAGAGGTAAGTGAGGGATGTAGGCAATTTTAGAAGAGTAAATGATTTTTAGGAAAGAGTAAATGATTAGGACGGAAATGCAGACGATAGCCTGGAACAGATTCCTTCCCGGGTCTTGGGGAGGTGGCGACAAGTTATGGGAAGGTAAAGGGCAGGACTGCACTGTGAACAAAGGTTATTTTATCATGCAGATGAATCTCTCAGGTAACAACCTTTAGAAGAATAATTGAAAGAATAAGTGAAAAGTCTCTCCAGGAGTGGGGTCTTGGCGTGGGCTTTGTTTCTTCTACTATATGAGTTAATCTCTGGTTAATGCAGATTCCAGAGAGCGGGTCCAAGACAGTTGCACATCTTCTGGATGCACTTCCCACAGTTAGATCAGAGAACTTGAGAGAAAGTCCCTCTCTGTGCTTCTGAATGGAAGTTGGAGGGGGTGAGGAGAAGATCAGAGAGAGAGACCTTGGTCCTGAGGCTTATTTCTGAGGTCTGTGAATCTCCTTTTTTCAAAGTACTTAGCATGCCAAAGCAGCATAATTTGGGGTATCATTTTCTGAGCCCCAACAAAGATTTTCTGCTTCTTCAATGCTGGTGGCAGTGTGTTTCACTGCTAGAGTTGCAGGAACATGGTGCAGATGATAAATGCCAGCATGGAGGGAACTTTGGCATGGGACAAACAGGCCCCTCTTGGTGGCCCACAGGCAAGACTGCTCATCCTCACCACCACAGGGCATCAGACATCACCGCTTAAGAACTGTTTTTCTGAAGCCAAAGCCCCTTTTCCAAGCTGGTGTCAGTAGAACTACCAATTTAGTAACTCTGAATGCAGTCAAACGAGAATTCAAGTGTTTCCAGAAGTCCTCGCGGGCCATCAGTCCTGCCTAAGTGTGGTATTCTCTGGGAACATTGCTCTATACTAGGATGCTCTTCAAGTCAGTAGACCCTGCCTTGAAGGGTTCCTCTGGATGAATTCTGCTGAGCCCAGTAGCCTTTACTACTTATCTCTAGTGTATGATACTTTAGCATCTTCCACCTACAGCCATCAGAGTCTTATTTTTTAAAATGGCTATTCTGGCCGGACACAGCGGCTCAGAGAGGAGGCTGAGGTAGGAGGATTGCTTGAAGCTGGGAGTTTGAGACCAGCCTGGGCAACGTAGTGAGACCCCATCTCTATAAAAATTCAAAAAATTAGCTGGATGTGGTGGCACACCCGTAATCCCAGCTACTTGGGAGACTGAGGCAGGAGCATCACTTGGGCCCAGGGGATCAAGGCTGCAGGAAGCTATGAACATGCCACTGCACTCTAGTATGGGTGACAGCGTTGGACCCTGTCTCAAGAAAAAAGAAAAAGCTACTTACTGTTCTTCTAGTCTTGTATCTGCCTGTAGAGCTCAAATTTGAGAAGTGCCATATTGAAATCTGCCCCTGCTTTAGAGGTCTAGCCTCTGAATCAGCGTCTGTGCCGAGGTGATCCCAGGGTTGTTCACTACCACTCACAGGAAAAGGAGAGCTCAGGCAGGCTCAGGGTCCCATTGACTGTACCCTCACTCCACTTCACCACTGCCACTTGGGGTATTTGGGGATGGCCTTCCAGGGCGAGGGACATGCATCCCTGCTGCCCAGGGTAAGGGAAAACCACAGGTGGGTCCACTGTTGACGGTGAGAGCCAAGTTCCAAATACCACAGGAGTACCACATGCTTGTTGTAGGCAATGTAGAAAACAAGAAAAGAGCAGTGGCGCACATTTGGTTCTGCCCCTCAGAAATTACGACTGCAAATTGTGAAAAGCGCATCTCTAGAGGTGTATCTGCATGAAAGGAGACATGGGATTTCACTGTTTTTAAACACACTTTTTTTTTAACGTGTGAGAAAGATGTTCTCAATATGTTACTTTTTGCCGAAATCGTTCATCTCTCAGAACGTAACTCCGGTTGTGTTTTTCTGTTTCCTTATGTCCCGTTGGCAGTTCATCTCAGAACAGGCCAGGAACTTCCGCAGACAACAAGTTAATCACAGCATGTCCATCCCAGCGGGCTCGTCTGCTTGTTCTCTCAAGGGCTGAACAAGCTGTGGCTGCTCTGGGGGTCATTGTTCAGAGGACCATCTTTCTCTTTCTCCAGGTGTCAGCGGAAGCAGTGGCGGGTGGATCTGCCAGCCACCAGCGTGGTGATCACGTTTCACAATGAAGCCCGGTCGGCTCTGCTAAGGACCGTGGTCAGGTGAGGCCAGGATGGCACCTGTCAGCCAGCTGTTGCATCTTATGGGAGGCGTCCCCTGTCAGGGGTGTTAGACACTAGGTGTGCCCCAGGCACAGTCAGGCCAGGGCTGTCAATGGGGGCTGCAGACAGGGTCACCTGACTGCTCAGCACAGAGTGCAGTGGGTAGCTCCTCCAGCCAAGGATTAAGACCAAGATACGATAATTTCCTACCCCATGTTTTACCCCTAAAAGGCCTGTAAACTTTATTTTCTTGTCTTTTCTTAGCGTGCTCAAGAAAAGCCCACCCCATCTCATAAAAGAAATCATTTTGGTGGATGACTACAGCAATGATCGTGAGTATTGACACTGATTTCATCCCTGTATCTGGCTCTTCTCTGGGCACCAGCCTTCCTGTAGCGAGGGTGCTAAAGAGGTGTGAACAAGCCAGAAATCAGGCCCACAGACAGAAGAGGTCCCTCTGTGATGCCCCAAGGAGATGATCAGCCCTTAGGTGATTGAGAATGCTGTGGTTGAATGCAAAGCCCTTTATGAATTCCAGTTTCAAAATGCTCTGCTTCTTTTCTTTTCCTAGCTGAGGACGGAGCTCTCTTGGGGAAAATTGAGAAAGTGCGAGTTCTTAGAAATGATCGGCGAGAAGGTAAGACTCTTCTTACTTCTGTTCCAAAGCAGTTGAATTCTGATTCTTCCTGAGCCCAGTAATAACACAAAGAAGTGCCTGAGCTCAAAGAGAAATTAATTGTCTAGTTTTTTTGTCTGTCTCCCTCCATCAGAGCCACTTGGGAGACTTCTCTCAACAAACACAGGAAGGACATTAAAAGCTTGACTAATTGAAATTATTTACATATTAGAGCAAGAGTTCAAATTACATTTTGATTTATGTATTTAGAAAATTGGCTTCTTTCTTTCTTTCACAATCTAGGAAGTCTTATCAGTCCCTTGAGCACAAAAGTTTAGAAGAAAAACAAAGATTTAGCAATAAGAAGTTGAATGACTCCATGCTCCAGTCATCTGATAAAATAACTGGAATTCAAGTTTGACAGCCTGCTGAAGGTGAACCATCCAAAATGGGGAGAGAGTACTGCAATTATATGCTTATGTGATTTTGCAAATGCCAACCTCAGAAACTTCTGTCAGTCTTATCTGTGCTGGAGCTGAGCTCATGAAGACTATTTTATTGGCAGTTAGAAGACGCACTGTAAAGGAGGAAAGTATTACATTGGAGTGTCTGGAAAGGAAGCTCCGATCGCAATGTAATTAACATCCAGTATGTCAGTGCTGTTAGAGACCCTGATGGCTGGATTGTTAGCTCCTCTATGGTCAGGAGAAATCTTTCAGTGTAGGAAAATCACAGAGCTTTGGAACCCATGTCACATTTGCCATTTAAGGCTAACTGTTCATCCAGGAGTGGTGATTATATTCCTTGATCAATGCAAAACTCTTTCTTCTCATTACATATTCAGTCCAGCTGGAGTCAAGGAGTGAATTTTTTCTTACCAAGAATCTTATCAGCCAACACAGTGATTGAGTCTGTTAGAACAGCACCATATTTTAACCAGCTAGGGTCATCAGCCTAGACATTCAAGATACATGAACAGTGGGATAAGCCTTGCCTTCTAAACAAGGTCTGTTTGCCAGACTCACATCAGTCCACCAATCTTAGAATAAACCAAAAAAGGGGGCAATTTGCTGCCCCCAAGACAGCCTTCAATATAACTATGAATTTAAAACCAAAGTATCTGCCATCCCACTCCATCATCTGGCACAAGCTTTAAAAAAAAAAAAGAAATGGGGAAAGAGGAAAGAGAGAGCGTTGGCACTAATCACTAACTAGCCTTTTAATCTGTTAATATGGTGAAATACATTGGTTGATTTTCAGATGTTAAACCAGCTTTGCATTCCTAGAATAAGCCCCTTCCTTGATCATGATACAGTATCCTGGTAATATATTTTTTGTTAAGGATTTTTATACCTGTGTTTATGGGAAACATTGGTCTGTAATTTTCTGAAAATGTATTTTTTCAGTTTTGGCGTTAGGGTTTACTAGCCTTATAAAACAAGATAGAAAGTGTGTCCTTCTATTTTATTTTCTAGAAGAGTTTGTATAATATTTTAATTATTTCTTTTTTAAAATGCTTAATAGAATTAACCAATCTGGACCAGGAATTTTCTTTATGGAAAGATTTTTGATAACTAACTCAATCTTTTTAATGAATATAGGCCTAATTCAGATTTACTGTTTCTTTTTGTTTCTACTTTGGTAATTGTCTTTCAAGAAATTTTGTATTTCATCACAGTTTTTGTATTTATTGGCCCAAAGTTGTTTATGATATTACCTGTTTTTTACTGCTTGTAGGATTAGTATTACTATTTTATTGATTTTGGTAATTTATACCTTCTTCTTTTCTTCATCTGTCTGCTGTTTGTTTATCAGCTTAACTTTTAAAAGAACCAATATTTGGCTTTTGTGTTAGGGTTTTCTAAAGGGACAGAACCAACAGGATAGATGTATGTATAAACAGGTGTTTATTAAGGAGTACCGACTCACACAGTCACAAGGTGAAGTCCCACAGTAGGCCGTCTGCAAGCTGAGGAGCAAGGAAGCCAGTCCCAGTTCCAAACCCTCAAAAGCAGGGAAGCCGACAGTGCAGCCTTCAGTCTGTGGTTGAGTGTCCAAGAGTCCCAAAGCTGAAGAACTTGGAGTCCAATGTTCAAGGCCAGGAAGCATCCGGCACGGGAGAAAGATGTAGGCCGGGAGACTAAGCCGGTCCAGTCTCTCTGTGTTCTTCTGTCTGCTCTTATTCTGGCCATGCTGGCAGCTGATGAGATTGTGCCCACCTAAATTGAGGGTAGTTCATTTACATGTGGTGTAATCGTTGGTGGGTTGGGTTTGGGTCCACTCTTTGGCTGTTTGTTCTCTATTTGTAGCATGTGCATTTTGCTTTTTGTGACTGTGTTCCTACTTTCTTGCCTTCTTTTGGATTCATTGATTTGTTTTAGTGTTCCATTTTGAATTATTCTTGTAGGTTTTTAGCAATACTTTTTGTGTGTGTACGGCTACTCTGAGGATTACAACATGCAGCCCTAACTTATGACAGTCTGCTTGAGAGTCAACATCATACCACTTTAAATTTAAGAACTTGAGAATAGTTTAATCCCATTTCCATTTCCTTTCCTGTGTGTTATCGTTACCATGTTTCTCTTCTACATGCATCTTAAACCGTAAAATACAGTGTTACATTTTTGCTTCAAATAGTACCTGTTAAATAAAGAGAGGAATATATAGATATGTTAAACTTATCCTATTTTTCATTTTTAATATCTTCATTTCTTTCCATAGATTCAAGGTTTTTTCTAGTTTTTTTTTTTTCCTTTAACCTAAATAATTTTCTTTAGAATTTTTTCTCATAGGCAACACAATCTCAGCTTTTATCTGAAGAATTTTTGTTATTGGAGGCTATTTTCTCTGAGTGGAGTCTGAGTTGACCATTAATTTTTCGTCCAGCACTTTAAAGGTGTCATTCTAATGTCTTCTGGCCTCTGTTTTTCTGTTTAAAATGTAGTCATCATTCATACTGTTGTTCCTTTGTATGTTATGGTTCCTTTTCAGGGATCTGCATCTGTTTTTGTTTGTTTATTTGTTTAAAAGCAGTTTGACTATGATGTGCCTAGATTTAGTTTTCTTTATATTTATCCTGCTCCAAGTTTTCTGATGTAAATTGAATATATAAGATGATGTTTTCCACCGAGTTTGGGAAATTACTGGCCTTTTATTTTTTCACGTATTTTTTTTCTGACTCATTCAGGAGCATCAGTTGCACATATCTTATACCACTTGATACTGTCCCATAGATCACTAGATTTTTTTACCCTTAATTATTTTCTCTGTCCACCAGATGGATCTATTTGTGTTGTTCCATCTTCAAGTTCACTAATCATTCTGCCATTTCCATTTTGCTCTTAAGACCAGTCAGTGGATTTTTCATTTCAGATAACTTCATTTTTAAGTTCTGGAGTACCCATTTGATTCTTTTTTATAGTTTTTATTTTGTTGCTCAGATTCCTCACCCATTCACTCATTAAAATTATTGCCTTTGCATTATTAAACATATTTGTAATGGCTACTTTTAAATCCTCCTCTGCAATTCCAACATCTGGGTCATATCAGGGTGAATTTCTGATGATTTTTTTTTTCCTCTTTGGTCTGGTCCTCATTTTCCTATTTCTTCATATGTGTAGTGACTGTTTATTTTATAATGGACATTGTGGGTGACACGTTGTAGAAACACTGGATTATGTTATCTTTCTCTAAAGAGTATTGACCTTTGCTGTATTGGGCAGTTAAATTACCAGATGCTGCTGCTGAGATTCTGTAGGCTTGTTTTTGTACTTTGCTAGGATGAGTTTGTTTTTGTTGTTGTTGTTTGTTTTCTGAAATGGAGTTTTACGCTTGTTACCCAAGCTGGAGTCCAATGGCGCGATCTTGACTCACTACAAATTCCGCCTCCTGGGTTCAAGCGATTCTCTTGCCTCAGCCTCCTGAGTAGCTTGGATTACAGGCGCCCGCCACCACACCCAGCTAATTTTTTGTATTTTTAGTAGAAACGGGGTTTCACCATGTTAGCCAGGCTGGTCCCGAACTCTTGACCTCAAGTGATCCGCCCGCATCAGCCTCTCAAAGTGTTGGTATTACAGGCGTGAGCCACCGCGCCTGGCCACAAATACCATCACGATACATAATCTGTATTCCTATGTGTAGTCTTTCTGAAATTCCTGTAGAAGAACTGAGGTCTTTATGAAACACCTTGCACTTGGCAGGACTCAAATTCCAAACTTTGTTCTCTCTCCCATAGATAGCAGCTGAAACTCAGTTTTTTCTGCCTTCTAACTGTAGCTTTGCATGTTGGAGTCGGTGCCTGCATGGTTCAGGAGTCAGCCAAAGATTTACCAGGAGATTATTGCCAGATTTGGGGCCCACCTCCTTTCCAGGATCTCCTCCTTCAGTTTATAGATGCTAGAAGCTCTGAACTCTCTATCCTGTGACAACTCAAGCCAAAAAAGGCTGCATTGCAGTGGACTGGAGAGCAGCCTCATGGGAAACACCATATAAACATGGAGCTCAGTCAGTGTGATTTTCTTTTTTTAAAGGGTTGGATCCTATCTAGTTTCTGTCTGCTTCTGGCTTTCAAATTACTGCTTTTTATATTTTGCTTAGAGTTTATAATTGTATTGCAGCAAAGGTTTGCCCAATGCAAGTTGCTTTGCAGTTATCACAACTTGAAATCTTTAGTCTTTTTTCCTGTTCTAGCATGCAGCCACATGGGAATCACTGAAAATCCATTTTAACTGTGGAAAAAAGTACTTAGCAGACTTGTCCTCACAGGTTGTGAATAGTCACGTCATCTTCACATAGAAAGCCCAGCATATATAGCAAAAGCCATTTATGACCACATCTAGGGATAAATATATTATTATTTATTTTATTTTATTTTTGTTTTATTTTTTGAGACAGGGTCTTACTCTATCACCCAGGCTGGATTGCAGTGGCGCAATCATGGCTGCAGCCTCAACTTCCCGGACTCTAGTGATCCTCCCACCTCAGCCTCCTGAGTAGCTAGAATCACAGGCATAGGCACCAGGCTACCACCAGTGGCCAATTTTTGAAATACGCTATTTATGATGATACTTTGTATCGTAATGAAAATGCACATTATTAACAGATCACAAGTATATAAATTGTATAATTTGACCAATAGTATAACTAATTTTGTGTAAAAGGCAGATAGCAGAGCTTTCCAACTTATATTATTTGGCTCCTGATAAGCTGTAGAAGATGGAGATATTTGCAGCACTGTTACAAATACTATCACCACTGAAATCCAACACCATTGGCACTGGAAGTATCTGGGTGTCACCTTCCTCAACCCAGTTAGTTAGAAAACTGTTGCTGTGTCAGAGGAATGTAGTTTTAAAAGTTCCACATTAGCCAGGCGTGGTGGCTCACGACTGTAATCCCAGCACTTTGGGAGGCCAAGGCGGGCAGATCACCTGAGGTTGGGAGTTTGAGACCAGCCTGACCAACATGGAGAAACCCCATCTCTTTAAAAAAAAAAAAAAAAAAAAAAAGTTCCACGTTTTGTTACTTAATAAAGGAGACTTTGGTGATATAAAGCCCTTTCTCCGAAGACAATAGTAGAAGGTTGTCTTCCCAGTTATCCAGTGTAACTATTGAAATAAAAAGTTCTGACAGTAATCTGTCTTGGTAAACACAGGCCAATTTTAATCTCATCCACCAAGTTTGCAGTAACCTTTGTGCCCAGCAAGCAGGCTGCAGAGCTGTGAGCAGGGAGGCGTCGCCGGTGGGCTCTGGGGTGTACTGGCTCCAGGCTTCTCTCTCCTGACGTGGTTTCCAACTCGCCTCCACAGGCCTGATGCGCTCACGGGTTCGGGGGGCTGACGCTGCCCAAGCCAAGGTCCTGACCTTCCTGGACAGTCACTGCGAGTGTAATGAGCACTGGCTGGAGCCCCTCCTGGAGAGGGTGGCAGAGGTGAGGTGACAGGGCAGGGAAGGGGTCAGGGCCCAGGGGAGTCGTAACTCGGGGAGTGGGGCCTCAGGGCTGGTGGGACCTGGGCTTGCCTTCTGCAGTTTTCCTTGACCGAAAGAAAATGCCTTTGGGACATTGTAGAAAGACTGTTTTACTGGCTGTAGGAATGCATCAGTAAGAAGAACCATCAGTTGACAGGTAGGATGTGAGGATCAGCAGAGGCTGGTGAGAGCCTGATTAGTTCAAGGCAGTCCTTTTCATGGAAGCAACTTCCTTCCCAGCCTGCAGCTTTGCGAGTGCTTAGAACACTGCCCAGCATCTAGCAAATACCATCTCCTGCAGCTCTCAGAGTGGGACGTGCTGGGGAAGTTGTCCCCGGGGCCACCCCTCTGCTCTTAGTGAGTAGGGCAGGTTAGCCCAGTAGGCTTCCAGGCTTCTGTGGGAGACGGGGGGCTGCTGGGAAGCACACTGGGACCGGTAAGGTTGTCAAAGGGTGATCTTCAGCTACACTTCTGTACCTTCTGCCTTCTAGAAACATCATCGCTAATCTTACATTTGGCCTTTTGTCATTTCTCTTGCCTTCTGCTTGTTTTATTGACTTTTCTTTCCTTCCTACTAAGAAAGCACTTCCTTGGGGGCGATAAAGCAAACTTAATGAAAGGAAATAGAAAATGAACAAGTAGTTCTGCCTAAGCGTAGCAAGGATAGCTGATCAACTGTAAGTCATGGAATACTAAGTAACCACAAGCTGCTAGTAATTATGAAAGTCATATTCACTACCCTTTATCAAGTTTGAGTCACATACTAGGCCTTTTTTATACGTTACCTTTAATGCACTTGTTATCTCTATTTGACAGGTAAATGAGCTGGGGTTGAGGGAACTTTAATAATGCATGCACAATCTTACAGGCGGCAGAGCCAGGATTGCAAAGCCAGTTTCATTAAATCCCCATCTGAGCCCCTCTCTTAACACATATGCACACGGCTATATCAAAGAACCACCCATCCTGGAATCCCCACCCACCTCAACCCCACAACTTCTTGCTCTCCCAGGCTGCACTCCACCAGGCTGTCTCATAGAGAAGCGGAGTCAAAACCAAAGCTGCCATCACAGTGTTTGAGTGTGCGAAGGCCACCCAGCTCTGTGGGCAGATTGTCAGAACTATTTCGAACAACGACTCCTAAATTAAGGAGAGAAAATCCCGAGCCTATTAATGTTCAGTAAATCTAGCCTTATGAAACAAAATGTAAAGTAGATTATATTCTTTAACTCCTACATTTAGACCCAGTCTGAGCCAGGCAAGGAAAATTGTATTCCTCTCTGCCCTCAATGCACTACACAGGTTACTTTTCCCTGTAAACTTGCCCTTGGGTGTTTTGGAGCTTTGCAGTGTTCACATGTTCCTAATCAGCATGTTCCTTCATGTGTTCCTCTGATGTGGTATGTTCTTAGCTCTGCTGATTATGTTACTAAGTTATTTTTCTAAGCCTTTTTTCTGGCTAAAAGCGTTCTGTAAGTGGCTCAAGAAAAACACTTGCTCTTTGGTTAACTGTCAGCATGGGGTATAGTCCAGGGTCTCTCACCAGCATCCGTCATTTGAATTTAAAGAGGTTAGAGACGTTAAAAGGCCTTATGTTCACAAACTCTTACCACAACAATGACAATGTTGTGGCATAAAGAAATGGCTCCGTCTAAGGAAAAAAAAAATTTTTTTGGTAGAATCACAGATAAGGCAAACTTAGAATTTGGAAATCTCTAGTTAATTTGGTTAACTTTCTGCTGTAATAATACTGATACTTACCATATCTCACACACACACACCCACATATATCCATAGAAATATATTCCTAATTTTGGTGTATGGGCATCTTAGCAGTGATTCCGTTCCTGAGGTTTGCTGCAGCTCACAAATCACTGATGATATTTGGGAAAATACAAAAGGGCCCTTGGGACACAACAGCATAGTTTTTGCTTTTAGCTGGGTGAACTGATGCTGCCTGTCCCATAACCATGGGTGTCTCCACTCCTAGAGTGACTCCTGCTGTGCACTACTCCTGATCTCCTCCCTGCCTCCCAGCAGACCACAGCACAGCTGCAGTGGCCAAGAGCAAGACCTTCTGGGTCTGGGTGGGGAGGCTGGGTTCTCGTGGGCCTAGGGAAGTAGGTGGTGAGGGCCAGTCGGGTTTGCCCTGTGCCAGCCTAACACTGATGCCTTCTGTGGTTGGGCGAGTTTTTTGTTTGCTGGGATTTTGATAACTACTCCTTCTTCTCTTTGTTTGTATTTTAGGACAGGACTCGGGTTGTGTCCCCCATCATCGATGTCATTAATATGGACAACTTTCAGTACGTGGGGGCATCTGCCGACTTGAAGGGCGGTAGGTGTCCATCATGTTGCCCCTGCCTAGCTCATCCCATCTCTGCCAGCATCTGATCCCCACTCCCTCTCATTGTTAGGAATGACAGCGACAACAGTGTTCACGCCATAGGGTGTGTTCCGAGTGAAAAGTGCCTGTGTGCTTAACAAATAGGACTTCATAAAGAGAAAAAAATAGTCTTGCTCCCTTAAAGAGCTTCCTAGGTTTCCCTTTCTCCTCTTATCTGCTTGACCTTCTGTTGCTTTTGCAAGCCATATGGTTCCATGAACAGCTATGGCGTCCGTTGTGATCAGAGATGATAAAGCTCTCCTTGCAGAGGTCTGGGCTAAGAAGTTTCATGGATCTGAGGCTTTGTGGGGTTCAGGGGGCTGGAGCCTGTCTTTGCCTTCTCTGCTCACCCAGGCTGTGTCTCTGACCGCCTGGTCTCTTGCTGGTTGCTCAGATGGAGACCTGTGTCATCGTCAGCCCTCTCTCCCTCACCAAGCCCACACATGACCCCATTCTGCTGATTCGGCACCTGGCATGTGTCTTGGTTTCTGACCTCACTTTCCTAGCCCAACACACCTGTGCCTACTTCACTCTGGTCCCCTTTCATCAGAATGACCACACCAGTTTCCTGTATGTCCTCACAGCACCTGCCCTGGATCCCCAAGAGTAGTTCGTCTCTTTACTTACTCTTTTAAAAATTATCGAAGGCCTCAAAGAGGTTTCATCTGTGTGGGCCATGTGTATCAACATTTTCTGTGTTAGACATAAACCCGAGAACTTGTTAAAACACAAAATGAAACAAGTACAGGTATTGATCAACTTAGGACCTATGCAATTTACGACCATTCGACTTTACGACCACAATCGCTAGCCATGACTGCTCCGCGTCTGGCAGCGCAAATGTTGCCCAGCTGGGCTTACAACAGTGCGGACCAGCTTCCGGCAGCACTACCATCTCCACGTGCATATAGCCTACTCAACTTACGAACAAATTGTGTTACGACCGGTCTGTCGGAACCAATTGTGGTCGTAAGTTGAGCACTAGCTGTACATATTCCCGTTCTCCGTCAGCCTGGAGCCCCCAGAAAATACCACCTAGATTCTGATTGAATAGGATGGAAAGACACATGTGAAGTTTTGTCTTGCATAAACATGATAGCACCAGGGGCTCCTGGACTGTGCCGGAAAACTGCCGATCACATGAAAATGCTCCATGGCCAGGAGTCACACCACCTCACTCTGTAAGGAATCGGTTAGGTTGCACCTGGCTCTTACTCATTGTCCCTGTGTTCCAGGATGGGTGAGTGGAGGGGGTGACCTGTGCCCCAAGGGGCTCTGCTATAGCCCGCTAATAAAGGTTTCACTCTCTGAAACTCAGCAAGTTGGAAGCCTCACCTATAAGAACTCAGCTGAGAACCAAGAAGTCAGCCGAGGCTGTGCTAAGCTGTTAAACAATGTCAGTCTTTGCCTTATGCTTTTGCAATTCACTAGAAAGTAAACCAGTGGCCTTCTCCCAGGTCTGTTGATTGTTTACATGTGAAATCAGAGAACCCTTTTGCAGCTGTTGGGTACCCTCATTCACCTTAAGAGCATTTTATGAAATTCCTTTAGAAAAAAGAATCAAGGGTGGCATTCTTAGCAGATCTTTATTCTGCTATAGCATCTCTCTTTGGACCAAATTAATAAAACAAATAATAAGATAATAGTAAACATAAAAAAAATAAAGGAAAGATTTTGTCAGACAACCCTTAACCTTCTCTGTGTAAATAAGGTTTCTTTCCTACCTCCTAACATTCTTAGCTGATTAGAAGGTAGACTGTTCTAGATAGACACTGGGCAGAGGGTCAACTGACAGTCTAACATCAAAAAAGAAGATAGTAAAACTGTAAAAGTGGGCCTTGGCCAGGTGCAGTGGCTCACGCCTATAATCCCAACACTGTGGGGAGGCCAAGGTGGGAGGATCACTTGAGTTCAAGATCAGCCTGGGCAACATAACAAGACTCTTGACTCTATGAAAAAAAATTAGCTGGGTGTGGTGGAGCCACTCAGGAGGCTGAGGTGGGAGGATCACTTGAGCCTGGGAGGTAAAGGCTGCATGAGCCAAGATCACATCACTGCACTCAAGCCTGGGAGACAGAGTGAGACCTTGTTTATTCACACACACATACTTACATACGCAAACAAGCCTTAACCCCAGGAGACAGATACTTGGATTCAGCCATGGTCCTAGACATTGTGGCCTTTGGCCCCACCTGCCTCTCACAGGCCTGGTCATCGTGGACAGGCCATTTTGCCTCTGCTCCTCAGCTTCCCCATCTGGGAAACGGGATGATGATTGTGCTGGCTACACAGGGCATAATGGAATGAGACATCAGTGGGAGGGTGGGCATGTTGGGAGGACTGTACCTAAGGTGGGAAACATAAAATTCAGGAAAGATTTCCAATAAATGGTAAGAAGTAAATGGGGACATTTAAAAGGATGGATCCTTAGATAGCCAGAAATGTTGTATTTCCCCAAGTATTGGAAGAGCTGAGATCTCCCAGGCTCTATTTCTCCCAAAGCAGCTGCATATGTCTGAGCAGGGGCAGGAAGGAACAGCGAGGTGCTCTGTGAGGGCACAGGACTTCTGAGTCAGAGGAATGAGGCCACATTCACCCTAAGAGCATTTTATGAAATTCCTTTAGAAAAAAAAAATGAAGGATGGCATTTCTAGCAGATCTTTAATCTGCTATAGCCTTTCTCTTTGGACCAAATTAATAAAATAAATAACAAGATAATAATAAACATAAAAAAATAAGGCAAAGGTTATGTAAGTCAATCCTTAACCTTCTGTAATGGTGAAACAGCCAGGACATTGTTTTTCTGGTTTGCCTTCATTGCCTTTGAGGCACCATGATAGAGCCAGCTCAGGAGCCTGTGTGGGTCTCCTTCATGCATTCCTGTCCCAACTGCCTGGACCCCTGTCCATTTCCCTCTCTCTCTGCCTGAGCCCCCTCTACCGTGCAGTGAGAAAGCTGGGAGACCTCTTTGTCCAGAGCCATAAATTCTTGGCCAGCCCAGGACACTCAGAGATCCCCACCTGCCATCCTTCAGTCACTGGGGCTATCAGGGTGAACAGACTATAAATTCAAAGCATGCAGGCAAATCCAAACTTGGGCATTGCAAAAGCTCTGTTGACAAAAAGCCTGATGGCAGAGAGCTTAGGAGGCGCAGGATTGAAAGACACATGGCCCTAAGTCATTAGGTTTGGCTGTCAGGCTCTTGGAATTGGAAATGCAGCACTATGGGCCGTGTGTTTGCCGAGAAGTGGCCTCCCGATGCGCCAGGACAGCTCAGCGGGTGGGGCCTGCTGGCCTCCAAGAGGCACTCTGCGTGTGACCCTGGGTGCGAGGGCGAGACCTGAGGCCCTGCAGATGCCCAAAACCAAGTCCAGATACAAGGTCCAGGCTCTTCCATCCTTGGTGGTCTGTGGACTGCAGAAATGAAATGCAACAGGTGCCAACTATATCAGAAATTGAAGCTGATTTGCCCAGCTTGCCAACTTCCACTGGCTCATTTTCACTTCAAGTTTTCACGTTCCCACCATGTTCCCGCTCCACTCTTGCTGCAAATACAGTCTGAAGTTTGCAGGCTCAGGGAACTGACAGAGCCTCGTTCCCTCCCCAGCATTCGCTTTCCATGGGGCAGTGCTGGAGGTGCGATGGCTTGATTTTCATATTGGGTGCTTTCTTCCTCACAACCTTACAGCCTTTGGACATGCCCTGGTTATCGCCTCACAGACCCCAGTTCTCTCCCCATTTTGCATTTGTTCTTAGATATTTCAATATCAGAAAAGCCTGACTCACATTTTCTTTAGGGAGGGGTGGAGAGAAGATTCAGTGTTCACCCTCCCTGCCTGCCTCTCTCTCCCAACTACACCCACGCCCCCGTCCCCTTCTCTCTCCTCCGCACCTTTTTTTTTTTTGGCTTTGTTTTGGTTTTCATTGAGTTCTGTCCAAACATCGAATATTTTTAAGCTGTGAAGGATGGGAGTGTCTGGAGGAAGTGGCCAGTCNGTCCTGACCTTCCTGGACAGTCACTGCGAGTGTAATGAGCACTGGCTGGAGCCCCTCCTGGAGAGGGTGGCAGAGGTGAGGTGACAGGGCAGGGAGGGGATCATGGCCCAGGGGAGTCGTAACTCGGGGAGTGGGGCCTCAGGGCTGGTGGGACCTGGGCTTGCCTTCTGCAGTTTTCCTTGACCGAAAGAAAATGCCTTTGGGACATTGTAGAAAGACTGTTTTACTGGCTGTAGGAATGCATCAGTAAGAAGAACCATCAGTTGACAGGTAGGATGTGAGGATCAGCAGAGGCTGGTGAGAGCCTGATTAGTTCAAGGCAGTCCTTTTCATGGAAGCAACTTCCTTCCCAGCCTGCAGCTTTGCGAGTGCTTAGAACACTGCCCAGCATCTAGCAAATACCATCTCCTGCAGCTCTCAGAGTGGGACGTGCTGGGGAAGTTGTCCCCGGGGCCACCCCTCTGCTCTTAGTGAGTAGGGCAGGTTAGCCCAGTAGGCTTCCAGGCTTCTGTGGGAGACGGGGGGCTGCTGGGAAGCACACTGGGACCGGTAAGGTTGTCAAAGGGTGATCTTCAGCTACACTTCTGTACCTTCTGCCTTCTAGAAACATCATCGCTAATCTTACATTTGGCCTTTTGTCATTTCTCTTGCCTTCTGCTTGTTTTATTGACTTTTCTTTCCTTCCTACTAAGAAAGCACTTCCTTGGGGGCGATAAAGCAAACTTAATGAAAGGAAATAGAAAATGAACAAGTAGTTCTGCCTAAGCGTAGCAAGGATAGCTGATCAACTGTAAGTCATGGAATACTAAGTAACCACAAGCTGCTAGTAATTATGAAAGTCATATTCACTACCCTTTATCAAGTTTGAGTCACATACTAGGCCTTTTTTATACGTTACCTTTAATGCACTTGTTATCTCTATTTGACAGGTAAATGAGCTGGGGTTGAGGGAACTTTAATAATGCATGCACAATCTTACAGGCGGCAGAGCCAGGATTGCAAAGCCAGTTTCATTAAATCCCCATCTGAGCCCCTCTCTTAACACATATGCACACGGCTATATCAAAGAACCACCCATCCTGGAATCCCCACCCACCTCAACCCCACAACTTCTTGCTCTCCCAGGCTGCACTCCACCAGGCTGTCTCATAGAGAAGCGGAGTCAAAACCAAAGCTGCCATCACAGTGTTTGAGTGTGCGAAGGCCACCCAGCTCTGTGGGCAGATTGTCAGAACTATTTCGAACAACGACTCCTAAATTAAGGAGAGAAAATCCCGAGCCTATTAATGTTCAGTAAATCTAGCCTTATGAAACAAAATGTAAAGTAGATTATATTCTTTAACTCCTACATTTAGACCCAGTCTGAGCCAGGCAAGGAAAATTGTATTCCTCTCTGCCCTCAATGCACTACACAGGTTACTTTTCCCTGTAAACTTGCCCTTGGGTGTTTTGGAGCTTTGCAGTGTTCACATGTTCCTAATCAGCATGTTCCTTCATGTGTTCCTCTGATGTGGTATGTTCTTAGCTCTGCTGATTATGTTACTAAGTTATTTTTCTAAGCCTTTTTTCTGGCTAAAAGCGTTCTGTAAGTGGCTCAAGAAAAACACTTGCTCTTTGGTTAACTGTCAGCATGGGGTATAGTCCAGGGTCTCTCACCAGCATCCGTCATTTGAATTTAAAGAGGTTAGAGACGTTAAAAGGCCTTATGTTCACAAACTCTTACCACAACAATGACAATGTTGTGGCATAAAGAAATGGCTCCGTCTAAGGAAAAAAAAAATTTTTTTGGTAGAATCACAGATAAGGCAAACTTAGAATTTGGAAATCTCTAGTTAATTTGGTTAACTTTCTGCTGTAATAATACTGATACTTACCATATCTCACACACACACACCCACATATATCCATAGAAATATATTCCTAATTTTGGTGTATGGGCATCTTAGCAGTGATTCCGTTCCTGAGGTTTGCTGCAGCTCACAAATCACTGATGATATTTGGGAAAATACAAAAGGGCCCTTGGGACACAACAGCATAGTTTTTGCTTTTAGCTGGGTGAACTGATGCTGCCTGTCCCATAACCATGGGTGTCTCCACTCCTAGAGTGACTCCTGCTGTGCACTACTCCTGATCTCCTCCCTGCCTCCCAGCAGACCACAGCACAGCTGCAGTGGCCAAGAGCAAGACCTTCTGGGTCTGGGTGGGGAGGCTGGGTTCTCGTGGGCCTAGGGAAGTAGGTGGTGAGGGCCAGTCGGGTTTGCCCTGTGCCAGCCTAACACTGATGCCTTCTGTGGTTGGGCGAGTTTTTTGTTTGCTGGGATTTTGATAACTACTCCTTCTTCTCTTTGTTTGTATTTTAGGACAGGACTCGGGTTGTGTCCCCCATCATCGATGTCATTAATATGGACAACTTTCAGTACGTGGGGGCATCTGCCGACTTGAAGGGCGGTAGGTGTCCATCATGTTGCCCCTGCCTAGCTCATCCCATCTCTGCCAGCATCTGATCCCCACTCCCTCTCATTGTTAGGAATGACAGCGACAACAGTGTTCACGCCATAGGGTGTGTTCCGAGTGAAAAGTGCCTGTGTGCTTAACAAATAGGACTTCATAAAGAGAAAAAAATAGTCTTGCTCCCTTAAAGAGCTTCCTAGGTTTCCCTTTCTCCTCTTATCTGCTTGACCTTCTGTTGCTTTTGCAAGCCATATGGTTCCATGAACAGCTATGGCGTCCGTTGTGATCAGAGATGATAAAGCTCTCCTTGCAGAGGTCTGGGCTAAGAAGTTTCATGGATCTGAGGCTTTGTGGGGTTCAGGGGGCTGGAGCCTGTCTTTGCCTTCTCTGCTCACCCAGGCTGTGTCTCTGACCGCCTGGTCTCTTGCTGGTTGCTCAGATGGAGACCTGTGTCATCGTCAGCCCTCTCTCCCTCACCAAGCCCACACATGACCCCATTCTGCTGATTCGGCACCTGGCATGTGTCTTGGTTTCTGACCTCACTTTCCTAGCCCAACACACCTGTGCCTACTTCACTCTGGTCCCCTTTCATCAGAATGACCACACCAGTTTCCTGTATGTCCTCACAGCACCTGCCCTGGATCCCCAAGAGTAGTTCGTCTCTTTACTTACTCTTTTAAAAATTATCGAAGGCCTCAAAGAGGTTTCATCTGTGTGGGCCATGTGTATCAACATTTTCTGTGTTAGACATAAACCCGAGAACTTGTTAAAACACAAAATGAAACAAGTACAGGTATTGATCAACTTAGGACCTATGCAATTTACGACCATTCGACTTTACGACCACAATCGCTAGCCATGACTGCTCCGCGTCTGGCAGCGCAAATGTTGCCCAGCTGGGCTTACAACAGTGCGGACCAGCTTCCGGCAGCACTACCATCTCCACGTGCATATAGCCTACTCAACTTACGAACAAATTGTGTTACGACCGGTCTGTCGGAACCAATTGTGGTCGTAAGTTGAGCACTAGCTGTACATATTCCCGTTCTCCGTCAGCCTGGAGCCCCCAGAAAATACCACCTAGATTCTGATTGAATAGGATGGAAAGACACATGTGAAGTTTTGTCTTGCATAAACATGATAGCACCAGGGGCTCCTGGACTGTGCCGGAAAACTGCCGATCACATGAAAATGCTCCATGGCCAGGAGTCACACCACCTCACTCTGTAAGGAATCGGTTAGGTTGCACCTGGCTCTTACTCATTGTCCCTGTGTTCCAGGATGGGTGAGTGGAGGGGGTGACCTGTGCCCCAAGGGGCTCTGCTATAGCCCGCTAATAAAGGTTTCACTCTCTGAAACTCAGCAAGTTGGAAGCCTCACCTATAAGAACTCAGCTGAGAACCAAGAAGTCAGCCGAGGCTGTGCTAAGCTGTTAAACAATGTCAGTCTTTGCCTTATGCTTTTGCAATTCACTAGAAAGTAAACCAGTGGCCTTCTCCCAGGTCTGTTGATTGTTTACATGTGAAATCAGAGAACCCTTTTGCAGCTGTTGGGTACCCTCATTCACCTTAAGAGCATTTTATGAAATTCCTTTAGAAAAAAGAATCAAGGGTGGCATTCTTAGCAGATCTTTATTCTGCTATAGCATCTCTCTTTGGACCAAATTAATAAAACAAATAATAAGATAATAGTAAACATAAAAAAAATAAAGGAAAGATTTTGTCAGACAACCCTTAACCTTCTCTGTGTAAATAAGGTTTCTTTCCTACCTCCTAACATTCTTAGCTGATTAGAAGGTAGACTGTTCTAGATAGACACTGGGCAGAGGGTCAACTGACAGTCTAACATCAAAAAAGAAGATAGTAAAACTGTAAAAGTGGGCCTTGGCCAGGTGCAGTGGCTCACGCCTATAATCCCAACACTGTGGGGAGGCCAAGGTGGGAGGATCACTTGAGTTCAAGATCAGCCTGGGCAACATAACAAGACTCTTGACTCTATGAAAAAAAATTAGCTGGGTGTGGTGGAGCCACTCAGGAGGCTGAGGTGGGAGGATCACTTGAGCCTGGGAGGTAAAGGCTGCATGAGCCAAGATCACATCACTGCACTCAAGCCTGGGAGACAGAGTGAGACCTTGTTTATTCACACACACATACTTACATACGCAAACAAGCCTTAACCCCAGGAGACAGATACTTGGATTCAGCCATGGTCCTAGACATTGTGGCCTTTGGCCCCACCTGCCTCTCACAGGCCTGGTCATCGTGGACAGGCCATTTTGCCTCTGCTCCTCAGCTTCCCCATCTGGGAAACGGGATGATGATTGTGCTGGCTACACAGGGCATAATGGAATGAGACATCAGTGGGAGGGTGGGCATGTTGGGAGGACTGTACCTAAGGTGGGAAACATAAAATTCAGGAAAGATTTCCAATAAATGGTAAGAAGTAAATGGGGACATTTAAAAGGATGGATCCTTAGATAGCCAGAAATGTTGTATTTCCCCAAGTATTGGAAGAGCTGAGATCTCCCAGGCTCTATTTCTCCCAAAGCAGCTGCATATGTCTGAGCAGGGGCAGGAAGGAACAGCGAGGTGCTCTGTGAGGGCACAGGACTTCTGAGTCAGAGGAATGAGGCCACATTCACCCTAAGAGCATTTTATGAAATTCCTTTAGAAAAAAAAAATGAAGGATGGCATTTCTAGCAGATCTTTAATCTGCTATAGCCTTTCTCTTTGGACCAAATTAATAAAATAAATAACAAGATAATAATAAACATAAAAAAATAAGGCAAAGGTTATGTAAGTCAATCCTTAACCTTCTGTAATGGTGAAACAGCCAGGACATTGTTTTTCTGGTTTGCCTTCATTGCCTTTGAGGCACCATGATAGAGCCAGCTCAGGAGCCTGTGTGGGTCTCCTTCATGCATTCCTGTCCCAACTGCCTGGACCCCTGTCCATTTCCCTCTCTCTCTGCCTGAGCCCCCTCTACCGTGCAGTGAGAAAGCTGGGAGACCTCTTTGTCCAGAGCCATAAATTCTTGGCCAGCCCAGGACACTCAGAGATCCCCACCTGCCATCCTTCAGTCACTGGGGCTATCAGGGTGAACAGACTATAAATTCAAAGCATGCAGGCAAATCCAAACTTGGGCATTGCAAAAGCTCTGTTGACAAAAAGCCTGATGGCAGAGAGCTTAGGAGGCGCAGGATTGAAAGACACATGGCCCTAAGTCATTAGGTTTGGCTGTCAGGCTCTTGGAATTGGAAATGCAGCACTATGGGCCGTGTGTTTGCCGAGAAGTGGCCTCCCGATGCGCCAGGACAGCTCAGCGGGTGGGGCCTGCTGGCCTCCAAGAGGCACTCTGCGTGTGACCCTGGGTGCGAGGGCGAGACCTGAGGCCCTGCAGATGCCCAAAACCAAGTCCAGATACAAGGTCCAGGCTCTTCCATCCTTGGTGGTCTGTGGACTGCAGAAATGAAATGCAACAGGTGCCAACTATATCAGAAATTGAAGCTGATTTGCCCAGCTTGCCAACTTCCACTGGCTCATTTTCACTTCAAGTTTTCACGTTCCCACCATGTTCCCGCTCCACTCTTGCTGCAAATACAGTCTGAAGTTTGCAGGCTCAGGGAACTGACAGAGCCTCGTTCCCTCCCCAGCATTCGCTTTCCATGGGGCAGTGCTGGAGGTGCGATGGCTTGATTTTCATATTGGGTGCTTTCTTCCTCACAACCTTACAGCCTTTGGACATGCCCTGGTTATCGCCTCACAGACCCCAGTTCTCTCCCCATTTTGCATTTGTTCTTAGATATTTCAATATCAGAAAAGCCTGACTCACATTTTCTTTAGGGAGGGGTGGAGAGAAGATTCAGTGTTCACCCTCCCTGCCTGCCTCTCTCTCCCAACTACACCCACGCCCCCGTCCCCTTCTCTCTCCTCCGCACCTTTTTTTTTTTTGGCTTTGTTTTGGTTTTCATTGAGTTCTGTCCAAACATCGAATATTTTTAAGCTGTGAAGGATGGGAGTGTCTGGAGGAAGTGGCCAGTCTCTTGTCAACACCCTGTTTCTTTTCCTTGCTGGCAGGTTTTGATTGGAACTTGGTATTCAAGTGGGATTATATGACGCCTGAGCAGAGAAGGTCCCGGCAGGGGAACCCAGTCGCCCCTATAAAGTAAGTGCCAGCATCCTTCAGGGTGCCCCTCCCAGATGAGACTCCAGGTTCCGGCTTCTTTGCTGGGCCTGTGCCACCTGGAGACCCGGTGGGGCTGTTCACCTCCTGCCCTCCCGTTTCCCTTCATCTTAGCTCAGAGATGCGCACCTTCTACCAGGCCATAGAATAAAGTTCTTGGAGATTTCTTTTCCACAGTCAAAGTCTCACATACGTTTATAAGGCATGTCTGCTATGTCTGTGCGTTCCTGTATGTTGATAACATAGAGCGTTTCCATAGCTGAGTGGGGTCCCCAAGCCCAGGGAAGGGGGCTTGGTGGGCAGCAGGAGACTGACTGCAGAGGGGGGAACCCGTGCTCATGAAGCCCATGCTTTTAGATTCCCAGGCCAGGCAGTAGGCTTCATGGTTGAGAGTCAGGATGCCCTCTCTAGCTGGTGAGAGAACAGGGCCACCTATTGCAAGTCAGCACACGGTTAAGGGAGATGGCATCCACAGAGCACTTACTGCTGAAATACACTTGCTGACATTTAGCCAGCATCTGCAGTGTGCTGTACACCTTCCCAGTGCTTTACACTGAATTCACAGAGCATCTTTTCTGGGAACAAAATAGGGAGTTCAGTGTACATCTGTTGCCAGCCCATTCCTGGGGTGATGAAGTGAGGAGCATGGTGAATTTCCTTGTAGAAGGTAGAGCCTCGTCTGTGATAGTGATGATGAGAGCTGAAGCTAGGGAGCATTTCCTAAGCGTGCTAAGGGCTTTATGCCCGTGATTATTTGTAATCCTAGTAGCTACCCTGTAAAGAAACTGACGCACAGAAAGGCCAAGTTCTTTGCCTATGGCAGCATGTCAGTGAGTGATCCAGCCCCAGCAGTCACGCCTGCATAGGGGAGGCTCAGTCCAGCCCCTGGCACTGTGGGAACATCCAGGCGGACCAGTGGGCGAGGCATTTGAAGGCAGCAGAGGTGAAGCCGAGACAGAGGCACCCTGGGCACTGAGCGGAAAACAGTAGCAGTGTGGCTGTTCTGAAATCAGCTTATTGTAAGGGAATCAGGGCTTGGCCTTGGTGCAAGGGTGCTGGCAATCTAACCTTGACTTTGCCCTCTCCTCCCACCCCCCTCTTCTTTCTGCCCCTTTAGAACCCCCATGATTGCTGGTGGGCTGTTTGTGATGGATAAGTTCTATTTTGAAGAATTGGGGAAGTACGACATGATGATGGATGTGTGGGGAGGAGAGAACCTAGGTATGTACAAGCCTCAAATCTCAGGACAGAGAAGTGCCTCCACTCTGCAAAAGGCAGAGTGCCAATTGGAAACAAAATTTAAAAGGCTTCAGAGTGACCATTCACTGGGCTTACTCGACCCTTGCAAACACATATATAACGTCCCCTTTGCTCTTGAAAGTCTCTTGGGTTGGGTGTTAAAATGTGCCTCCCTAAGTTAGAGTGGAGGATGCTAGAAAACAGATAGTCTTTGAAGGGAAATGCAAACCCTTTCAAGTCATCTGAACCCAAGCATTTGGAATGCAGGCTTGCAAAAACAGAGGGAAACAGTCCAGGAGCTAGGATTCATGCTTAGTGGTGGAGAGTGGAAAATGAACCCCGAGGGCTGGTGGGATTGATCGAATTGAAATCATGAAAATCCGATGGGGCAGGGAGGCCTTGGCACTTAATCCCTTCTTGACTACCTTTGTGAATGGTTCTCAACCCCATGCAAATAATTTTTACCTGGGTTAGGGCACAGTGAAATTTTACACGTTGTGGCCTACATTGGTAGCCTTATGTTTACTGCATAAAAGATGAAAAGATTTGGTTTTTTTTTTTTTAGGATTTGGGGTGGCGGAGTTCTTGTGTTTTGCTTGTTTCAATTAAAGCCCTTTGTTTCAAATGCTTGGCATTCTGAACGAATTCTCCTGGGCCATTGAGTGTTGCTAACGTACATTAGTCCTTGGGTGAGTGTACCCTGGAGGACATGGGACAACGAAAGAGGAAAAACAGGCCACTCATTTTAGTAGTTTTTACTGTAATAGAGACTTCGAAAGCTTTTGTTACTTTAAAAGACTAGCCTAACCTGTTGTTTTTCCATTGTTTTATAACATTAAAGTCAGTGATAACATCTCATCTTTGAGGATTTCTTTGCCTTGGTTTGATGTTGAAGCTTCTTTAGGCTCAATAACTATACGGTGCGAGTGGAGGGACCATGGATCAAACTACTTTTGGTTTTTTTTGTTTTTTTTTTTTTTTTATGGTACATTAACCTCTAGGGAAAGCTTGAGTTCAAGTCATTTGAGTACAAAACGCTTCAGAATTGTTAACCCTCTAAGGAGAGTTCTGAGTCACCCTGTTCCATGGGTATCCCCTAATGGTTTAGTGGAAATCCAGCTGGCCACGGTCGCCCAGCAGGGCAGCTTATCACTTAGGTGGCCGTTTCTCAAAAACTGTGTGGTTTTCAGAAGTGTGCATACTATTACCTGAAAGCATGGATTAGGCAAATGAGACATCAGCCAGCATTCTGAGTCATCACGTAGGAAGAGTGTTGATGTACATATCTAAGGAGGCATTCACCCAGAGATTGGAGGGGAGGATTTGTTTTAAGGAGCTGGTTTATTGTGGTTTGATGTTTGTATTTATGATGTAGCTGTGCCTAGGAGGTTCTAGGGCCTGAGTCGTTCAGGTTGGGGTGAAGATGAACCCTGCAAGGAGAAGCACCTCTCTGCCCAGCAAGGCTGGGGCATCTTTCCCTCCATGACTGGCTCTCTTACGTTATGCCAAGGACTTGGACTCCCAGTGCGGTTCAACAGGCCCACAGGTTTCCATGTGAGAAGGCCATGCCATGAGCCTTTCTCTCTCCTTAGCACTGCTCTGGCTTCTGCTTCTGGGGGCTGTGCACCCTACTAGCCATTGCCAGCCTGAGGGTGTGCATTGGGAGAGGTGTGTGGTGCAGAGAGGCCCGAGTAAGATCCAAAACCACCTCCTCAACCTGTGCCCCACTGGAATGACTAGTGCTTCCCATTTTTCTAACTAATCACGTAAGTCCTTATGTCATCTAAGCAATTAAAAAGGAGGACCAAGAACCTAACCCTTAGCTCTAAAGATGGGGTGAGTCTCCTTGGGGATATAATCAATGCTTTTCTACATCCCTGCGGTGCTAGGATTGTGCTAAGTACTTCCAGGGAATCATCTATGCTTTCTTAGCAGAGTGTGGTCTGCAGAGGTCATCCATCTTGCCTAGGGTCTCAGAGCCAAGATGTAAACACTAACTGCCTAATTAAAATGCCATTGAGTTTTGCTGAGTAATTATCCTCAAAGTTACAGGCCTCAAATGAAATCAGCATTGAAGATAACTGTAGTTGTACTTAGCTTTGAAAATCTCCCAATAAAGCCCTGGAAGTATCCCTCGTTGGCTTAACAGACTCCCCGTAGAGAAGCCAAGGGGATTTCCTAGCCCCTGATTCTAAATCTTCTGCTGAGGCAAATGGATATTTAAATTTTATTTTCCAAAATACAGACAACTTCTTAAGTTGTGTTGGGAACTGTAAAAAGAAAAGTCAGAAACCTTTCACTTCTTATGCTCAGGTGACTGTAACCATATATTTTCTATTACTACGGGAGAGTTGGCTGTTAAAGTCCCACAACAGCTGCAGGGTCACCCATTCCTAGTGAGTGAGGCATGAGTTTGCCGGACCCAAGTAGGAACTCATGGTGTTCTGACCCCTGTGTGGTATTTCCTGCCGTGTGACCGGCAGTCTCGGCGCCTATTGCCATAACTAGGTTAACTATCTGCAGGATTTACCATCAACTCACTTTATGGTCTGTGATGGTCCTACCTTATTTCTGATCAATGTGCGTTGGTGACCGTGACTGCACACTCTGTAGATTTATATGTGTATATTTGTACTTCTTTTAATAGGTTAGTTGACAGATTTGTTCATATTCATGGGGTACATAGTGATCTTTTAATACATATAAGGTATGGTGATTAGATCAAGGGAATTAGCATATCCGTCATCTCAAACATGTATCATGTCTTTGTGTTGGGAACATTCAGTATCCTCTTTCTGGTTATTTGAAACTATGTCATATATTACTGGTCCCTAGAGTCACCCTACAGGGCTATGTAGAACGCAAACAGCATCCCTCCTCTCTAGCTGTAATTTTGTATCCTTGAAAAAATCCCTGTTCCTTCCTTCCCAGCCTCTACTATCCTCCTTACACTTTTTAATTCTATGAGATCAACTTTTTTAGCTTCCATGTATGGGTGAAAACATGGTGTTCAACTTTCTGTTCTTGTCTTATTTCACTCAGTGTCCTAGGAACACTATTTAGCTATTAAAAAAAAATGAAGTCCTGTCATTCACATTAACTCTGGTGATTTGGGTCCTTCCTCCCTAACATGTTCGTAGGGATCTAGATGATAGAGAGGAAAATTCTCTTTTCTGTCGTACAAACCATGTGAAGAAAAACTGGGGATTTTTTTGCCTTTCAGAAAATCCTTAGTTTTTCTGTTTAATCTGTTTCTTGCATTCAGTCGGACCTCTGACTCCAGTCACTCACCTAATCAGTGATGATAAGGGCAGGTGCCTGGTTGAAAGGTACGTTTGTGTCACAGAAGGAGCACCAGTCAGTCTAAGCTTCGACTGAGTTCCAAAGCCTAGGGCAATCTGATGTATAAGTAGGCATGCGGAGTGCCTAGCCCTACACGTCTCGTTCCTCCTGCAGGTCAGTTCTTTGTTGAAGCAGGTGAACAGCAGCCTTCCCCAGGGAGCAGCCCTACCTGGGCCAGTTAATTACTGACTGGTACAAGTCTGTGAGCAGGGTGGAGATATCAGTCAGTTACTTGACTATCCTTGGCCACTACCATAGAACATAAGGTATAGTCTGTAAGTCCATAGTCCATAAGTCCAAACTTTGCCAGGAGACTTGAGCCTGCTAATGCACAGGGACTTATATTTAATAAGCTTTGCCATTTGAGGGAAGAGATTATTTTCCCCTGCATGGGAAAAGCCAGGATGCATCCTAAGGTTCAGTCTGTTAATAAGTTTTAGAGAAAGGTGGTATCTATGGTTGTCTAGAATATCTAACAATGAAGCTTAATTGTAGATATTTATATGCCTTCAGTGTTGCCTTTTCTCACAGCGTTGATACTAAGTGCTAAAATGTGCACTCTGAATGAAGACACCCCCAGATGGGCTTTGTGTGAGCAATATGGCTGTTTATTCACCAGGGTGTAGGTGGACCGAATCCAAAAATAGGGTCAGCGAAGGGCAGTGGGTTAGGAGTTGGTTTTATAGGTTTGGGGTGGGCAGTGGAAAGTTATAGAAGTTACAGTTTAGGGCAGTGTTTGCAAGCTGGGAGGGGGTCCTAGGTTTGCAAGCTGGGAGGGGGTCCTGGTATACAGTCAAGGTCCAAGGTCAGTTACAAAGTCAATGGCCTTATCAATTGGGGCAGGAATAAGGAACAATAGAGAATGTCTTAAAGTTAAGTAGGTGCCCCGTAGGGGTTGATCATTTCTTCCTCTTCTCATGGTCTTCCGATTACCTCAGATTTTCCAGGAACTCATCTGGAGTGTCTGTGCAGGTCACAGAGGTTAGCATGGCATCCATGGGGCCATCAGTCAACCTGAAAGACCTTACACTAAGCAAGGGCAAATAATTGAGAGTCAGCAAGTGAAGAATTCAGCACAAGTGTTTCGTCACTCAGCAGTTACGATGCTACTGGGATATACATGATCTTATGCCAGGAGGCCTTTATATTTACAATATACCAAGAAGCATTCTTGTCTCAAAGTATCTAGTCCACATCTAAAAACTATTTCCCCATGAACATTCTTTCTCGATTGTATTGTGGTCCAGAGATCCAAGTATGTCAAACACCTGTCCTGTAGAGTTCTGCATCAGGTTCTAGAAAGAGGCAGGTCCTTATCGGGTCTCTTTGCAGCAGCGGAGGGCATGAGAGCCCTGTGATGGGATGGTCAGGGGGCCTCTGCACCTGTTTGGCATGGCTGCTGTAGCAGAGGGGCGTCTCAGGCTCTGTCAGTCACCTGTGTCTTGTTCATCGTCTCAGAGATCTCATTCCGCGTATGGCAGTGTGGTGGCAGCCTGGAGATCATCCCGTGCAGCCGTGTGGGACACGTGTTCCGGAAGCAGCACCCCTATACATTCCCGGGTGGCAGCGGCACCGTCTTTGCCCGGTAAGTAGTGAAAGGCTGAGCGGGGTCCAAAACATTGCTGACCACCCTGAAGGCAGGATTTGACCTTGGGCTGTTTGAGGACAGATGTCCTTCAGTAGGTGTGGTGCATTCATACAATGGAATACTGCTTAGCAATTGAAAGATGCAGCCCATGATGCAGGACACAACCTGGGTGCCTTTCCAGGGTATGGTGCTAAGTGAGAGAAGCAGTCACATACACAGTTCCACTCATGTCATGGCCTTATAAACACAGATCTTGGCTGGGCACAGTGGCTTACACCTGTAATCCCAGCACTTTGGGAGGCCAAGGTGGGTGGATCACAGGATCAGGAGATTGAGACCATCCTGGCTAACATAGTGAAACCCCATCTCTACTGAAAAGACAAAAAATTAGACGGGCATGGTGGCATGCACCTGTAGTCCCAGATACTCAGGAGGCTGAGATAGGTGAATCGCTTGAACCTGGGAGGCAGAGGTTGCAGTGAGCTGAGATTTTGCCACTGCACTGCAGCCTGGGAAACAGAATGAGACTCTGTCTCGAAATACACACACACACACACACACACACATACACACACCCACCCCCTCTAGTGATAGGGACCAGACCAATGGTGACCAGGAACTGGGATGGCAGGGAAGTGGGGAGTGTGACTGCAGAGGGGCAGCACCAGGGACATTTGGGGGAGGGATGGAGCTATTCCATCTCCTGGTTGTGGTGGTAGTTGCACAAACCTTCATGTGTGTGAAGAAGGCTCTCAGAATTGTACACCACCCCCACCAATGTTATGGAAAAATTTTTTAAGAAGAAATTTCCTGGCCGGGCGTGGTGGCTCACGCCTGTAATCCCAGCACTTTGGGAAGCCGAGGCGGGTGGATCACGAGGTCAAGAGATCGAGACCATCCTGGTCAACATGGTGAAACCCCGTCTCTACTAAAACTACAAAAAATCAGCTGGGCATGGTGGCACGTGCCTGTAA
>NW_016107357.1:11360821-11386424 GCF_001604975.1 Cebus imitator
CACACACACACACACACACACACACACACACACACACACACACACACATATATATATATATACATAAAACCATCTGAGGTACAATCAAAAGCAACATTGTCTTACTCCATTTTATGCAGCTCTAACCAAATACCACCAACTGGGTAATTTAAAATGAACAGAAATTTATTGGTTCATAGTTCTGGAGGCTGAGAAGTCCAAGATCAAGGTTTGCTGGCGTCTGGCAAGGGCCTTCTTAAGGAGGCATTACATGGCAGGAGGGCAGCGAGCGGCCAGGAAAGAGCAAGGGAGGCCAAATTCTCCCTTTTATGATAGCATCAATTCCACCCATAAAGGTGGAGCCCTCATGGCACAGTCACTTCCTAAAGGTCACCTCTTAAAGGCCTCACCTCTTATGACTGTTACAATGCCAATTAAAGTTTAACGTGAGTTCTGGAGGGGACAAACATTCAAACCATAGCAGATATTAAAGTCAAGCTGTACTAAATTTGTATACCACAAGACATCATGATATAGAGACATGGTTCTTGATAGACAGTAGATATGTTTCAGTAAACATGAAGATGCCAACTGAAGGACTTTCTGAAAGAATAGCAAATAGCCATTCTGCAATAGCAAATAGCCAAGTATTCTCCTAGGGAATTCTCTTACATGCTAAAGACAGAACAGTGTACAAATCAGTCCTCAGGGAGATTGCCTTCTCTTGATCGTAGACAGTGAAACACACAGCTAAATAAGATAATTTCAAACAGTAGTAAATGCTGTCAAGAAGGTAAAATGCAGTCATTTTATCTTCTTCATAGCATTTATTACTATTTGATTAGGACAGGCAGAAGGAGAGGTTTGCATGGTTGAGAGAACCCTTAAGGAGGTGGTATGTGAGTTCAGACTTGAAAGGTGGGAGGAGGTCACCCTGGGACCCCGAGGAACCAGACTCCCTGCAGGAGGAGCAGATCCAGGCTGCTGAGGAAAGAGTGCATTTGGCATATCAGCAAAATGGAAGCCAAGGGTAGCTGGAACCTAGAGAGTGAGAGGACAGTGCACAGGGCCAGAAGAGCTAGACAGGCCCAGGCCATGCACCTTTGCAGGTCATGGGAAACTTTGGATGTTACTTGATTCAGGAGGAAACCATTGGGTTTCAGCAGGTGTCCAATGTCTGTTTTATGCTTTGGAAAGGTCCATGTGACTGCCGGGCAGAGTGGCAAGGAGGTGACACTATGGTGAAACAATGGTACAAGTGTCCCTTCCACTCTTGGAGCCAGAACAAGGGGTCTGTGAGCACTGTTGCAGTAGCCTAGGCAGAGATGTGGTACAGTCATGCACCTATAACAGCATTTCAGTCAGTGGCAGTAGTCCCTTAAGATTCTAATATTGTGTGTTTACTCTGCCTTTTCTGTGCTTAGATACACAAATGCTTACCATTGTGTTACAGTTTCCTCTAGCATTCAGGACAGCCATGTGCTCTACAGGTTTGTAGCCTAGAAGCAATATGGTGTACCATGCAGCCTAGGTGTGTAGTAGCCTACACCATCTAGGTTTGTGTAAGTACACTCTGTGATGTTCGAATGATGACAAAATTGCCTAAGGGTGCATTTTTCAGATTGTATCCCTGTCACTAAGCAGCACATGGCTGTACCTGGAGCAGGTGTGTAGCAGTGGAGATGGTTCAGATCCAGCTCCATGGTGAGGCAGGCAGTTATTTACTAATAGGGTGACAGAGAGAAGGTTGGTAGAGCAGGGAATTAATTTAGGGTGATGCCTGGGAGCTTTTTACACAGCTGTGCTGGTGTACTGTCCCCACTGAAATAGGGAAAGCCTTCAGGTGGGTGTGCGTGTGGGCGTGGGCATGGAGATTGCTAGCTTATGTTTTGTCTAATTTTTTTTTTCTTGAGACCGAGTCCTGCTCTGTCGCCCAGGCTGGAGTGCAGTGGTGTGATCTCGGTTCACTGAAAACACCACCTCCCGGGGTTCAAGAGATTCTCAGCCTCTGGAATGGCTGGGATTACAGGCATGTGCCACCATGCCTGGCTAATTTCAGTTTTTAGTAGAGACAGGGTTTCACTATGTTGGTCAGGCTGTTCTCAAACTCCCGACCTCAGATGATTCGACCACCCTGGCCTCCCAAAGTGCTGGGTTTACAGGCGTGAGCCACTGTGCTCAGCCTTTTTTAAACTTTTTTAAAATGCAAATTATACAATACACATATTATACAGGAGTCAAATTATTAGCACGGGGAATCTGATTTCTGAAAAAACTTTTAATAAGCCAAAATAGCAAATAATGCTTCTGATCAAATTATCTTCTCTCAAAAAGTATGTTTCTTCACAAATGTCGAAACTTCATTTTTGTTCTTTATTAAAAACAAAAATATGATCTTATACAATAAGCTTTACAAAATCAAACAAAAATGTGCATATATGTGCTTTTTCCTGGGGCAACATGAGATTCTTTGTATAGACATATCAAACACCCCACATCAATGCCATTGATAGCTACCAGCAAACAGTGGATTTCAGAAACAGTATGTTAAAGTACTCAAGACATTGCACCCTTTGTTAGAAGAGAAACTTTTTCAATTGTATTTCACTGCCCAGGAGCCTGTATTCTCGAGATTTGGAAAATAAGTTGACCCAGGGTTTCATTATTTTGGGGCTGCATGGACCTGATTAAAAAGCCCTGCTGTGGGCCAGGCTCAGTGACTTATGCCTGTGGTCCCAGCACTTTGGGAGTCCGAGGCAGGCAGATCACAAGGTCAAGAGTTCGAGACCAGCCTGGCCAACATGGTGAAACCCTGTCTCTACTAAGAA
The DNA here is from genome assembly GCF_001604975.1 of Cebus imitator. Lineage (NCBI taxonomy): Eukaryota > Metazoa > Chordata > Mammalia > Primates > Cebidae > Cebus > Cebus imitator. The sequence continues at coordinate 11,363,629 of NW_016107357.1, forward strand.
TACAAAAATTACCAGGCATGGTGGTGTGTGCCTGTAATCCCAGCTACTCAGGAGGCTGAGGCAAGAGAATTGCTTGAATCCAGGAGGCAGAGGTTGGAGTGAGCCAAGATCACCCCACTGCACTCCAGCCTGGACAACAGAGCAAGACTCCATCTTGGGAAAGAAAAAAAAAGCCCTGCTGTTGACCTTCAGCCAGGCTGCCCTTTACCTTAGTCAACTCATCTGAAAGATAAGGAAGTGGAATAATATGACTGTATTTCTGAGATCTCTTTCCAGTTGCACATTCTCTTAATCTTTTATACAGGTTGAGTATCTTTTATCCAAAATGCTCGAGACCAGAAATATTTCAGAGTTTTTATTTTTTCAGAATTTGGAATATTTACATGCACTACATAATGAGATATCTTGGGGGTGGGATCTAAGTCAAAATACAAAATTTGTTTGTTTTATATATATACCCTCTACACATAGCCTGATATTACTTTAATACAATACTTTTCATAATTTTGTACATAAAACAAAGTTTGTGTCTATTAAACCATCAGAAAGCAAAGGCATCACTGTGACCCCCCACTGGGTTCGTCTTGCTCACTGCCCAGGTGAAGGTGACTTACCAAGATGGGAATTGCAATAGAGAAAGAGTTTAATTCACACAGAGCTGGCTAAGCTGGAGACTGGTTCTTTGTTACTTAAGTCACTCTCCCCCAAAATCTGGAGGCTAGGGTTTTTCAAGGATAATCTGGGGGGAGGTGGGGACTAGGGAATGGGTGCTGCTGATTGGATGGGGTGCAATCATAGGTGTGTGATAAATGGTTCCTGTATGTGCCGAGTCTGCTTCTGGGTGGGTCCACAGTACCAGCTAGAGATCTGGATGGACTCATCAGAAGTACAGAAGCCTGAAAAGACATCACAAAAGGCCAGCCTTAGGTTCTGCAATGGCGATGTTATCTGCAGGGGTAATTGGGGAAGTTGCAGATCTTGTGGCTAATTTATTAGTCCAACAAAGGTAGTCCGATACCCAGACAGTAAGAGGGTTTGTTTTGGGAAAGAGCTGTTACCATCTTTGTTTTAAAGTTAAACTATAAACTAAGTTTCTCCCAAAGTTAGTTCTGCCTATGCCCAGGAATGAACAAAGCGCAGTTTAGACGTTAGTGGTTAGATGGAGTCAGTCAGGTCAGATCCCTTAAACTGTCAGCTTTCTCATTGTTAATTTTTTTTGCAAAGGCAGTTTCATCAGTATCCCATGTTGGTGCTCAGAAAGTTTTGGATGTTAGGTCATTTTGGATTAGGGATGCTCAACTTGTATGACTTAATGTGTAAGTATTTTGCTGTCTCAATACTTGTAAATACCTGCAAAAGCAAGGAGGGCCTGGACAAAAGTGAGCCTCCCTAGGTGCCAGTGTATCTGCAACACCGAGAAGACTGTTGGCGGTAGGTACCAAATAAGTACCTGAATGAACCAGTAGATAAATGAAGAAAAGGAACTAGCACTGAGCAGCACATGGAGGTCATTCTTTGAGGCTACCTAGATATCCTTTTCTGTTACGAAGACAGAAAAGAGTTGCTTTGCAATTAGAAATTTTTAGGTGACTTAATCACTTCAGACCATGAGTGATTTGAAAACAGTGTGGCTAGAGTTCATAAAACCTTTAAACCATTAAGGCTGAAAGGAACCTAGAACATTCTTAAATCCTTTCGTATCCCTGTTGGGGAAATCAGGTGCCAGATGTTATAAGTATTTAAGTTAAAAACTGGTTAAAAACTGGCTAGGCATAGGTTAAGGCATAGGTCACTTAGCAAGACCCCAAAACCCCACTAAGAATATTTAGTGGCTTTTCTGAGAAATGACATGTATAATCCAACATCCCTCAGCATTTTAAGTACTCATTGATGTATCTATATGTTTTTTTAATAGAAAGCAAAAATTCATCAGTCTCATCACCAAACTAATTGTGCCATAGCAGTCTCATAATTTGATGAATTCATCTGTCAGTATCTCTGTCTCTCTCTCTCTCTCTTGTTTTCTCACTGGCTTTCCTTCTCCCTCTACATACATATCCACTATGTGAAATTCTGCAAACTTTTATTTTCCCACAAGTCCAGGACATCATTTATGTCAACATGTAAGATACACACTCGTGTTTTTAGTGGTCACAGAATATTCCATTTGATTCCTTCCTCATATTGAGACATACAGTTTCTCTCTTTTTTTGCTATTATAAGCGAAGCTGAAGTGAGCGTATTTTCACATGTATATTTCATTCCTAGTTGATTGTTTCCTTGAGATAAATTTCTAGAGGTATTGCTGCTGGGTTAGAGAATGAGTGCATTCATATTGTCTTATCTGTCTGTTGAATGGCAATAAAGTAACAGTCCATATCCCACTTTACTAAAATAGTAAAGTATATACATCACCTTATATGAAAGATGTAGGCCCCATACCGAAATTACTTTAATAATGGCAGCTCAGATCAGTTGAAAGGTTCACCATTTTAAGGAGTTATTTTAAAAGGCAAGCATTGTCTCCTTACTGTATTTATTTTGGAAGAACATAATGCCTTCTATATGGTGCCCTTAAGGAAGCCTAGCTATAGCTGGAAGTGGGAGCCCACCTTATAGCCAAGACCAGAATACGATAGCAAAGAGGTTTGCTGTGTGCATGCTACTTCATGAATGCTTTCAAATAATTCTTGGCAAGATTTGCTGCTAATACCTATGCAGATGGTAGCCTTTAATGCATATGAGACATTCAAGAGTAGCTTGTCCCAGGGGCTATGTTTATGGCAAATCATGGTTCTCTCCATGAGAATTAAGCACATGGTTTTCATTCCTTCTAGAAAAGCCTACTGCACTGCACACAGACACGGGGGACATGGGGCATGGAACTACCACCCCTTCATATCACTATTTCTAGTCCAAATATAGCAGTCTCTCTGCTCAGCCCTGCAGCAAAGAAAATAATTTTCCCAGGAACTCTTTTTTTTTTGAGACAGAGTCCTACTCTGTCGCCCAGGCTGGAGTGCAGTGGTGCAACCTTGCAACCTCTTGGCTCACTGCAACCTCTGACTCCTGGATTTTAAGCAATTCTCTTGCCTCAGCCTCCCAAGTAACTGGGTTTATAGGCAACCACCACCACAACCGGCTAATTTTTTTAATTTTTTAGTAGAGATGAGGTTTCACCATGTTGGTCAGGCTGGTCTCAAACTCCTGACCTCAGGTGATCCGCCCACCTTGGCCTCCCAAAGTGCTGGGATTATAGGCATGAGCCACCACGTTTGGCCCCCAGGAACTCTTATGTAGTCTGCACTTTTGCACAGAGCTGTCTGGTAGTGCCGTAGCCGTGACGGGAAAGGCCATGGCACCCAGGATCTCCTGGCTGCTCCCTGTGGCCCCAGCCCTGTGTGGACATGTGATGTGAGAACTGTTACAGAGTAACCTTCTTTTGCCCTTCTTTATGATACAGCCCCCAGTCCTTTCTTTAAAATACCTACTTGTACTGTAATTTCAACTTTGCCTTTTGCTTTTTGACTATCTGCATGACAAGAAAGCCATTCCGATGGTTCAGTAAGCACCCGCTGAGGCTGGCTCCCCACAGATCCGGCTCGGGGTGCCGGTGGGAACAGCCCATCCTCTGCCGTGTGCTGTGATCCCAGCTGGAGCTGCTGCACAGCCAGAGAGAGCCGCCCTAGTCACACTCCAGCAGACAGGTGCAAATGGACTGATGCAGACAGAAAGAAAGTAAATCACACCTCAAGATTTATTTTCTTTGTAGTAACACCCGCCGGGCAGCAGAGGTCTGGATGGATGAATACAAAAATTTCTATTATGCAGCAGTGCCTTCCGCCAGAAACGTTCCTTATGGAAAGTAAGTGGCAGCCCTGCCTTCTCACACTTACTGGGGTTTCTTGGGGTGTGGGGGTGGGAGGTAAGGGGCTGCCATCAGGGTTGAGGGCAGCCACCCAGGTGCCAAGGCGGGAAGGGGTTGTGGGCACAGGGGCATGGACAATCCACACCATGCCACCTGCTCCAACCCTGTTCTCCTCAGCAGATTTTCAAGTTTGATGTAGAAAGCCCATCTATTCCTAAAATTTATAAAGGAACCTTATTTCTCTCTTCTCCAGTATTCAGAGCAGACTGGAGCTTAGGAAGAAACTTAGCTGCAAGCCTTTCAAATGGTACCTTGAAAATGTCTATCCAGAGTTAAGGTAAGTGCCCAGGGATCTGGGGTTTCACTTTGTAAGGGGTTAGAAGCCAGTAAGGCCAGAGAAGCAGCAGAGGGGAAATGGAGGTTGCACAGCAGGCTTGACGCTGGGTGCCTGGGCCCAATGAGAGCCTGTGGTCTCACCCCGTGGTGTGGACCTGAGAATCTGCTCCCTGCATCGGCCTGCTGCTTTCTGTCCTGCAGAGCTGCCCTCCCATGCTTCAGAGTCGCAGAGGCAATCCGGGCTTCACTTTATTTTTGGCTTGTTCCCCACTGGTAAGGTGATGGGCTGGGTGACCCAGAGGACTAGTGTCTGACAGGCTCTTCGAGTGACTGGGAGCGATCCCCAGCCTCCACAAGTGTGTGCTGTCTGCGCCCAACCCCCCAAGGCCGAGTGCCTTCGCCCGCCTCTGATCTGCAGCGCTTACCCTTGCTTCTCCTATGGGCCCACAGATAATGGCCCCAGCTAGGCTTGGAGCATGGGGACCTGACCACGTGCCTCCCTCCTCCCAGCTGGGTTAATCACATGTGAAACAGTAGTAATAATGCCACTGCCCTGCATTCCTCGGAGAATTCATGACAAAAATACCTTGCCGTGCATTATTTCCACACCTGGCCTCTTGTTTTAAGTGAATTCGAGCTCCCCTTCCAGAGGGACCCACTGATAACCTCGTGAGAAGACCTATAGATCCACTGGCGTGGGGGAGCCATCTGCACTTCATCTTCTTAAAGAGACTGTCAGGCAGGTCATGCCGTAATGTGGCACATTGCTTATTCCAAATATTCCCAGAGCATTTTACAGCAGCTCACATATCTCCAGCTCAGTGCCTGCGCACGCAAGGCTTGCCATCGTTATCTTTCTGCTAACGGCATCTTCCCAGCCCCTGTCACGGAGATTTGTTGGACAGTTAGGTAATGTGGGCTCTCTGCGTCGCTCCTGTGTGCTCACTTGGCTCTTTGGAACTGTTTCCTCTGCTTTTCAAGTAACATGTGAGGCGCAGGTGGCCCATGTCCCCCAGGAGGAGAGCAGGAGAGAACACAACGTCCTCCTCCCTCGGATCCCTGCAGCACCGCACAGCTTTTGCTGGGGATTAAGAGCACGATGGTCACTGGTGCTAGACCGCTGGTTGTCATCTCTCCGCCAGCCAAAGAGGGGCCTCACTTCAGTGGATTTTAGCCCAACCGTGGCACTCACTTTGCTTTTTCAGTCACAGTTAACTGAAAAAGCAGTCAGCTTGGCAGATAAGAGTTCCAAACAGAGTAACATTAAGTGCAGTTTCTCACAGAGGCCACCCATGGTTTGTAGTGATGCTGGGCCCTGCACCCACTGAAGACCACATCTCAGGCACTGAGCATCATACCAGCTGGCAAAGCTGCCTCCCCTGCCTGTGGGGGGTGAGGGAGACACCAGCCTCGTGTTTTGTATCTGTACTATCACCACTATTTACTGAGTGCTTCCTACGAGCCAGGCACGAGGCTGCATGCTTTACACAAAATGTTTTACATAACACTTGTTGCAGACCTGGGTAGCCGGTACCATACCAAAGGGCAAATCAAGCTTCAGAGAAATTGAGTCTTGCCTGAAAGATCACACAGCCAGCACCTGGCAGAGGCAGACTGAGGTTCGGATCTGGTTCTGAAGCGCATTGTTCTTCCTGTGGCTGTGGCTTTGTTCACATCAGGCCACGTGACAAGTCCACTCACCTTTCCTATCTTTACTGGATAACGCTCACATCCTAAGAGCATTGGAAAGTTCAAGGCAACAGGATCTGACCACATTGATTTTCTAAATGACTTCCAGTAGGACTAACATTGAAGAGTACCAGGAGCTTTTCCTTCCTTTCAAAAAAAAAAAAAAAAGTCCTGATATGGAATGTAAAGAATACATCCCCAGCATACAGTCTTAAAGTGTTGGAAGTCCGGAGCCTGGAAGAAATGCTGTGTCCCTGACCTACACTGCCTGTGGTAGGAAGGGGCACGATGCCTGGTCACTGGGCCATTCTCTCATTCCTGGCATCTATTGTGAAGCCACAGAGCAAAGGGGTTGGTGGACAGTAGCTGGTGGTCATGTGCATTTAAGCAAGTGATTCTCACGTTGTTTTTCAGGGTTCCAGACCATCAGGATATAGCTTTTGGGGCCTTGCAGCAGGGAACTAACTGCCTCGACACTTTGGGACACTTTGCTGATGGTGTGGTTGGAGTTTATGAATGTCACAATGCTGGGGGAAACCAGGTATGTGCATGGGGAAGCCAGGTCACCTGCAGGCCCAGAAAGAGCAGGAGTCGGGGGGTCCTGAGGTTAGACCTCCCAGCTGCCCCCTTTCGTCTGGGATGGGTGATGTCTGTGAGGAAGCGCCTGGCCCCTGCTGGCCACAGCCTCTTCGGCAACCAGCCCCAGGGCCAGATAGGATGTCACACACTTTGACTGATGCATCAGCTCTGTCATCAGCTTTGGACCAGGCTCTCTGCTGCAGTGGCAAGAGTGCGCTGGTCACAGTTGCTGCTGCAGGGCCTTGGTCTTCTTCCTGCCAGGTCTGTCCTCTCGGCCATGTTCTCTCACCCCCAAAGCACCCATTCTGCCTCTACATCTGGCCCCAGAATATGATGTCTGCACCTGCCTGGTGTCCCTGTTTTAAACAGTTTCTTAACTGTGGGCACTAAGGTGGCTACTAGTGGTAGCCCCTGCCTGTTAGATAATAATAGATTAAGATTGAAGATATTCAGTGTTAGTTGCTTCAGTTGGACACATACACATCTTTTTTTTTTTTTTCTTTTTTTTTTTTGCAATGTTAATTCACTTTATTTTTCCTATATAAAAACCCTATGTTGTGGCCACAGCTGGAGCTTGCGTCCTCTGCACAGAGACTTTGGTGTGGGTCTTGACGAGGTGGTCTGTGAATTCCTGATAGGGAGACTTGGTGAATACAGTCTCCTTCCAGAGATCGGGGGTCAGGTAGCTGTAAGTCTTAGAGATGGCATCAAACGTGGCCTTGGCGAAGTTGCCCAAGGTGGCAGTGCAGCCCCCAGCTGAGGTGTGGCAGTCATCGATACATCATGAGCAGCTTCTTGGGCACAGATGCTGAGACAATGCCAGTGCCCCTGGGCGCAGGGAGGAGGCCCCAGCACAGAGCCACAGCGGCCTGTCACCTTGCAAGGGACCGTGTGGGGCTTGCCGATCTTGTTCCCCCAGTAGCCTCTGCGCATGGGGACAATGGAGAGCTTGGCCAGGATGATGCCCCACGGATGGCAGTGGCCACCTCCTTGGAACACTTAACACCCAAACCGATGTGACCATTTTAGTCCCCAGTAGCAACAAACACCTTGAACCTGGTGCACTGGCCACCTGGGTCTGCTTCTGCACCGGCATAATCTTCAAAACCTCATCCTTGAGAGAGGCCCCCAGGAAAAAGTCAATGATCTCAGATTCCTTGATGGGCAGAGAGAAGAGATAGATCTCCTCCAGAGGTTTAATCTTCATGCCTTTGACCAGGCGGCCCAACTTGGTGACAGGCATCCACTCCTTATCCTTGGCTTTGCCTCCGCGAGCTCCGCAGCCTCGGCCCCGGCCCCAGATATCACTGCCGAAACCTCCGCGGAAGCCACCAGGCCCCCCCGCCCCTGCTGCACCGGCGTCATCCACCATTTGGTGTTTTATCAGAGAAGAAGCACACACCTTTTTTAAAGGCATTAAAACCCACTACCCTCTCCCGTCATCACAAAGGAGAGACAAAATGAAGGCTTGATGGGCGCAGCTGAGACTTCTAATTCTAAAAACAGTTTTCCCATGAGATAATAACGGATTGGATAAAATGTGAGCTTCATGCACAAAAGGGCTTGGGTGATTCTGTGTACTCTTACCCCTTCCCGAAAACTTGCCTGGCACCAAGAAAGCCTGCAGTTTTTAAAAGGGCACTTTAATTCTGTGTATGTATCCTAAATGTATTGATTCCCTAACTTTCCTTAACTGAAAGTATTTTTGAAAGTGGGCATGTACTTTTGTGTAAAGCTGGGTGCTCCTCCCACGTGTGTCCAGTTAGAACGCAATCCCTAAATACCTTGACTCCTTTATTCACTTGGTGATGTGGTTTTAGCAGTCACTTGCAATGGCCTGGACATTCTAAATTAGAAAAGACAGGGGAACCTGCCTGCCTGGGGCTTGACTGAGCCAGTCCCCATCCAGCAGAGGGCATGGGGCAAGTAGCCAGGGCCTGTCCCAGGTTTCCGTAAATCTCCAGCCCCAGCCCCCTTAACTAGAAGATACTTGGCTTTGATGAGTTGGAAAATAAGAGCGAGCCTCATATTCTCATGTGGTTTTGATGGAGTTGATCCTGCATTCTCTTTATCAGCGTCAGCAATGTCAGTGATTTGGAATAGCTCAATGTGATACTGTGTTTGGGTAAGAGCCGATGGGTCAGGTTTGCCGACAGGTGTGAGTGTGCTTCCAGTGAGTGCCTATGCACATCACACACACACACACACACACACACACACACACACACACACACAAACGTACATATCTCGTCACATTCTCACATACCAGCTGTCTTCTCATGATGCCCAGGTTCATTCCCCTTCTCTTATGCACACACGTCTAGACTCAGGCGCTGCTGCTTTTTTCTTTTTCTCTATTACTCAGATACAGAGCTTGTTTTGCTCTCTGTTTCATGTACATGACTTCATATCATTGGTCTCTGTCCTTTTGGCAAATATTGATGGAGGGTCTTCTACTTGGTGGTACTGTTTTGCTAGAGAAAGGGATTAGAAGGCAAACAAAACAATCCCTTGCCTTCAAGAAACACAGTTTAGCAGAGGGTTAGTAACCTGTAGGTTATGAAACAGAGGCCACAGAGGCACCCACTCACCTCTGTGCTGTCCAGGTGGCTGTGCCTCCTGCTATTCCGGCTGCCCTCGCCTCCATGTTTAATCACTAGGCTGATCCTTCTGCCACGTGGCAGGACTGCATGCCATTCCCAGGCTCCCAGGCCCTGGCCTCTGTGTGTAGCCTCTGGGCTGTGAGAACACTCCCTGGGGAGCAGGCTTCAGGTGTGGGCGCACGCACAAGCCAGCCTTTGGCTGTAGCCTGATGGACCAGTTGTAGGTATTTCACACTATAGCAGGTGGACCCCCATGGGTACTCATTCCGGCCCAGCCAATGTCAGAAGTCACCTGGAGGGAGGAACCCATACAGAGGAGGGAAGAACAAAGAGAGTAGAAGTGACGCTGGTGAAAGGAGGAGCCAGTTAGTATTGGGTGAGCGGGCAGAGGCGTAGGGGAAGGTGCCATCCCCACCGTGTCCATGCCTCTGTGCCCTTGTAGCTCTTCCATCTAAGACCCTGTCATTAACTGTGTTCTTAGTCACTGCTGGGAAGCAGGGGGCACAGGGGACTCACTCAGAGGCCATGCAGGGTGCCATGCGGCACTGCTGTGGTTCCCACTGTGGTCCAGGCATGATTGGTGGAGGCATCTCCTAGGCTGTGTTCCTTCTACATTGATCACAGTGCATTTCTTTCCACGGTTTGGGCTTTATTTTTGAGGTGTGGAAAGCAGTGAGCATAGGGAGAGATGTTTTATGTATTTCCATCTAGAACCATAGTGAAAGTCCACCAAAATGCCCTCAGAAAAGCAGAGTTCGTGAGGAAGGGGAAAATGATGGGTCTCATTCTCAGCAAGGTGTGTTTCAGCTAAGCCAGAAAGATGGTGCTTCAGGGCTTGGTCACACAGCATTAATGCAGATTTCACCAAATGCAGAAATGTAGATAATTCATGTGGGGCTGGGCGAAGCTTCCCTCTGGCCTGTGGATGACAGAACAGAGCAGGTACCCGCCCAGGTTCCGTATGGTCTGGGTGTGGGGCCTCTAGTGATTCCTTGCTGGCCTCACCATCATGTTTAATTGCTGGAGTTCCCCTCTGTCACTCTGCAGTGTTCTGATGATTCAGGGAAGGTTGGAAAGGTCAGTCCTTTCTGTGTCAGCGCCTCTGCTGGAAAGCCACACGCCTTATGCTGCAGCACATTCAACAGAAGCCTGTGTCCAGTCCCCGCCCGAGGGAGTTGGTCATCAGAGTCTCTAGCCCCAGCTTCATCCCCCTTGTATCAGCCTCTGTGACTGGCTCATCCCCTCAGCGTTGCCCCTTAATTAGTGCACAGCTAGTAACACCAGACAGAGTCCAGGCCCTGTGGAAGCAGCAGGTCTGCGGGAGCCAGACTTCTCCTGTGCAGCTGCTGCCTATGACCGCCCTCACCTACCCCCAGGAGGATAGCCTGTGTCCACAGCCTTCAGGGCTGTGGCCCTTGCCCCCCCACCCCGATCCTGCCCAGTAGAGGGGCTCCAGCATTCCTCTCTGCACAGTCGGGGTGCTGAGCAGAGGCACAGTGCCGAGGGCAGCTACAGCGCAGACCTTTGACACAGAGCCCCCGCTCCTCACCTCAGCACAGACTTCAGGGATCAGCAAAGGGCTGCGCCAAGGAATCAACAAGATGGGACCTGCAGGGCGCTTCTCCCACTCTGCTTGTTCTTTTCCTTTTTGCTATCGTGCAGCCATTACTGTTCTCACACACAGTAAGAAGTGTGAGTTCATAATATTTAAGAAATAAATATCTCTCTTCCTTTCCAGCAATAAGTGCTAACTCTGCCCACTCTCAGTCCTCCTCTGATGGCTGCATGCTGGGATTTACAGAGAACTGTTTTTTTTTTTTTTTTTTTTTTTTTTTTTTTTTTTTTTTTTTTTTTTTTTTTTTTTTTTTTTTTTTTTTTTTTTTTTTTTTGAGACGGAGTTTTGCTGTCACCCAGGCTGGAGTGCGGTGGTGCAGTTTCGGCTCACTACTACCTCCACCTCCAGGTTCAAGTGATTCTCCTGCCTCAGCCTCCCAAGTAGCAGCAATTATAGGCACGCGCCACCACGCGTGGCTAATTTTTTTATTTTTAGTAGAGACAGGTTTCACTGTGTTGGCCAGGCTGATCTCTAACTCCTGACCTCAAGTGATCCGCCTACCTTGGCCTCCCAAAGTGCTGGGGTTACAGGCATGAGCCACCACACCTGGTCTGCCCAGAGAACTTTTGCAAAATGCTGATGCCAGGTGCTATGCCCAGAGAGCCTGATCTAATTTGTCTAGGGTCAGAAAGCACCAGATCTTTAAGAGCTACCAAGTGATTCTAAATGAGGATTTGTCCTGGTGCAGTGGCACACACCTGTAGTTTCAGCACTTTAGAAGGTCAAGGTAGGAGGATTACTTGAGGCCAGGAGTTCAAGACCGGGCTGGACAACATAGGGAGCCTCTGTCTCTACAAAAAAAAAATAGCCAGGTGTGATGGCCTGTGCCTATAGTCCAGGCTACTCAGGAGGCCAAGATGGGAGGATTGCCAAAGCCCAAGAGGTCAAGGCTGTCATGAACCATGATTGCACCACTGCACTCCAGCCTGAACAGCAGAGTGTGACCATGTTTCTAAAATAATATCAAATAAATTAGGGCTGGTCGTGGTGGCTCTCCCCTATAATCCCAGCACTTTGGGTGGCCAAGGCAGGTGACTCATGTGATCCGGAATTCGAGACCAGCCTGGACAAGATGGTAAAACCTCGTCTCTGCTAAAATACAAAAATTAGCTGGGCATGGTGGCGGGCACCTGTAATCCCAGCTACTCAGGAGGCTGAGGCAGAATCGCCTGAACCCAGGAGGCAGAGTTGCGGTGAGCCAAGATCACGCCACTGTGCTCCAGCCGGGGCAAGAGTGTGAGACTCTGCCTCAAATAAATAAATCAAAATTTAAAAAGATAAATCAGGAGGTGAGGAGCAAGGGTTTTCTAGTGGAAAGATGGCCACATCAGCAGATGCGATGTGACGTGAGACGGCATGACGTGATGCATGTTGCACACTCAGCTGGGAGTGCCTTCTCCGTAGGCCCGTCTGGGGCCAGTGGGCTACTGTCTAATCAGTGCTTACCCACAGAACCATGTGCTACGATGGGGCTGCTCTAGGTCTGCCATTCAGTATATCAGTCGCATTATGCCAGCTGGACACTTGAAGTATGACTAGTGTGAATTAAAAGTTTCATTTCATTTCATTCTGATGAATCTAAATGTAAATGGCCCCGTGTACCCTGTGGCTAGCCCATTAGATAGTGCGGCTCAGATGTTCCAGCTCGCAAACCCACTGTGCATGAGTCCTCCCTGAACTGACAGAAAGGGATGCTTTTTTGCATAGTGTGTGACACGGATGAGAAATGAAACAGTAATAATATTTCCTAACTGAAAATAAGGCCCGGTGCTTTGGAAGAGTGAGGTTTGTTATCTGGTTTCCGGCTGAGCCTTGGCAGACACACAGGAAATGAGAAAATTAATGGCCGTGCCTTTTAAGAGTGGCAGCTCAAAAAAGCATTTCTTAAATATTTATGAACTTTATTTTACAAATTCAGATAATTGAAATGCAGCAGCAGAACAAAACGGCAACTAGCTCTGTTGTTTGCCCAGCTGAATTAGCGTTTCTGCAATCCTGCCTAAAGTCTGCTTTACAGTCATTAGGCACACAGTAGCAAGGAGGTTATAGAAACATTCAGACGTGCTCTTTAACTGGGTGTCAGCAGAGCCTCCAGCCTCCGCCAACACCTGCTGCCAAGGACAGTCTGGAACCCTTCTCCATACCAGCCTCGTCCCCTCGCTCAGGACTGTCACCGTGGGTGGGCATCTCTGTGTGCCATAGTTTCACACGTCCTGGTGGTGTCCCTGGCACCTGTGAGTGAGTGCAGGGATGGAACGATGTGCTTCTTCCTGGCCCTCTCCATCCTGAACACCATCTGCATACAGGAAACACGGCTTCCTCTCTGTACTCCACACCTCCAATACTTCTGTGACCCAGTGAATGGGAAAAAACAGACTGCTTCTCCTTTATACACACACAAAACTTCTCACCTCTGACACCAGCTGTGTGGGCTTTTCCCCCACACCAAGTAGTTCTCCAATTCTCAGATCCTCTGCAGACACTAACTGTCCTACGCGTCAATTCCGTTCTGACACCGTCTGCCCAGAGTTAGCACAGATCCCATGGGTTAAGGGCTTCATCCCACAAGATGCTCCCACTTCAGATGGCAGTCACAAGCCCAGGTTGTCACCTGTGCTGCTGTCTGACTGTAAATCAGGGCTGCCACCACCTTGCCTTGGGTTCATTCATTTGCAAAAACAGTTCATAGAACTCAGGGAAACAGTTTACTTACTGGTTTACCTGTTTATTATGAAAGACTACAAGCCAGGAGGAGCCAGACAGAAGGGATGCATAGCGCACGGTGTGGGGGTAGGTGCTGGAGCATCCATGCCCTCTCCAGGTGTCCGGCAACCACATCCTGGAGTGCAGGGACTTGGACAGAGGCCTCATCATGTGGGCATGATCTCCAGCTCCTCTCCCCTTCTGGAGGATAGGGTGGTGGGGGACTGAGAGTTCCAGGCTTCTCATCGTGGCCTGGTCTTTCTGGTGACCAGCCCCATCCAGGAGCCCATTAGAGTCGCCTCATTAGAACAAAAGACACTCCCATCACCCGAGAAATTCCAAGGGATTAGGAGCCATCTGTCTGGAGCCAGGTCAAAGACCAAACACTGGAATGAAAGATGCTCCTGAAACCCCTGTGGCTCAGGAAATGACAAGGGTTTTAGGAGCCTTGTATTTGTGCCAGAAACAGGGGCAAAGACCAAATAATTATTTTTATGATGTCACACTGTCCTAGAGTGTTGGTGGTATGGAGTGCCTGTGTGTGTTTGGAAGAGCTGGCTGGAACTCACCCGTGTGGAAAGACAGCATCATAGAATGTTGGCATTCAACTCGGGGTTGGGTGGCCTTCCCTAGAGAACACAGCTGGCAGGGGTGGGTGGGTCAGGGCTCCCTGCACCCTGTGTTTGGGTGCTGCAGTGCACGGGCCAAGCAGGTACTTCAACTCTAGGACTCTTCAGAGCCTTTAATAGACTGTGAATTTCCAAGAAATAAACGCAGCACGAAGTCTGTTTCCCAAATTTAGTTGACCTAGAATCCATTTTTCATAGAATTCCTCATGGAGTAGAATGTGAGGAACACTAATTAAAAGGTGAGGAAATGGAAGCCCTGGGAAGTGAGCAGGCTTGCCCAAGTCTCCCCTCTTTAGGGGAGGAGGAAGTCTTCAGACAGGTGAAGGTCACTTCTCCTAGACTGGCGTCTGTGCCTCTGTTTCCCCTCTGCTGATGCTGAGAGCTGGAGATGGTGCATTCCACCTGGAGACAGAGTCTTGGACTGTCCCCCAGGCTGGAATGCAGTGGCACAGTCACGGCTCACTGCAGCCTCGCCTCACAGATTCAAGTGATCCTTCCACCTCAGCCTCCCACATAGCTGGGACCACAGAAGTGCACTGCCACACCTGGCCAACTTATTTTTTATTTTGAGTACAAACAAGGCCTCTCTGTGTTGCCTAGGCTGATATCTAACTCCTGGCCTTACACAGTTCTCCCACCTTGGCCCCCACAGTGCAGGGATTATAGGCCTGAGCCACGGTACCCAGCTGAATCTTCAGCTTTTAATGTTCTTCTAATGACGGACTATTTGTTCCAACACGATGTAGATACTAGACAGTGAGGCTTTCTTAAAGACTGTTTGTTCCTTTCCTTACCTCTCTTTCCAAGAATTGAAAAAAGAAAAAGTGTCCTTCATAGCACATAATAGTGCCTGAGGTTGCAGAGATATTTATGTGTCTTTCATTTTCCCTACTAGAAAGTGAGCCCGGCTCTGTGAGAGCGCTTGTTTCATGCAGGTGTGCAGCAGGTGGCATGGGACAGACCAATGGAAAGAGACGGAGAGAGAGAGGGGAGGCCCCTGCAGTGTACCAGGGCTTAGGGTGGAAGGGGAAGGAAGTGGATAGTGAGTCCCTGTGGAGTTTTAAACAGGAAGGGGCCTGGCTGCCTCTGGATATTAAGGGGCATTCATTCCTTTGAGCGGGGCAACTGGAGAGTGCTGGTAGAAGCTTCACCTTCCTGTCCCTGCCGTGGCCCCACCTGGAACAGGCTCCAGCCTCCTCTGCCACCTGGGACCATACCCACCCCTTCTCTGTTTTGTCTCATTTAGTATCCAAAATGGTTGTTTGCTCACCCTGTGGCAGCCCTTGGCTGGTGTGTGTATATACATATATGTGTGTGTTTCTGTTTTTAACATCATGGGCATGTTATTTAAACACTCTCTAGCCCAGTTTTCTCATCTATAAAATGAGAAGAATAATAGCCCTCATGGAGCTGTTGTATAAAGGACTTAAAATAATGCTTGGCACATGGCACCCAATTAAATATAGCTGTAGTGTGTGTGAAGAAATTCATAGATCTATTCCTCCAGTTTTCAGAGAGCTTCATGAGCATCCATAGATCAGTTAGTGTTCACTTAGGAGGCTATACACGATACATTTTGCTTAAATATGCAATGTGTTATTTACTACAATCCACATTCATCTATGCTGTTTGCAGGCCACGCCTGCATGAGGCCGGAGTCATTCCAAATAGTGTGGGTGGACCAGGTGCCCTGACTGGCCATCTGGTGTATAACCAAGTTTGTGCCGAAGTTTTTACATCTCACATTGAATTACAGAATAATGAACAAGGCAGTCTAACTTGCATTTGGGGCTAAAATAGTTAATAGTTTCATCTTAGTTACTAAGGTCCTCAAAGGACTTGTGCACGTCACTCAGCCAACTTAGTGCTCTGTTGTGAGGTTGTCCCACGTCTCCAGTGTTATAAATTTGCCCTTAGGCAGAAAGTAATTCTTTCATTCTCAGTTGGCTCAGGGATTCTGAATCTAAGCTCCGATGTGTGACCCTTTTCCTTCTGGAGCCCTCGTCAGTGCCACTTCGTTCCTTTCACAGCCCTGTGCTGAGCATGCCGACTTCTGGTTTTTGTTCCAGGAATGGGCCTTGACGAAGGAGAAGTCGGTGAAGCACATGGATTTGTGCCTTACTGTGGTGGACCGGGCACCAGGCTCTCTTATAAAGCTGCAGGGCTGCCGAGAAAATGACAGCAGACAGGTATGGCATGCAGGCACCCGTGGGTGCCCGTGATTGACCCAGACTGGGGCAGCCACATCCTGCACCCTCTTGCTCTGCGCTGCCTCTCGAAGCATCCATCTTTGCAAGTACTTATGTGTTCATTTACATCACTGAATAATGTCTAGCTGCCCTGTTGGACTTAAGCCACAGACCCTAACGTTGCTTATTCCTGATTATATTCTCATTCTCCTACCCATGCCACTGAATATTTTAAAGAGAAATTAGATACTTTTGTTTATTCATCAAATACTTGCTATTTAAATTTACAAAAATTCTAAATGATTAATGTTCAAATGGATAGTACTCGATACACACATAATGCAAGTGTGTGTGTATGTGTATATATGTGTGTGTATCTATGTATACACACCACATATACACATATATACATACACACCATATATGCGTGCGTGCACACACACACACACACACAGTTTCTTTAAACATTTCAAAATGGACTTTATTGCTGCCTTGTAAGCGGATTTTCTCTGACATATTCCCTTGTGGCAGCTTGTAGGTGTATCCTTTGTCAAGGCATGGAGTAATAGGTAGTGTCAGGAACAGCAATGCAAACACAAAAGGCCTTCCTAGCATGCCTATACTTGGAGTGCCTGCCCCTGTTCTGTAAGAACAGCCGCTCCTTAGAGATAGATGGGATGTAGAGAAACTTGAGGCACAGAGCCTACTGGAGCCAAGAGCCTAAGCCAGCTTCTGGTCCAATCCTAATTTCACAGCACAGAAAGCTGAGGCTCAGAAAGTCATTGCCTCCACCCTGGAGTCATCTGGGAAGACCAGGGCCAAGACCGGGTCTCCTTTTCAGACCCCAGTTGTCAGGGAGATGCTTGCAGAGGGCCGTCTGTCTCCAAACCCCTGTGCCCAGCTCTAGGTGCCCCTCCTTCCCTGCTTTGCAGAGTCCCAGCATGTCTTGGCAGTGGGAGCCCCCCTCTAGGGCTCTGCTCATAATCCACATCTCCAAATGTCCATCTGTGTTGACGACCTGATGCCAAAATGTGTAAGGGAGTGTCTGTTAAGCCAGAGAAGGCTGCCTTCGCTTGGACCCAACCACCTAGAATTCAGCAAGGCTTGCATCTGCTGAGCCAAGTATCGGGTGATCCTCAGACACATTCCTCTGGGATGTAACAGAGCAGAGATGTCTTTGGATGTAATGGAGTGATAAAGTGATGACTTTAGTTGAAACCTTTTCTAAAAACACATAGTTGCGTCGATATTGCTTGATTTCAAGAATTGACAGGTGTTCCTGCTTCAGTCCCAGTTTTGGGGAACCATAACTGACATGGCTTAGGACCTTCGTGAAGCATGAAAAGACATATAAATAATCAATTTTTTTGGATGCATGTCGTGTATAAATGGGGATCTGTTAAGTTTTGGACCCCAATACTTGGGCCATTATAGAGGATGTAGGGGCTGCTTCAGTAGAATCTAGCTGACTCAAAAATCTGCTCTGCATCCCCCACCAGCCCACAATCCCATCAGACAGACAGTATCAGAGCCCAGGAGGCCACCTTTGTGAGATGAACCTGGGGTTTGGTTATTGTTTTTCTGAGGTTCCTCATTTAGCTGATGCTTTGACAGATGACAGGCAGAGTCCCTCCAGTGGCCAGAATCAGATTCCATTCATTCCGCATTCTTTGTTGAGAAGATTCCTGGCCGCTCAGAATGACAGGGCATCCTCAATACACAGTTTACATGACAATGGAGAAAAACAGCATGAGGGGTGATTGACAGCAACAAGGGAGCCGGAAATGAAAGAGGAAATGATGGGCACTTAGCAAAAGCCTCCCCTGGCTCCTCTGATGGCACTGCCTTTCCCTGTTGGTAAGAACTCCAGGTGAGCAGGTGGACAGAAGTAAGGAAGGCAGGCTCCAGGTGACAGCATGCTTGTGGTGTTTCGAGAAGGTCGGTCCCTAGCACTGGGCTCCTCTGCTTCTACTGACTCCTCCCTGCGTCACTCATTGGCCCCTCAAGAGGAAGCTCATTAGCAAATTTTATCTTGGAGCTGAACTGGCTTGCCAGTTGGAATATTTGGTTTCCAAGCACACCCGTGTGTTTATATGATATGCACATTTGCAGAGTCAAAGGGGAAAGGGAGGCAAGGAGTGAGAAAATTTAATTCCGCAGTATAAAAAGGATTTGCAAGAAAATACTTAGGTGAAGGAACCTGAGTGCACACAGTATAAAAAATTAATTAGAACCACAGACTTCATTATTTGAAACGAGAGCTTTGGGGAGGACAAAAAAGTTACATTTTGCTTTTTAAAAAAACATTAGAGATTTTTTAATGAGGATTTTTCTTTTTTTTTTCTTTTTTTTAAGGGGCAGGATCTTACTCTGTTGCTTAAGGCTGGAGTGCAGGCATGTGACTGACCATAGCTCACTGCAGCCTCAAGCTCCTGTGCTCAAGCAATCCTCCCGCCTCAGCCTGCAAGGAGCTAGGACAGCAGGCGTGCACCACCATGCCCTGCTAATTTTTTTAAAAAAATATTTGTAGAGATAGGTTCTTGCTATGTTGCCCAGGCTGGTCTTGAACTCCTGGCTTCAAGTGATCTTCCTGCCTCAGCCTCCTGAATTGCCGGGATTACTGGTATGAGCCGTTGCACTCACGCTGAAAGGGGTATTTATGTTACTTCCTAAATAAAGTGAGGGCTCCTCAGATTTCCCTCAGGCTGGGTTGTGCGCTTTGATTTGTGGCTTGGTTGGTGTGTAACGGATGGGTTGGTTGAGTTTGGCTGTCAGCTTGATTTGAGCATTAGTAAAGAGGCATCATACCCTATACTTTACAAGGGACGTGTTCAGAACCCAGCAAACATTGGCCCCTGCCATACAGAGCACCAGGGGACACAAGGGTAGCAGAGGCAAGTTTGTCGTCTCCACCAAGGAGCTTGCACACCAGTAGAGAGCAGACGGCATTGAAATAGGCTCCTCAACGTTGTGTTTTGTTCACACAAGCATCTCTTTTCCTGTCATTTGGCCTGACACGGTTCCTCTGGCTCCCCAGAGCAGAAAGCCCTAAGTGGGAGCTTGGAGGTGCCCAGACCAAGTCCTCCAGGCAGGCTGCTTTCCAACAGCCAGGGGAGGAGCTGGCTCTGCTTGGTGTGGCTCCCTTCTTGGGGTGAAACATCACTGGATCAAGCTTTCTTAAAAAGGAATGCAAATTCTCCTACATCAAATCCTGTGTTAATGACGGAGGGGTGGGTGCCCCAAGCGCTGAGGATCAGAGGAGGGGACACCCACAGAAAGGATGGGGCAGGAGAGGTTCTGAATATTGAACCAAGGCAGAGGCTACATTTCCTTTCTGGGCCCCCGGCAGCATGTGTGGCCAGTTTCCTGTGGGGCTGTTGCAAGTTCCCCATCCCTTTAGATGAGAGGCTGGGGAAAAAGTGTTTCTGTGAGTTTTTAATGCAGCCAGAAGACCCTGAATTCACACGGATCTGTTTGTACTCCTTGGCTTGTGCCCACCCTCTGAGGTCTTCCCCTGTGTCTTGCAGAAATGGGAACAGATCGAGGGCAACTCCAAGCTGAGGCACGTGGGCAGCAACCTGTGCCTGGACAGTCGCACGGCCAAGAGCGGGGGCCTGAGCGTAGAGGTGTGTGGCCCCGCCCTCTCACAGCAGTGGAAGTTCTCGCTCAACCTGCAGCAGTAGGAGGGCCCGGGAGGCCCTGCCGTCCTGTCTCCTGCACCGTCAGGTGGAGTTTGGTGATCACATTATTGATTATGTTTCTTAAACTTTCCGCGAAACTAATATACCTCAGTATTCCATCATGGTCTGAAAGTCGAACTTCGGCAAGGCACGCATGACTGCGCAGACGCAGCCACAGTGAGAAGCGAGAGCTGCCCTCCTCCTCCTCTCGGTGCAGCCCAGCGGGCCCCCTTCCCCAGGCCGGGGCGCCCCTTTTCCTTCCAGCCTTCACCTCTGCCGGCTCTGCAGCTGAGTGACACCCAGCAGCGACCGGTCGGGGAGTGGTAGAAGCAACCGAATGGACAGGTGCGTGCTGAGGACAGGGCAGGAGGAGGGGGTCCACGTGCCCTGGGGGAGCCAGGAGAACTCTTGCAATCTCCATTTTCGATCCCATCGAAATCACGTCTGGTTTCCACAAAGCTGAGTCGTGTCACGTGGCAGGTTTACGGCGATAGCCCCTCTCTCTGCTCCTCCGCTCCCAAGTGTCTTCCTGGCCCGACTCCCTTCCACCTGATGTACTTGCTATATCTGAGGATGACATTTTCTATGGTGGGACACTAAATATAAAGCTCTTTAAAGAAAGAATGTACGGTCAGTTCCCTATGGTTTCTGTAAGTCATCATCATTTTGTAAATTCCCCACAAAGCTGTTCACAGCCACTGGGAGGAGGGGCCGGAGCCTGGTAGGGCCAGGTTCTCCTGGAGGGAGGAGGTGGCCTCCTTTGTTCCGTGGAGCCCGGTCAGCCAGTTGGTGCTACTGTCGTGGCCAGCTGGCGGGCTTCCTCCAGACCACCGGCCTTGGCCCCGGCATCCCTGTTGGGTGTCAGTTAGCCTGGGAGTCACTACTGTGCATCAGAACCCGCTCTGCGTGCTGTGGGTATCTGTGAACTTGGAGGGGTTACTTATTTTGACAGATATCACTTTGGGTCTTTTTACATTAAATTTCTTTTCTTTAAAGAATGTTTAAAAAAAAAAAAAAAAAAACCACCCCACAGCTCCGAAGGTGAGCCAGTGATACTGCTGTGCCCCTGGCAACAGGGCAGACCGATGGCACCAGGCAGCTGTCACATGCTAGCATTTGCCTCATTGTGATCTGAGCCCCTGCACGCTGGGCCTTCAGAATTAATGGCCAGCAGTGGCAGGGACGAGCCTCTCAGCCTGGGCACAGTCCTGGCTCGCAGCCCCGCGCACCTGCAGCCTGGGGAGCTCCAGCGAGGCAGCAAGTCCTGCCCTGCCTACAGCCCCTCCCATGCCCCACCTGGCCAAGGTGATGCTTCAGGGGGCATTGGGTAAAGAATTAGGAAGGGTCAGAACCAAACAATACCTGCTCATTTACATTGAGGATTCCTAGCAGGAGACAGGAGCCTTAGGGTCCTGTTAAATCACAGATGGTTGTGAACTGAAAGTCATAACAGGGAGAGGTGCCTGGTGCCTGCCTGCGTGCTCAGGAAAGTTCCTTGTCACCCCTGCCACTCTGTGATCAGTGCCCTGCTTCCGCCTTCACTCCTGGCTGCCTTCCCCAGCACCACACACACAGATGCTCATCTCAAAGAGTCTGGCACAGCCTGGCTGTCTGAGGCACCAGACACACACACCTGCAGGCCCCTCAGAGGGACAGCAGTGGCCTTGGAATTAGGAGCAGCCCTGGGAGGCTCTACCAGTGCCATGCTCCTCCTTGTGTCTTGTACGAAAGGGGTGGCTGTGTGTCTTCATCCCCCTCAGGAGCCCCACGGGTGTGCACTGTAGGACAGCGGCCCCAGGGTGGAAGCCTGGCTAGGGGGCTGCCGTGTAGGTCTTCCTTTCCCCCATCCCCTGCCATGTAACCAGATGTATTCTGAGTGGGCAGCGAGGCCCCACGCCGGAGTGACTCTGCACCCTTTCTTTCACGGTGGGCTCTTGGGGGAGCCTGAGGAAACTCCCTTAGGTACCCGTGCAGGTCTGTGGAAGGCAGGGCAGGGAGGTACCCGTGCAGCGCTGTGGAAGGCAGGGCAGGGAGGTACCTGTGTAGCGCTGTGGAAGGTGGGGCAGGCCCAGCACCCAAGTCCTTTTGTCACACCCTGTCACCTGCGATTACTACTACTGTTAGGAAGAAAAACATTGGTGTAAAAGAATCTGGCTGGTTTTTAAATCAGGTTTTTTGATGAGTCCTTTGTCCCCACACCTCCACCCCACCCGCACCCCCAGGTCCTCGCAACTTTCATACCATTGGGATGTGTGTACCCAGGCCCTTGTGTGGCCGTGCCTTGGGGGCAGCGTCCTGTCCCTGAGCTGGGGAGTGGCTTTGGACAGTGCGGGCATCACGAGCAGGGGTGGGATGGGGAGGGGTCCTTTGCGGTGAACTATGTTTACATGACACAGTGTGCCAAAGTGACTTACTGTGGTTGCGTTATTTTTTAGTCATCGGGACTGTCCCACCCTCCCACTCCTGTTTTTAAAACTCACGATTCTTTCCTAAGAGCCCTTCGAGCAAAGCGTGCCGAAGTTAGTTGTCTTCTCTGTGGTGGTCCTTTCTTATGTCTTCATAAAAGCTCAGATGATGGTATCTGTGAGTATGTTTTGCAAATTCAAAATATAGTTTGGTAATTTTTTTTTCCAGTTGATTTTTAAAAAGAACTGCTGTACAGAGCTTGTACTTTGTCCATTTTATAGATGGGAACCATCCTTGAAAATTGTTTAACTTAAATAAAGAGAAGATACTTTCTAGATACTGCTCTTTGCTGGACGGCGTCTGTCCTGGTGTGTGAGGGCTGGGTGGGGTGGGTATGGGGACCGGGACTGTGGTCCGTCTTCTGCACTGGCCGGCGTCTGTCCTGGTGTGTGAGGGCTGGGTGGGGTAGGTGTGGGGACCAGGACTGTGGTCCGTCTTC
>NW_016107357.1:11386539-11392520 GCF_001604975.1 Cebus imitator
GTGAGGGCTGGGTGGGGTAGGTGTGGGGACCAGGACTGTGGTCCATCTTCTGCACTGGCCGGCGTCTGTCCTGGTGTGTGAGGGCTGGGTGGGGTGGATGTGGGGACTGGGACTGGTCCGCCTTCTGCGGCTCGTGCTCAGTGTCTATGTCTTATCACTCTTTTCAGATGTGCTTTTATTGCTGCGCCCTTTGGTTGGTTATTCTT
Source organism: Cebus imitator (assembly GCF_001604975.1). NCBI lineage: Eukaryota > Metazoa > Chordata > Mammalia > Primates > Cebidae > Cebus > Cebus imitator. Next base: position 11,386,746 of record NW_016107357.1, read on the forward strand.
ATTTGTAATAATAATCATTTGTGGAGTGTTTACGATGTACCAGGCTCTCAGCCAAGCCCGTAAATCCATTTGCATTTTACAGCCATGGAGGAAGCTGGAGTCAGAAGTGGCTAACCTGCTCAAGGTCACACATTCCTGTGTCCCTGCCTGGAGTCAGCCGTTGGCACTCGCACCCAGACCCTGTGCTCCAAACCAGGGGGACAAATATTTGTATATAGTTTTTTAAATAGTTAAGATCTATAGCTTGTTTACTGGTTGCCTCGGGCTCTCCAGTTCCATCCAAGGCTCTCTGAGGTTCTTCAGATACTATTTATTTATTTATTTACTTCTTTTTTTTTGAGATGGAGTCTTGCTTGCTCTGTCGCCCAAGCTGGAATGCAGTGGCGCAATGTCGAGTCACTGCAACCCCCACCTCAGCAATTTCAGCGATACTTAGACAACTCTGTCTCCTGAGTAGCTGGGACTAGAGGCGCATGCCACCACATCCAGGTAATTTTTGTATTTTTAGTAGAGACAGGGTTTCGCCATGTTGGCCAAGCTGGTCTCCAACTCCTGACCTCAAGTGATCCGCCCACTTAGGCCTCCCAAAGTGCTGGGATTACAGGCATGAGCCACCCACCCAGCCTTCAGTACCTTTTAAATTCTACCTTTGAGCCAGACCACAGTAGTGCATGCCTGTAATCCCAGCTACCCAGGAGGCTGGGGCAGGAGGATTGCTTGAGCCTAGGAGTTTAAGATCAGCCTGGGCAATGATAAGGCTCCCATCTCAACAACAGAAATAAAAACATCTACATTTGAACAACCCACAAGAGTTCAAGGAAACACAACCTTGACCAATTATTTAGCAATTTTTTTTGAGACAGAGTCTCACTCTGTCACCCAGGCTGGAGTGCAGTAGCACGATCTTGGCTTGCTGCAACCTCTGCCTCCTGGGTTCAGGTGATTCTCCTGCCTCTGCCTCCAAGTAGTTGGGATTACAGGCACCCACCACCACACCCGGCTACTTGTATTTTTAGTAGAGATGGGGTTTCATCATGTTTCCCAGGCTGGTCTCGAACTCCTGACCTGAAATGATCTGCCTCGGCTTCCCAAAGTTCTGTGACGACAGGCATGAGCCACCATGACCAGCCCAATTATTTGGCAATTGTGATTGAGATTGGGATGAGGTAAGGGGTTGGCCACTGTCAGGACTGGCCCAGATGAGTGTCTGAAACCTTCTAGACAACACAGGTAATACGTTTTCTTTCTCTATTATTTGGGACACCAAAAATGTGCTGCCATCTGAGAAACTAAAGGAACTCTCAGCATCTTTTTGTAGCACCCACTGGAGCTTCTTAGGGATCCCGTGTGTGGTTCCTGCTCTGGCAAAATGGAGAGGTTTATTAATTGGGTAACTATTTGCTGAAAAGCTGTGTTGCACTGATAGTCTCCAAGAAGACTAGGTTGAGGAGGAAACATGTTAGATGCCGACAAATAGGACAAGCCAAATGCAAGGTCCCAGGGGCTGCTGAACCCTGGTGGGAGCTGCGTCTCAAAGGTTCTGTGGGATTCAGACTTGGCAAAGAGGAGTGTTGCAGGCAGCGGAGCACAGGGCTGAGAGATCCGAGCACTGGGACACAGCAGCAAGCACCTCGATGGGCACAGCCCAGGAGGAAGAGGACAGATGGGCAGGTGGGCCCATGTGTGAGCATTGTGAATGCTGGGGAAGGGTGGGGACGAGAAATGACACGAGTCCTTGACTGGAGCAGAGAGGGTCAGATTTGCAACACTTTTCAGAATGAAACATCCAACCCAATTCAGCAATTGGATTCTGCAGTATGACTTCACATTGTCAAGAATACTCAGCCAGAAAAATATGACGTCTCTGACATGCTCTTCTATCCATGGACTGACTTACAGAAGAGAAGAGAAAAGAAAATTCTCTTATCAGCAGTTCTTGCCTGTTTTTCAGTAATCTCCTAATACAATGTGTATTTGATTTTATGATTGCGTGTGCCTGCAAATAACATACATCCTGTTTCTAAAGGCTACTGTCTCCCCTAGGATTCCAAAGAGGTAAATAGGAATGTTCACTCAGCAGTTTCTGCCTGAGCTCCTGGGGCCCCAGGCTGGGTGGCCTGGGCAGGGGGCCATAGAGAAGACCTTTTTGGTCCTCAGTCCAGGTGACACCCACGGGTGAATCAGATTTGAATCAGACTCTGGATGCAGCTATAAGGAGCATCATAGAGGGGTAGCCATGATTTCCTCTTCGGAAATAAAGACCCAGTCTCAACAAGGCCCCGGCCTTCTGAAGATCATGGAAAGAACGCTTGGGGGCACCAAAGCCACTGATTCACACTCACTGCAGAGTGTCCCCGAGACTGTCCTTGCTCTCAAGTTAGGAGAATTCTCTGTTGGAGAGCTTTCAGAAAAAGCCTACTGAAATGGAGGTTACATTAAAAGAGATGTTGTCTTATTAACAAGAAATCCAAAGGTGATGGGATTCCACGTTGATCCTGGGGCCTGAAGTTGCTGTGGACAACCTGCTTCCTGTCTGACTGCCTCTCCCCTCCACCCTCTCCCACCGTGGCTCAGCACAGTGGGTACTCAGGGTCTCAGTCTGATTGAGTTGCTGTAAAGGGATACTGGAAATGGTAATTTCTAAAGAAATGAGGTTATTTGGCTCATGGTTCTGCAGATTGTACACAGAGCATGGCTCCAGCGTCTGCTTTTGGGGAGGTCTCAGGATGTTTCCACTCGTGGTGGAAGGCAGAGGGGAGCAGGCATTGCATGGCGAGAGGGACAGGGGGAGCCAGGCTCTTTTCAACAGCTCTCCTGCAATCATGGCACCAAGCCATTCAAGAGGGACCCACCCCGACAATCTGAATACTTCCACCACACCTCACCTTCAACACTGGGGGTCAAAGTTCAACATGAGACTTAGAGTGGACAGATGTACAACATTTATCACTCAACTAACATGGAGCATGCTTCCTCCTGGGCATCTTTGTTTTTTGACTGAGGGAAGATGCATCTTTGCCCATGACCACCTCACCCCTTAGACTCCCCACCCCTTAGTCTTCCCAGGTCCCACTGCTCAGAGCTGGGTCCTTGGGAAGTCGGGAGCAGTTAATGTCCCAGGTCCTCCCCTGTCATGGAAGTGGGTTCTGCTGGCAAGGAGGACAGGGAAGGGACGACTACTCATTGAGCAGCCCAGTGCCCACCACACCTTGTCATCACTGGAAGGATTCTGGTGGCAGCAGATGGACAGGGGTGGCGGCGTGGTCACAGGATTCCTTTGTCCTGCGAGAGGCAGTCGCAGACCCTGCTGAGCCTCTTTACCCTGTTGATGTCATGGGCTCCTTCGGCGTGGGCTGCCAACGCAGACCTCCTCTCAGCAGGTGTTCAAATGAATAAAACGCATTGATTACATGGGATTACAAAGAAGACTAATTATACTGAGACACAGTTATCAAAATATTTTCCTAATATGTGCTTCTTAATGCATTAAATAACAAGACTTCCTGTCTAATTGCTGCCATAAAGTAGTGATGAGCATAAACAATGTTTTGAAAAACCTGCAATAATGTGATGAAAATATCTGTGATTTTTAAATTAATGACAAAGTTCCTATTTTGTTGTCGACATTTATAGTAAAACGAAATGCTACATTTCAGTTGGAGATCATGAAGTTAATGTCATTTTTCCCATCTAAATTGCTGGACCCCCTAACTTCTGAGCACCTCCATGTCGGTAAGATGCATGGTCCCCACTGTCTCTGAGCCTTCGTGACTTTGTCATCTCCCTGCTGCAGGGTCAAAGGGGTGTTCTCCAGGGCTCAGGCAGCTGCCCAGATTTCTGATCCTGATTCCAAGAGCAAAAACGGGAACAGACTGCCCTTGAGGACAGGCGCTGCTTGAGCCAAGAGACTCACAGTGGGTCACCAGATTTGCATTTATTTTGAGAAATAATAGCTGGCGGACACCCTGTTAGATGGGTGAGGCTGTAGTGAAACCACCCCATCCTCAACAACGCCCTCCCACTGATCAGATCTGTGATGTGGACCAAGGGGCCTGGGATTTTGCTGGTCAGCTTCTCTCCCTATCGAAGCCGCATGGGAAATGAAGTGGATAGAAGACAGCCCAGTGAGCAAAGAGCCAGAATACACAATGTGAGGACCTTCACAAAGTGCCTCTTGAGGTGGAGAGACGGAGGCGTTTCTGCGCTGCTGCGGGCATTGCCTCTGCCACGAAACCGTTACGCAGAAACTGCATGGCCTAGACTCCAGTTCAGGACGTGCAGAGCAGGTGCTGTCTGCTCCTTTTCTGAGCTCCTCCTCTGGGCCTGCCAGGTCTGCAGCAGGAGGGAGGGCAGGATGGGAAGGAGCCCGTCTTGGGACAGAGCACGTAAATGCATGGCCATCACTGTCAGGTGCCACACAGGAGTGCAGTCCAAGAGTGAAGAGAAAGGCTTGAGGGAAAGAAGAGGGGTGAGCAGAGGAGGTGGCACTGGGTATGATTTCTCAGGCCCTGGAATGGGTGTTGAACCCTGCAAATCACCTCCCATCTCTACCTAAAGATGTTGTTACCCCCATTTTACCCCTGGGGAAACTGAGGCTCTGATCAGCTCAGTCATTTGCATGCTTTACCCACACAGTGCCAAGTTAAGCACCCAGGCTGTGACTGTCCTCTTCCTGGTCCGGTGGGGACACAGGGACAGGAAGTGATGGGAAACAAAATTGGCCTGTGGTCGTGGCCGGGGGGAGGTCGTGACTCCTTTTGCTAACATGAAAAGCTGGAGTCGCCAACTCGTGAGGCTGGAGGGGAGGAGTCAGGAGGCTCAGGGGTGGGAGAGATGGGCTTCGCAGCGGCATCCTGCTCTCCACCACCTGCATCATGATGGGATGCCACCGAACCTGCTCTGTGAAATGGGGACCCTTCTGTTCACCCTGGAAGATCAGTGTCAAGATCAGAGGGGAAACATGGAAAGTGCCTCCTGGCCACACGGTGGCTCCACCTGCAATCCCAGCACTTGAGGAGGCCAGGGTGGGAGGATTGCTTGAGCCCAGGAGTCTGAGACTAGCCTGGGCAACGTAGTGAGCCCTCCATCTCTACAAAAACATAATAAAAACATCTGGACATGGTGGTGCACCCCTGTGGTTGGGCTACTCGGGAGGCTGAGGCAGGAGGACTTGAGGCTGGGAGCTTGAGGCTGCAATGTGCCATGATTACACCACTGCACTCCAGCCTACAGCAAGACCCTGTCTCAAAAAATGTTTGTTTTTTTTTTTTAATTTGCCTCCAGATCCAGGGCCCAGGGCTGCAGCTCAGCTCCTGTGAGCCTCCCCAGCTTTTCCGGCAGGTCTGTAGTGCCGTCCAGAAGGAAAGGGACGGAGCAGAGGAGCCAATGGGATTTCCACGTCTGCCAGGTCTTCAGGGAATGCGGGATGGTTCAGGGTCTGGGAAATAAGGACAAGGGTGGAGGTGTGAGGCCTGCATTTTTACCGCCTAGATGAGACCACCGGAGAAGGGGAAGGCAGAGGGGGGAAGGATGGAGACATGGAAACACATATCCACACACAGACTAATTGCACTTGTCTGGAAAGGACCAAGTGAGACACTGGCTGGGCCGAGGCAGCTGGAAGGAAGGGAAGGAAGGTGCGTGGCAAACGAGGCTGCCAGAGCGGAGTGAGCTCTGGGAAGAGGTACCTGGATTTTGGGCAACAAGGAAGTTGATCCAATGCCAGCAGGTGAGGAGCATCCTCCTCATAGGAGGAACACGGGGCTGGAACGGGGG
>NW_016107357.1:11392590-11397572 GCF_001604975.1 Cebus imitator
GGGATGTGGACGCTGGTTCAGGTGGGGACATCTGGGAAGGACCTGAGAGGCTGGGGCTGATGGGACAGTGAGGGTCCAGTGAACTCTCCAGAAGCTTCTGGCCCTGGGGCAGAAGGCTGAGCTGAGGGTTGGCATGGGTAGCTGCTGTTTCCCTCCCACTCCCACAGCAGCCTGCACCAGGGATTTTGAGGCTGTTTGCACTTCAGGTGTTTGAGAGAAACCCACGATTGTAGGGCTGACGATGTGGAATCTGGCCTGCAGGTCCCATCCCAGTGTCTGCGTCCTCCTTCTGACACTCCCGATGCGTGTTCTGGCATCAGCTGGGGAGCTGTGCTTCTTGTGCTGGGAGTTTAGAAGGAGATGAGAGCTAATGTTCACTGGGCACCTGCAGTGCTCCAGGAATGATGCCAGCTTCTCATTTAGGGCTCACTTCCACCTTTCAACAGATGGACCAAGTAGGACTTAGAAAGCTTAGGACAAATTTGAGTCATGTCAGAACGAGAATTTGAACCCAGCTCTTGAACTTCAAAGCCCTGTTCTTCGTATGACACTTGTGTTTCTCAAAGCGTGCTGCATATTACAGTGGGAGTTAACAATAGTAACAACAGATGCCCACCTGCAATCCATGGAGCTAAGCCCTGCTGGGTTTGCAGAGCTACCCAAGGATCAGAAGGTACAGCTGGGTTAGAAACCAAACCATTGTTTCCCCAACTTCAGTGCACAGCAGAGTCTCCAGGAGGGCTTGTTAAAACAGAGTCCCAGGGCCCAGCTCTAAACTTTCTGATTCAGCAGGACTGGGGTGGGATTTGAGAATTTATATTTCTTTTCTTCTCCTTCTTTTTTTTTTTTTTTTTTTTGAGACAGAGTTTCGCCCTTGTTGCCTAGGCTGGAGTGCAGTGATACAATCTTGATTCACTGCAACCTCCGCCTCCTGGGTTCAAGCCATTCTCTTGCCTCATTCTCCCAAGTCACTTGTATTACAGGTGCCCACCACCGCACCTGGCTAATTTTTGTATTTTAGTAGAGATGGGGTTTCACCATGTTGGCCAGGCTGGTCTTGAACTCCTGACCTCAGGTGATCCACCTGCCTTGGCCTCCCAAACTGCTGGGATTACAGGCATCATGAGCCACTGTCCCCAACCTCTTCATTTTTTTTAGAGACAGTCACGCACGCTGGAGTACAATGATGTGATCATAGCTCATTGCAGCCTTGAACTCCCAGACTTTAAGCAGTCCACCCACCTCAGCCTCCTGAGTAGCTTGGGACTACAGGCGCACAGCACCATGCCCGGCTAATTTTTTTTATTTCTTGTAGACACTGGGTTTCACTGTGTTGCCCAGGGTGGTCTCAAACTCCTAACCACAAGCAATTACCCACTTTGGCCTCCCAAAGTGTTGGGATTATAGGCATGAGCCACTGTGCCAGGTGGAAGTTTATAGTTCTAATGACTCTCAGGTGATGCTGATGCAGCTGGCACAGGAACCACACTTTGAGGAGGCACAAGGCACTTAGTACAGCCCATGGCTGGTTTCACAGCCCCCAGTAGACAATACGGATTGCCCACACTTCATACCAAAGGGTTATTACTGAGTTGCGTGGTGGGCTGGAGCAGCAGTAGTGGGTAGGGCTCAGGTTATGGTTCTGGGGCCGGACTGTTTGGGTCATGGCCTCGAGTCCTCTATTCCTGTGCCCTCGGATGCTTCATGGCTTGGATGTGGACCCTGTTACATGACCGCGGTCTCGCCATCTGACTCTCTCTGATTAGTTTCCTGGTCAGTTAAATGGGGAAATAATATTCACAAAATTAGGGCCATGGGATGGTGAGTGTTGGAAATAGATGCTCGGTGCCACAAAGTAAAATTAGCACTGAAACAAGCATCTTTCGGCAATGCAGTTTTTACTTCCTGGACTGCAGGAAGGGTACCCTCGCTAGCCATCATGCCACGAGAGTACGGTGAATAAAGGAAAATACACAAATTTATCCCTTAGGCATTTGGGGTTGTCATTACTGCTGTGTCTGATCTCCATTGGCTGGAGCCAGACCTCACAATCTAAAACCCGACTGGCTAATAACTTAAAACTTTTCTAAACAGGTACAAGCAATGGAGAGCTGGGACATGCCTGTGAGCAAGTCTAGCAGATACCTTGGTTAAAAAGTACAAGGACATAGAATGTACTACATGCTTGTAAGCATGGCATGTCTAACAGCTACATAGGATAGAGCTTCACAAAGTTATTAGCACACTGATTCTTTAGCAAGAAAGGAAACTTTAAAAGGAACTTTTCTACTTCCCGCAGTGAGACTCTCACTCCCCCTTTACCATGGCCTGCTTCGTATGAAAAACCATCCCCACTTCTGCTGCTGGAAGGCCTTTAACTTAGTGGCTCTGCACGTCTAGTTTCCATTTGGAATTTTTTAGTTTAGAAGACTCTGAGTGACAGACTTATTTTAAAAATCAAAGTAGGTAAAAAAATGAATAAGGGTTGCAGAGAGTATTCAGAGCGGACAGTGAGAGCTCATGGGGGTGAAGACTCAGGCCTTGATCTGCGCAGTTACCTGGAAAATAGAATCCCTCCGGGATGCTGAGCTTGGGGCTGAGGCCGCTGGGTCCTTCTCCGCACTTTAGAAAAAATGTAATCCACCTAAACACACACCTCTAACCTCTCTGTTCTTCTCCTGGATGAAAGATTTGGGTGATGAATAACATGACAGGCTGGGCCACACTTCTCCACATCACCTGAAGGGCCAGGAAATAGAAATAACAAGTGTGTTTAAGGAGTCATTTTAGGTCTGAGGCAGTGGCTCACATCTATAATCCCAGCACTTTGGGAGGCTGAGGCAGGAAGATCACTTGAGCCCAGGAGTTCAAGGCCAGCCTTGGCAACATAGTGAGACCCTATTGCTACCAAAAAAAAGCCAGGTGTGGTGGTGTGCACCTGTGGCCCAGCTCCTTGGGTGGCCCAGGTGGGAGGATCACTTGAGCCTAGGAGTTTGAGGCTGCAGCGAGCTGTGACTGTGCCACTGCGCCACTGCACTCCAGCCTAGTGAAAGAGTGAGACCCTGTGTCTGTAAACAGGAAGAAATCACTTCAGTACAAATTCTTCCTTTTGAAGAATTTCAAGCGCTTAATTGCTTTGCTTGTGCTAACTCCTTAAGGAAGCAGGTGGGTATTTGGGCCAACCCCCTAGCCTGGGAACCACACTTTATGCCTCCTCAGCTAGGCTGGAAACCAAACCAGTGCTTCCCCAACTTCAGCGCACAGTAGCGTCTCCAGGAGGGCTTTTTAAAACAGAGTCTCAGGGCCCAGCCCCCAGGTTTCTGATTCAGCAGGACTGGCGCGTGATTGAGAATTTATATTTCTTTCCTTTCTTCTCCTCCTTTTTTTTTTTAAGACAGATTTTTACTCACGTTGCCCAGGCTGGAGTGCAGTGGTGGGATCTCGGCTCACTGCAACCTCCACCTCCTGGGCTCAAGCGATTAATTCTCCTGCCTCAGCCTCCTAAGTAGCTGGGATTACGGGTATCTACCACGATGCCCTGCTAAAATTTTTGTTCCTTAGTAGGGACGGGGTTTCGCTATGTTGGCCAGGCTTGTCTCAAACTCCTGACCTCAGGTGATCCACCTGCCGTGGCCTCTTAAAGTGCTGGGATGACAGGCATGAGTCACCATGCCCAGCCTCCTTTTCATATTTTTTTCAGAGAGAGTCACCCACACTGGAGTGCAGTGGTGTGATCATAGCTCACTGCAGCCTTGCGGGGAGCTGTGCGTAGGGGGAGATGTGAGTGTGCGGAGCGGTAAGTGGGGGGAACTGTGAGTAGGTAAGCTGTGATGGGGAGTGGTGAGTGGGGAGGAGTGGTGAGTGGGGTGAGCTGTGATGGGGGAGGCATTGATGGGGGAGTGGCAAGTGTGGTAAGTGGTGAGTGGGGGAGCCCTGACAGAGGAAGCCTTGATGGAGGAGCATTCATGGGCAGAACAGGAATGGGGGAGTGGTGGGTTGGGGGAGCATTGATGGGGTAAGGGGTGATGGGGCAGTGGTGATGGGAGAAGGGGCAATGGGGGAGTAGTGATGGGAGAAGGGGCAATGGGAGAAGTGGTGATGGGAGAAGGGGTGATGGGAGAAGGGGCGATGGAGGAGTGGTGATTTGGGACTGGTGATGGGGGAGGGGAGATGGGAGAAGGGGTGATGGGGGAGTGGTGATGGGAGAAGGGATGATGGGGGAATGGTGATGGGATAAGGGGCGATGGAAGAGTGGTGATTTGGGACTGGTGATTTGGGACTGGTGATGGGGGAGGGGAGAAGGCAGAAGGGGTGATGGGGTAGTGGTGATGGGAACAGGAGTGATGAAGGAGTGGTGATGTGGGAAGGGGTGATGAGGGTGTGGTGATGGGGGAGTGGAGATAGAAGGGGTGATGGGAGAAGGGGTGATGGGGGAGTGGCGATGCGGGAAGGGGTGATGGGGGAGTGGTGATGGGAGAAGGGGTGATGGGAGAAGGGGTGATGGAGTGATGATGGGAAAATGGGTGATGGGAGAAGGGATGAGGGGGGAGTGGTGATGGGAGAAGGGATAATGGTAGAAGAAGGGGTGATGGGAGAGGGGTGACGGGAGAAGGGGCGATGGGAGAAGGGGTGATGAGAGAGTGATGATGGGAGAAGGGGTGATGGGGAATGGTGATGGGAGAAGGAGCGATGGGGGAGTGGTCATTGGAGAATGGGCAATGGGAGAAGGGGTGATGGGAGACTGATGATAAGAACAGGGGTGATGGGGAAATGGTGATGGAGTGGTGATGGGAGAAGGGGTGATGGGAGAAGTGATGGAGTGGTGATAGAAGAAGGGGTGATGTGGGAGTGGTGATGGGAACAGAAGTGATGAGAGAAGGGGAGATGGGGGAGTGGTGATGAGAGAAGGGGTGATGGGAGAAGGGGCGATGGGGGAGTGGTGATGGGAGAAGTGGCGATCGGGGAAAGGGTGATGGGGGAGG
>NW_016107357.1:11397667-11400085 GCF_001604975.1 Cebus imitator
GGGGTGATGTGGGAGTGGTGATGGGAACAGAAGTGGGGGGGGGAGTGGTGATGGGAGAAGGGGCGATGGGGGAGTGGTGTTGGGAGAAGGGGCGATGGGGGAGTGGTGATGGAAGAAGTGGCGATCGGGGAAAGGGTGATGGGGGAGGAGTGATGAGGGAGTGCTGATGGGGGAATGGGTTGATGAGGGAATGGCGATGGGAGAAGGGGTGATTTGAGAGAGGTGACGGGGGAGTGGTGATGGGAGAAGGGGCGATGGGGGTGTGGTGATGGGAGAAGGGGTGATGGGGGAGTGGTGATGGGAGTAGGGGCGATAGGAGAAGGGGTGATGGGAGAGTGAAGATAGGAGAAGGGGTGATGGGAGAGTGAAGATGGGAGAAGGGGTGATGGGAGAGTGATGATGGGAACAGGGGTGATGGGGACATGGTGATCGGGGAGTGGTGATGGGAGAAGGGGTGATGGGAGAAGTGATGGGAGATGGGGTGATCGGGGAGTGCTGATGGGAGAAGGGGTGATGGGAGAAGTGGTGATGGAGTGGTGATAGAAGAAGGGGTGATGGGAGAGTGGTGATGGGGGAGTGTAGATAGAAGAAGGGGTGAGGGGAGAGTGGTGATGGGAGAGTGATGATGGGAACAGGTGTGATGGGGGAGTGGCGATGGAGTGGTGATGGGAGAAGGGGTGATGGGGGAGTGGTGATGGGAGAAGGGGTGATGGGGGATTGGTGATGGGGGAAGGGGTGAGGGGCAATTGGTGATGGGAGAAGGGTGATGGGAGAAGGGGTGATGAAGGAGTGGTGATGTGGGTGTGGTGATGGGGGAGTGGAGATAGAAGAAGGGGTGATGGGAGAGTGGTAATGGGAGAAGGGGTGATTGGAAACTGATGATGGGAAGAGGTGTGATGGGGGAGTGGTGATGCGAGAAGGGGTGATGGAGTGGTGATGGGAGAAGGTGTGATGGAGGAGTGGTGATGGGGGAAGGGGTGATGGAGTGGTGATGGGGGAAGGGGTGATGGAGTGGTGATGGGAGAAGGGGTGATGGGAGAAGGGGTGATGGGGGAGTGATGGGAAAATGGGTGATGAGAGAAGCGGTAATGGAATGGTGACGGGGGAAGGGCTGATGGGGAAGGGGAGATGGGAGAGTGGTGATGGGGGAAGGGGTGATAGGAGAGTGGCCATGGGGGAGTGGTGATGGGAGAAGGGGCGATGGGAGAAGGGGTGAAGGGAGAGTGATGGGAACAGTGGTGATGGGGGAGTGGTGATGGGAGAAGGGACGATGGGGGAAGGGGTGATGGGGGAGGAGTGATGAGGGAGTGCTGATGGGGGAATGGGTTGATGTGGGAATGGCGATGGGAGAAGGGGAGATGGGAGAGTGGTGATGGAGTGGTGATAGAAGAACGGGTGCTGGGAGAGTGGTGATGGGGGAGTGGTGATAGAAGAAGGGGTGATGGGAGAGTGTTGATGGGAGAAGGGGTGATGGGAGAAGGGGTGACGGGGGAGTGGTGATGGGAGAAGGGATTATGGTAGAAGAAGGGGTGATGGGAGAGTGGTGATGGGAAAAGGGGTGATGGGAGAAGGGGCGATGAGAGAGTGATGATGGGAGAAGGGGTGATGGGGAATGGTGATGGGAGAAGGGGTGATGGGGAATGGTGATGGGAGAAGGGGCGATGGGGGAGTGGTCATTGGAGAATGGGCAATGGGAGAAGGGGTGATGGGAGAGTGATGATTAGAACAGGGGTGATGGGGAATGGTGATGGGGGAGTGGTGATGGGAGAAGGGGAGATGGGAGAAGGGGCAATGGGGGAGTGGTGATGGGAGAAGAGGTGATGGGGGAGTGGTGATGGGAGTAGGGGTGATGAGAGTGATGATGGAAGAAGTGGTGATCGGGGAAGGGGTGATGGGGGAGGAGTGATGAGGGAGTGCTGATGGGGGAATGGGTTAATGTGGGAATGGCAATGGGAGAAGGGGTGATGGGAGAGTGGTGACGGGGGAGTGGTGATGGGAGAAGTGGCGATGGGGGTGTGGTGATGGGGAGTGGTGATGGGAGAAGGGGCGATGGGAGAAGGGGTGATGGGAGAGTGAAGATGGGAGAAGGGGTGATGGGGGAGTTGTGATGGGAGAAAGGGTGATGGGAGAAGTGGTGATGGGAGAGCAATGATGGGAACAGGGGTGATGGGGACATGGTGATCAGGGAGTGGTGATGGGAGAAGGGGTGATGGGAGAAGTGGTGTTGGAGTGGTGATAGAAGAAGGGGTGATGGGAGAGTGGTGATGGGAGAAGGGGTGATGGGAGAGTGGTTTTGGGATAGTGGTGATGGGGAAGTGGTTACGGGAGAAGGGGCGATGGGAGAGTGATGATGGGAAAAAGGGCGATGGGAGAAGGGGTGATGTGGGAATGGTGATGGGAGAAGGGGTGATTGGGAAG
>NW_016107357.1:11401966-11403647 GCF_001604975.1 Cebus imitator
TGATGGGAGAAGGGGTGATGGGCGATTGGTGATGGGAGAAGGGTGATGAGAGAAGGGGAGATGGGAGAAGGGGCAATGGGGGAGGGGTGATGGGAGAAGGGACGATGGGGGAGTGGTGATGGGAGAAGAGGTGATGGGGGAGTGGTGATGGGAGACGGGGTGATGAGAGAGTGATGATGGGAGAAGGGGCGATGGAGGAGTGGTAATGGAAGAAGTGGTGATTGGGGAAGGGGTGATGGGGGAGGAGTGATGAGGGAATGCTGATGGGGGAATGGGTTGATGTGGGAATGGCAATGGGAGAAGGGGTGATGGGAGAGTGGTGATGGGGGAGTGGTGATGGGAGAAGTGGCGATGGGGGTGTGGTGATGGGAGAAGGGGTGATGGGGAGTGGTGATGGGAGAAGGGGCGATGGGAGAAGGGGTGATGGGGGAGTTGTGATGGGAGAAAGGGTGATGGGAGAAGTGGTGATGGGAGAGCGATGATGGGAACAGGGGTGATGGGGACATGGTGATCGGGGAGTGGTGATGGGAGAAGGGGTGATGGAGTGGCGATAGAAAAAGGGGTGATGGGAGAGTGGTGATGGGGGAGTGGAGATAGAAGAAGGGGTGAGAGGAGAGTGGTGATGGGAGAGTGATGATGGGAACAGGTGTGATGGGGGCGTGGTGATAGGAGAAGGGGTGATGGGAGAAGTGATGGGAGATGGGGTGATAGGGGAGTGGTGATGGGTGAAGGGGTGATGGGAGTATTGGTGATGGAGTGGTGATAGAAGAAGGGGTGATGGGAGAGTGGTGATGGGGGAGTGGAGATAGAAGAAGGGGTGAGGGGAGAGTGATGATGGGAACAGGTGTGATGGGGGAGTGGTGATGGGAGAAGGGGTGATGGGAGAGTGGTTTTGGGAGAATGGTGATGGGGAAGTGGTGATGGGAGAAGGGGCGATGGGAGAGTGATGATGGGAAATAGGGCGATGGGAGAAGGGGTGATGTGGGAATGGTGATGGGAGAAGGGGTGATTGGGAAGTGGTGATGGTGGAGTGGTGATGGGAGAAGGGGTGATGGGAGAAGTGATGGGAGATGGGATGATGGGGGAGTGGTGATGGGAGAAGGGGTGATGGAGTGGTGATGGGCGAAGGGGTGATGGGAGAAGTGATGGGAGATGGGATGATGGGGGAGTGGTGATGGGAGAAGGGGTGATGGGGGAGTGGTGATGGGAGAAGTGATGGGAGAAGGAGTGATGGAGAAGTGATGGGAGAAGGGGTGATGGGGGAGTGCGGATGGGGGACTGGGGATGCAGAAGGGGTGATGGGGAAGGGGTGATGGGAGAAGTGGTGATGGGGGATTGGTGATGGGGGAGTGGTGATGGAAGAAGTGATGGGAGAAGGAGTGATGGAGAAGTGATGGGAGAAGGGGTGATGGGGGAGTGGGGATGGGGGACTGGGGATGCGGAAGGGGTGATGGGGGAGTGGTGATGGGGAAGGGGCGATGGGAGAAAGTGTGATCAGTGAGTCATGATGGGAAAAGGGGCAATGGGAGAAGGGGTGATGGTGGAGTGGTGATGGGAGTAGGGGTGATGGGGGCGTGTTGATGGGAGGAGTGGTGATGGGGGAGTTGTGATGTGGGATTGGTGATGGGAGAAGGGGTGATGGGGGAGTGGTGATGGGAGAAGTGATGGGAGAAAGTGTGAT
>NW_016107357.1:11406035-11407242 GCF_001604975.1 Cebus imitator
AGTGGTGATGGGAGAAAGAGCAACGGAAGAAGTGGTGATGGGAGAGTAATGATGGGAACAGGGGTGACGGGGGCGTGGTGATCGGGGAGTGGTGATGGGAACAGGGGTGATGGGAACAGGGGTGATGGGAACAGGTGTGATGGGAACAGGGGTGATGGGGGAGTGTCGATGGGGGAGTGTCGATGGGAGAAGGGGTGATGGACAAGGGATGATGAGAGAAGGGGTGATGGGGGAGTGGTGATGGGGAAGGAGTGATGGGGGAAGTGGTGATGGGGGAAAGGGCAATGGGAGAAGTGGTGATGGGTGAATGATGATGGGAACAGGGGTGATGGGGGCGTGGTGATTGGGTAGTGGTCATGGGAGAAGTGATGGGAGAGCGGTCATGGGGGAGTGGAGATAGAAGAAGGGGTGATAGGAGAGTGATGATGGGAGAAGGAGTGATGGGAGAGTGTTGATGGGAACAGGGTTGATCGAACAGGGGTGATTGGGGAGTGGTGATGGGAGAGAGGGTGATGTGAGAAAGGGTGATGGAGGAGTGGTGATAGGGGAAGGGGTGATGGGAGAGTGATGATTGGGGAGTGGTGATGGGAGAAGGGGTGATGGGCGATTGGTGATGGGAGAAGGGGTGATGGGGGAGTGGTGATGGGAGAAGGGGTGATGGGAGAAGGGGTGATGGGCGGTGGGTGATGGGGAAGGGGTGATGGGGGATGGGTAATGGAAGAAGGGGAGATGGGGGAGTGGTGATGGGAGAAAGGGTGATGGGAGATTGGTGATCGGAACGGGTGATGTGAGAAAGGGTGATGGAGGAGTGGTGTTAGGGGAAGGGGTGATGGGAGAGTGGTTTTAGGAGAGTGATGATGGGGGAGTGGTGATGGGAGGAGTGGTGATGGGGGAGTGGTGATGGGGGAATGGTGATGCGGAAGGGGTGATGGGAGAGTAATGATGGGAAAAGGGACGATGGGAGAATAGGTAATGGGCAGTGGCTATGGGAGAAGGGGTGATGGCGGCGTGGTGAGGAGTGGTGATGGGGGAGTGCTGATGGGGAGTGGTGATGGGAGTATTGATGGGAGAAGGGGTGATGGGGAAGCGGCGATGGGGGGAGTGGTGATGGGAGAAGGGGCGATGGGGGTGTGGTGATGGAAGAAGGGGCGATGGAGTGGTGATGGGAGAAAGAGCAACGGAAGAAGTGGTGATGGGAGAGTAATGA
>NW_016107357.1:11407822-11423759 GCF_001604975.1 Cebus imitator
GTGATGGGAGAGGGGGTGATGGGGGAGTGGTGATGGGGGTGTGGTGATGGGGGAATGGTGATGCGGAAGGGGTGATGAGAGAGTAATGATGGGAAAAGGGACGATGGGAGAATAGGTAATGGACAGTGGTGATGGGAGAAGGGGTGATGGCGGCGTGGTGAGGAGTGGTGAGGGAGAAGGGGTGATGGGGGAGTGTTGATCGGAGAAGTGCTGAGAGAAGGGGTGATTGGAGAAGGGGTGATGGAGAAGGGGTGATGGGAGAAGGGGTAATGGGAGAAGGGTGATGGGGGAGTGTTGATGGGAGAAGTGATGAGAGAAGGGGTGATGGGAGAAGTGGTGATGGAGAAGGGGTGATGGGGGAGTGGTGATGGGGGAAGGGGTGATGGGAGAATCATGATGGGAAAAGGGGCCATGGGAGAAGGGGTGATCGCAGAATTGAAGGGAGAAAGGATGATGGAGAGGTGGTGATGGGAGAAGGGGTGATGGGAGAAGGGGTGACGGGAGAAGGGGTGATGGGAGAAGGGGTGACGGGAGAAGGGGTGATGGGAGAAGAGGTGATGGGGAAGGCGTGTTCAGAGAATTGATGGGAGAAGGGGTGATGGAGAAGTGATGGGAGAAAGGGTGATGGGAAAATGGGTGATGGGGGAGTGGTGATGGGAAAGGGGTGGTGGGGGAGGGTTGATGGGGAAGGGTGATGGGGGAGGTTTGATGGGAGAAGGGGTGATGGGAGAAGTGATGGGAGAAGGGGTGATGGGGAAGGGGTGATGGGGGAGTGGTGATGGGAGAAGGGGTGATTGGAGAAGGGAGAAGGGGTGATAGAGAAGTGATGAGGGAGTGGTGATGAGGACGGGGTGATTAAGAATGGGTCATAGGGTAGCATGTGATGGGGGAGGGGTGTTGGATGCGTGCTGGGTGAAGGGGTGCTGGGGGATGGGTGGTGGGCAAGTTGTGATGGGTAAGGGGTGCTGTTAGAGGGGTGGTCAGTTAAGAGGTGATGGCAATTGGGTGGTGGGGGCGAGGTGGTGGGGGAGGTGGTAGGAGGAGGGGTGATGGAGGATGGGAGGGGTAATGGGGGAAGGGGTGATGGTGGGGTGATGGGGCGGAGTCATGGGGAAGGGGTGATTGGTGGTGGTGGAGAGGTGTGGTGGGGGGTTAATTGGGAAAGGGTGGTGGGGAAGGGTGATGGAGTTGCGGTGATGGGAAGGAGCAGTAAATCGGGGGAGTGGGGATGGAGGGAGCAGTGATGGACGGAGCAGTGATGGGGATGAGCAGTGAGGGAGGGAGTGCCAGGTCCTCCTCTAGGGTGTCTGTTTTCTGCCCCTCACCTTGAGGGGGCTGCTCGCCACCTGGACTACTCACACTGTTCCTTGGATTCAAATGATGGCATGGCCTCCGGTCCTTTATTCCTGTGCCCTTGGATGCTCCAAGCAGGCGAGGAAGGGGACGAAACAGGTTCCTGAGGCTCTAGCCATGTCGTATGAGTAGAATCAGGAAATGTCCACCAGGCCCTCTTCCTGCTGCCAGGGACAGCAGGGCTTCTCAGAAGGATGCTGCATCCCAGTGAGGGGACCAGGGCACAACTCTCAGAGTGATGGGCACTCCCATCTGTCAAAAGTCCCTTTTCACAATGGCCTCTCTGGGAAGGGAGAAGCTCAAGCTGGCAGCTTAGGTCACATACCTGAATGAATGTCATTAACTGCCTCTCGAAGCACTCACGCGATCCACTTCTCTCTCTCTCTCTCTCTCTCTCTTCCTCCCTCTCTCTCTCAACCTGCCTTCCTCTTTCCCTCCTCTCTCTCTTGACCTCTCTCTTTCCTATTTTCTCTCTCTCACTTTCTCTCCCTCTCTCTCTCAACCTGTCTCTTTTTCTTCCCCTCTCTCCTTCTCTTGCTCTAAAAACTCAGATGTTTTCTTCCCAAACATGGTTTTTTTTTGAATTTTTAATTTTAGCCAAGTTAGCCCCAGAGGCAGCAAATCCAAATCATGAGGGCATCTCCAGGGTGCATTGTTGCAGGGAGGGCCTCTCTGAGGTGTCCGTGGGAGAGACGTTAGATCAAGGAGCAGATGGGAAGGTGCCGGGACACAGCCTGCATGTCAGCAGCCTGGGTCCAAAGCCAGCTCTTTCCAAGAGCCGTTGCCTGGGCAATGAAATGGAGAGATTTTGAAAAGTCCCCTCTCCACGTATCCACACCTGTCCTGCTGGCACGCCACCTGTGGTGTTCTCATTAAAATAACTTGTCCCATGGCGGCTCCTGCTAAAATGTGTCTCCCAGAGGGGAGAACCGCAGTTCATTAACTTGACTCATCCACTACCAACACCATGCTGCCCTGAGAATCCTATGATGGCCTCACAGACAGCAAGAGAAGGCAGAGGCCCAGTAAACCAGACGCACCTGTGTGTATGTGTGGAGCAGGCAGCACGCCCTCATTAGTGGAAGGCACCTGTGCTCCCAGTGCCTGGCCGGGCTCTTCAGTTGGGTCCCGCTGCCATCCTGGAGATGAAGAGCCCCTCCAATAGGCACGTCAATGCTTTTCCCTGAGACCTTTGTATGAAGGCATCTTCCTGTTAGGAAAACACACAGATGCTCACCGCCCACAGGATTAAACCAAGTGCATGCTGGCTTCCAGGGTAGGAGGCCCTGAGGACCCAGGAGAGGTGGGTTTTGAGGCGGAGGAGTCAGCTAACGGGGAACCAGCAGTGAGCAGCTGAACGCAGCGGGAGAGAAACGAAACACTGAGCCTGAGAATGAATGCCAGCCCCATCTCAGCCTGAGGATGCTGGATTTGCTGTGGTGCTGTCACGGCAGAAGGAGACAGATCCCAGGAACTTTCACACCAGGAGGCCCATGTCAACCTGCCTCTGTCCTCCGTCTGCAAGGACTACGCCAGCCTCTCCAAAGTCTGGGTCTTTCTAACAGTCATTTGTGGAAAGACTTCATGGCGAGGAGCATTCAGGAGGCAGTGGACAGGACGTCATTCACGTGGAATCCGTGCTGCCTCCCCACGGGAAAGCTGCTCTTTGGACAGGGCTTTTGGTCTTTTGGACAACAGACCTAATATCTTTGAGCAGGCCATTATTCGGCCTACCAGAGTCCTCCCTTGGGTCTCCAAAGATTCATGTCTGTTCCATATGCAAAATATATTTACCCCATTTCAACGTCCCCAAAAGTCTCAACCCACTACAATCAACTCACGTCCAAAATCTCATCTAAATCTCATTAACTCAGAAGTTATAAATCATAACATCTGTTGGAAAAATAGATGCTCAGTGCCACAAAGAAAAATCAGCCCTGAGACAAGGGAGCTTTCAGCAATGAAACTGTTACTTCCTGGACTGATGGAAAGGTACCCTTACTAGCCATTGTGCCACGAGAGTACAATGAACAAAGGAAAACACACAAATTTATCCCTTATGCATTTGGGTTCATTCTTACAGCTGTGTCTGATCTCCATTGGCTGGAGCCAGACCTCACAATCCAAACTAAAACCCGATTGGCTAATAACTTAAAACTTTTCTAAATAGGTACAAGCAATGGAGAGCTAGGACATGCCTGTGAGCATGTCCAGCACAGATATCTTGGTTAAAGTACAAGGACATAGAATGTACTACGTGCCTGTAAGCATGGCATGTCTAACAGCTACATAGGATAGGGCTTAACAAAGAGTTATTAGCACACTTATTCTTTAACAAGAAAAGAAACTTTCAACTATAAGGACACATGCACACGAATGTTCATTGCAGCACTGTTTACAATAGCAAAGACCTGGAACCAACCCAAATGCCCATCGATGATAGACTGGACAGGGAAAGTGTGGCACATATACACCATGGAATACTATGCAGCCATAAAAAATGATGAGTTCATGTCCCTTGTAAGGACATGGATGAACCTGGAAACCATCATTCTCAGCAAACTGACACAGGAACAGAAAATCAAACACCGCATGTTCTTTTTCATAGGTGGGTGTTGAACAATGAGAACACATGGACACGGAGGGAAGCATCACACACTGGGGTCTGTTGGGGGGATATAGGGGAGGAAGAGTGGGGGGTGGGGAGTTGGGGAGAGATAGCATGGGGAGAAATGCCAGATATAGGTGAAGGGGAGGAAGGCAGCAAATTATGCTGCCATGTGTGTACCTATGCAACAATCTTGCATGTTCTTCACATGTACCCCAATACCTAAAATGCAATAAAAAAACTTTTAAAAGGAACTTTTCTACTTCCCACAGCATCTAATTCAGATATGGGTTAGACTCTGAGAATGGACCATAGAATTGCTCAGACTGAGTGGGCTGGCGGGTGCTGTGAGCAAATAGGAAAGCAGCTTCATGACAGAAGCCTTCGATTCCTCATCCTGCTCCCAAGCATTCAGGGAGAGGGAACGGGAGAGAGGCTGGAATGGCTACAATGTGCTCAGGGAATGTAACGGCTTGTGGAGGGCTGCCCAGAGATGGTGGGTCCAGTTCAAATCAGCTCTGCCTCTGTTCATAATCCCAGCCACATCGGGCATCAGCCAGAGCCACCCTGCAGGCCAGAAAGAAGGAAAGGGCCAGATGGCCTGAGCAGTGCCCATCAGTCAGACTTGCCTTGTGGATCACTAAGATAAACGGTGCTGAAAGTGGTATACTGTTAGTAAAAAAAAAAAAATAAAAAAAAAACACTCCGAGGCTAGGTGGGGTGGCTCTCACGCCTGGCATCCCAGTGACTCAGGAGGCTGACGCAAGAGCATCACTTGAGGCCAGTTCTATACCAGTCTGGGTAACACAGCATGACCTGTCTTTATAAAAATAAACAAACAAATGATACACTTTGATACAGTTGATACAATAATATCAACCTACACCTGGATAGTATTAGGTTGGTGCAAAAGTTATTGGGGTTTTTGCCATTACGTTTAATAATTCTTGCACCAACCTAGACTGAATAATTGCCGCACAAAGTGTTAGGTCCCAATCTCTCATATAGGAGCCATGAGCCCATAGGGTGGAGGCCCAAGCCACAGAGGTTATCCCCCCAGCCCTGAACCCTAATGGAATCTGCCGTGCTGGAGTAATTTTTTTTTTTTTTTTTGAGATGGAGTCTTGCTCTGTCACTCAGGCTCTGGAATGCACTGGCACGATCTCAGCTTACTGCAACCTCTGCCTCCTGAGTTCAAGTGATTCTCCTGCCTCAGCTTCCTGAGTAGCTGGGATTACAGGGACGCGCCACCATGCCTGGCTAATTTTGTATTTTTGGTAGAGACGAGGTCTCACCATGATGGTCAGGCTGGTCTCAAACTCCTGACCTCATGATCCGCCTGCCTCAGCCTCCCAAAGTGCTGGGATTACAGGCGTGAGCCACCAAGCCTGGCCTGGAGTTCTTCATTAGGTGAGACTTGTGACTTCTTTCTTCCTTTCGTTGTTCCCTTTTGGAATGAGAGTGTCTATCCCTGTCATACTGTTATACCCCACCTGGCCTGACATTGCATTTGGAATAAACAAGCGATTTTCTAGTTTCACAGATCCAGAGATGGAAAGGAACTTTTTTCCAGGATGGATCAGATCCAGAGTCTAACCACCATCTGCATTAGATGCTGTGATTTGTAACTTCTGAGTTAATGAGATTTAGATGAGATTTTAGACATGAATTGATTATAGTGGGTTAAGACTTTGGGGACATTGGCATGGGGTAAATACAGTTTGCATGTAGAACAGACATGAATCTTTGGAGATCCAAGGGAGGACTCTGGGAGGCCAAGTAATGGCCTACCCAAAGATACTAGGTCTGTTGTCCAAAAGGCCATGAGAATGGCTAACTAGTAGGAAGGAGAGCTCTATTGGCAGCATCAGTTTGCAAACTGGGAAGAGATCATCTCCAGTTTGGACTGAAGGTGCTCTCTTCAGAGGAGAAGGGAGGACTTGGGTTTTATGCCTAACAAGGTCCGTATTACACCAAAAAAGTAGACGTGTTCAGCAGGTTTGGGGGGAAAGCTATGCGTGTTTATGAGGTGGGTAGAGCACATGTGCAGTGGGTAACCACATCTACAATGTGCATCCCATGTTCATTTTTGGGCAACGTTTTAGCATTAAAATTAGGTGGTATTTAGCTCAAGTTAGAAGGTAAACTGTAGGACACAAAGTTTCTGCACAGCCTCTATAAGCTGCTGAAACTGGCTTCAGGTCTGCAGGTGTTTATCAGAAAAGAACATTTGTGAGGCTGGCCCTCTGTCCAACTAAGATATAGTGGTCTGGGGTGTAACGCCGAATTAGGCCAGATCTGATCACTTGCCTGACAGCTCCTTTTGCTAGGGAGTTTTGCAAGACAATGGTTTTCCTTGCAGCCATAGGAATTTAGAAATTTGCCATGCCAGCTGGGCCCCGAACCATCCACCCCTAGGTACCTTTTGTTTCTTTAACCTTAGGGTCTGACTTAGTTGATAAAGCGGTGTCTATTTCAGTTTCTCAGATCACAGGTTCTAATTTCTAGAGCATTAAATGTCACCTTATAAGGAAAAAGGTTCTTTGCAATTTTGATTAAATATCTTAACATGGAGAGATGATCCTGGATTATTCAAATGGGTTCTTAATCCAATCATAAGTGTCCTTATAATCCTTATAAAAGACAGGCTGGACACAGTGGCTCACCTGTCACTCCCAGCACTCTGGAAGGCTGAAGGAGGAAGATCACTTGAGCTCAGGAGTTCGAGACCAGCCTATCCAACATAGTGAGACCCCTTCTCAAAAAAAAAAAAAAAAAAAAAAAAAAATTAAAATTAAAAAATTAGCCAGGTATGGTGGCACATTCCGGTAGTACCTACTACTCAGGAGGTTGAGGCAGGAGGATCACTTGAGCCCCGGAGGTTGAGGCTGCAGTGAGCCATGATCAAACCACTGCCCTCCGGCCTGGGCAACAGAGCAAGATGCTTCCTCAAAAAGAGAAAGAGGGAGATTTCACACACACAGAGGAGAAGGGAATGTAGAGACGGTGGCACAGATTGGAGAGAGGCAGCCACAAGCTAAGGAACACCAGGAAACATCACAGCCGCTGGGAGTGAGAAAAGGCGAAGAACAGAGTCTCCCTGAACCTCTGCAGGGAGCACAGCCTCAGAAGCCTGGCCTCCAAAACTGTAAACATTTCTGTTCTAAATTACCAAGGTGTTGGTCATTTCTAACAGCAGCCCTAGGAATTGAAGACTGTGCTTTACACAAAGCATTTGCACGCACTTTATCTCATTTGATAGTGCAATGCCCAGCACCCAGACCCTTCCAGTCACCTGATAGAGCTAGAATGTGTGTTCTTAGGTACTGCAAGGAAAGATTAGCATTTAGGCAAAACGTTTTCTCAGCAAGGCAGTTTTACTTTCTGCAGAAAAGGTGCTCTTATTACCTATCCTTGCCACGAGAGCACAATGAACAAAGGAAAGGCAGGCATATTTATTTCTTACACGTTGCTATGTCTGATCCTTGTTGGTTGGAGCTAGACTTCACAATCTAAATGCACTTGATTGGCTAGCAACTGAAAACTGTTCTAAATAGGAAAAGGCAGTGGAGAACAAAGGAAAAGAGAAAGTCTAAATAAGGAAGGGACAGGAAGTTGCTTGCAAAAAGACTTAGAAAAGTAATAACAAATACCTTGGTTAACGTACAAGGACATAGAATGCACTTATTCTTTTATATCTAACAACTGCATAGGCTAGGGCTTAAAGAGTTACTAGCAAAAAGCGAGAGGGCTTTGAAGAAAGTCTTTGAAAGAAACTTGTTTCAAACATTATTATTTAACAAAATATAGCATTATTATTTAACAAAAAAAAACTTTAAAACAAAACACATTTTACTTTCTACACATCCTTGGCAGCTGGTCATTTCTTTCCACAAAAGATCAAGAACCAGGGCTCAAGGGGAGCCCATGATTGATCGAGATCATTGTCAATAACAGAGCTTGGTGGGAATTCACGAGCACCGACTCCATGGCGGGAGATCCTCTCTCCACTGGGGAGCAACTTCTGCCCTCTGGGCATGTGGCCTGTCACTTTGACAAGCAGGCCCTGCCTCCACTCCTTTAAATGCAGGATCAGCCTGAGGGAGGAAAGAGGCAAAAAAAGGGCCCGGAGGTGCCAGATCTTCCTCCAGTGGCCATGTGCCAGGCAGTTCATCCAGAGGGAGGAGCTGCCTGCCTTTTCTTTTCAGCTGTTCTTTCTGTGTCTCCACACTGGCTGCAAGGCTCTCCCCAGCAGACAGATCACAATGGACCTGTCCCTGGTATTATCCTCTGTTTGGTGACAGATAAACTGGGCAAAGTCTAAAGGCAGCCCCCAGACAGTACTCATGGTGACAATGATTTTTCCAGCCGCATCATCCTTTTAAACTTTAATTTGACTTCCTGTTCCTCATGAGCACAGGGAGAAATGAGGACTTCGTTCCTTGAACCAGAAACACAAAAGTGAGTTCTCCAAGCTGATCTGTGCCTATGCACTGGGAAAGGACAAAAGCAGATGCTCTGATGTGACTGTTTCCCGGTTCTTCCTCTTTTCCTGCTCTCTCCACTCTTCTGCAAATCCGTCCTGAGGGACTAAGGTGCTGGGCACCGTGACCATTGTATTGACTCAAAACTCCCGAGTGTGCCCACTGCCGTTGGAATCCCTCAGGGGCCTGAAATCACCTCCATATTGGTTTCTTGTTGCTGCTGTAACAAATGACCTCGAACTTATTGGCTTCAACAACACAAATGTATCTTACAGTTCTCGAGGTCAGAAATCTGACACAGCCTCCCCGGGTGAAAGTAAAGGTGTCTCTGGGCTGCAGTTCTTTCTGGCGGCTCTAAGCGGGGATTTCACTTCACACCATCCTGGCTTTCAGAGGCTGCCCATGCCCCTGGGCTTACATCCCCTGTCCATCATCAAAGCCAGCAAGGTTGCACGTCCTGCCTTCTTCACGGCTGGGTCTCCACTGTGAACAGGTTCTCACTCTCAAGGACCCTTGTGATGACATTGCACCCACAGGATATTCTCGGGTCCTCTCCCCATCTCATGGTCAGCCGATTGCAACCTGAACTCCTTTGCCACCTGAATTCCTGTTTGCTGTGAAAGGTAACATAGGCTTAGGTTCCAGGGATTGGCAGGTGGGCCTCTGGTTGGGGGCAGAGGGGTTCCTTGTTCTGCTCAGCACACCTCCCATTAAGGCCTGCCATCATCATAGGCCATTATTGACACGAGGGTGTTCCTGGGCTTGCGGGGGCGGTAATGTCTTCCCTACCACCGTGCACCAGCCTGCTGATCATGAGCGCAGAGCTGGTCATAGTTTTCTGAGAGAGGGAAGTCCTGGAAGTTTCCAACAGCAGGAAAAGTAGGTTTCTCTAGTGCTTGTGGGTGGGAAACAGCCTCTGGGCCTTCAGAGGTTTGGATTTCCCATTTGAAGGAGAAGTGGTGTGGAGGGGAAGGCCAGCCGGCCCCTGTTCAGCAAATCATTCCACAGAGATGTCAGCAGGTGCCAGTGTTCTCACATGAGTTGTGCTGAGAGAAAAAGTCCTTTGTTCCAGCTGTGCCCGAGGCTTTATTCAGACTCCCCTCTCTCCCGGGTGTGCTGGAAAGACTCTTGGGGCCTCCTCACTTTTCTTGCTGGAAGATGCTTGTACCACAGAGTGAGACACCAGCTTTCCCGGGGTGGCCACACTGTAAACTCAGCGCCCAGCAAGGATGCGCCCAGCTGGGCATAAAGGCAGCCCAGCCCACTGAGCAGAGAAAGCTTCCCCTTCACCACCAGGACGCAGACAGGTGTGAGTGGGGCAGGGCAGGGAGGAATGAAGGAGGCACACCCAGGAAGCCCGAGGAGAGGGGCCCAGCTCTGTCCAGACGTGGTGGCCGAGCGCCCCGAAGAGGCACTGCTGCCCTGGCACAGCCCCCGGCCTGCGCTCTGGAGGCCTTTGGTCTTGGTCCCCTCCCTTGAACTTTGAACTTCCCCGGGGGTGAGCGGCATGATGGAATAATGACCTTATTTTCCCAGTTTGAAAAAAATAAAAAAGGAGAAATAACAGCCGGACCTTCCTTTACATGGAGTTTCTGCTCCCACGAGTGTGTCCGTGTTGAGCATGGGCAGCCACCTGGCCATGCTGGGCTCAGTGCAGCTCTGTGTCTGCGGTCGCAAAGAGACATTTATGGTATTTCCAGTGGCCTGCCAACAGTGTCCTGCAGGGCTTGAGAACCACAGTTCAAGGTGAGACAGGGTCATCAAGGCTGGTCTCGGCTTCTCCACGGGTCGCTTGGTCCTCAGCCAAGCAGGCCACCCTGTGGGTGTCTGGACTGCTTTCCCTCTGGAGTCTAACTCAAAGCCGCCTTTTTTTTTTTTGAGATCGAGTCTCACTCTGTTGCCCAGGCTGGAATGCAATGGTATGATCTCTGCTTAATGCAACCTCTCCCTTCTGGGTTCAAGCGATTCTTCTGCCTCTGTTTCCCAAGTAGCTGGGATTACAGGTATCTGCCACCACACCCTTTTGTATTTTTGGTAGAGGTGGGGTTTTGCCATGTTGGCTAGGCTGGTCTTGAACTTCTGACCTCAAGTGATCCGCTCACCTTGGCCTCCCAAAGTGCTAGGATTACAGGTGTGAGCCACTCCACTCGGACCCGAAGCCTCTAAATGAGCCAGGTGTCTCTATGACTTTGAGGGCGTTGAGGGCTGGGCTCCAATGGGCAGGGCAGCCCTACCACGATGTCGGCGTGTGGGTCTCTGGCTCCTTGTTGGACAGGGGCTCTGTGCAGTAGAGCAGCAGGAAAGTCACGGAGCCCTGTCTCTCCACAAGGTTTCTGAGCAAAGAATGCCTTAGGTGTCCACCTCCAGCACCGCAGCATGCTAGAATTGTCAGCCATCTCGGGTTTCCTTCTAGAACCTTCTCTAGAGCTCTGCGATTCATAGAATGGATTCACAGCTGTTGGAGTGGTAAAACTCATTGCAGATTATTCAGACTATTAGGCAAAATTTTATTGTATGGAGCCCAAATCTGCCTCTAATTCTGACCACTGAACTACATTGAATTAGTCCAGTCTTCTCACCACAGGTTCAAATCTCTGAAGCTGATTGAAAGCCTCAGCAAGGCCCTTCCAGTTTACCCACTTCTTCATGGAAGCTTCTTCGCAGGCGGGATGCACCCAAGACAGTCCCTCCTCCAGATCCAGCCTCCTTTACGCACTCCTCCTACAAATCAACTCGGAGTGGGGGGCATACTTTGAGCTCTGTGTTCTCACATTTCAAATTGCACATTTAAGAAGCCACAACAATGACCTCTGAATTTCATGTTGCCTTGTGTATTTTCTAAGTGGTTCCATAGAATGGAAGCAAGTTTTTCTAGGTTGGCTAAAATCTACCTGCAGCTATATCTTAGCCATGTGGTATAATAACTGAAAGTATGGGCCGTGGAATCGGGCTGCTTGAATTCACATCCTGGCTTGATCACTTATGAGCTGTGTGGTTTTGAGCAAGTTACTTAACCTCTCTGAGCTTCAGTTTTCCATCTGCCGGTTAGCGATAACAAGAGTGCCTACTTCGAAGGGTTGTTGTTAGGATTAAAAAGAGTTGACGTGTTAAAGCCTTTAGTAGAATGTGTGGTTCTTAATAAGTGGCATTAAAATGATGTCAGCTCTTGTTATATTTAAGTTTCTCTGCAAGCCCCAGAAAGCACCCAGGTGTCTTAATACAGTATCTAGTCTCAACTTTCATCCTAAGGATGTTGAGTCTGGGGTCATAGTAGACCTCACCATCTGTCAAGTCAGCCATCACTTCCTTTGAGGGCAGCCCCCCCAAAACACACAGCTCACCATCCGGCAAACAGATTCACAGCTGCTGGAATGCTAAAACCCGCTGCAGATTGTTCAGAATATTAGACAAAATTCTCTTGTATGGAGCCCAAATCTCCCTCTAATTTTGACCACTAAGCTATACATTGAATTAGTCCAAGTCCTCTGCTCATGGCAGGTTCAAATCTTTGACACTGAGGAACTCTTCCAAATGCCCTCAAGGCAAGGGGAAGTAACAAGTAAGAGTAAGGGACATTGTGCCACTCTGGAAGTGAGGGACTCAGCTTCTGACCCCAGTCTGCACAGACTCCCCAGCGCCTGGGAATTGCTTTCTTACTCTTTCCTCCAAAACAGACCCTAGTTTATTAGTTTCCCTCTCTCTTCCTCAGTGAGTGCAGACCAGCACTGGCCTCATGCCCGCTGGCTGCAGGTAGCTTTTCTGCAGCCACACTGGCCTCTCTTCCCTACTTTCTCCACCTAAGAGTTAAAGTTTGTTTGTTTCAGGTGGGGTCTTGCTATGTAGCCAGGTTGGCCTTGAACTCCTAGGTTCAAGTGATCTTCCCGAGTAGCTCGGACAAAGGGATGCACCCTGCACCCAGCTTAAAGTGAGTTTTTGAAAGAGAGCTCATGTGAAAAGATGCTTGATATCATTAGTCATCAGAGAAACACAAATTGAAACTCAGAATCGAAGGAACAATAACAACTGTTGGCAAAGATGAGGAGAAATTGGAACTCTCATTCACTGCTGGTGGGATTGTGAAATGGTGCAGCCGCTTTGGAAAACAGTCTGGCAGTTCCTCAAAATATTAGCTGTGGAGTCAACACATGGCCCAGAGATTCCACTCCTGGCCATCTACCAAGATAAATGAAACTATATTAAATCCATACAAAAACTTATATGCAAATCTCACAGCAGCACTATTCATGATAGCCGAAAAGTGGAAATAAACCAAATGTTCATCAACTGATGATGGGTGGGTAAATAAAATGTGGTGTATGCCTACATGGGAATATTATTCAACCACGAGATTAAACTACTAATGCACGCCGCAGCATGGAAGAATCTTGAAAACATTATGCTAAGTGAACGTGGCCAGCCATGAAAGACCACATGTTATACAATATCATGTATAGGAAATGTCCAGGATAAGCAAATCTGCAGGGCAGAAAGTGGATGAACAGTTCCTGAGGGTTAGAGGGTGAGGGAATGAGGGCTGGGGAGTGGCTGCTGATGGGGATTCTTTGGGGAATAATAAAGATGTTCTAAGATTAGATTATGGTGATGATTGCACAATCACCACCATAATATATTTTAGTATATTTAGCAAATATACTAAAAACCACTGAACCTTACACTTCAAACGGGTAGGCTTTTTGGCATCTAAATCATATCTCAATAAAGCTATTACATAAAAGTGAATTTTTAAGCTATTTTTTATTTTACAGTTTACATGTTTGATAGGACAGTTTATACAATTTATCATACATGTTTATGTCCTAACAGAGAGAAGAAAGAAGAACATATCAGGCCAGGCTATTCAGGAATAGCATAAGGGAGTTTCTTTGGGGAAATGGAACAGTTTTGTGTCCTGACTGAGGTGATTACTGGAGTCTATGTGCGTGATTAAATGTCACAGATCTGTATACCAAGAGGAAGGGAGGAAGAGAAGACAGAGAAAGTTTAAAAATGGGTCGGGCTGGGCACGGTGGCTCACGCCTATAATCCCATCACTTTGGGAGGCCGAGGTGGTTGGATTACTTGAGGTCAGGAGTTTGAGACCAGCCTGGCCAACATGGTGCAAACCCATCTCTACTAAAAATACAAAAATTAGCTGAGTGTGGTGGCAGGCACCTGTAATCCCAGCTACTCAGGAGGCTGACGCAGGAGAATTGCTTGAACCCAGGAGATGGGGGTTGCAGTGAGCCAAGATTGTGCCATTGCCCTCCAGCCTGGGTGACGGAGTGAGACTCTGTCTAAAAAAAAAACAAAAAGTGTGAAACCCTAAGATGGTGTGAACCTGAGTTAATGATACAGAGTGTATGAAACAACAGTTTCCTGGTCTAGAAAATGTGCTATGTGTGCTGTGGTTGTGCAGGGCGACATCATCAGGGGACACTGGATGCAGGTACAAGGGAACTCTCTGTATTACTTTTACAATTTTTTGTGAGTCTCAAACTATTTAAAAATAAAAAATTATTTTATAAAAATGACAAGAGATGAGCTTGCTTACTTAGAAACTCAAGTGGCTTTGCAGTGCAGGTAGTCTGCAACCCTGCCTCCTGCCCAGGGCCATTCTGGGGTGGGCGTTGCCACACCAGCCTGCCCTGTGCCACACTCCCTGTGGTCCCTTGAACCAGCTGACATGCGCAGGCAGCCCCTTCACTCCACGTTGAAAGGAAATATCTGTGCCAAACAACTGACCCACTAATAAAACTGACCAATGAACATATAAAAAGATGCCTGACTTATATTCATCATAAGAATGAGAATGCACTTGACATCCTTTATCTTTTTTTTCTTTTTAAGGGGTCTCGCTCTGTCACCCAAGCTGTAGTGCAGGTGCAGTGGTGCAGTCATAACTCACTGCAGCCTTGAACTCCTAGGCTCGACCAATCCTCCCACCTCAGCATCCTGAGTAGCTGGGACCACAGGTGCACACCACCGCTCTGGGCTAAACTTGACATCCCTTAGATTGGCACAACCCAAAAAGACTGATGGTATTCAGTGTTGCTTTGGCTAAGTGGAAAAGGGTACTCTCATATGTTGTTGGAAATAGATGCTCAGTGCCACAGAGAAAAATCAGCGCTGAGACAAAGCATCTTTCAGCAACTCAATTGTTACTTCCTGGACTGCAGGAAGGGTACCCTTACTAGCCATCATGCCACGAGAGTACAATGAACAAAGGAAAACACAAATTTATCCCTTATGCATTTGGGGTCATCCTTACTGCTGTGTCTGATCTCTGTTGGAGTCAGACTTCACAATCTAAACTAAAACCTGATTGGCTAATAACCTAAAACTTTTCTAAACAGGTACAAGCAATGGAGAGCTGGGACATGCCCATGAGCACGTCCAGCACAGATATCTTGGTTAAAGTACAAGGACATAGAATATACTATGTGCCTGTAAGCATGGCATGTCTAACAGCTACGTAGGATAGGGCTTCACGAAGTTATTAGCACACTTATTCTTTAACAAGAAAGGAAACTTTAAAAAGGAACTTTTCTACTTCCCACAGGTGATAATATAAATATAGACTGGTGTGACCTTTAGAAAAAACAACACGGAAGAATACAAGAAAATTCAAGACCCAGTTCCACCCTGAGGACTGTATCATACAAAAATACTCAAAAATGGACACAAAAATACATCCAGCCAGGGATCACACAGCAAGTTTTATAAAAGCCAGACATCCTAAAAGCTTATCAATGGGGGAATCATCTTGTTATGTTTGTACATATATACCAAGGCATATATTACATCATTTAAAAATAGCGTAGACACATATAAAGATCAATAAGAGAAAAAGTGACACATATGTATAATCTGATCCAATGAATGTTTTAAAAAAAGAAAAAGAAGAATGCACGTATGTAAAAAAGGCCTAGAAAGAGCTCTGTATAAATCTAGTTTGCATTGCTACAAAGGAATTTCTGACACTGGGTAACTTTTCAATTAGAGAGGTTTCTTTGACTCACAGTTCTGCAGGCTGTAGAGAAGCATGGCACCAGCATCTCCTTCTGCGGAGGGCCTCAGAAAGCTTCCAGTCATGGTGGGAGGGGAAGGGGAGCTGTCATGGAGAGAGAAAGGGAGTGAGAGAGAAAGGAGGACATGCCAGGCTCTTTTTATTTGCTTATTTTTTGAGATGGAGTCTTGCTCTGTCACCGAGCTGGGGTGCAGTGGCACAATCTTGGCTCAGTGCAACCTCTGCCTCCCAGGTTCAAGTGACTCTCAGGACTTGGCCTCCCCAGTAGCTGGGATCACAGGAGCCTACCAGCACACCCAGCTAATTTTTGTATTTTTAGTAGAGATGGGGTTTTACATATTGGCCAGGCTGGCCTTGAACTCATGACCTCAAGTGATCCACCTACCTCGGTCTCCCAAAGTGGTGCTGAGGTTACAGGCACGAGGCACCAAGTCTGGTCCAGGCTTTTTTTTTTTTTTTTTTTTT
>NW_016107357.1:11424284-11434582 GCF_001604975.1 Cebus imitator
GTGGCTCACACCTATAATCCCAGCACTTTGGGAGGCTGAGGTGGGTGGATCACGAGGTCAAGAGATCGAGACCATCCTGGTCAACATGGTGAAACCCCGTCTCTACTAAAAATACAAAAAAGTAGCTGGGCATGGTGGCGCACACCTGTAGTCCCAACTACTCAGGAGGCTGAGAAAGGAGAATTGTTTGAACTCAGGAGGCGGAGGTTGCGGTGAGCCGAGATCGCGCCTCCAGTCTGGGTAACAAGAGCGAAACTCCGTCTCAAAAAAGAAAGAAAGAAAGAAAGTAAAACTCAGCTGCTGCGCAGTGCTCACCTGTCCTGGACTCAGAGGGTAGAAGTCAGTGCCCTCTTGTGGTGGAGGGAGGAAGGAAGGAAGACATGTGAAAGTGAATTTTATCCTTTTATGAAAAGCATGAATACTAGCCCGAGAACTTCTTATAATGACACGTCCAAGTACCTTTTGGTAATTAAAAAACAACAACAACAGGTTTTGCCAACAGCAAAACGGGGAAGGCAAGGATGTTCATTGACAGTCACCTACAATGACAGGAATTTAACTCGGTCTCATGGGGACATCAAAAGCCTCTCTAAGTAGAGTCAGTGTAGCCTTCCAAGTGTGTACCCCCAAACCTCACCTGTAGCCCAACCTGAAGCGTCACAAACAAGTCAATGCTTTTACAGCAAACATCCCTTAGTTTACTGAGAAAAAAAAAAAAAAAAAAAAAAAAAAACAAAGTCTGGCGCAAGAGCACTTAAGCTTAAAGTGGTGCAGGTTGATGAAACCTTTGTAAATCTGATGAAATCTACAGACTCCTTCCAGAAAGAAAAAGGTCACATATACATACACGAAACAATATTTTCCTTACAGTTAGAGACCCGAATTCCTGCCTGACAGAAGAAGGATTTTCCTGCCCTTGAGACCCTCCAGCACTGGGGCTTAATCCACTTTTTTGACTCATATTCAACTACTCCCTCCCTGAGCCAACCGCATGCATTCATTGGCTCCCTACCTGACCCTTTCTCCCACTCTCTTCTGTGCCGAAGGCCTTCCCTCCTCCCTCCCTCCCTCCGTCCCTCCCTCCCTCCCTGGCTGGCTCAGCTTCCCTGAAGTCCTAGCTTTCTCCTGGAACCCCCACCGCAGCACACTCCAGCCAGTCGCTCCTGCCTCTGCCTGGGTCTTACTGGTCACGGCATGCTGGCATTCAGGAAATAGTTAAAGCTCCTTCTTCCTTGAATGACCAGATGAATTAAAATGAATGATAGCAAGCAACTAACTGTCATTAAACAGTTAATGGAAGAACGTTCATCTATGTTACCTTTGGGGATGCTTTTAAATGAGAGGCTTAGAGAGCAAAAGCCCAGAGGATGCAAGGTGGGGGCAGGTGCAAAGCGTCCCTTTTGGGTAGAGAGGATGCTCAGGGTCCTTCAGATCCCATCGAGGAGCAGGGCCTGCTGCCTGGGGTTCCTTCCAGCAGGCAGCTCACGATGTCCGTCAAGTCTGTAGGAGCAAAGAAAGAATCGTTATTTCTAACTGACTCCTCCTGTGGGAGCCAATCCTCAGATAATGGAGAAACCCTGAGGGGTCCCTCCATCTGGGCTGCTATTTCTTGGCAAGATTAACCTGGACCATTCTGGAAAGAATGCTGTTTACCCTTGCACCAAAAAGACAGAAAGAAAGGTGCACCATCCTCCCTGCAAAGTCCTCTTGGGCTGACCACGCTGGGGTCTGTTCCTTGCTCCGTCTCCCCGGCACTTAGGCCTGTGTGAAGGTGGAAGAACCTTATGATTTAGTTGTGAGAGCCGAGCAGGGGCTGGCAGCGCCTAACATCCTGCTCAGGGTCCGGCTGTGAGGTGGCCGCGGCCAGGTCCTGTTTGCTGATGTCCACTCTCCTACTGTGTATAGTCTTAGCATCCCTAGTCAAAGCCTGCTGGTCCGGCTCGGGTGCAGTCAGCCAGCTTTGAGCCCGCTGGGTGTGCTGGGTCCCTCTCTGGAAGACCGAATTCTCAGCCCCTACTTGAACCAGGAGAGTTGCAGGCATTAGTGAATCATTAAGGGCAAGTGTCCCTTATTACCAAAAACAAGGCTGGGCCCTTCGCAAGGAGTGACAGCTGGTGTCATACACAGATTTCATAGGAGAGGAATTTCTTAGGGTTCAAGTGATCTTCAACCCCGCAGAGATAGGGGTGGGGAGGAGAGAGGAAAGAGGGACCCAGGACTGGCTCCCGAAATCTATTCTACACCTCCCAGCCCTCCCAGGCCCTAGATATGGCTCTCACGCCCCCTCCCCACGTCCCTTAGACCTTTGCTGTTCCCTTCCCCACCGCACTTTGGGCTGGACCGCCTGTCACTCAGCCCCACTGGGTCCTGCGGTGGCTTGTGGCTGGGGAGGGCAGCTTGGAAGAAAACAGCTTCCTTGGCTGAATCTTTTAGAAAGTCTAGTGCCTTCGTACCAAAAAGATTGGCGTCTTCCTAGAGACTTGGCCCCAGGCAAAGGCAGACAACCCTGCCCAGAGCACAGGAAAGCCAGCGTCCCACCGCCTGGAAGGCCCGTGCAGAGCAGAGGTGGTACAGGACTGGCTGGAGCTAACTTAATCAGCTCCACGCTCCTTCACACTTCTCCACGCCCCTCCACGCTCCTCACACCCTTCCACACCCCTCCACGCCCCCATGCCCCTTCCACACCCCTCCATGCCCCTCCATGCCCCCCCATGCCCCTCCACACCCCCCCACGCCCCTCCATACCTCTTCATGCCGTTTCTGGTGCTGCCTCCCAGGTGCAGAGACCAAAGCACGGGGTCCAGAGCAGCAGCCGGACAGACCCCACCTGGCCCCACTGGCTGCAGGTCTGGATAAAGGTCTCAGGTGGGATGGGTCCCCTGGGCTAAGCACTGCCCACCGTGATCGCAGCTGAGCCCAGGAAATATCACGGTGGCCTCCAAGTGTCCGGGGGCTGTGCCACTTAACAGTGTGTTCCACACAGGAGGGAGTGAGACCACTTGGCCAATAGAACCTTCCTCCCCTGGGTTCCACAGTGTCCCGAGGGTGTCATGTGTGCCTTTAAATACTGGGACGACCTGTGCGTGCAGGTGCCAGTGCTCAAGACTACTGCGTCTGTAGCTCTGAGGTCAGGTTCAGCTTCACCACACATGCTCTCCACCCCAAAGGAGTCAACAGCCCCTCTGGGCCTCAGTTTCCCCCCCTACACAGTAAGCATAAAAATACTTGCCTGGCTTCTTAGGGTCCTTGTGAGGCATGAGGAACTGGAGCGCCCAGGCACTAGAGTCCTCACGGAAAGCCCTGCAGGGCTCAGCCAGCTGAGAATCCCAGCACACGCTGGGAGTCAGCACTGGGGCTTGACGAGGCCCCAGGCTGCCTGCTCTCCGTCCCTATGGTTTCCTGTACACAGCCAGAGCCACCAGAAGCAGCCTGGGGCCCAGGAGAACCACGAAGCCCCGCCAGCCTGGCTTTGCTTCTCGCCACGTCACAGCAGTTTGTGGGTGCTGCCAGTCTGTGTCCTGCCCGTGCCACCACACTGGCTAAGGAAAGGCTTGCAAATGAGACATGAACCCCACAATTAAGCTTGCTGAAATTGTGACCCAAAATAAAGGAATTACTTAAAGTCTTTTGCCAACATCAACTGGGCCGGAAGTGGGATTGGACGCCCCATCTGGGAGCTCAGCCTCCTCCTCAGAGCGCATCCTTAGCTCCCTGGCATCCTGTGTTGGAGGCAATAAAGTCCGATGCAGGGAAGACCTCAGAAGCTTGGGTGGGCCCCATTGTGTCTCTGCTCCTTTTGGCCCGCAGTGCCCTGTGGATTGGTGGGGAGGCTGAGCTGTCCCGGGTCAGGAGGCACAACCTCCTTACCACTTTGACCGTGTCCCCGCAAGTTAACCAACGACACAGAACAATCCAGATGTTTGCTGCGTGTAGTGGCAGGAGGAGCCCTTTGCTCCTAGATGCTTTCCAAAAGAGAGACGAGTCACATGGTCTGGGACAGGGTGTGATGCTGGGGAAACGGGAGATTTGGGTTCAAATGGCTCTGGCCAGATCGTCTTTACTTAGGGAGGTGTGAGCATGTGTGAGGACTGCTATTCTCACTGGTAAAATGGAGAGGAAGGCGTAAGGGGTGAGAGAGAGGGCTGCCCAGGAGCCTTGCTCTAGATCGGAGGTCCTCAACCTGGGCCTGGGGTGGGACCCAGGCACACACAGTGATTCCGGCGCAGCACAGCTAAGGACCGGGCAGTGGTGGGTCCTTGGAGTCACACGGCAGTCCCTCCTGTTAGATCTTGCTCCAATCTGGCCTCCCAGGGAGCCTGGCTACACCAGCCTGCAGTCCCAACTGGCTGGCACTCACCAAATCCTGCTCTGTTTTCCTTTTCCATAATGCTCCACATCCTTTAAAAGGTTCTGTCGGGAGCCGCGGTGGCTTTGGCCAGTTGTCCTGGCACTTGAGGAGGCGAGGCTATGCGTTGAAGGCCAACCTGGGCAAAATAATAACCTTTCATTCATTAAAAAAAAAAAAAAAGAGGTTCTGTCGAGGCCGGGAGCAGTGGCTCACACCTATAATCCTAGCACTTTGGGAGGCCAGGGCAGGTGGATCCCCTGAGGTCAGAAGTTCGAGACCAGCCTGGTGAACATGGTGAAACCCCGTCTCTACTAAAAATAAAAAATTAGCCAGGCATGTTGGCACACGCCTGTAACCCCAGGTACTCAGGAGGCTGAGGCAGAAGAATTGCTTGAACCCGGGAAGTGGAGGTTGCAGTGAGCAGAGATCATGCCACTGCATTTCACCTTAGGGGACAGAGCAAGACTGCCTCAAAAAAAAAAAAAATTCTGTGACCCTTTTTGTGATTATGGTGCGCTCTCCTCCCACTGGAACGTAAGCTCCATGAAGGCAGGGAACTCTGTGTTGGTGACTTACCCAGAAGTTTCCTTCCTCTAACAAGCCCTGGTAAATACTGGCTGAAAGCTGGAAATGTGGAATCAGCAAGCCCCTTTTCCATTCCTGTCTCCATCACTTTATGGCGCTACAGTCTCGATGACTTTGCTTATTGTTCTCTCCAATTCCTCTGGACCAGCAAAGACCTCGTCTGTCTTATTTAGGGCAGTGTCCATAGTGCCTGGAACACTGTCCACTCCAAACTCAGACGGCGTTTGTTGAAGGAATACGCTATTGTGTGCAGGGGGCGGAGGCTCATAAGGTGTCCTCTGCTGCCCTCTGCTGAGCAGTCATGGGAAAGGCTTCATCTCAAATTAGGTGGACAAACTGAAAAGGGAGAGGGTGAAAATTTGGTTTGGGAGACAGAAGAGCAGGTTGTTAATTAATTATTTTTGATTTTAATACTGTTAAAATCAGACAAAGCTGCCTATACCTTCCCACTCTCCTTGGCCCTTCTTCATTCCATCCATGCCAGGACAACAATCCTGGATTTTTTTTTTATCATTAAGCAATTTTTAATTGATGACTAATAGAAGTACATAGTTTCAGGGCATCCTGGATTTTGAAGTATTCCATCCTGTTAACTCCATGGATACACTTATTCTCGCAGGCGCTGGGTCTCCGTTTTGGGCTTGGACTCCCCTCTTGGTCTCTCGACGTTTTGCTTCACTAGATGGTGAGAGTGAACAGAGCCACTGCCAGCATCGGGCCTCACTCAGGCCGCATAAGGTCAGACTGCTGCTAAGGGCTGGGGAAACTTGCGGGGGAGCCACTTGGAGGACATCTCTCCATCTTTTTCTAGTTCCCGGGACTAGGGAGAGAGTGAGAGGGGAGCAGAGAGGGTGAATCTGCCACAGCCTAACTGGGAAAGGCTTGGCACAGAAAAACCCCGTGGCCAGTTACTTTTGGCTTCTTCAGGAAGCCTCCTCCCTCCAGACTGGTTACTGTTTCTTTATGCAGATTTCTTTTTTAATTTTTAATTTTTAGAGGCAGGGTCTCACTGTGTCTTATCCGGGCAGGAGTGCAGTGTTGTGACCATAGCTCACTGCAGCCTTGACCACCCAGGCTAGAGTGATCCTCTTGCTCCAGCCTCCCCAGTAATTGGAGCCAGAATTATTTTGTATGTATAAACTTCACATTCTCTTGCCTTGTACTGTCATGGTGGTTGAACTACGGCAGAATTTTCAGGCTCATATCTATTGGCCCAAGATCCTCCCAATGACAAATCCCTGAGCTTTTTGGCCCTAAATCAGCTGGTGTCACATGGGTCTGTTCCCAAAAATGAGTCTATTCATTTTGTAGAATAACATCCACAGTTGACCTCTCTCTGGTCATGTCAGTCTCCCATAGCAATTTCTTTAAAAATATTCTGTCCCAGTGACAGAACACAATTCATGTATCCCCATTTGTGGTTGAGAAAATATGGCCATAATTCCTTGATTAAGTTTTACATACTATTATTATTCTGGCCACATGAGATACTGTGTTTGTGTCTCTCCCACTATTTGACAGCCCTTGATGGCAAAGACTGTCCTTGCTTACCCCTTTAGTGTTTGGCATAGTGCCTACTGATTTAGAGGAGCTCAATGAAAGTTTTTTAAATGAATGACTTAGTCCACTTGCCCTGTACTGTTCTTCTGCTCAAATTAGAACACAGCTGTTTTTCTGTGTTCCTGTGTGTGTCCCCAAAGGCCCACACCACTGGGAGATGTTTTTTTGTTTGTTTGTTTGTTTTAAACAGATAGGGTCTTGTTCTGTCACCCACACTGAAGTGGTACAATCACAGCTTACTGCAGCCTTGAATTTCTGGGCTTGAGTGATCCTCTGCCTCAGGCTTCCAAGTAGCTGGGACTACAGGTGCATGCCACTATGTCCAGCTAATTTTTTTTTTTTTCAGACGGAGTCTTGCTGTTACCCATGTGGAGTGCAGTTGCACGATCTTGGCTCACTGCAACATTTGTCTCCTGGGTGCAAGTGATTCTCTTGCCTCAGCCTCCCAAGTAGCTGGGATTACAGGCATGCACCATCATGCCCAGCAAATTTTTGTATTTTTAGTAGAGACAGGGTTTTGCCATGTTGGCCAGGCTGGTCTCGAACTCCTGACCTCAGGCGTTCCACCCACTGTGGCCTCCCAAAGTGCTGAGATTACAGATGTGAGCCACAGAACCCAGCCCAGCTAATTTTTTAAATTCCTTTTTTTTTTTTTTTTTTTTTTTTAAGAGACAGGGTCTCACTATGTTTCCTAGGCTGGTCTGGAACTCCTGGCTCCAAGTGATCCTCTTGTCTTGGCTTCCCAAAGTGCTGAGATTATAGGCATGAGCCAGTGCACCCCACTACCACTGGGAGATATGATCAGCATTCAGTCAATGTAGCGGGGAAGACTGGACCACAGGGATCAGGAAACTAAATCCCATCATCCCATTCACCTATAAAGGGTCTTTTGTCTCCTTCTTGAAGTTTTTCCTCTTTCTGGGTGTCTCTACCCTCAAAATGTCTTGGATACAAAAGGTTACATCCTCACCCTACTACTATTGAGAGGGGAAGGTCCCTGTGTACTGTGGGAACCCTGAGGCTCCAGAACCTTATGCCAGGTGATGGACTGGGGGACGGGCATCCAGAGGGGGACGTCTGGGGACACTCATTATCCTGTGCTCAGCAAAGGAATGTGAGGGAGGGGAGGAGGGGAAGAGAAGAAGAAAGGGAGGAAGAGGAGGGAGGGAGAAAGAGAAGGAAGAGATATTTCCAAAGGACAGAGTCAGAGGCCATGATACGTGGAAAAGAGAATGAGGGGAAGACATATAAAAGATAGTGGTGAAGGGAAGGCACTGATTTTTATAAAATAAATGATTACATCAGGAATAAACACAACAAAAGCAGGGTAAATTTAGTGCTTACTAAAAGATCTGCAAAGATTTGATATTAAAATTTTGAGTGTTTGAAAATTATTTTTGACTTATAGAAAGACACGGCAAAATGTTTGTTTTAATGTGCTATAAAAACACTTCAATTCCTATGTTAGGTGGAAAAGAACAAGCTTCTTAAAAATCTACTCTTTTTTGTGGATATGGGTTCTCACTATGTTGCACAGGCTGGTCTCAAGCACCTGGCCTCAAGCAGTCCTCCTGCCTTGGCCTCCCAAAGTGCTGGGATTACAGCTGTGATCCACTATACTCAGCCCTCAAAATCATTTTATTCTCCTATAATGATATGCTAAAAAAAAAAAAAAACAAAAAAACAAAACAAAAAAAAAAAAAAAAAAACCTTGGAAAGTAGGACCCATCATCTCATTTTATATGGAGATTTTCTACATTAAGGAAAACAATGCCCATGTGTGACCGTCAGGATACCGCTAAAGCCAACATCATGTGCTTTTGTTTTCATTTTGAACTGCAATCATGAAAGCATCTGACTGGGTGGACATTAGCTGGCGGAGCCGAGGACATGGTGAACTTCCACAGTCACGAGCGGGCAGTCACAGCTCTCCTGGGGGCCTTGGCACTCTGCACACAGCAGTGCTCTGGAACACTGCTTCCTCCTGTCCCAGCTTCTGACAGCAGCGCTCACCCCAGATTCTGGAACATTTTGAGAAGTGGGAGGACAATGGCGGAGGCCTGTAGGACCGTGGTAATGACAGCAGCCAAGGGAGGTACAGGCTGCACAATATAGTCTG
This sequence comes from Cebus imitator, assembly GCF_001604975.1. Taxonomy (NCBI): domain Eukaryota; kingdom Metazoa; phylum Chordata; class Mammalia; order Primates; family Cebidae; genus Cebus; species Cebus imitator. The sequence goes on from NW_016107357.1 coordinate 11,432,897, forward strand.
ACGGTGGAGGGAAGATGGGAGGGGAGAGGAGGAAGAACCCTGTGGGGATTCCCTTGACTTCTCCCAGGATAGGGGGCAGGGTTGAGGAAGCTAAGATGTTAGCAGATGCCTGAGCCTCCTGGAGAACCCCTCTCCCCTGTCTGTCCCTCTTCATCTTCCAGAGAGCCCGGGGGTAGGTTTCCCAGGCCTGGCCGACCTCCCTTGCTATTCATTTCCAGCAACAGACTCCATTGTGCTTTCATGATCTTCCTGTCCCGTATCCTTCCTCCTTCCTCAGCCACCCACAAAGGAAAACCACCAGAGAGAAGCAAACAGAATGTATTTGACTGAATTTCAAAGGTAGTGACTGTAAACAAACTTGAAGAAATAAGAACCACATGACAAGATGCCTGACTTAAATCTTTTTTTTTTTGGCCATACTTCACATTTAAGAACCCAGAATTCAGCTCCTGTCATGTAAAATTTGTAAAAATATATTGCAATCATGCCTTGGCATAAAGTCCAAATCTTCACAGAAGGGTATGCTTTGTGTCACCAAATGGGGGTGCAACTGGAAAAGGGGAAACAAGAGGAAACAGGTAATGTAATGGTGGCAAGAAAATTCTGACAGTGAATATCGGTCTCTCCAGGTTCTTTGACATGGATTTCCTCATCATGAATGGTGGCGCTCCTGAAGTAGGAGTAAATGTGACTCTCCTTTTGAGGAAGGGGAGGGTCTTGAAGGGGAAGGGCCTCCTCCGAGAGAGCCAGTTGCTTTCATGATTTTGGTTCCTTCTTCCTCCCAATTAAGCATCTGCCCAGGGGCCCAGGATCCAGGGCTTAGCTTTCTGGCTGTTTTCAACTCTTCTTAGTGAAGACCAGCATTGCCAGCCCACTGACCCCAGTAGGGTCACCCCTGCCCCTGAGAACCAGCACCCCCCACCCCCAGCCCCGGAGCTTCCTGCAGGAACCAGCTGCCTCTGGTGGGAGACACTGAATAAAGACAGAGGGGCCCCTCCTTTCTGAGATGCCCTCTGCTAGTGTTGGGTAGCGCTAAGGTTGGAAACTGCTTTCCCCACTGAGCTGAAGGCTGCCTCCTGGGATATGCACCCCGCAGTCCCTATTCACTCCCAGTCCCTGGGAGCCAATCAATCAAGTCTGGCTGTATCCTAAGGGTGGCCAGGATAGCCCTGTGAGTGGCAGGTCCCCTCCTGGAGCACTGCTTCACTAGCTCATCACTCCAGGCCTGTGCTCTGCTCCTCATCACTGGGCTTCTATGTGGACCCACCATCTCTGCCTTCCTATGCTGACCCATGTGTCTTGTAGAATGGGGGCCAGGACTGGACATGCGGTTTGATTGCTAAGGACCTAGCAGAGGCTCATCATGCAGTAGACTCTGTGTTTATCGTGTGTGTGTCTCTGTGTGTGTGTTTATTAAGTGGACACTGTACTTCTCCTGATGTAGATAAGGTGATGAACCTAAAAAGCCACACTATCCTATGGCATTATGTTTAGATGGAGCCAAGTGACCAAAAATTGCCTCAACAATCCTGCAACTCCAGATCGTCAATTTACGCTGAACGACATATACAGTCGTTCTGGGCCCATCTGTCTAATCTACAGAAATAACAGGGACTGCATCCCCTGCCTCCATCCCCTGCTCCTTCTGTGCTCTACCCACTGGGAGGAAGCGCTAACGGGGAAGCT
>NW_016107357.1:11434602-11459588 GCF_001604975.1 Cebus imitator
TTAAAAAAGACAGCAAAGTCTAGAGAAAGAACCAATCAAAAAGCGAAAAATCCTCATCTGCCCAATTATTGTTTCTTTTCCTACCACAACTTTTGCCAAAATTGTGTCTGTTTCTTAGTGGAGGAGGGTGGGACCTGAGAGGTGAGCTGGGGAACAAGGATCCCTCACACGGACCGTCAGGCCGGAGGAGGACCGTCAGGCCGGAGGAGGAGGTGGGCACCATGCTTACTTGGAGAAAAGAGAAGCGAGTGTAAGCCACTATGGAAATGAAAGGAATAAGCTAGAACCTTCGTTTTGGCATGACCTCTTAGATAGCTGGGAACACTCTGTTCCCGCTCATGTTTGGGGTGTGCTCCCCAGATACACACACGCATACCTGGCTCTCAGGCGAGCTGTGAATTGGCAAGTTCTGGTCAGATGCAGTGTGACTGCAGCCTCTCGAGGGGGCTCAGACTCTTGTTTTCAGGGATGTGCTAAGCCAGGTGCATGTGATGCCTGCCAGGCAAGGTGGAAGGTGCGGGGGCTGCTGGCTCAGCAGCAATGCTGACTGCCGCCTCCCCCACACAGGATCTCAGCCCCTGGCTAGAGCCTTCCTTTGGTGGAGAATCAGCCTGCTCTGTGCCCCCACATGCTTCAGTCATGGCACCCTTAAGGGCACACTGGGGCAGCGTGTGCCCACCTCTTAGCACAACGCCTGGCCGTAGCAGTTCAGGAGCAGCAGTGGCTGAAAACCAGTCAGCCCTGGTGCAGGTCAACCTGGCTGCACTCTCTTGAGTCCCCACAGGTCTCGGAGCACCACTTTCCCATCACAAAAGGGGGACCGATGGTTCTGAGTTCCCAGGGCAATTCCGAAGACTCAGCAAAGTCGCCACACAGGGAGCCCTGACCTGCTGGAACAGAAACCCTTCGTGCACTTTAACCATCACTCTTTAGTCCAGCGAGGCTTTGGTGAAGACGGCAGAAGGATGAATGAAAGACTATGGAGATGCTCCAAGAGCTGGTGGCGCTTGGGGAGGCGAGGGTGGAGGCCGCTTTCTCTGAGGGGCTCAACCTCCCTTCTCTCCTCACTCCTCACTGAGATTCCTTGGCCACAAAATGCCCCTCCCACCCGAGGGAGCCAGAGGCTTCGCCCGCGAACTAAGCTGTACACACTCCCCCATCGCCTTCCGAGGTCTCTTCCACAAGCCAAGGTTCCCCCGCCCTTTCTGTTCTCATCTCCAAATACATGCACAAAAGCACATACGTTGCTCCCAGGCGACTAAGGAAATAAAGAATGGTATCTGCTCATAGAATAGCTAGTGAAGACGGCGCACACAACCAAGCCTCCCGCGGGAGTCTCCTGGTTAAGAAGAGGGTGTACACCGAACATGGGTATACACCAAAGGGCAAAGCTGCCTCATTCCCATGGAACGCAGAGAAGAAACACAATTCACGTACAGCCACCACCAGCACCAGCACCGCCACCTTGCACTCAAGAGAGGCTGCCCGGCCACCACCAGGCAGAGGTCAGAGCCAGGAGAATGTGCCTGGGCTGCTGGAGAACTGGAGGGCAGACTGGGCACCCCTGGGAGGGAGGGACACACAGATGGCTCAGAAGCAGCGAGCTGCACGGCGAGAGGGCAACTGACGCGTGCTCACTCGCTAGGGCTACTTTATGGCAACAGCTCTATGTGCCACTTGGTACCTGATACTCTTATTTCTTATTGGGAGAAAATGACATACCTGCAAAGAAGGCTGAGAAACACTCTCGAAGATGAGACACACAGAAGCCACAGGAAAAAATGGATTAAGTAATGGAGTGAGAAGCTTGGTCACATTCCAGATAAGGATGGAAGGTATCTGGACAGACAGCCAAGCCCGCATTGATGGACACAGAGCCATAACAGGAGAGATTTCCTTACTGACAGAACTGTTTTCCAAAGCGGGCTGTAGAGGCCACCGGTGGGGTGGGCACTGGGGGCACTTTCCCTGGCCACTGCCTTGTGAACTGCTGGAGGCTTCTTTCCGAGAGTTCTCCTACTACACAAGGCTCAGGCTCTCCACATCCAAGGCTTGGCAAGCCCTTGCTTAAGGAAGAGGGACCCGAACCACAAAGCTGGCATGTGGGTGAAGACAGGAGGAATCGGGGCATTTTGGAGTACAGTGCCTCTGGCCTAGATCCCAGGGCATTCTGATGAGCCCCCAGAGCTGAATCCACTCCCCACCCCATCCCACTCTCCCCATGCTGTGAGCCGGGCGGTCTTCTGGCTCAGGGTCTGGCGTGGCCAAGGGCTCGCCCTGTCCAATGCCCCCAAGACGGTGGCTCCCCCAGGTGGACTTCAGCTTCAGTAGTCGTTAAGCTCCAAAACCCCCACCTCCATCTCAGACAAGGAAAGGACCCGGTGGAGGGTGATGTCCTGGAGCCCATAATGATTGTTCGCAATATTTGGATCGGCAGACAGGACTGGATATGGAAAGGAGAATACCCTAGAAAGGCATCACGTAAGTCAGGGATAAAATCCCCCATCCCCATGACGAATCGGGACAGCCAGTGCCCACAGCAGTTAGGACGCAGCCTCCTGCATCAGGCAAACCCGGGCCTGCTTACCTGGGTGAGCCATTGCACCTTTCCACCTGGGGTGGTGACGGTCCATGCTTAATCCACAGGGATCCCTGTGAGGAGCAAGGTTCTGGGGCAGAGGGGCCACCCCAAGCCACCTGGAAGGATGCCTGCCTGTTAGCCACCGCTGTCACACCCTTCAAACACAGCACCCAAGATCAGCGCAGTCAGCCGGGTGGGTGCAGGAGACAGATCAGGGAGGTGAGTACCACACCCAAGGTCACCTTTCTCCTCTATCACTGTGTCACTGACTTGTTCTCGCCCCCATCCCAGGTCAGTGGGGAAATGTTTTTTGCCGCGAATGCAGACTGGAGGAGAATATGTGGGGCTTGCGGAGTTGCAAGCCCCCAAGGCCCTCCTGGGTCTGCCCAGCTTCCTCCCAGCCAGATGCTTGGCGACACCCCTCACTGTCGGAGGCTGAGCCTGGGTCCCTGGGGAGGATCGTGACACAGACACCACATGGGAAGGATTCAGAACTTTCCAGGCTCTGTCCTGGGGGCCTGCGATCTTGCCTCTTGCCTGCTGCAGAATTAACTCAATTTTGGTGGCCAGGCTTCGTCTGATGCAGTCAGTAAACTGAATGCCTTTGCTCAGGATGACCCAGACACCAAGGCTTTTCCATATGGCTCGCCTGAGTTTTGAAAGATGACCCTAGTATAATGTCCCATGGACCATAGGCAGGTGTTGCTCAAAATCGAGGCTCTTTAAGGGAGCAAAGTGTGGGGAAAGGCAATGGAAGTCGAATATGGAACCTGATCAAGAAGGCACCAAACAGAAAGCAACATTCACTCACTGCAGTTAAATTTGCCCAAGAACGACCTCACCTGACTCTAAACCCAGCTGCAGTAATGGGAACATCTCATAAACCCTGTGAAGCTTAGCGCAGGTTCCATATCCTGTGAGTTGCAGGGAAATGCAGATTCTCTTTGGAGAAGCTTGGAAGTTTTTTTGTGGATGTTTTGTCTTGCATAAGGCTGGGAAGCTCACTGCTCCATCTTTCTCTCCCAGACCCTGTAGCAAAGACATTCCACAGGGGAGTGGCCTGGCATCGTGGCTGGATCTGAGTGGAAAGGGGTCTCACTCGCCAGGATGTACAGTGGTGCTTGCCAGCCTCATATGCTCGGCCAGGGCCATGCTGGCTCCCTCTGTCATAAGACTGCTTACCATGCTCTTTCCTGATCCCCAGGGATGGCCAGCTACTGAATAAGCCAAGCAAGGGTCAACCTGAGGGCTGTTGAACCCAGGGAGACACTGGAACCAGATGCATTTCAACTAGAGTCACTCCAAAAAACCACTTTGAACCACATCTCTCAGGCAAGGTCCAGGTCCCTGGACATTCTCTCAATCAGTCCTACATGCCATTGTGTCCTTCTGGTTGGAGAAGAGAAACTCAATCAACTCCATTCCTCCAGAGACCAGGAGAGGCCCAGCGGCCTTTTCCCATCATGTATCAGACAGCGGATGGCTGCCATTTTAGAAACAGAGCGCTAAAGTGGTGCAATTATTCTGTAATTACTCGGGAATGCAACGCCACCCACTGCCTGTCAGGGCAGCATCTCTTCCTGCTCATTTGGAACGACACATGACACAAACCCGAAGAAAAGAGGAAAAAGCACCAGGCTGGAAGGCAGGCCTGCTAGTGTCCTCAATGAAACAGGCACCTCAAATACAAATGCACTCATACAACTGCAGCATCAACACATACTTCTGTTAGCCAAAGCGCAACAAAATTTCTTCCATGAACGGCTCAGTGGTTTGAGACACCAAGAATAGTTAATATCATATACACCAGATTATATAACAAAAAAGTCAAGTCTGAAAAAGAGTAGCCAGTATTTTTGTTCCTTGACCTTGTTTTTTTTCTTGATATAGGATCTGGCTCTGTCACTCAGGCTGGAGTGCAACCTCCACCTCCCAGGCTCAAGAGAGCCTCCCATTTCAGCCTCCGGAGTAGCTGAGACTACAGGCATGCGCCCCTAAGTCTGGCTAATTCTTGGATTTTTTTGTAGAAATGAGGTTTCGCCACGTTGCCAATGCTGTCTCAAACTCCCAGACTCAAGCGATCCGCCTGCCTCAGCCTCCAGAAGTGCTGAGATTACAGGCGTGAACCACCGCGCCCTGCCTGTTCTGTAGGCCTTTAAACGGATTCACGTATTAACAGAGAATCAACATCTAAATAGACCTTTATTTTTATTTTACTTGTTTGGACAGAAAAGAAACTTCATCGGCTTTCATTAGCGTCTCCTTAAGTGGTGGAAACACATTAAACTCAGAAATAGTGGACCTTGTAGAAAAGCATCACAAATTAAAAATATATTTCTCCATGTGGTAAAAGTGCTTTCACTCCAATTAAAGGGCACGGCAAGGGTGTTTGGAAACACGGTCTCGAATTTGGCCTGCGATCCGTGGCATCGAATTCCAACCACAAGGCAGGGGAGTCACCGTGACGTAGAGCGCAGGAACGACATGGGGCCCGGAGCATGCGGACAGCAACACTCGCAATAACTGAGTGAGGACAAGGACAGAGTCCCAAAGCCTGAGTAGAATAGATTCTGCGTTTGTAAAAAATGAGGTGGTTACATAAACTAGGTTGAAGGGGGACCGGGTCATCCCAGAAATTCCGTTTCTGGTCTGTGGGGACGGTCAGAACCGCTGACCACTCTGGCGTCGAGGCCTCCCTGGAGACGCATAAACCTGGGTTTCGAAAGAGCCCACATCAGCCGGGGGGACCTGTGAGCCTCACTGCCAGTGCTGGGCACGCAGCCTTTCCAGTCCTGCAGCAAGCAGCCACCTCCGGCCCTCATGGTGTCAAATCACACCCGACCAGGGTTGCCACCACAGTCCCGTGTTGGGGTTTTTCCAAGGCCAGCCCTACTGTTCTGAGGGGCCACTCTGAGAAGGCAAATGCTGCCAGGGTCACTCACTACACACGGAGGAAAGACAATGAGCAAATGGCCATCGTAGAGAGCTCGGTGTGTGTTTCAGCAGTGCTACATATTTTTCAAGACAAGTAATTCTGCCAGTGATGACATCTGCGATAAAGCTTAGGGCCCACGGGCTCCCTGTGGGCCTCGTGGGGAGCAACCACGTCTGTTCTGGAAGCCAGTGGCCCTTCCTGGTCCTGCCACAGGCCAGAACAGAACTGTGATCATGCAAGGAGCCGTGACTGGGGCCAGGGTCAGCGTGGGGGGTGGAAAGGAGGGAACATCTGCCTTTTACATTAGATCTGAAGCAACAGTAAGAAAATAACCTGAAGATATTTTTAAAAATAAAAAATAGCATCACCTTTCACTGCAATTTTTTGGCGTTTCCCTTTTGCCCCTGCCCACCAGCTAAGCAGAGGAAATGAGCAGGAATGCCTCATCTTTCAGAATGGGCACCCACTCCCCATTTCACTCCTGCACACCCAGGATGTATGTCTTCTAAGAGACCTGTTCAAAGGTGCTCGCAGGAGGAAAATGCTGGAAAACCCTCCGGCCTTCCCCCACACCCGAACCATTGTAACCATGCAGGGTGTCTTTGCTTCCTTCAAGCCATGAGCTTGAACCATGTCCCAGGTTGCTGTAGATCTTCAGGAAGCAGGCATATCTCTTAGAGCATGCTCCAGCTCATTCTATCACGGGGGCCTTCCTTCACAATCGCAAGTCCACGTGACCTCGAGAGCTCCACGGATGTCAAGAGAGAATCTGCCCTTGAGAACACGGGTGTAGTTGCTCACCACACCGGGGGCACTCTTTCCCGAGGGAGGACATGCTTTTCTTGGAATGCAAACGAGGACAGCAACCGTCCTCTGACCCAGTCCATCGTGTCCCTCCAGAGGCCCTGCACATCCCTCCCAGGCAGCAAGCCACACAGCAGGGCGTCTCCAGGTCTCTGATGGGCAGGTCTGAACAGCAGGCTCTCCTTCTCTCACCCCTCCCCTGACCAAGTCCTGCGCTCCCAGCATCAGTGGGTCGGAGAGGCGTCCTCCAAGCCCAGCAGCTCTCTGACGAGTCTCTCCCCAAACTGCGCCCGACTGTACCTCTTCACGTGGTAGGCATCTGACATTTTGTACAGGATGTAGGCATTGTTGATGGCGATGCTGATGGCGAACCAGAACACCTGCTGCCAGGTCTTGTTTGGTTTATGAGAGATGAAATACCTAAGGACACAGGAAGTAAGAATGGGTGACACGATGGTTCATGGCACCCAGCAAGTGCATCCCAAAGGACCCCTGGCCCATGAGATGCTGCAGGCTCACCTCTGACAGAGGCAGGAGGGCTGCGGGGGCAGGAGCCAGGCTTGGGATGTTAGGTGAGCTCTAGCTGGGGGCTTTGTCACAGTGAACTTCATTTAAGACCAAGGAAGTGAAAACATCAGGACTGCTGGAGAAGACCCTGAATGCTAGGTGCCAGGTGTGCTGGGGTGGCGTGCAGCCCTGGAGTGACAGACGCCTCCAGCCCCTCCAGCTTCCCTGCTTGCTGAATGCCCCTCGAAGGCTGTGTTGTATGTGTGCTGTGCAGCGGACACTCCCCCAAGGCCAAGCTCTTCCTCAGCTCTAGGCCCCTGCAAGGGATCCCCCTGTTCCCGAGTGTATCTTTGCCATCCCTGCCATCCCTGCAGATGAAGATACAGAGGTCGCCCCTCTGGGAAGCCCACCCAGACCCTGAGGACACTGGCCTTCTTGGGAGCACCAGCCTCAGGGCTTACTGCACTGTCTTCGTTTCTGAGTTTGCCTCTGCACCCTGACTATAAAGCATGGGGGGATCCGTATCCTCAATATCTCAATATGACTGAAGTGCCCAGTACACAGCAGTCACCACAGACATCTACTCCGCAAATGCCAACTGCTTTAGAACAGCCTCACAGAACGCCCCAAGGTGCTGGTGCTCAGTGAACTAAATGCCAGTGTCTTTGTAACAACCTCATAGAATTTGGCAAGGTGCCGGGCACACAGTAGGTGTTCAATAAAGACTTGTTCGATGAATCTCTAAGGAGTGGGGCTACCTTTCACACAGGCTGAGTTTTCCAGAGAACCAGGTCCTTGTTTTTCCCTCTTCATCATGAAAGGCCAGGAAATGTAGGTTACCCTCAAAGAGGGTTCAGTCTATATCCAATTTTGAGTTAGTCCAATCCTGTTCTAAGTGGTAAGGCTCAATTCCAGTGATTTAATAGTCTCAGGTTCACCAGCAGTCATTTTTGAGTTCCCATCACAGTGGTTATTACGGCACGAGACTAGGGTGGCATCGTGGGGTCTGGATGTCCACACCTCGTGGATCTTGTCTATGCTGTGTGTAAACTATGCATACTGTGTGTATATTTAACATGAGACCACACCTGGTGATCTAAACGGGCATCCATATTTGAGAAAATTAAATCACCAGTGCTAGAACACATGTGACTCAGGGTAAAAGTGCCCAAGCTGATGCCCAGTGTCTTACGAGGGTGGGGGAGGAAGACAGCAATCCAGGACAGGGTAACAGGACAAGCAATGCCAAGGGCTGGGGTCTGAGCTCGCTGCTGAGGGACAGCTAGGTTCAGGTAAGCAAAAGGAAGGACGCCTCGGGGCACAGGGAATGTGAACCCTGCACTGGGAGAGTGGGGGGCACAGAGTACCTGGGTAGAGGACTTCCAGGTGCGGCCAGGTGTGCACGGGTGAGGCCCAGAAGTCCAGGCTGAGGGCAGGATCTTACCTCCCAGGGTCTTTGTCCTGCAGTTCTTACACCGGGGAAACTAGTGATCATCTGCCAATATACCTATTCCGTGATGGCTCAACTACCCGATCCCTTCTGTGGTGGAGGCACCTGTCCACTTACTTGCTGTATTTGTCATCGTATCTGCAGATGTAGCTCAGGTGAGCAGCAAACGCCTCCACGGCCAAGGGGCATGGGATCTCCCCACTCTTCCTCTTGATGATGACTCCTGAAGGCGAGAGACAAGATAAGCCCCTTCCTGCACACCTCCTCCAAACGCCAGTTTATAAATGTGTCTATCTTCATTCAGCTTAGTTGCCCCAACTTAATAATGAGCAGAGGAGGAGGAAAAGGAGGAGGGGAGGGAGAGTGAAGAACAATCATCACCAACCACCAGATGCTTCAGAGGAGTTGAGGAAAACATCAGAGTCAGGTGACTGCGATGGTAAGTCCCAGCCCAGACACAGTGCCCCAGGTCACAGGGGCTTCACAGGGGTGCAGGACCCTGGTGGGTCTGAAGGGACCCTAAGCAGCATGGGGCAGGGTGCTGCACCCAACTGGGCTTTGAAAAAGTGAAAACAGGGACGGGATTCACTCTTCCCTCCGCCCCCTTCTGCCAGGCTGGGTGAGGGATGCTGGGAAGAGGTGGTGGCTGAGGTCAGGAAGCACCCTGGAGCCCTTTCCACCTACCTTCATCAAAGCAAAGCATGCTGGCAACTCCAGTCACCTCACATAGGGTGACTGTGCAGTCACCCTGCATAGAGCACTAGACCTCACTCCTCCTATCTAAGCTGTGATCTTGCATCCTTTAACAAATCTCCCGGTACGTGTTTGAGATGATGGATATGCTAATTCCCGTGATCTGATCACCATACATTATATGTATCAAAATATCACTATGTGCCCCATGAAAATGGGCAATTACTGTTTGTCAATTTAAAAAAGCAAAAGGAGGCCTCAGAGTGGACAGGCGCCTGCCAGGCCCTCCAGCTTCCCTGCTTGCTGAACGCCTCTCTCAAGGTGGCTGGGCGCAGTAGCTCACGCCTGCAATCCTAGCACTTTGGGAGGCCGAGGGCGGATCACCTGAGGTCAGGAGTTCGAGACCAGCCTGGCCAATGTGGCAAAACCTTGTCTCTACTAAAAACACAAAAATTAGCTGGGCATGGAGGCAGGCGTGTGTAATTCCAGCTACTCAGAAGACTGAAGCAGAAGAATCGCTTGAACCTGGGAGGCAGAGGTTGCAGTTTGCTGAGATCACTGCCATTGCACTCCAGCCTGGGAACAGGAGCAAAACTCAAGAATAAAAATAAATAAATAAAATGTTTAAAAAATAAACCAAAAAAATAAAAATAAAATCTCAAAATAAATAAAAAAAATAAAAAACAAGCAAAAGCGTGGAATTATTATCATTTTTGGGGGGGTATGAGGTCTTGCTCTGTCACTCAGGCTGAAGTGTGGTATCATGCTCACAGCTCACTGCAGCCTCAAATTCCTGGGCTCAAGCGATACTCCCACCTCAGCCACCCGAGTAGCTGGGACCACAGGTGCATGCCACCACGCCCGGCTAATTAAAACCATTTTTTAAATTGAGACTCACCATGTTGCCTAGGTCTCCCCATGTTGCCTAGGCTGCTCTCAAACTCCTGGCCTCAATTGGTCCTCTCCCTGGGCCTCCCAAAACTCTGGGATTATAAATGTGAGCCTCCACGCTCAGCCAAAAGGAATCAGCGGCTCAGAAGAAAGAGGAAGTTGCCCTTTTCAACCCTCCCATCCCCCAGGCTCCATCCTTTTGTGCCTCCTAGAATTTCGGGGGCCCTAGGCCCTCAAACGCCTTTTCCTCTACTAAGTACAACTGGGAATGTATCCAGGGGCACCGCGAAGGTCATGGCAAGATTAACAAATCTCACTGGCAGGGCCTGAGAAGCAGAGACAATGAGCCCTCCCGGCCCCACTGCCCAGCCCATGCTGGCCCTTCTTGCTTCCTCCCAGGCCTGCCTCATGTTCTACCCACCACAGACAACATGGAAGGGGGGGGGATGCATTTTTCCAAGTAGCTGAAGCCATTCAAGCATGGCTGGAGTTCACTTATGTTTCCTCGAACTGACCTTCCCTCACTGCAGCAAGGGATTTGGACACAGTGCCATTTTTCTGTATTTTTTTTAAGGGATTAACTCACAGGATTGCGAAATTTCAGCAATACTGAAATGGACAAGGTCAAAGTGAAATGGGCATGTCCTTTGCAGGCCCAAGGGAGCTTCGTCTGAGGCCAGCCACCTCCCACCCCCCCCAACAACTCTGGGTGAGGGACTGTGGCTGACACCAGGGTCGCCCAGATCTGCTTATACAGACTGAGCCAGGCTCTTTCCTTCTTTCCTCAGAAATAGTAGCACTTCACATGTAAGAAACACTGGACAGCTTGGGGGAAATTTAGCTGCCAAGGCCTGCCCTAGAGATGCAGGACCGGGGAGGGGCCCAGGCAACGCATTCCCTAAAGCTCTCCAAGGGCCAGAAAACCACGGTGTCCCCCTGCCCTCCCCCCACATACATACTGAGGGCTTCCTCCTGGCCAGAAGACTGTGGGTGCCTTCATTTGCTTATGGAGCCCTCCTCTTGAGAGAAGTTCAGCCGTCGGGGGCCTGCAGGGCACAGGCGTTCTCCAGGGTGCAGCTCACCAGGCCCGAGGAAGGGCGCGTGGGCCTGCAGTGCCCCAAGGACAGCAGCCTCTCTCCAACGTCCCTCCTGAGGGTTCCTGTCCCTGCTCCCTTATCTCAGCCGCCCCTGCCTCCAAGACCGAGTAGGATGAACCCTGTTTCACACTTGGGGTCCCAGCACGTGGCCCATGGAGGATTCCTATCTCCAGCTATGTTCTGATTTGCCTGACCTCCAATGACAATCTTCCCTGGGTCTCAGGAGGCTCTGGCCCCCTTAGGGTTCCACATGAATGTAAGCAGGTGAGACCATCCCTATAAAGAAACAGAAATCCCATCAGTCCCTTTCCTGGAACTTCAGGATGCCCGCTCTGAGTCATTAGTGTCTCCGGTGAGTCAGTGCTGCTCTGCGAAGATCTCGGGGTTTCCCACAGCCCATCCCCGTAGCTACTGACCATTTCCAGTGTTTCACCTCCTGGTTTCAGCCCAACAAGGGCAGAGGCTCCTGGACCGCCACTGTCCCAATCTACCTTGCCATGGGAGACCTTCTTTAACTCTTCATTTCTTTCCCATCCTTTTTCATAATTGTAAATTTGACAGCTTGAAACGGAGCTGTTTCCACACCAGACCTGCATCCTCCTCTCTGTGAACATTTCCCCAGTTTATAAACCAGATCACTCTCCTCTCCCCATGATATTCTGGATTCTGAGACAGTACCCTAGCTGAAAAAGGTAAGGCAGCCATCCTGTGACGTCTTCTGATTGCTAACGTTGGCAATATTAGCAAGAGGAAATCTGTAGTTACTGTCTTGGCTGCGTTAATCACTGAGAATGCTGTGCACATCACACCCAGGCTCGTGGTGGACGCTGTATTGAGAGCTCTGTGGGAATCTGCACACGTCTGTCTTCTCCACGTCTGTCTCTGTGATGCCTACGATCGACATGGGCCTGTCGTCCCATTCTAACAGCTGTTCTAACACCTTCCTTGGCTGTTAGTGGCTTCACTGACACTCCTGCTACCCTTCTGCAAATTTAAGTGAATGAATCAAGACCTGATTCATTTTCAGATGCAGATATTCTCCATTCTTATTAGTCTTAGTGAATCTGAATCCAAAATGGACAGACTACAGGATGAAGATGATAGACCCAAGGGGGATTTCTAAGAAAAGCAAAAGGGTTTGGCTCACAATGGGAATATCGTTTGACATATGACAGCATTAATATAATTTTTTTTCTTGAGACAAAGTCTCGCTCTGTTGCTCAGACTGAAGTACAGTGTCATGATCTCGGCTCACTACAGCCTCTACCTCCTGGGCTCAAGCAATCCTCCTGCCCCAGCGGCCCTCAGCCCCCCAGCAGCTGGGACTACTGTAGCTACGTCATACTCAGCTAATTTTTTTGGGGGGAGGGCATTTTTTGTAAAGATGGGGTTCTGCCACATTGCTCAGACTGGACCTAAACTCCTGGAATCAAGTGATCCTCCCACACTGGCCTCCCAGAGTGCTGGGATTACAGGTGTGAGCCGCTGCACCAGCCTGTGTTTACATTTCTGAAAATCCTGCACATATGCTCACACTCTGTGACAAAAAGTTTCATGTTTCCTTAGAATCTGGAGTAAAAAGTAATAAATCAATTCCTAAAATGTTCATACTTAGTTACATATTTCCTAAAATTGGAAATGCTGCTCAACTTCAACTAGAGTATATATGGTCATAAAAGAACAGAATGTAACAGAGCTGAGAAGCAGTCTTCAGAATTTACAATGTTTCAGTTTATCATCTGAGATTTACACACACACACACACACACACACACACGCTTGCTCTCTCTCTCTCTCTCTCTCTCTCTCTCTCTTTTGAAACAGAGTCTCGCTCTGTTGCCCAGGCTGGAGTGCAATGGCACAATCTCGGCTCACTGCAACCTCCGCCTCCCGGGTTCAAGTGATGCTCCTGCCTCATGCTCCCGAGTAGCTGGGATTATAGGTGTCAGCCATCGTGCCTGGCCCTGAGTGAGATTTAAAATAAATAGGGAAAAGATGAATTATTCAATAAATGGTTTAGGCACGGATGTGTAGCTGCTGGGTCAACCCACCCTGACCACTTAACAACAACAACAAAAGAAGAGAGGCCCACTTGATGCCACGCAGCAAAATAAATTTGAAGTGGATTACGGTAAAGAGCACGAAATTGCACCATAAAACAGGCAGGTGAACTAAACTTATCTGGCCTTGGGACAGAAGAGAGACCTAAAACCTGAGAGCAGAGGAGATATCAGAGAAGCTATCAATATATCCACCTATGGAGAAATGAAAACTTTTTTACATTACAAAATATGAATCATAAATAAAGACAAAAGGAAATGAAATATAGAAAACAACGTGCTGTAGGCAGAAAACTTCAAGTTAATGAGAACAAGACAAGCATCTCAAAAGAAAAACTGTGAGGAACATAAACCACTCGAAACTGGCCCATCAACACATGGAAAGACGTGCAACCTCTCCCACAGTCAGCGATTGATATTTAAAATCTGGGTGCAACTTCACCTGTCAGAATGACAAATAAAAAATAAAAGTAAATAGTGTTGGTAAAGCTGGAGGCACACCGGTCCCCTGTGCCCACTGCAGCGGTGCAGAAGTACAGCCTGTGGCGACACATCACCAGAAACCTTTCCACTGGTCCCACCCTTCCAGCCTGCACTTCCGCGTTTGGATTTATCCTGAGGAAATGATCAAAGATGTGCCCAGTGTTTATGTATGAAGACAACACCGTATCATCATTAACACTGAAAATGTGGATCACTGGCCAGGCGTGGTGGCTCAAGCTTGTAATCCCAGCACCTTGGGAGGCCGAGGCAGGAGGATCACAAGGTCAGGAGTTCGAGACCAGCCTGTCCAATATGGTGAAACCCCGTTTCTACCAAAAAATACAAAAATTAGCCAGGCATGGCGTGCATGCCTGTAGTCCCAGCTACTCAGGAGGCTGAGGCAGGAGAATCCCTTGAACCTGGAAGGCGGAGGTTGCAGTGAGCCAAGATCGTGCCCCTGCACTCCAGCCTGGGTGACAGAGTGAGACTCCATCTTGGAAAAAAAAAATGGATCATTAATAGGAGAACTGGCTGAAGAAATTATGGCACATCCAAAGGGAAGGAATGCTGGGCACAGAAAACGATCTCTCTTCATGAGAAAAAGAACTCTAAGATGTGAACCACAAAACAGATTTCCTGGGGAGAAGCGGCTAGGGACCTGACCTTCCCCTGGGCAGGTTCCTGCTCATTCCAGCTGCACCCAGGTCTGTGCCCACCTCAAGCACCCACCTGAAGCGCTCACTGAGCAAGTGTGAACTTCCCTGGGAGTGCTTTCTAGAGGTACTGGGGGAGGGGACCAGGGTCCTGGAGGTGGGGAGGGAGGCTGCAGTGATGCTTGATCATACTCCTTGGGATTTCTTTTTTTCTTTTTTTTTTTTTTTTTTAGGTGGAGTTTTGCTCTTGTTGCCCAGGCAGGAGCGCAATAGTGTGATCTGGGCTCACCACAACCTCCACCTCCCGGGTTCAAGCGATTCTCCTGCCTCAACCTCCTGAGTACCTGGGATTACAGGTATGCACCACCACATCCACCTAACTTTGTATTTTTAGTAGAGATGGGATTTCACTATGTTGGTCAGGCTGGTCTCAAACTCCCGACCTCAGATGATCTGCCTGCCTCAGCCTCTCAAAGTGCTGGGATTACAGGCGTAAACCAGCATGCCCAGCCACTCCTTGGGATTTTTAAGAGACACTAGGATTCTGAACTTTATTATGTAAAATAGAGTACTTTGGATTCAGAAATTGTAACATTAAACACGAACGCTAAATTTCAACAGATTTAAAAATCAATTCGTTCATCAATACCTCCTTACATGTTCCTTTGGTGTCTGCTTTAGGAGCACCAACCCTTAAAATTAGGCTGTTAACATTTGTCATCTTAAATCCTGGGGAGGATTTAAGATGCATTCTTTTCTCTTTATTATCTCCTTTCACTAAGCTCAGATGAACGTGATGTCCTGCCTTGAGACACCTTTTCAGAGGCCATGACTTAAAGTAAGTCGGTGGGGCTGGGCACTGTGGCTCATGCCTATAAACCCAGCACTTTGGGAGGCTGAAGCTAGAGGATCACTTGAGGCCAGGAGTTTGAGACCAGCCTGGGCAACATAGTGAGAGTCTGTCTCTACAACAAAAATTAGCCGGGTACAGTGGTATGCACCTGTAGTCCCAGCTACTTGGGAAGCTGAGGTGGGAGGTTTGCTTGTGCTCAGGAATTCGAGGCTGCAATGAGCTATGATGGTACCACTGCACTCCAGCCTGGATGACAGGGCAATACGCTGTCCCCAAAATAAATAAATAAACAAAATAATTTGGTGGAAGCAGTTTCTGCCCATGACTGTCTAACATGTTCCCTGGAAATTCCCTCATCCTGCACCAAGACCCTAACCACTGGGGTCTGGAAGTCCAACTCAAACTCTAGCCTTCAGCTTGCAAGGCCAATTCCAAGCCTTCCTGTATCTTCTTCATCTCCATTCTTCTTCTTCTACTTTCTCTTCCTCTTTCTTCTTCTTCCTCCTCCTCCTTTTTTTTTAATAGATGAGGGTCTTGCTATGTTGCCCAGGCTGACCTTGAACTCCTGAGCTCAAGCAATGTCCTGCCACAGCCCCTTAAGTAGCTGGGACTACAGCTGGGTGCCACCATGCCTGGTGCAAGCCTTTCTTCAACTGATCCTGGACACGGCACTCAAGAGCACAGCTCCCTGCAGCCCTCCACACCCAAATCGAGTATTGACGCCATCTGCTGGGGACCCTCGACGGCAATCTCCACTGAGGTATGATCCAACTTAAGCTGGCAGGAGGGGAAAGATGGGAAAGAACTAACAACATACATTAAACATGGACGGACAAACCATACCACAGAAATACATACAACACACACACAACACATGCACACCACACACACCACACTCGTAACACAGACATGCAGGTCCATACACACTGCATCACACCAACATACAGACAGACCACACGCACACACCATGCAAACTTACACATCACACACGCCATATCACACATACATGTAACATACTCGACACCACACACACAGCATAAACATATACACATACCACACCCACCATACCACACATACCATACCACATACACACTCCACAGCACAGCACACCACCAGCATATACACACACACCACACCCACCATACAAATACATATCACATATACACTCCACACCATACACACATATACACACACACCACACATACCATATCACACAAACATACACATCACATACTCCACACTGCACACAACACACCAAAATATATGTACATATCACACACACATCACGAATATGTATCACATACACACTCCACACCACACATATACACACACCACACATATCACACAAACATACATATCACATGCCCCACACCGCACACAACACACCACACTACACCAACATATACCCACACACACCACACCACACATATGTATCACTACACACTACACACCACACATATACAGCACACACAACATGCCAGGCAAGTTTACACACCACACACACATACATGTGAGAGTACAAATACGCACACTAACACCTGGGCTCCTTGGCAGCGTTCCCTGACAAGTGAAGGGGAAAGAGGCCTTTTTCCATTCACTGTCATTTGTCTTGAGGAAAGCCTCCATGTGAAGGCAGGGGACGCTGCCCCCACACGCTGCACTGCCGGGAATGCTTTTGTGAAAGGCCCCTTTGTCTTGTCAATGTTCTTTTCAATGGCTTAGTGATGATTTCACTGTATGTTACTGTAAGCATAGACTCCTTGCTAAGTAATTCCCTTTGTTATAAATGGAATTTTAAATCCTGAATAAAATCAATGAATAAATCAGGGAACAGCTGATGAACCAGACGGCGCACCTGATTAACATCTAAGGAAAACACTAAAAGATAAGAACGGTGGATTTCTCCCTCCCATCAGAACAGATTTTTCACAGAATCCCAGACGATAAAGTGAAATGCCATTCAAATGCAGCCCATTATCACACCCCGTGTACAACCTGGGGGCTTCCAGGGGCTGCCTGAGTCACCCGCAAACCCCATCAGCCTGGCACTGCTCAACAGCTTACATCGAACAGGGAGCTCTTTCCTCACTGCTTACCCACGGCTTCCTGCACCTGCCACAGTTAGAAGCATGATGCCAGACGCTAGGGAATAACCGAGGGTAGTCTCAGCCCAGAGCAGCACAGCCCACAGAGGACGCCATGACCACCGCAGCTGCTGGGCTTGCCCAAGCTCATGCAATCACCCACGCCCTGCTTTGCTGATGGTGGGCCCGTGCTCACCTTGCTGCACAGGGGAGTAGGCGTTGGTCAGGAAGCGGAAGTGTCCTTTGTTGTACCAGCAGATCAAGGACATGTTCCCCTTCATCTTTATTTGGTACTGGCCCCGGGCCGGAGGGGTGGCTGGGTTGGTCAGCATGGACAGTGGGAGGCCGGTGCAGTCACTCTTCCGGGCGCTGAGCAAGCCACAGCAGTAAATCCCTGGGGGGAAGAGGGATAAAGAATCACACACTCACCATCATGGGAGATGCCAGTGGCTCCTCCGCCCTGTGCACCCCCAAGGAAGGAACAGGACTGCCAGGTTCTCAGGCTGATGCTTAGAAGTCAGACCCTCTAGAAGAGACTGCTGAAGTTTTCAGGTGTTGTATCCCTCTGTGGTCTCCCCCCGTGACAGTCTCCCTAGGCTCTTCCTTAATAACACACAGTATGCTAAGATGGCATGTAGGGCCACAGCACGAGCAATGGATGGGCAGTAGCAGCAGGAGCTGTCACCTGGACCCTCAGTGTCCAGCACAGCACTGCACACGTGCACCTCTCATCCCACCTATGTCCAGAAATTTCTACACTCTACAGGTGATGGCACGCACATTAGAGAAGAGGAACAGAGGCCTGACAAGGGCAAGGCCCCCAGGCTCACAGCTGGCAGGGCAGACAGGCATGAAGCCCAGGACTGTCCAGTGTCCAAACCTAACCACGGTTACGTCATCCTGATGATCTAGCCAAGACGTGGCTGGCCGTGAGCCTAGTGCTGAGCCAGTCCACACCGCACCCCAGGAAGCTGTCAAATGGAGCCCCCATCTCCTTGGGGAGCTATGTTCAATGTGAAAGAAAGAACCATCCAAGAATGTGGACTAAACCAAGTGTCGTTCCGTGAGTGGGTGGAGAGCCTCCTGAGTGAGAAGTAGCCTGCACTTGGTCTCTCAGGCCTGGAAAATTCTCATGGGGTGGCTGGTGGGCGGTAGAGACCAGTACGAATAAACACCCACTGCAGACTTGCTCACTTCCACCCTGGACCCAAGGCCTTTCAGTTCCTTCCATTTCATCGGCCCACCCCACCCTGCTGGGCCATGAGGCCACAGAGGCCACAAGCACTCAGCTGCTCCCCAGCAGCCTGGAGGGGACACGAAGAGCCTGGGAGCAGTCTCGGCCTTTACTCTCTGCCCTGGGAGGACCAACAGTGCCATCGGTCACCTGAACACATGCCATATCCCATGCATCTGCTTTCCTCATCCCCGCATCCCACTCTGCTCTGGAAGAAAGGCAGTTGAATGAATCTTTCCCTCTTCCAGATTCCTTTCCTTGTGGCCTGTGGGGAGGAAGATGCACCCAGAGCTGCTTTCAGCTCCTCTTGCTGCTGAAAAGAGGAGGGGTCTGCTGCTTGCAGCTTCGTTCTTAGCAACCGATGTGACCACTCAAGCTACTCTCATCTTGAGATTTTGTTTTGTTTTGTTTTGAGACAGAGTTTCACTTTTGTTGCCCAGGCTGGAGTGCAGTGGCACAATCTCAGCTCACTGCAACCTCCACCTCCTGGGGTCAAGTGATTCTCCTGCCTCAGCCTCCCAAGTAGCTGGGATTACAGGCATGTGCCACCATGCCTGGCTAATTTTTTGTATTTTTAGTAGAGACAGGGTTTCTCCATGTTGGTCAGGCTGGTCTTGAACCCTCGACTTCAGGTGATCCACCCACCTCAGCTTCCCAAAGTGCTGGGATTATAGGCATAAATCACTGCGCCCGGCCCCTCATCTTGAGATTTAAAAAGAAAAATCTGTTCTTAAAAACAGGGAGGAGGATGACATGAACAACGGTAAGGATGTCCGAAATCCCCCATCTGGGGCTCAATCTATACTACCAGCCAAAGAGAAGCTGCATGTTCACAAGAGGGAAAGAAGAACATCCAGCAGCACCCACATTTCCAAGAATCTATCCCTTTATAAACACAGAGATTATTCCAGGAATGTCCTTTCCGGCTTTTATTTTACAACCTGGTCTGTGTGGCCCTAGGAGGGACAACCAGGCTCTCTGCTACAATTCTTCTCCTCAAACTTGGCTGCCTGTGAGAATCCCCCAGGGTCAGGGGACACCGGCCCAGACCAATGTGATCTGCGTCCTGGGGAGGTGGAGTGCAGCCACTAGCAACCATCCCTGCGGACACGCTGGAGGACACTGCCCTTAGTCACAGCAGAGGAGGTATGTGATGATGCCCCAGGTGAAGAGCTCAGTCGGTTTAGATGCTTCTAAAAATAGGCAAGGAGATCTTTTTTTATCTCTTACCTAACCTCTTGAAAAAAATCCAAATTCCATATCTAAATATTTTCTTCCAGCTAGAAGTTTCTTTTCCCATTCTTCTTCTAATTCTCTGAGCCAAGAGGCATCCCCTTCTCAGAATCACAGGAGCAGCACACTCAGCTCTTTGGGAACCATATTGATGGCCCAGGATATTCCTCTGGCATCCCCATTCCACCTTGTCTGCACAGCATCCACCCCACTCTACACAGACACACACACACAGACAGAAACACAGACACATATACTTGCACACACTCAGACACACACAAAGAGACTCGCACACACAGACACACACACATACACAGAAACACACACAGATGCACACAGACAAACGCAGATGCCCCCACTGACACACAAGTACACACACAGACACACAGTTACACACAGGTACACAGATACAAACACACAGACATAAACACAGGTGCACCCACAAAGACAGATACACACAAAGACACAGGCAGACACACACAGATGCACACATGGACACACACAGTTGCATACACAGAGACACAAATGCACACAGACACACACAGATGCACACTGACACACACACACCAACACTCAGACACACATAAAGATATACACAGACACACAGATACACACACACGAAGACACAGACATAGACACACATGAAGACACAGACATAGACACACAAAGACACACAAACATATACACAGAAACACACACCCCTCCCCGCTCCTCTCAGTCCAGGTTGATGGTGTGAGGCAGGGAGCAGGCCCTGGAACACACATAACATCACACTCGCGGTACCCGCAGTTGGCCTTGCACAAGCTGGTAGAAGAGAAGGCAGTCCTGGTTCTCACCCTGTGCTCGAAGAGAGAACCCACCATTCTTTCAAAGTAGCTGGGTGCTGTGCTGCAGGGCCAATTTTCTCTCACTTTACTTTCACAGCCCCACTTCACATCGTCTGATCTCTCTACCCTCGATTCTTCCAACAAGTAACTACTGAGCCCTGGGCTTTGCAGAAGAGTAAGATGTAGCCAAGGCCAGCAGAAAGTGAAGTCAGGGGCCACTGCCTCACTGCAGCTACGAGGGCTCCAGGACGTCAGCTGTCTACACCTCATTACTTAAGAGGGTCTAGTTTTAAGGTCAGATGTCTGATTGCTGCTGAGCAAAAGGCCTGCAATTCTAGTCTACTGGCTGCTGCAGGGGAGGCAGCAGTTTTTGTGCTTCTCCTGAGTGGACTGGCTCTAAATCCCCAAAGGCAGGATGAAGTGAAGGCCAATGCAGCTTGCCACAGGGCTTCCTGAACTGGTCCACATCTTCTTTTTCTATAGCCCCTGTTTCATTCAGAGCCAAGGAAGGAATGCCCAGTCTTTGCCACACATGCATGAAGCATCTTAGCACCCAGCGTACCTAAGATTTTTCCGAGGCCCATTGTACTGTTCCCTGTCTTCACACAATTCTTGTCTGTCTCCTGGGAAGGGGCCACATTATAGCTGGTGGCTAAGTTCCAGAGACTTCCTAGAGCCTTACTAGGAGCTGTGCCCAGGTGACACAGACTTTTGATGGCTGCAGATTTCCAATGGAGGACAAACAAAGAAATGCCCTGAAGGCTGGGCAGGGCTTTGCACCAAGTGTCCTCTAGACCTTGAGCCCGTGGCTCACTCACCCTGCAATCTCTAGTGCCCGGCAGGGTCCAGGCACACAGGGTGGCTGATTCATCTGTTCCCTCAAGGAAGGGCCCCATCACCTGGTATTCTGTGGTCTGTGCTGGTCTTCGCACAGCTGTACCCCCACCTGGACCTCTCCTAGCAGTTTACCGGGGGAGGCAGGGCTGTGTCCCCACTGGCTCCCCCCTTGACTAACCTTGCTTCTCAAACTCTTCAAACAGGGTCAGGCTGGTGATACTGGGCCCCGTGAAGATGATGTAGTTCTTGCCTGCTGCGTTCCGGCACAGGCTTCTGGCCACCATGCTGTGGAGCTGGGGCTTATTCTTCAGTGCATCCAGGCCATCTGGGCCCCCGCCTTCCTTCAGGTGGACGTAAATCTTTAACACAAACACACAGAAGTCAGCGTGCTCACAACAGCGTGAGGCTGGGAGCCCGAGAATTCAGCAAGCGTGAGTCTCGGTCATGAGACTGAGAGCTTGTGGAAAAGCCCCCATCATCTTTTCAGCTCACAGGGGTACCAGGTCACCCCCAAGCACACCCCGGCCCTGAGGCTTGTGACAGCCCCAGATGCTTCAGTTTGGAAAGGTCAAGGCGGAGGAGGAAAACAACAAGCACCTACAGGTAATGAACCCAGCAGTGAAGACCAATGCAAACACACTCCCCAGCTCTGAAACACATGAATGATTTAAATTCACTATAAATAAAATTAAAGGCAACCTCACCTGTTAGGAATACATGTATCTGTGCACTTTCCACTTGAATACAGCTTTTTAACTTACAAGGCATGTTCATAATGACTGTTTTATTGGTTCTTTTCAATAACAGCCATCAGGCAGGCAGAATAGGTACAATCCCCCTCATGGTGTAGAGAAGACAGGACTGAGGGCTAAATATTCACCCAAGAGCCTAGAGCCAGCAAAGAGGATGTGTGGGACTCAGGGAGCAATTTTTGAACATGTTTCATGCTGCTTCCGTGACAACATCAAATGGCTAGAGGCAGGAGAGTTAACGGATTCAAGAAGAGCATGTTCAAAAAATCAACTGCTTCCAGTGCAGGTGCAAGAAATGTGACTTAGCAAGAAAATCTTAAACAAAACAGAACACAACACAAAATGTGGTGTTGGATGACTGACAGTAACTCACTGCAAACCGCAACTGCTCAAGAAGTTCACAGGATCTGAGCCTGCAGAGCTTATTTCTACATTAATACACACAGCTGCATGCTGTCTGGGGTTTCTACACAGATATCTACACTCAAATTTTTAAACACTGTGTATTATGGTTTTTTAATTGCTGCATCACAAATGATAAAAAAAAAAAACTCAGTGGCTTCACCAGTGTCCATTTACGAGCTCATAGTTCTAGGCTGGGAGTCTAAGCAGGGCATGGCTGGTTTTTCTGCTCAGCATAAGGCTGCGATCAAACTGCTGACTGGTGGGTTCTCAGCTGGTGTTTGGCATCTGCCTTCACGTGCATTCTCATTGTTTCCTTATGGCTACAGGACTGAAGTCCTGTGTCCCTGCTGACCATCAGTCAGGGACTGCTCTCAGCTCCTGCAGGCAATGTGTAGTCCTTGCCATGTGACCCCTCCCATTGTCAAAGCCAGCAATGGTCGGCCAGGCGAGGTGGTTCACGCCTGTAATCCCAGCACTTTGGGAGGCTGAGGCGGGAGGTTAGGAGTTCAAGATCAGTGTGACCAATGTGGCAAAACCCTGTCTCTATTAAAACCACAAAAAATTAGCTGGATGTGGTGGTGCATGCCTATAATCCCAGCTACTCGGGAGGCTCAGGCAGGAGAATTGCTTGAACCCGGCAGGCAGAGGTTGTAACAAGCTGAGATCATGCCATTGCACTCCAGCCTGGGTGACAAGATCAAAACTCTGTCAAAAAAAAAAAAAAGGGCAGGGTACAGTGGTCACGCCCACACTCCCAGCAGTTTAGGAGGCTGAGGCAGGAGGATCACAAGTTCAGGAGTTCAAGACCAGCCTGGCCAATATTGTGAAACCCCCCTCTTCTAAAAATACAAAAATTAGCCAGGCATGGTGATGCATGCCTGTAGTTCCAGCTACTCGGGAGGCTGAAGGAGAAGAGTTGCCTGAACCCAGGAGGTGGAGGTTGCAGTGAGCTGAGATGGTGCCACTGCACTTCAGCCTGGGCGACAGGACGAGACTCCGCCTCAAAAAAAAAAAAAAAAGCCAGCAATGGGGACTCTTCCTGAGGCTGCATCCCTCTTGTACTTGCACTCTCTCTGTCAGGAAGAACCTGGTTCCTTTTCAGGGCTTACATGGTTAGGTTGGGCCCATGCAGGATAATTTCTCTTTAACAGATTTAGGATCATAATACATTTGCAAAATCCAAATTCCTTCTCATCAACACCCACATTAGTGTTTGACTGAATAACCGTGAGGCGTGTGCACACCAAGGGCAGGAAGCCTGTAAGCATCTTAGAGTTCTAACACATATTGGGGCATACTGCTTCCACACTAGGCACTTCTACGCATCTGAAGAACTGAAACCTGATAGCTGAGAAATGGAGTGCTTCCCCACCTTCCTGAAGCCAACAGAGTGGAGATGACGTCAGTTTTATTCCCTGGGAAACAGACTGACTGAACGTACTTTCATGAAGACCAACAGTGAACAACACCTTCCCTGTCCAAACACTCAGTGTCAGTGAGGATGTGGGGAAAGGAGCACTGTGCGGATTTAGTCTAAATACATACAGTATAAACTTTCCGGAGGGAAATTTGGCCCTAGGAATCAAAGACCTTAAAGTATGGCTGTTATAGAAAACAGTATGGAGGTTCCTCAAAAATGAACAGTCACATGATCCAGTAATCTTACTTCTAGGTACACACCCAAAGGAACTGAAATCAGGCTCTCTGAGAGATATCTGCACTCCCATCTTCACTGCTGCGTTATTCACAATCGCCAAGATTTGTAAACACAAGTGTCCATCAGTGGATAAGTGGATGAAGAAAATGTGGCATATGCACATGATGAAATACTTATTCAGCCTTTAAAAAGGAGGAAACTTGCCATTTGCCACAACATGGACCTGGAGGACATGAAGCTAAGTGAAATAAGCCAAGCACAGAAAGAGAATACTGTATGATCTCACTTACATGTGAACTTAAATCTGAACTAATAGGAGAGAGTGGAATGGTGGTTACCAGGGGCTGGAAGTGGGAGTGGGGAGATGCTGGTCAAAGAATACAAACTCTCAGTTAGATAGAGGAATAAGTTCAAGAGATCCATGGCACCACATGGTGACTACAGCTACTAACTATATGTTCTTGAAAATTGGTCAGTTTCAAGTTGGTCAAGATGGTCAATTTCAAGTGTTGCTCAATTTCCAGATGGTCAATTTCAAAATTGGTCAAGATGGTTAATTTCAAGTGTTCTCACCACAAAAAATGGTAACTGTGTGATCTAATGCATATGTTAATTAGCTCAATTCAGCCACTTCCATGTCTACATATTTCAAAATATGTTGTACACAATAAAGATATACGATTTTTATTTGTCAATTAAAAATAAATTTTGTAAAAACCTTAAAAATATTCATGCTGGTCGGGCGCAGTGGCTCAAGCCTGTAATCCCATCACTTTGGGAGGCCGAGGCGGGTGGATCACGAGGTCAAGAGATCGAGACCATCCTGGTCAACATAGTGAAACCCCGTCTCTACTAAAAATACAAAAAATCAGCTGGGCATGGTGGCACGTGCCTATAATCCCAGCTACTCAGGAGGCTGAGGCAGGAGAATTGCCTGAACCCAGGAGGCGG
>NW_016107357.1:11459618-11467379 GCF_001604975.1 Cebus imitator
CAAAAAAAAAAAAAAATATTCATGCTATTTTACTCATGAGTTTCACTTTTAGGAATTCAATCCACGGTAACAATCGGAAATATGTTAAGAGATTTATACATAAAATACCATGTCCATCTTAGAGTTTGTAATAATGGTAAAAAAATTAATGACCTAATTATCTCACATGAAAGGAGACTGGTTAAAATTACTTATGTAGGTATAATGGAATGTGGTACACTTTAAAAAATCACCATGTAGAAAAATGTTTACTAACATAGAAAACGTTCACAATATCCTTGTAAGTAGCCAGATTATAAAACAGTGTAAGTGTGTGTGTGTGTGTGTGTGTGTGTGTGTGTGTGTACATAGATATGTTGACTATATACTCAAGTGGCTATTTCTGTACAAAAAGCATTTATTAGAATGACAGATATGCTGGGCTTGCAATGTTTTTGATGCAACATACAATACAACTTAATCAGACCCACTAAAAATAATTATAAAATAACTTCCTTATCAGGATTACCCAAGCACAGGAGGATTTGGAATTTGCAGTATCTACAGGGTCTGAGTGAACCATGTATTTGGAATATGTATCTGTAGGGTCTGTTGTGCATCGTCTCCAAACCTGGAGATGACGATGATGATGATGAGAACCAGGTCAGCTTCTTGCTCTCCTGGGATTAACACATTTTCCCGAAAGCCAGTGATGTGCAGCGGAGAATTTACAACCCTTCGGTAGAATATGGAAGGCAGTCCTGCTGCAGGACTGTCTTGAAATTACTCAGCCTCATGTGTCCAGAAATGTACCTCTGAGAGCTGGCATTTTTCCAGACTCCAGCCCGTCTCTTCTGAAGAAGTGGACACTTGACTGGGATGTCACAGGAGAAGTGGACAGGCACTGAGCCAAAGGCACAGAGCCAAAGGTCAAATATTTCTTATTAGAAAATCTGGAAGAAGGATGAGGCCAAAAAGTGGCACCACTGAGAGTCTAAAGAGAGTCCCAAATGTGTGGCACTCATTATTATAAAATAATGAGTTTTTCAAAGTGAACATAAAACAGGACTTTCATTTAAATAAATAACAGAAAAAATGGTAACCTTGAGAGTCTCAGCTAAGGACATGATTTAGAAAGAACTGTGGGCAAGGCAGTCAAAATCTGGCCAAGAAAAGGCTCAGCCCAGACGGGCGTGGTGGCTCACACCTTTGTAATCTCAGCACTTTGCGGGGCCGAGGCGGGTGATCAGGTCAGGAAATCAAGGCAAGCCTGACCAACCCGGTGAAACCCTGTATCTACTAAAAATACAAAAATTAGCTGAGCAGGTGCCTTTAATTAAAGGCAGGTGCCTTTAATGCCAGCTACTTGGGAGGCTGAGACAGGAGAATCACTTGAGCCTGGGAGGCAGAGGTTGCAGTGAGCCAAGATCTCTCCATTGCGCTCCAGCCTGGGTGACAGAGGGAGACTCCATCTCAAAAAAAAAAAAGAAGAAAAAGAAAAAAGAAAAGGCTTAGCGCAAGAGGTGCTGCTAGATCTGATGGCTAGGCACGTCCAGTACCCAACTGGTCCTGGTTTGCTTTGGCATAATAATGTCAGCAGTCTAAGACAGTAACTTGTTTCCTTTAGCTGGATAAGTAACCTCCAATAAAGTCTCATCCCAACCACACCCCACTGCTACAAATGCTGAAGCTATACAAGCTATGCTAAAGATTGTGTCCAGGTTTGAAAGACTATCTTAAGGAATCCTGTCAGTAATCTGAGAAACGGCAGAATCACTGGGAACCCACATATGTATTCAGATGCTGGGTTGGGTACTTTCTATAAGAGCTCCCCAGACAGGACATAGAAGGAAATACCATTCACTCAGATGCATGACTGCTTCCTGGTCTGCTTTTCAAAAAGTCAGATATCTCCCTAGACATAGCTAGAGAAAGCACCATCATACTAACACGTCCCACCAACGTGTGGAGACATAGGTGACCTCCTAT
Source organism: Cebus imitator (assembly GCF_001604975.1). NCBI lineage: Eukaryota > Metazoa > Chordata > Mammalia > Primates > Cebidae > Cebus > Cebus imitator. Next base: position 11,461,587 of record NW_016107357.1, read on the forward strand.
CGCTGGGCAAACTGCAGCCTGCTATAGATAACTTCTGAGCTACAAGACTGTTTGACAAGTATCTTTAGGGCAGGAAAATGCACCTTTTGGTTGCCAAGCTTTTCACTTTTCCTGAAAGCTTTTTTTTTTTTTTGCTCCTATGATTTATTAGTTTTTAAATACATATATTTAGGAAAGTAGGTGTGGAAGTTTATTACTATATGGCATATGGCATTATACCTTCCCCCAGGGCATTATCACTAATGTTGCTTTTTTTTTTTTTTTTTTTTTTTTGAGACGGAGTTTTGCTTGTTACCCAGGCTGGAGTGCAATGGTGCGATCTCGGCTCACCGCAACCTCCGCCTCCTGGGTTCAAGCTCTCCTGCCTCATTTATACTGACATTACAACAAAAAGGACCTTAGGAAATTTGGATTATGGCAGTTAATACCCTGGGGGACACATACAGCACATGGCATCTATCTTAGCTCTCTCGAAATGCCCCCACAACCTCCAGAGGCAGGATCTAGTTCGTCTTTTCCCTCAACTTCTCAAAAGAACAGTAAGGTTAGTGGCAGTAGCTGCTGACTCACCAGCTGATAGTTCCACTAAGCTGTTGCTGGGAGCAGGGCACCCTCCTGCCTCTCTAACATAAAGAACTAGAGAAAGCCCGGTTCAGCTATACTGGTCTTGACCAATGAATGACCCTACTTCTCTTTCAGAACAGAAGAGAATCAGTTTTCTCAGTGAAGAGCATATTTAGGGGAAGGGTATCACATCTTAGGGACTGGTGATCCTTTGCTTTAGTCTTTTATTGCTAGTGTGCACAGAGCCATGAAGGTGTAAGTAATTTAGCTGTGGGGAAACAGCACAGGAGCGCACGATCTGCACTCACTGAAGATGCAGAATGAGATCACAGGGAGTGTGTGGCTGTCACCTGGGACATCTGCATGGGACAGCCACTTGCGAGAGCTGTGAAATGTACATGACAGTCACTTGTCATGAGAGGAACTAGAGGCAGGGAGGGTGAGTGCCGGGATACATGGGCATGGGCTCTGTCATTCACTGGCTTTTGGGGTTTGGGGCAAGTTTCTTAATTGCTCTGAGCCTTGGTTTCCTTATCTATAAGGATAACACCACCATATGCACCTTGCAAGGCCATTGTCTTTAAGTGAAAATTGTGCACACGGAGTGATTTTTTAATATAACAAAGCTCTCTGACTATGCTTCCGATGTGGTTGCCTTCAGCGACATGTGGCTGCTTTCATTTACATTTAAATTAACTAAAATGAAAAATTCAGTCCCGTGGCCACAGTGCTCACAATGCAAATAGTCAACAGTCCCATGAGGCTAGGAACTGCTGTCATGGAGAGCGCAGATATGAAACATTTCCATCACTGCAGAGAGTCCCACTGGACGATGCTGCTTGTGCCATCTGCGTATATTAGCTGGGGCTTCCAGCAAAGTCTCTAAGCCATCACCGTACTGATGACTTTCATCTCTCATCACCCAGTTTCTCTCTGACGTCTCTCACCATGACCATGCCTAGGAAGAGCTCATGTGCTGAGTTTGTTCTTGGTCCTTCTTCTCTCTGCCTGCACCTTCAGCACCACTGACCCCCGTGGGACCCTTGTCTTCATCTCATCCCAAAGCTCAAAGCCAGAGGTGGCTCTTTCAAAGTGACACGTTGGAGGAGGGACATGTATCAGCATGTGGGCTCTTTGTACATACTCATGTCTGTGTAGTTGAAGATTCTAAGTTCTTTAGGGAGAGGGTTGAACCTGATCCACACAGTGGATCAAGGGGGTGTAAGCATGGGAGCTAGACAAGGTTTGGGGTTCCTCAACCCAAGGTGCACTTATCTGGCACTTAATAAATATTTTATTGTCATTTTTGAAGTCCTATATTGTAAAGAGGTATGGGCAGATTAACTTCATTCAAAAGATGGAGAAAGAAGGTAGTTCTCGGCTACTTGCTCAAGGACACAAAGACGTCTTCGGTGATGTCTTCTACCTCAACCAATCCCATCCTCAACTTACCCACATCCAACCTGGACAGGATCTCATGCCAGCATCCTCCTCACTGCACAATTAAACAAATGGACACATGTCCTGCCCTGCCCGGCTTCTGAATCCACAAGCAAAATTCACTCTAGCCAATTAATTCCATGGTGGCCCTCACTTTTAGAGCCAATTCAAGAGCAAGGTCAAGAGCAAAACATTTCTTTCACTTAATATATAAAAAGATTAAGGGTCAAATAAGGGGAAAAAAAACATTTAGTGTACCTTCCTTAAATTCTTTCAACATAAATAGTTATGTCTTGAAATAAGAGAAATTAGCGACATGGATGCTAGACCACTATCCTACCAACAATCGAGTTGGATAAGAAAGACACTTGGATTTGTCTAAATTGGGAAAAGGTCTCTCCTTGGGGGAGACAACATAGCCTAGTGGTTAAGAAGGTGGGATCTAGGTTCAGAATAACTGGATTTAATCCCAGGTCTACCACTTTATAGATGTAATTTTAGGTAAGGTAGCAAATCTCTTTGTGCCTCAGTTTCCTTATTGAGAAAGAGTGGCAGTGACATTACCTGCCCCATAAGGCCCTTGTGAAAAAAAATGAATGCTACATGTGAAGTCTTCAAGCACAGAGCCTGGCCCACAGCACACACTCTGTAAATGTTCATCATTCTTTTCTCAACCCCAGAAGCAGCTGCCAGAATCCACAGATGAGACTGGGGCAGGAAAGGGGCTTCCAGGTCAGCTCGCTTAGCAGCACGGGGCGCACGGACCTCATTCACAGCGTCTCTCACAGATGTCATCAGGGCTCTGCCTGGACACAATCCATGATGTGTGCAGGGGGCAGCAAGCTGGGGTCCTTTGGCTTGGGGGTTACCATCTTGAATTCTGGCTTATTAAGCCCATCTACTTCCAGGGTATGTCAATGCCCAGAGTGCACCTGAAGCCCTGCCTCCTGAGCAGAGCTGTCATTCAGAATTGCCTCCTTGACATGACAGCCACCCAGCCCTCTGAAGATGTCCTGTCTTCTTCAGATGACACCTCCCTATGTCCCTCAAAGCCCCACTCAGGACGCCTCCCAGGCATCTGCTCCTTGGCCCCACCTCAGTGTTCGTCCACCTGTCAACATGGGAACACTGGTCTCATGCTGCAGAGGCAGGTGCCTGGCCAACATGTTCAAACAGGAGAAATCTGCTCTTTTAGACTATACCTTAAAAATTATTAGTGGACCTTTTTTATTCTCCTCCAAAAAATCTTGGGGCTCCATTAATCACTAAAGGTTGATAGAACATTAATCTGTTGGCCAATTTTTCCCACTGGATCCTCGATCTTTTTGATATTATGGACCCTGAACAGCAGTCTCTAGTCTAGAGAACTGCTGAGAGTTCTCTTTCCACTCACAGAGAGGGCACAGCCTTCCAGGGTGAGCAGCCTCAACGTCTTGGGTTGAGGAACCCCAAACCTTGGCTAGCTCCCATGCTCACACCCCCTCTGCAAACAGGGCAGGGCTGGAGGGTGCTTTGGGGGCCTAGGTCAGTCCTTAGCAGGCCTGTGACACAGAATAAATACGGTCTCCAATTTATACTGGTTTGATTTATGATGTTTGACTTCATGATCATGTAAAAGCAATAGGCATTCAATAGAAACTCCTTTAAATTTTGACCTTTTCCTCGGCTAGTGATACGCCGTGCAATGCTGGGTGGTGATGCTGGGTGGCAGCAGTGACCTGCAGCTCCCGGTCCGCCAGGCGGTCACAAGGGTAAACAATCATGAGATATTCAACACTTTATTATAAAAGCAGCTTTGTGTTAATTTTGCCCAACTGCAAGCTAATGTAAGTGTTCTGGGCATGTTTAAGGTAGACTAGGCTAAACTATACTATTTGGTAGGTTAGGTATATTAAATGCATTTTTTTTTAGAGATGGGGGGGTCTCACTATGTTGTTCAGGCTGGTCTCAAACTCCTGACCTCAAGCGGTCTCCTCCCCCAGCCTCCCACATTGCTGACACTACAGGAACTCGTCCACTGCATCCAGCTTTAAACGCATTTTTGACTTAAGACGTTTTCTTTTTTTTTTTGAGACAAGGTCTCACTCTGACACCCAGGCGGAGTGCAGTGCTGCAATAATGGCTCACTGCAGCCTTGGTCTCCCAGGCTCAAGGGATCCTCCCATCTCAGCCACCCAAGTAGCTGGGTCTACAAGTGTGTGCCACCACACTCAGCTAATTTGTATATTTTTTTGTGGGGATGGGGTTTTGCCCTGTTGCCCAGGCTGGTCTTGAAATTCTGGGCTCAAGTGATCTGCCTTCCTTGGGCTCCCAGAGTGCTGGGATTACAGGTGTGAGCCACTGTACTTAACCTGACAGGATATTTTCAATTTAAGAGGGGTTTATCACAGGGACATAACCCCATTATAAGTCGAGGAGCTTCTGTGTATGCTGTCTTGAGTGCAACATGGTAACTAGCAGTGGGACTAGACCAGCCTGGGTAACTAGCAGTAGGAGAAGCCAAAAAAGAAGGCATTGGCTGTGGCCTCATATAATACCCAGCATTCTGCACCCGTGTTTATATACACACACTATTGCTTCTGTGTCTCGGAAAAATCCTGACTACTACGGGGGCCTTCCCCTGGTCCACCTGGCTTATTCAGGCCTGTTTGCTTCTCTGGTTCTCATGGCTGTTGACCCTCGGGAGTCTGACCTGGACGGCCGGGCAATGCTTTCTTCAGTGTTGCTTTTCTAGAGACTGAGAATCTTTCTGTACGTATATTTTTTTGTAAGAGTTGGACAGATCCCTGTTTCCCAAAAGTTTTACAATAAAAACATGGGAAGATAAGACCTGCACTAATGCAAATCTAGGCACAGACTAGCATGGAGCAAGCATATCTCCAGATTTCCTGAGCTCTACCTTACAAATAATTCTCTGCTTGCTTATTCTCGCCTTTATGTGCCGCTGTTAAAACACTGGGTGTCTTGGTACTTGGTCTGTGGCAAGGATACCTGGCTACTCTCTTCTTTGCCACACCGCACAACCTACTGTATATGCTTCTGGGGGCATTTCTTACCCCTACAGGTACCTTCCTGTAGCCCTGTGATGTTCAGACACACTTCCAGTATTGCACTTGTCATACTATGTCGATGAATATTTTTAATATGTCCATCTCTCTTACTAGAGAGGCAGTGAGGGCTCCCTCTATCTCCAGTTCTTAGGAGTCAAGCACAAAGTTCACTCTGTGGTGGTGCGGTTAACCAAACAGTCCATGCCTAGATTTGCATTGGTGCAGGTCTTATCTTCCCACGCCTTTATTGTAAAACTTGTTGAAAACAGGGATCTGTCCAACTCTTAAAAAAAAAAATACAGACAGATTCTCAGGCTCTAGAAAAACAACTCTGAAGAAAGCGTTGCCCAGCGCTCCAGGTCAGACTCCCAGGGGGTAAACAGCCGTGAGAACCAGAGAAGCAAACAGGCCTGAATATGCCAGGGGGACCAGGGGAAGCCCCCCGTAGTAGTCAGGATTCTCCCGAGACACAGAAGCAACGTGTGTGTATATAAACACAATTGTGTATGGGAGGCAAGAATGGGAGGAAGAGGCAGAGGTATTTACCTTAAGGAACTGGCTCATGCAGTTAAATAGGCTGACAGGTCCAAAATCAGGGAAGCCCACCGGGGACAGGCTGCTGCTGAAGCTCTAAGGCCCTTTGCTGGCAGAATTTCCTTTCTTGGGGTACAGCAATCACTTTAGTTTTCTTTCTTTTTTTTTTTTTTTTTTTTGAGACAGATTTTTGCTCTTATCATCC
>NW_016107357.1:11467463-11509333 GCF_001604975.1 Cebus imitator
TGCCTCAGCCTCCCAAGTAGTTGGGATTACAGGCATATGCCACCATGCCCGAATAATTTTTTTTTATTTTTAGTAGAGACTGGGTTTCACCATATTGGTCAGGCTGACATCAGGTGATCCACCTGCCTTGGCCTCCCAAAGTGCTGGGATTACAGGCGTGAGCCACCGTGACCAGCCAGCAGTCATTTTCTTAAGCGCTTCAACTGATTGGCTGAGGCCCACCCACATTATGGATGCTAATATGCTTTCCTCAAAGGTCACCCATTTAAAATTTAATTAAAAGCATACCTTCCCAGCAACATCTTGACTACTATTTGACCAAACAGCTGGATACCATGGTCCAGCCAAAGACCAGAGACATCAAAGTAACCATCACACCCACAAGTCTGGCTGATATCAAGGGTAAAGCTAGAAAGCCAGCTCAGGCAGGAAGTAAAGAACAGGCACTCCCAGGCATCCCTGCGCCCCACGGAGACGCTGGACGACAGACTGGCTCAACAACGCTACAAGTCAATGACAGCAAGTACTGCCCCTACATGGAATGTAGACAGATGGTGACAGGGCTGAGGGCCAGGAAGCACATAGGCTGTCTCAGCCATTCACATGTTTCTCCCTGGGAGCCCCACGCACAGCCCTGGGAGAGCTGGAGATCGTGGTCGGTCTCACCTGGGGAAGCGAGGAGACACAGTAGAGCCTTCAACTAGACTACGACCCTTTCTCTGAGCTCCCAAAGCACAGGGCATCTGGAAGGCACCTTGGCTCATGGGAGATCCACCACTTCTAGGGGTCAGTTACGCAGCTAAGAGATGTGCCCTCATCTGCTGCAATAATGGAGAAGTCCTAGAGGGAATGATGGTGACCGCTACACAACACCAAATGTACTTAGTGCCACTTAACAATGGTGAAAATGGGAAATTATATGCTATCTGCATTTTACCATCACAGAAAGCTATGCTTGTTGATAACAGAATCATGCCTCTCATTTTAGCCCCCACAACATATATTTCATTTCTTACCATTCCTCATATTAAAGTTGACCAAATTACCAAAGACCCAAAGAGCCACCTGCGGTAATCTACTTCACAGAGCAACGTGAATGGCCTCATCTGACAGTTTCCTTTGGCCTGGAGCATTGCAGGTTAGCATCTTTGCCTCCTGACTCCTTTCCAAGTGCTGGGTGCTTGGTGAAACACCAAGACACACATTCTGGATCCAAGGACTTTTGAGGTAAGCAGTTCTGCAGGACAGCCCTACAAATGTCAAGTGGGAGATGATGCCTGCCAAAGTGAACCAGTGCCTCATTTCAGAGACTGCTGGAAGAACATTGAAAAGATGAACGTGAGGACGGACAAGCTGGACCAGGTTTCAGGCTGGGATGGCATTCACAGGTGGTCTCCCACTCTGCAGTAAAGCTGTGTCATCTGATTACTTATTTCTCCTTGAAACTTCTTACTCTTTGTTTCTTGCATTCTCAGCAGTGCAGGCTATTAGGGCCTTAATTTTTTTTTAATGATAGTTAATTTAATCTCTTCCTCTCATGGCCATCCTAACACATACCACATATTCCCTTAAATTACTTAAGATTTTAAGCTACTTTCATCAAAGACTTCCCTTCAAATGAATTCAAGAGCATTACAACTACAAAAATATAGGAATCTATTGGAGTTCTTCTAAATACCATCGCCATTATTATTTTTGTCCAACTGTTAGCTTCTTCCTTCTCATCCAAATGCCCTTGTGGGGATAAACTGACCGCACCTGAGGCCCAGATGATCTGAGCTGGCTGTATGGAGTTCCCATTCAGCTTTCCCATGGACCTTTTCTGGGACCACTGGCCAATTTGGAACTTCTTTTTTTCACTCACTTCTTGATCTAGAACCTTTCAAGTGGAGCTCATCCCGCAGTTGCCCCGCCTGTCAGAGGAATGCAGCCTAGTCGAGCCAGTCAAAGGCTCAGGGTCTTGGCAGGATGAAAGTACACAACTGAGGCAACAATGCCTATGCACAACTTGGGCCCTCCTGGAACACACCTGGACACCCACCATCCCCTCAACACCTCATCTTGGTCCACAATCAAGAGTAACTGGAAGACAGTTCTCTGGTCAGCTGTGCAGACCTAACTGATAGGCTCCTGGTCAATTACGGTGGGTATCAAACCACCACAAAATAGATGGGGCATATAATAAACGTTTTTCTTTTCTTTTCCTTTTTTTTGGAGTTTTGCTCTTGTTTCCCAGGCTGTAGTGAAACGGTGCGATCTCGGCTCACCCCAACCTTCGCCTCCTGGGTTCAGGCAATTCTCCTACCTCAGCCTCCCGAGTAGCCAGGATTACAGGAATATGCCACCACGCCTGGCTAATTTTGTATTTTTTTTTAGTAGAGATGTATTTTGTGTTTTTCTCCATGTTGGTCTTGAACTCCTGACCTCAGGTGATCCGCCCACCTCGGCCTCTCAAAGTGCTGGGATTACAGGTGTAAGCCACTGCACCAGGCCATAATAAATGTGTACTAGGCTCCCAGGTTTTCAGAACCCAGGTGATCTATCGTGGTCATTTTTTCATGGCTAGGGCAGAGAAGCCAAAAAAGGAGAGGTATGTACTTGCTCCTTCCAATCTCTTCATGCACCACAGCTGCCTGCATCCTATGGGCCAAAGCCAACCTCAGAAATAGGAGGGCGTGAGGCAGATACTGCCTGAGCAAGCAGCACAGCACGATGGCAGAGGGTGCTTAACATGGCCAGTGGCAACGGGGCTTCTCTGCTGAGAAAGGATTCAGGAGAGCTCAATGCATCTGAGGAACTACAATGAAGAAAATGTCTTCTGTGTAGAATCCCACATACGACATTTACAAAGAAGAGTCACAGACTTGCAGTAGAAGGGACCTCACTGGTTACCTAATCCCATCCGTTTAGTTTCTAGATAAGGACTCCATATTCCAGAGCAATGACTGAGCAGCTTAGTTTGCGTGGGAAGTAAATGCAAGAGCAGGGGTTGCTGATACCTTGGGAATGGAGGAGGGAAGAGGCAGGTCGAGGCCCAGGGGAGAAGCCGGCTCTGGGCTGCCCAGCTGCCCAGCTGGTAACCCCTGCAAGCCGAAGCGACTTCATTTAAGAAATGGGATCAATACCGCCTGCTCTCTGTGTCTTATAGGGCTGTGGGGAGAGTCAGGGAACTGCAGGTGTGAAAGCTCTTAGAGTGCTGGGCATTGCTCTGCCTCAGGGCTGCACTTGCCCAGGCTGCTGACCTTCAAAACCTGTCGAACCAAGATCAGCACCTGGAGAACCAAGAAAAGGGGCATGACACTAAAAAGCCAACTGTCCCCAGGCCATGTGGCTCCTCCTCTGCATCTCTGGGCTCCTCACAGGCAGAGATGTCCTTTCCCTGCTCTGTGCCTGCCACAGGCGCCTTCAGCTGGAGCTGGAAACAAAGAGAGGGACTGCAAGGGCTGAGAAAGCTCTCGCGCCAGCCCTGTCACAGCACAGCCAGTAACTGCAGGGGAACTGCCCCCTCTGCTCCACACTCTGAGCACGTTCTGAAGGCTGCCCCTGGCAATGGTGGAAGCTACGCTGCTTCTGACTGACAGTTGTCAGCTTCAGTTCTGGCTTCTAAAAACAAACCTTCATGCTGCTGCGAAACCTCCTAGAATCAAGACTTTTAGAAATGAAAGGAAACTTCAAGGTACCAACCCAAACTTCTTTTATTATAGAAGTGGGTTTTATAGATTTTATAAAAGTGGGAAAGAATCTGAACTGAGAGAGAGAGAGAGAGAGAGAGAGAGATCTGCGGCGTTGCCTGGTGACGGATGTGATTTCCAGCTCCTCACTAACTAGAGGGGGAGAAGGAAGTGGTGCCAGATGCACATGGGGTCCGCATGTAAACATTTATTCAAAAGCTACACAGGGCTGGTGCGGTGGCTCACACCTGTAATCCCAGCATTTTGGGAGGCTGAGGCAGATGATCACTTGAGCCCAGGAGTTCAAGATCAGCCTGGGCAACACAGTGAGACTCTACCTCTACCAAAATGAAAATAAAAATAAATTAGCTGGGAATGGTGTCACACGTCCATAGTCCCAGCTACCTGGGAGGCGGAGGTGACAGGATCACTTGAGCCTGGGAGGTTGAGGGTGAAGTAAGCTATGATCATGCTGCTTTACTTCAGCCTGGGAGAAAGAGTGAGACCCTGCCTCAAAAAAAAAAAAAAAAAAAAAAAAAAAAGCTACCTAGGCAGATCTCAAGGATGGCAGTGCCACGCTTGCATATCTCAATGCTTGGTACAATGTGTGCAGGTAGCAGATGCTCAACAAATATTTACTCAAAGAATCAACGAATGTCCCTTGGGATGGTTTATATAAAATGAACCTGATGCACCTGTACTCTATGGGAGTATCATCACAAAAGGCATTATGGAGATGGCAGAAGACTCTGGAGAATGTGAGGGGACAAGGAGCTGAGGCTGCACCTCCAGGAGTGAGGGAACTCCGCTCTGGGATAGGTCCAGCCTGGCAAGACCCCAAACAGTGCATATGCACAAGCAGAGTCCCTGGTCTGGCTGATGCTTTGAAGGGAAGAAGGGAAGACACTCACGCAGAGCAAGCACACTTTCCCCACTGTGGTTCTGGAGCAGGGGTGGACCGGAGAGGTTCAGCGGGATCTTCCTATGAATCCTGCTCTAGTTCAGAGAAAGATGGAAGTGTAAAATCCCTGTGCCTTGGGGCCTGGGGATGCGGTCAAGCGAGGGCAGTGAGTGAGCGTGCGGTCAGCTGTCACCGCAGGACTGGCCTGCCTGTCTGATGAGAGGTGGTGTCGCTGTGCAGCACACATGAGAAACTAGGCAGGGAGATGTCACCTAGGCACCACATTCTGGTGTTTATCTGTCCCCACCATCTCCCTCTGTGTACCCTACTGCTCCTGGCAGCTCAACCTCATAGGCTTTGCCTGGAGCAGAGCTCAGCCACCTCTTGTAAAACATGCACCCATGTCAGCTACACGGGGTCCAAAGACCGATGACTTGGGCACATGTTCCTGGTGAAGGTTATTCATAATTTCACCAGCGGGCTATTGGTGGTGGTCTGTAAAGGAGGCATCCTGGAAACAGGAAGGGTGGGCAGATGCCTGGTGGGAGTAGGGAGGCCTTCTGGGACAGCCTTGAATTTCAAAGCCACAAGTCCATAAGTCTTGAGGGACAGTCTGCAGGGCAATGGTAGTCACTTCATATGACCCACCATTTGGGTGACACTTCTGGCCAACATTGCTAGAGCCTGAACCTTGATGAGTCATTTACCCAGATGGGTTGGAGTCTTGAGGAAGAATGTGCAGGGAACAGGGCCAGGTGTGGCAGCAGCCTCTCCAGGGCTGGTTACCCGCTGGCCTGGTGAGGACGGAACAGCCCAGCCCTGGCCCCTGCAGGAGCATTGGGTGGACTTGGACACACAGTGAAAAGGGTATGTGAACAAGTTCTTGGTTATCAGATGAGCCTAAGTCCCGTGGATTTTCTTCCTCGACCCTCTTCGCCAACCCTCCCTGGGCTCAGCCCAGGGCTCACCTGAATGATGAAGCCAGTGGAAGAACACTGTCTGACCCAGAGGCTGAATTTCCGCTTTTTCCTCTTGCGCAGTTCCCGCTCTGTGCACGTGGCAATGAATACAGGATCCTCATCGATCAGGGGTTCATGTAGCACCTGCCAGGAGGGAAAAAGCAGAGTCTCTCATGGAAGGCAGAATGAGCTTGGGGGCTCATCAGATTGGAGCTCAAATTCAGCCTCTGCCTTTGAGCAGCTTTGTGGCCTTCACTAAGTTACTTTACCTCTCTGATCCTGACCTTTCTTACCTAGGGGAAGGTAGTATCATGATCTATACTACTGTTTCTAGAAAGGATTCAATAAGAAACTGTATGCAAAATACTTAGCACCGGCCCTGACATACAGTAGCTATTTCATCAATGGAATTTATTATTATTGTTATTATTATTGGCCTAAGGTCCCTAGTCCCAACTCTCGCGTGGTTGAGGGATCCCTGACACGGGTCCTGTGGCCTCTGGCTGGACATGCCTGGTAGTGGGCACCCACTTCTTTTCAGGGATGTCCCTTTTACTCATGGAAAGTTCCAACTGCTAAAAAAGTCTTCCACTGATCCACAATTTACCTATATTTAACTTAAACCTAGGGATGTGGCTTCTGTCCAGCAAGAAACAAAGAAAAAAATGTTTTTTAAAAATTTTCAAGACAGCCCTTGTGTCAGCCCACAACCTCCTTCCTCCAGGCTGAGCCTCCTCTTTTTATAAATCATTCATGAGATGACCCAGCTCCCTGTGGGCCCGCTGCAACACACAGCCTCTGGCTGTCCTCTAGGTTGTCATGTCCTTTCTGACAAGATTCCCAAGGCATTTTTTAAACTTACTTCATCTATTTCAACTTTTTGATAACATGATCATAGGACTTTTCCCAATGATAAGACAATAAAGAAAAAAAAAACCGGCATAACAAAATTAGGCTCCAAGGAGTGGCCACAGATCTGCTTCTTCAAGGTAAAGCTCTTTTGGGAGGCTTTAGGGTCTATTTTAGGAATGTGCTACACTTCCCTCCCTGATCCTATCCCAAGCTTAATCATGAATTAGAGTGTACATCTGCAGTAAAATGAAATGAGTGCAGGCAATGATTTCCAGAACTCTGCACGATGCCCTAGATCAGGGGTCAGCACATTGCTGCCTGGTCTGGCCCACATCTGTTTCTGCAACTACAGTTGTTTTGGAATACTGCCATGCTCGTTCGTTTACATATTGTCTGGGGCTGCTTTGGGGCTACAATAGCAGTGCTGACAACATGCAACAGAAACCACACAACCCATATGAAGTCTAAAATACTAACCACGTGGCTATTTACAGAAAAAGTTTGAACAAACTAGTCACCTGAGGATACTGCTAAAATGTGGACTGTGATTCAGTGAGGCTGAGCCCGAGACTGTGCATTCCCAACAAGCTCCCAGGTGATGTCAGAAAAAGGTTCTCCCAAGGACGGAATGGAGGAGGATGCTTACCACGTGTGATGTGGGCAGTATCCTTCCATTCTTCTGGGGAGGTTGCCTTGAATTCAATTTTCGAAAAGTGACAGCCTTTCATTGTTCAGTCTTATCAGTACATACCTGTTTCCTCAGTTTTTCTATTAAGGGACACATGGGGACATCATGCGTGGTCTCCCCTGTCTTGTGAAGGGGAAGGCTGGGAGGCTATCCTGGGGCAGTGTCTCCCCTGGCCCTCATGCCTGGCTTCTTGCACTTGCTGGCTCTTTGTAGCTCATAAAACATTCAAAGCCCCATTTGGAACTGCTTTAGTGCAATGGACAAGTCCCTCCCACCCCTGACCTTCCACAGTGGGAGAATGGGAGCAGATGGAGAAGGGAAAAGATGGCATAAAGAAGCCCTCTGACTGTCCTCTCCCTGCCCAGTGATCCTTGCCGAAGACCTGCATCCTACTCATCTTCTGAGGCCACAGTAAATGAAAACTGCCCTCTCTCATTCTCTTCAGAAAGAAAGTGCATCTCTGTTCCACTTGCATTGAACATATGATCCATTGCAAATTTGTATTTAATCACATGCCTCATCAAAGCAAAAGGGGCAGCAAGAATTTCTGACCCTCCATGATCGTTTTACCTTTCTATTGTCATTAAATGAATTATGAATGTGTCATTTCTAAACGCAGCACATAACAGCATGCTCCCCAAAGCTCCGAAAACTTTGCCTGACAGAAAAACCACTTTCTCCTCCTCCAGGCTACGGACTGGTCAGCATTTCTCTGTTACACAACTGTATCTCCTGAGCCTCCTCCTGTGCAAGACGAGCTCGTTTTGAGGTGTGGAGGGTGGTATGTATGGTAGGGGAAAGACAAAACATCCATTTATTGATTTGCATGATTCCTCCCAGAAAATATTTCTCTAATTATTCTGGCTCCAGTTATGAGGAGATGCAGTGTCTCCCCATTTTGTATTTGTGTAGAAACACACACACACACACACACACACACACACACACACCAGCTGCTTTGGTTACTACTAGATTCTGGGAGTTCTCTGAAGGCTCTAGGATCTAGCCACTGCCCGCCCAGCTGGGCTCAGCAACGCTGCCGGATTTCCCTTGAGGGCACATGTGCCTGGGGGCTGCAGAGAGGTGACCCACAAATCTAGTGTGCCAGAGAGGCCGGGCACTTCCCTGGCCTTACATTGCAGATACCTCTTGAGCCTTCTGCAGCACCTCTCCAAATGTTTGACCTCCAGCGGGTCTGAATGCGTTGTTTATTTTTCCCTTGCAACCAGGCAACTGTCTCTCATTTGTTTCATTTTCAACCAAGCAAGTATTTAGTGAAATAAATGACAGTGCTCGAACCTGTCCTTGGTACCACAGGACCTGTCATAGGGCAGGGCTCATGTCCCTGAAAGTCTCCACTTCTTGTTAGGAAGGTAAGTGACACACTGGAGGATGAGGCGCAGTGGCATGTGACTAACCCATCAGTAGTGGGGGGAATTGAGCTAACAGGGAATCCACAAGGACTTCGGGCCTTACACTGGCCTTGGAGGCTGGATGCATTTGCAAAGTAGAAGAAGGCAAAGAATTCCAGGGGCCAAAAGGCATGCTGCAAACATCGGGAAATCATAATGAGCCTGACGTGTTCACCAGACAGTGGGGAGAAAAATCCAGAGAACGTAAGGCTCCCGCAGACATGAAATAGGACACTACCTTCCCCACAAAAGCCCTGTGATTTTCAGCTGTGTTGGGGGGAAGGCATCCTATAGAGAGTTAGAGAAAGGACCTAGAGGGAATGTCAATACGAATTGGAGGTTTATTTAGAAGAGCCTTAGAAGCATCACAGGACAGATAGATGTGCAATGGGTCTTTCAATATATATATAAAATTGAACTGAACTGCTGTTGCCACACAAACCAAGACAAAGCGAATGGGGCTCACATGGTCCAAGAACTTCCTGGTTCAGGTTAGAGACATCTCTAGAAATTAGCCATCTCAGCTGGGTGCTGTGGCTCATGCCTATAATCCCAGCATTTTGGGAGGCCGAGGCGGGCAGATCATGAGGTCAGGAGTTCAAGGCCAGCCTGGCCAACCTGGTGAAACCCCATCTCTACTAAAAATACAAAAATTAGCCAGGTGTAGTGGCGGGGGCCTGTAATCACAGTTACTCGGGAGGCTGGGGCAGGAGAACTGCTTGAACCCAGGAGGCAGAGGTTGCAGTGAGCCGAGATCGTGCCACTGCACTCTAGCCTGGGTGACAGAGCAAGACTCTGTCTAGAAAAAAAAAAAGAAGAAGAAGAAATTAGCCATTTCATTAATTTGCTAGACCAACAGGCAAATTTTGAGAAAGATTATGGAATTCTGTCTTCCCAGGGCCAGATGCAAGTGGATACCAGCAGAAGGCAGGGAGGGGCTCAGGAGCTGAGAGTAGGCAGAACCTTCTCGTCCGGGAACTGGTTGGGGAAGGTATTAGGGAATCAGACCAGTGATGGCTGGAGCTCTGCCAAACCCTTACCCAACAGCTCTAGCTGTGTTCTGTGTGGTCGTAAGTAACCCCCGAGGATCCGAAGAATAGCTGCAATTCCAGGCTCACTCCCTCCGCCACCCAGAAGGCTTCTAAGCCTCCTTTCATCACCAACAGGTGAGCTCATACTCAGAGAATATGACCAGAAAATTAATATTTGCCTGAGCAAAACACTATTTGGAAAGAAATAATTAAAAAAAGGATGGATGGGGAGAAAAGAGAAGGAAAACTGCCTCTTGGGACAAAAGACTGAATTCTGACTTGTCTGTGGGTTAGAGCCAGTATTATTACCCCCTCGATCTAATTGGGATTATGTGGATTGAAGGAATGGAAGAATAGCAGAGGCGACCTCGAAGTGAACTCAGAGGGCAGGACGGGCATCCCAAAGCCTGGCTGCCAGACAAGCCTAGGCCGAGAGTGCGAGGACACCTGGCCGGGCTCCTCCCCCACCCCTCGCCCCGAGCTGGCCTCACCTGGGTTTGGGAAGGCCTGAAGGCAGAGTCGAAGCTGCTCTGCAGGGAGTCGAGGAAGGGCTGGACCTTGTAGAGCCCGTGGGTGGTCTGGCTGGAGCGGAAGGCCACGACGTGGAAGTACTTGAGGATCTTCTCGAAGCGGGCCTGGCTCATGACGAGGGCGAGGCTGCGGTTGCTGTAGAAGCCGCCGCTCCAGATGCTGAGGACGGACTCGCAGTGGGAGATGCTGGTGGAGATCATGTAGCCCAGGAACGCCTTCATCTCCGTCAGCGTCACCTCCACCCAGGCTCCGTCGCTCCCAAACCGCTCCTGGAACTTCTTGGCGTACATGTTTGTCTGCACCACCATGTTCTTGAGGACGTTGTCCGGGACAAAGAGCTGGAAGAAGTCCACGGCACTGGCGCTGGAAGGCATCTTTCGGGTGGGACCTGAAACCCAGACAGGCGGAGCACTCATTGGGGCGGCCACCACACCCCGGCTCACCATGAGAACGGCTGCATTTCCAATCCCTGGGTCCTTGCCTGGTGCCCCCACTGCCTCCAATGCTACCCCCTTCCCTTCCAACCTTCCAGAAGCTGCTGCAACCAACTGACAGTGCCCGCTCCCGTAGCTTTTGTATCCTCCTTTGCTCCAAAACAGCCAGCTCTCCAGTTCTCTCAGTGTGGGAGCACAGCTCCTCCCAGACACCACAGGAATGATTGGCCCTGACACCCCAGTGCAAGGCAGGCTGCATCTCCACATTAGAACAGAGGACAGCACTGGGGGCTGTGGTCTTGTGGAATCCCAGCTCTCCAGAACCAGTGTGGCACAGTGTGTCAGTCTGGGGAGTTTCACACACTTGGGGCACAAGCCAAGTTTTAACTAGAGATGTACACACACACACATAAGTGTATATATTTAGGGATACATATCATATAAATGTATACATCCATATATAAGTTTTAAATTAAACTATGCATATTTGTACATATAAATTACATGTACCGTCTGCCAGTCTGGGGCATTTCTCTGTACAAGGAAGAAAGCATGCATATACATACATACACATACATATGTATACACACATATATATATACACATACATGCGCACACACGTATATACACACACACGTATATACACACATACATACATATATACATACACACATACATACGTAATACATATATATACATACAGACATATATATACACATACGTACATATATACACATACATATATAGGCATACCCATATACATTTAAAAATAAATACGGATATTACATACAAATATATCAATGTATATATGTTTATATCTATATATATATATATATATATATTTATATATTTGAAAACAAAAGGCAATCCAACACTCCCCCCACCCCTGCCCCGGCAGCAGCGCACAGCCCCTCCTGTCTCCCACCATGCCAACACATAAGGGGCTCCTCCCTCCCCTAAAGACCCCACCCTTTCCCTGGGAATGGGGGGCAGAATGTAAGTTCTTAAAAACCTGGCACATTCAGTAAATAATGATCCGAAGAGAAAAGGCCACATAAGGGGAGGGAGGAGATGCAAAGACAGATAGAGTTTCTAACACAGGGCCAAGGCTATGGCTTTCTGACTTTGTTTGCTGGTAACCTGAGTTGGTTTCGTAAGTAAAACGCTTCCACCACCTGGGGACTGAAAAATCTCACCTAGGAAAAAGCAATTTGCATTAAGCATTCCCTATGTAGTAACCTCAAAGTGACTAGGGACTAAATCTGAGGGGGCTTATTTAGATGATTTCACCAATAGGATAAAACTTCACAATTTTTGACTAATGCAGCCCTTTGAATACACACACAATACAGTCATTAACTATAGGATGCTTCAGTCAACAATGAACTGCATATAGGATGGTGGTCTCATATAATACTGTAGTCTTCTTGTGCCTTTTCTATGTTTAGTATGTTTGGACGCACAATTACTTATGATGTCACACTTGTCTACTGTACTGTATTCAGTACAGTCACATGCTGCACAGGTTTGTAGTCTAGGAGCAACAGGCTATGCCATATAGCCTAGGTGTGTAGGAGGCCATGCTACGTAGGTTTGTATAATATACTCCATGATGTCTGCACAACAACAAAATTACCTGATGATGCCTTTCTCAGAATGTAAGTGAAGCATGGCTCACTCTGTGTGTATGTGTGTGTGTGTGTGTGTGTACACACATATATATTTTTAAAGAGCTATGGCTTACAATTCTATGTACTAACCTAAGGTAGGCTAACTACATGTAGAGATTTGTAGGAGACAAAATTTGCTTCTATTGCATCTGTATGTTGATTTTTCTTTTAGATGGAGTCTCTGCCATCCAGGCTGGAGTGCAGTGGCACAATCTCAGCTCAGTGCAACTTCTGCTTCCCAGGTTCAAGAGATTCTCCTGCCTCAGCCTCCCAAGTAGCTGAGATTGCTGGTACCCGCCACCAAGCCCGGCTAATTTTTGTATTTTTAGTAGAGACAGGGTTTCACCTATCTCTGGCCAGGCTGGTCTCAAACTTCTGACCTCAAGTGATTGGCCAGCCCACTTCAGCCTCCCGAACTGCTAGGATTACAGGCGTGAGCCACCACGCCCAGCCTGTATATCGATTTCTAATAAAAGTTGTTCTCATTCTTCAGATTTTAATCATCACTCTGTCTAACCTTCTTTTACTACTGATTTACAGAGTTTCTGAAAAACAAGTTTTCTACAGAAAAATTTAGAGAGATAATGTGCACAAGACAGCCCAAGTTTTAGAATCAGATTGATGGATTTGGGGAGCTGACACACTAAATTTACTTCTAGCTAACTGCACAGTCTTAGAGAAATTTCTTAATCCCTCCTAGCTCTAGTTTCCTGTAAAAATGGACACAGAAATACCTACTTTGAAAGGTTGTCATGCAGCGTGAAATAAATGAGATCATGTGAATAATACACCTTGCCTGGTGCCTGGCCCTAAGGGAGGTTCCTGAAGCCTGGAAACTTTCATCGAGATATCATCAACAGAAATTCACTGACAGCCAGGCCGAGGGCTTTCCAAGGAAGACTCTAACTGTCTGCATTTTACAGAAGAAACAGAGGCCTGGAGAGTGAAGTGCCACCACATTCATCACTTTCACCAACCATTTTTGGGGCCCCAACTTGCCAAATCATGTACCATGGCACACATCCCCCTGCCCTCCAGGGACCACCCTAGTCCTTCCTCTATGAAAGGCAATGGAGAAAAGGACCATGTTAATAGGGAGCAATCTGAGCAATAAAAAGGATGCTGGCCGGCCACAGCAGCTCATGCCTATAATCCCAGCACTTTGAGAGTCAGAGGCAGGAGGGCTGCTCAAGCCCAGGAGTTTGAGACCAGCCTGGGCAACATAGTGAGATCCCCACTTCTACAAAAAAAAAAAAATATGTGTTGTGGCACACGCCTGTAGCCTCAGCTACTCAAGAGGCTGAGGTGGGAGGATTGTTCAAGCCCAGGAGGTTGAGGCTGCAGTGAACCAAGACTGTGTCACTACACTCCAGCCTGGGCGACAAAGACAGACCTCATCTCTTAAAAAAAAATAAAATTTAAAAAGCATACTTAGTTATCTAGGCTTCAAGCATTATACTCTGAGAATGTCCTTGACAGAAGAGAAACACTCTGGCGTACCCCATGGAGGCTCTTCATTGTATCAATCACTACAAAGAGCATCCTCGGGTCCAGTTTCATTCTCATGACAGCCAAGCACAGGGCTACTGGACTCCTGCTCTGCAGGTGAATGCAGAGGCTTGGGGAAGAGACCTTGCTCAGGGTCACGCAAGCTGGCACACCAAGAAGCTAGGGGTTCTCCTCCCCGCACCACACTACACCCCACATAGGCAGGAACAAACTCCCCAGAAGGCTGGGTCTTTCTAACTTTGTAGTTGCTTCTGATTTCCACAGATGTGCTCAGGGTCTGACCACGCAGATGGTGGGGGTGAGGAGGTGGCTGCGGGGGAGGAGTAGGATGGAGGAGAGAAAAGGTTTGGGGAGATGGAAAAAAGCTGAAAGCTGACCACTTAAATATACGTGGGCTTGGGATTCTTTTCATGCCTAAAATAAATTCTTAGAAATATGTGCTGCTGAGGCCAAGTGGCCCTTACCCCAAAAGCAACAGGGAAGAGTGTGGGGCCTGGCAGGGCAAGACCGAGGGGTCTGATCGCTAAAGTGGAAGCATGAAATTCTGAGTATTTTTAGAGGAAGTCAGTAGGGATTTTGTCATTTACGGTGAATCCCCAGGGAGGGGTTAAAAGAAAAAGTGTGTGTAAGGTCCACATTGTCTGTGCTGATCCTGGCTGTATCTTCAGGGCTTAGATCAGTGTCTGGCCCATGGGGCACTTCTTGCTGAGTGAGTGAATGAGTGGGGAAATGAAATGACGCGGGAGGATAATGACTCTTCAGGGCTGGAGGGTAGGCAGCAGCGTCTCTGCAGCACACAGAGAAGGTCAAAGGCATGAAGGTGCTTGGTAGAAAATGATGAGGGAGAGAAGAAAAAGACAGAGGGACAGGGTCCATCACATCTGGGCCAGGTCTAGGGTGAGAAGCCCTTCTGGCAGCCTGAGGTTCAGGAAGGTCCTACCCTGGTGAGGGCACGGGGACGTGTGTGTAAGTGTGCACGTGCAGAGGGAGGGTGTGCACTTAGCCCAGGCCTCTCAATCCCCAAGATCATGGAATGTAGACTTTTGTTTTTATATACAAGTGAGCTTCAACACATAGTCTCAGGGATACACAGATTGGTTGGGCATAAAAAATGTGCTACCTTTTTTGTAACCCTGTCTTTGCATTGACAAAATACTGGGAGCCCAAAGAAGCAAATAAACAAAAAGGAAGTGGCACAGGCCCTGTCTTGACCTTTGGAAGGCCTTGGCCACAGGCCAGAAAGAATGAGAGTCTTGGGTGAAGCCAGAAGACTGCAGGGCCCCAAAGGGTCTGGCTCTTTCCAACCCAAATGAAAAGGTAAGTGTCACATCACAAGGTGAACCCAGACCGTGGATGTGGAGGAGAGACCTGAAGACTTCCACCCCAGGACGGGAATCCTGCTTAGAAGCAGCTCCTTGGGAGAAATGTCAAGGTTATACGTTAGGACGATGATGAAGACACCAACAAAATCCACATGGAGCCATGCCTGTAAGACAGGCTCAGGAGTCAGAGACACTGCCTGTCCTCTGCCACCCCTCCTGGGGCATGGGCCAGGTCGCAGGCTCCCCTCCCCAGCCTGGGCAGCTTGCCATGCCTGGCTGGTGCATCACCCTGAGAAACACACTGCACAGGACTGGAATCAACCAGTGCAATCTGTTACCTGCTTTTATAGGCATGCCAGTCACTTGCCGAAGTTATGCAGCCCAGCTCTGCTTAACCCCACACCTGGCTGCTTCTCTTCCCCTATCTGGCCCTCTGTGCTTACTCTGAGTGTCTATGTGTGTGCTGGGGACAGGGAGGGGGTGTGTCACAGTATATCTGGGGTTAGAGGCAGTATGGAAGGTCCATGGGCAGAGTCCTGATCCGTTTCCACAACCCCTGGGGTACTCATGGCATCCCATGGATAGACAGTGCTGATCCTATCTCAGCACAACTGGTCCAAGAAAAAATGAAGGCAGGCTGGAGTTGCTTTCTCCCTGGCTACTAATTATATCCCTATAATTTCCTGCATACCCGCCCACACCAGGATGGGAGAGAGAAAGGAGAATGAGAGAAAAGGAAGAGATAAGAAAAAGGGTAGCTAGGATGGAGACACAGATACAAGGATGATGGGAAGGAGAGAAATAACTCGCCCCAGCAGCCGTCCGCCCAGGGGCAAATAAGTAACAAAGGCACAGGCCTCGGCTTCCTCATCTCACAAGGAGAGTTGGGCTGAGAACAGAGCCGAAGCCTCTGCAGATGCAGAATATAACACGGAGAAGGAGACCAGACGGAAAGGACCGGGGTGGAGCTGCAGGGGAGCAGGAAAGATGCTCTGCGTTCTCCTCCAGCCACTGCAGTCGAGATGGGGCTGGGCGCTACCTGCCTTTTGCCCTGCCACTGCTGGTCCCATTGAGACCTGCAGGCAATTGGCTCCATCCTCTTCATTTTCCCCCTGGAAACAAGGGAAAGGTCAGCACTGCAGTTTGTGAGCTGTGGGGACTCTGCCCTCCAGGCCCCACTGTCCCCTCTCCTTTCTCAAGGTCATGCTTCCAGAGCCGAGTTCCAGAAGTGTTGCCAAGGGAAACATCCTATTTATCAGTAAATAGAAGCAAATCATCTGTATGTACTTTGTGTAACATACATGCATATGCTTCTATGTGTTTATGTGCAGGCTTGCGTTCTGTCTGCTTTACAGATGAGAACTTGATTCACTTATTCTCTATGACAAGCCTATGAGATCTGTACTATTCTTAACCCCCATTTATCCAAAGAGGAAACTGAGTCACAGAGAGGTTAAAGGATATGCCTTAACCCTTAGCCTCTAACAAGGTCACAGAACTAGGAAGTGGTAGAACTAGAACTAGCTGAGATGATCCAGCTCTGGAACCTCTGCCGCTGACCACCACACTGTGGTCTTATCAGGAGACTGTGCTGTTCCAATGCCCTCACAGCCCCAGTGCATGTGGCTAAGAACTGAAGGAGAATGCTATGGAAATGACATGGAAAGCCAAGCGCCCCTATGGTATTCATAGATGCCTCTCGACACTGCCCGTCCATGATCTGTCCCATGTATTAGATAAAACGTAAGCCCTCAGGCACAGACAGAGTAGGCGCTCAAAACACCACGGTTGGCTGAATCACATTTCCTGGCGTGCCCTCGGGGCCTCCTTTTCTGAGTCTGGACAGGACTGCGGTACTCACAGACCCTCTCCAGAGGCACAGTCCCTGCTCACTTCAAAAGGGAGATTGGTTGTTATTTGTCTAAACTCACCGAAGCTCGCTGAGACTTCTGTTTGTAAGAGAACAAGACCAGACAGTTGTCAGTGCATACTTAAAACTAGTCTTAGCTTTCAAACACAAAAGCTATTCTGATTGCCCATCTTATGGCCATTCTATTTTTTTTCCTCAGCTTTAAATTATGCAGTTTTAGGATGGGGTTCTCACAAAGAGGAAAGCAGCAATGAGACAAAGTGCCCTCGGATGAGGCCCAGTGGCTGGGCAGGAGGGGCAGCTTTCTTGAGATAGGCCTGGCCACTGAGCCCGTTCCAGGAGCCAGCTTCTGGCCAGTGGAAGACAGCCAGCTGGGACTTGAGTTCTAATTCAATCTGGGATATTAAGAAACACCTATTCTCAGAAGAATTGAAGACACAAAGGTTACTGCTATTTGGCTCCTGGAGACAAGGATTTCACTGCTTAAAAGAACAGAAGAGGCTGGGCGTGGTAGCTCACGCCTGTAATCCCAGCACTTTGGGAGGCCAAGGTGGGCCGATCACAAGGTCAGAAGATCGAGACCATCCTGGCCAACATGGTGAAACCCCGTCTCTACTAAAATACAAAAAAATAGCCAGTGTGGTGGCAGGCGCCTGTAGTCCCAGCTACTTGGAAGGCTGAGGCAGGAGAATCACTTGAACCCAGGAGGCGGAGGCTGCAGTGAGCTGAGATTGCACCACTGCACTCCAGCCTGGTGACAGAGCGAGACTCCATCTCAAAAACACAAACAAAACCAAAAAACCAGAAGAGCAGAAACCCAGAGGCTGTTGTTTTGTTCCCAACAGACTTGTTCAGCTTGGACAAGAGTCAGATTATTCCTTCTGGAAGGGAGCCTCCAAGGTGTATTCTTTAATTCTACAAGGTACTAATTTTGAGGTGTCCCATATGGGAAGGGAACACTGACCTTAATTTAGGGCTGCCACGCCACTGGGGATTCATGTGGAATAACACCACATTTCCAAGAGAAATTCTGCAGGTGAGGAAACAGGCAAAGCTTGCACAAATCATTCAACGTCATCCACCGGGTGACAGAGCCTGGGTTTCGATCATGCTTCCTTCCCCCATGATGCTGCCCTTCTATGGAAGCTCACCACCTCAGTGCAGTACCTTAAGCACTAATAACACCTGTGGGCAAGGTACCTGAGCCAAGAGGATGAGGAGGCTAGCTGGGAATGAAAGAGGAGAGGATGGGAACATGAAAGATTCCCATGGACCAGAAGTCCTACCCAACCAACACTTAGTGGCCCATATCATCTAAACATTCCAAACTGCGCAAGTCATAGCAAGCAGGTCTTCTAGGCAATGCCCAAGAGAACTGTCCATGACACACAAGGCAAATGCATTTCTAATGTTGTCAGCCCAGAAAAGAATAAGCTGCAGGCGTTTATGATTGAAAAAGCA
This sequence comes from Cebus imitator, assembly GCF_001604975.1. Classification (NCBI taxonomy): domain Eukaryota; kingdom Metazoa; phylum Chordata; class Mammalia; order Primates; family Cebidae; genus Cebus; species Cebus imitator. The sequence goes on from NW_016107357.1 coordinate 11,485,775, forward strand.
GAGTGCTCTGCAGCTCAGGTTTCACCTTCCAACAAATCAAATTACCCAGGTCAGACTGCACTGCGAGCAAGTTTACAGAGCAGTTTCATTGCTGTTGAATTTTTCTGTATTCTATTCCTGTTAAAGGGAATCCCACATTAGACAGGTCAACTGCAAAGCACAACACAACCGTTCTTGATCTTCATGCAAAGAGACAAAAAATCTAGAGTGAAAAATCAAAAGTGAAAGCTGTTAGATGCAGAGCACTAGAAACCATACCTAGCAACAAGCAAGATAAACGTCCTCCCCACCATTATCCCACGAATGCTCTCTGATCTGATAAAGAGCTCGCTCCTGGAGAGCACCCCCACGTAAATGCCAACAACACAGAATACTCCTCTCCAGTGGAAACCCTCCAGCTGATGTAGGTGCAGTGGGAAAGGCTGCCCCACTTCTATATAAATCCTATTTCACAGCTTCTTTAGAGATCTCTGCTAACAGACTCTGTTAGGGAAACAGTGATGGAAGTTATTCACTCTATTCACCTCATGGTGCATTGGACTCACTTCCTCGACAGAAGGTGATCAGTATAAATGATGTGTGAGTCCCTTCAGAGATCCTTGCTGTGTCGAGGTGCTGGGCAATGACATTTCAGGGCCCTGCAGCAGGTGACTTTCTTCCTCCCACCTTTCCCCTGGCCCAGCCTTCCTCTGTGACGGGTCCTCCTATGGCCTCCTCCCACTCTAACTCTGCAGCTCTGCCAAGATCTTGATGAAGAATGAAACATCAGTGGATAAAGCCTTCAGGTCCCTTCCCAAAGGAGTTTTCATAAGGCTTCATGAATATCGAAGGCTCTGGCTTCCTAAATCACTCCAGTGGAAGGGTGAGCCGCGGCTAGGTATGGACAATGCCAGTGAGCAAGGTTACGATTTACGGATTTCGGCGTTTGCTCAGGTGCTCACAGGAGTAGCACTCAGGGTGTTTCCAAAACCACTGTGTGCAGGTGCAACCCCTGTGTCTCCTGCATCTTACACACTCATCTCTTCAGGAATGAGTACAGCAGGACTCTGCACATCACTAAGGAGTAGGTGTCAATTCCTGATCCAGAGATGGCAAGTAGGTTTTGGCTCTTGTGTCAGCCCTAATATAGCTGCCTGTGTATGCTGTTGACGAGGGTTCTGGAGCCCTGCCTGGGGCCTGTGACTGCTGAGCAATGACTGCCATGGGTGACGGGGACCAAGGTGCCAAGGGCCATGGAGCTGAGCTGCCACACTTAGCGGGGGAAGACAAACCAGGAAGGCACTGTTTCTCCTCAAACATTTGCGCATGCTTAAAAGACCAGCCCCCAGTCTTGTTCAGAGCTCAAGAAACATACTTTCTGTTCGTGGAAGTATAAACAGGTACTGAATTTTTAAGGTGAAATACGACTTTGTAAAATGTTCATATTTTTTGAAGTTATTCGAAAATAAATAATCAGTGATACATGTGAGGTTTTTTCTTTTTTGATTCAGTGTCTTGCTCTGTCACTCAGGCTGGATATGGTGGCTCATTCATAGCCTACTACAGCCTTAAACTCCTGGGCTCAAGCAATTCTTCCACCTCAGCCTCGTGAGTAGCCTGGACTACAGACACACACCACCACACCCGGATAATTTTTAGTTTAATTTTTCATAGAGGTGGGTGTCTCACTATGTTGCCCAGGCTGGTATCTAATTCCCAGCCTCAAATAATCTTCCTGCCTCAGTCTATGCCTGGTCACATGTGAGTTTTATGATAGCAAAACGGTGCCAATAAATGAAATGTCCCCAAATTGGGAATGAATAGAAAAAAGCCTGAAACATCCATGACATGGAACTCTCTCTAAGTTAAACAGAATGTTCTTGAGAGATATTTAAGAATATAAAAAAAATGTTCAGAGGATACCTTTACCGAGATTACAGAGTAATATGAATAGTATGATCCAAACTTACTTAGAACTTTTACAAAGCGTGTATGCAATCGGAAAGACGGAAAGAATCTAAAGCTAAGCATCAGCCATGATCCCCTTCCTGCGGCAGGATTATAGGTGATCTCCAGTTTGTCCTTTATGCTTTTCTCAATATAATTTCTGGAAATTGAGATAATGAAATATATGGCATTTATGAGTAGAAAAAGAACAGGTGCTATTTTAAAGAAACGGGCGCTAGAGGTCCCAACAGTCTTCTAACCTTTTTTCCAGATAAAAGGCCAGTTTCATTTGCAAAACCAGAGAGCAGGATCAGGAAGCTTCTATCCCTCTCATGGCTGATATTCTGTGTATTCCATCTTATCGGCCTCAGCATCAGCTTATACTCCTTAAACAACGTTTAGTCCTGAAACAAGCTTTGTATTTCTTAATTAGGAGGCCACAGAGTCTGTGAGGAGAGAGCAGGCAAAGGGTCCAGGCCATGGCCCTCCTTGAGCTCGCAGCCCTCAGCAGGAAGCAGCCCACTGCCCAGCCCAGGGGGTGAAATCTCTTCATACATTTCCAATGGATGCCAGACCCTTTCTTCTTTGGAATTTCCCTCTTCCTCTGACCTAAGTTTCCAAGGAGGAATAAGAGGAGACAAGCAAAAGCACCCACACTTGTGAAGACTGAAAGCAGTACAGATCTGTAATTTCTAATGATGGATTTCTAAACATGAGGTGAATTTCTAATCAGGCTAAAAAAAAAAAAAAAAAAGAATCACCCAAATGTGAATATGGTAGTCAGATGCTTGTTCGCCCTTTCCATCGGTTATAAATGCTCCTCTTTGTAACACAGGGTATTGGCTATCAAGTCTCCAGGAAGGAAAAGCAGTTATTGGCAAAACATAAGCAAGTTCCCTGATTAGAGAGGCGTGTATACAGATGAGCTGCGGGTGTAGGGCAGTGGATGGGGGGGACAGCAGCTAAATGCCAAAGATACGAGGAAGTCACACCCTCCTCCACTGCACTCTCATCTTCCAATTTGCTGTGAGTTGGCCCTAAACCCAGAATGCAAGTTGAAACTTCTGCACTGGATGCTTCAGATGTACAAAGGAAAATAACCCAGCATCCTCCTAATCCTTATATGCAAAATAAATAGATAGGTTAGATTTTGACTTTTAAAAGCCACAAGCCCATCTGAGCTATCTATTTGGCTTTTTATTAATAAACGAAGAGCCTCAAAAGAAAGAGCAAAATATCCAGGAGGTCACTGGCAGAGAGAAGAAGAGAGCTTTTCTCTTCCCTCCCGCAGACACGCACCAGTGTCAGCAGCTGTCGGGAGCACTTTCAGAGTTTTTTTTTTTTTTAATCCTTCCATCCTCCCACACCAGCTAGAGTGGCTGAGAGTGGATTCTGGCACCAACAGCCGGGGTGTCAATCTGCCCTTTGTTGGTTGTGCATCCTGTGTGAGGTGCCTCAGTCCGCCTACCCTGCAGAGCTGTAAGGATTAAGTGAGTGAGCGCATGTCAGCACGTGCTCGGGAAACAGCAGCTATTCCTACTCTTGTTATTTTCACGGTCATCCCACACCCTCTTTGTTTGACAGGGAGCAACAGAGAGAGCCAAGCGTGGGCAGAGTGTCACAGGGTGTCCAAGCTGGGATGCGTGGAGTCCTTCCTTTCTATGCAGGCACAGTTCCAAGGGAATACTTGAGACAGCCGGTGTGCTGTGTAATTTATTAGCACATTTCACTAAGAAGAGGACTCCATCTGGCAGGAGGCTGCTCCCTGCCTCCCATCAAACCTGGGGCTTGTCTCACCTGTCTCAGAGGAGTCCTGTCTTCCTGGCCTGAGCCCGCCTGACCTGCTCTATCCAAGCTCCAGAGTTCTCACATTTGGAAGCCCAGAATTCTACAGAAAGTAGAATTATCAGCCAACACCACCTCAGAATGATCCTTCCACACCAGCTAGAGTGGCTGAGAGTAGATTCTGGCACCAATAGCTGGGGTGTCAATCTGCCCTTTGTTGGCTGTGTATCCTGCATGAGATACCTGGGGTTATGGCCTCTTGCTTCTTGTTGGATGGTTCCTACCTTCTGCAGAGTTGTCCCCAGGGTGGTCACTGTCACTGAGTGGTCCGCTCCTATCACCATTGTTCAGGATGTTTATTGTATCCCAATAAATCACTGCAAACACACAACTCCAGGGTCAGAACATGAGGGCTGGGGCTGGGCTTGGCAGTGGGGTTGTGTGCTCAGACAGCACACAACAAAGACGAGCAGCAGATGGAGACAGGAGGGCTGGGGTCTAGCTTTATCTTCCATGAGCAGTGAGATGCCGGGCAGGTGACTCAGTTTTCTCCTCTACAGAATAAAGGGGTTGGACTAATGATGTCTAAGGTTCTTTCTGGCTCTTTAAAAAAAACTAATTGCTACCGGCGCAGTGGCTCACGCCTGTAATCCCAGCACTTTGGGGGTCTGAGGCAGGTGGATCATGAGGTCTGGAGTTCAAGACCATCCTGGCCAACATGGTGAAATCCTGTCTCTACTAAAATAAAAAAATTAGCCAGGGGTGGTGGCACATGCCTGTAATCCCAGATACTTGGGAGCCTGAGGGAGGAGAATTGCTTGAACCCGGGAGGCAGAGGTAGCAGTGAGCCGAGATTGCACCACTGCACTCCAGCCTGGGCGACAGAGCAAAACCCCATCTCAAAAAACACCAAAACCAAAAAAAACAAAAACTAATTGCTTTCTCTAGGTAGTAAGCAGGACCTAGATTTATTGCTACTGTTCCTTCTGTAAGAAGGGGATAATCCTCCCTTGCTTGTAAGACTGTCAGGAGGAGGCCTGGGATGGTACTTGTAAAGTGCTTACCAGTGCCAAGCACTAAGTGCTTAATAAACAGCAGCTACAATTATGGTCAGCTAGCAAGTAAGGGCCCACTCATATAGAAAGAGCACGTCTCTGGGTATAGAGCTGCCTGCCTGTGGGGCAGGGCAGAGGTCAGTCCACCTTAGTGCAGGAAATAGGCCCTTCCCAACTCCAAGTGCAAACAGTCTCCTAGATAAATGAGACCCTAAACGCACAGGTGCTGAGTTTGACTCCCTTGAAGCAAATCCCTGGAGATAAGGGGGAATGGTGTTTTACCTCCAACAGCAGGGAAAGACAGATGTCCTACAGATGACTTAATCCTGATTCCAACATTGTGTGCCACTGTGGTTTACAGAATCGGAGAGGTGAGCAGTGACTGTCATTGCCATTGCCACAAAGAAGCAATGGCAATCCAGGTGAAATCCTGACATCAACACACGATAAGTCCTTTATAAAGGCAGAAGCTGTGATGGTGATGATGATCCCAATAACACATGGATGAAAAGATCTGTTGCCCAGAGCTGGGAGGGCCTCACTAAGACAGCTCTGCCTGTGAGTGGATTGCTCCGATGCAGAGCCTGGCCAGTGCACTATGCTGAGCAACTGCAGCTCAGGCCCTGCGGAGTCTCCAGGAGCACTTAGCACGAATAGAGCTTGGGTTCTGGAGTCAGGCATATCTGACCTACCAAACAGGTGCCTGCCAAGGTCAAGGTACATAACCCCACACAACCTTTATTTCCCCGTCTGTGAAATGGCAAAGGTTAGAGTGCCCACCTCAAAGAGTCATCATGAGATAAAATGAAACACTGTACATACAGCACAGTGCGACCACTGGCTCATACAACATTTGGAATAAGCACTGGCCATCAGTATGAATGCCATCTGATGCAATGCTAGCATTTCGGGCATGTGCCTCCCAATGCAGATGTGGTAATCAGGCTCTTTTTTAAAGACCAGTGAGGCCAAAATAAGAATGTACCTCTGGCTTGAACCTCAGTCTGAGGAGGAGGAATGTGATATTTACAGAGACTAATAATAGAAAACATACACTCCTCATTGACAGATCTTTCTGGCTACTCCTTCGAGTCCAACTACAGAAAGCTCGGCAGGCGAGCATGTCACAGGTTAGCAGACAAATACCAAAAACACTTTTACTTCTGGAATCAAGAGCAGCAGAAGTTATTCTGGGGTTGTTCATGTGCCTCCTGGTTCTGATGAGGATTTTAAACTATCACACGGGAGCCAGTATTGAACTGCTTCTATGCCCACCTTCCCTGGCCTCTCCAGTAGACACAGGATATAACACAGCACAAAGAAATCACATCAGTGCCATTGCAGGGATTATAATAAAACGGTCATCAGGTGGTTCATTCATAAACAGGATTTGCTGTCAAGCTGATGCTGAGTAGAAAGATAAAATAGCCTCCTTCCATTATCCATTCCCTAAGGTAATAACTCAATCCCTTTTCTCTCTGTATTCAAAACTCTCCCAGTCATCTGGAGCCACATGGCTAGTTCATACATGCTCACCTATAAGCACCTGAGCATGCCTTAGGGTCTGAGAAGAAATGGCATCAGTGGTACAGCTTGGAGACATGGGAGCTGGGATTTATCCTGATTGTGTGTAGTTCTCTGAAGGAAGGTACCATCTCTCTCTCCACCTGTTAGAACCACCACCTGCTTCTTGCCTGTTCTCTGTAAACCCTGCAAGGACAAATGCCCCCGTAAAAGCTCTTCTCTGAGCTGCCGTACAGCCCTGGGCATAGAGGCTTCCCTTGCAGCCTGCAGATCTCAGCCTGACCAACATTTCCTGAAATGGGCAAAGACCATAATGTCTGGATGAGATAAGAAACCCTTTCACAGGCCTTCACTCCTTCAGTCTTCTCAATAACCCTATGAATAGGGTCGCTATTACCATCCTTCATAAAGACACTGATGAGTCAACCCAAAGAGAGCAGCCATTGCCTGAGGTTCCAAGGTGATGTATGTACAAAGTGAAAGGAGCTGATGGCCAAGTCATAAGCCTGCAGGGCTGCAGCCACCTTGACGGGACCTTTCTCTGATCAACAAAGCCACCCCAAGGATTAGGGGGGCCCTAAGGGAACCCATCTGCTGCCTCACTACCAACCATGGCCTCACTCACATGACTTCCAATTCTTACTCCTAGTCCAGCCACTGTCCTGAGCCAACCCCTAGATGTCCAACTCTGGAGTAGGAAAGACTGCACCCAGCATGCCAAACCTCACCCACCTGCTGCCTGCCCAACCTGATCTCCTGCTCTGTGACCAGCACCCCATTCACTTAGTAATTCAGGCCACGACCCTGGAGACCTCCCTTCCACCCCTGCTCCTCACCTTCTCTTCCACATCCCATCCAAAAGCTCCATGTTCAAATTACTCTCTCCAAGTCCTATCTGCCCATTCCAGGATGCCGACTCCCCACTAGGTCCCCTCAGCATCTCCTCAGGCTAACTGTAGTAGCCTGCTAATCAGACCCAGTGTCCACCGTCATTATTAGAATTCACTTTCAAAAACACAATTCTCATCATACCACACCCCTCACTGAAATGCCCCATTGGCTCTTCAATGCCTACCTCCACTTTCTGTACCTTTTCAGTTTCAGCTATATTAAAATACTCACATTCACAAGGATGCAATGTCCTTCAGGCCTTATTGCTCTTGCATTGTTAACTGGTCATCTTCCACACACTCATTCTTACTTCAATACCCAGCCCAAATAGCCTATCAGCACCCCAGAGGTAGTTCCTCATTCCTCTGTGCCCTCGTAGTGACAGATCCACCCCTCTGACTTAATAGACAGAGCCAACAGTTACCAAGCATGTCCTCTACAGTGCCAGGTGCTCTTCTAGGCATTGACACGTTGACTCATTTAATCTGCATCCTATCCTCTGAGATCTATCATCCCCATTTTACAGATGAAGAAAACTGAAGCCAGAGATTCAGGGACTTGCCCAAGTGGCTGGATTTGAACCCAGGAAGTGTGACTCCTGAACTTCATTTCTTCACTGCTACCCTCAGCATACTGGATTGTAATTACCCATTTTATGTTTATCTATTGTACAGGGCTGGACAGGGCTGGGCAATTTCACAGAGCAGGGGCCATGTGCTATTTATATTTGTAGACCCAGAGCTCAGCAAATGTCACACATCTGGTAGGAGTTTGTGAAGCATCAGTCCAAGGGCAGATAGGAGGCCAACCCCAGATGAATGGGTCTGCTAGATACTCCCTAAGTTAATTAAGTCAAATGGACTTCTCTTGTAATCACAGGATAGAAAACCAAGCACTGTGTGGAAGAGACAAGCAGTATTTTGTGCCATTTTCCTTTACTTAATTACAAGATAAATTAATCCTACTGTGAGTTACTAATTCAGATGCCAGACCAGTGTCACTGGCAGCCACAGGGCACTCTGCCTCACTGTGCTGGGCCGTCTGGGCAGAGCACACCTAAGTGGGGCCCTACAGAGTCCCTTCCAGAAGCCCACCCTAAAGTCTGATCACTTGTGGAGGAAACTGGCACCCACCACTACCGTACTGGGCAGAACCAGCACTTCCTTCCCCTCCCAGCTCTCCAAGTCAACATAAGCAGCAGCCCCTCACTCTTGCTGCCAAAAATCTGTGCATCAGCGGGAAGGAGAAAGGAGATGCAAGGTACTACCTATGCCAAGCCCAGGTTATGGCTGCAGGGTTTCCAAAGAAAACCCTGTAAGCAAATGCACACTGTGTGAAAAGGGAAGCTGTGCAGGTCATCACCCACACCTGTACTCAAACCCAGGTGAGCTCATCAGTCAAGAGGAAGAGAGAGTTTAAGTGAATAAAGACAGGAGCAGCTGAAGGGTCCCAGGAGATGGCAACGGGTGAAATCAACCCAGAAACGGGAAAGGGGAAAGTCAGATGCTAGGCCCTGTGGACACTGATGGCTCTGGGAGGCCAGCTCAGGAGAGTGGGTGGCCGTCGGCAGCCATGTTCTCCCTAGAGAGGAGTGCCAATGAGGCAAACACCATTCAGGTGCACAGCATTTACAGTTTATAAACCCACTGTCACACACATTCCTGCCCTTCTCCCAGGGAGCCTCTGAAACATCTATCATTTTGCCCAAGTTACAGATAAGGAAACTGAAAGCCAAACAAGGTTGCAAAATGTACCTGGACTCTGAAGTTAGAGCCAGCACTGAACCCGAGATCTCTGTCTCCAAGCCCAGAACACTTCCTTTCTCAGCACATCCTGCTGCCAGGTTGTGAGCACATTCAGGTATAGTATAATCCTGGCACCAACAGACTGGCATCCCAGGCAGATGTGACCAGCCTACTCTCTGGGTGTCCCTGGGGAATGTGCCCACATTGCTGCTGCCTGTACTCTGGAGCAGCTCCAACCTCTGCAGCCTCCTTCCTGGATGGCCTGCCATGATGGAGCTGCACTTCTCACTCAGTCAGCATCTTGGCCACTGGCCGGCACTGGACATCTCATGCTGCAGTGGACCAGTTGTGCACGCCAACCCTGCTCAGAGGCTAGACCCTCTGCTAGTCTGGGCTTCCCCTATCCCTGCCTAAGCAGACTCCCTGGCTGGCTCAGGCACTTACCAGTGGGTTGAGAAAATCACCCACCACTTTCTTATGTCCAGTCGGTGTCCTTACTGCTAACTTGGCTGAATTCCTTGTTGTGTGAGCAGGGGAGTCCTTTTGTGCCTAGTCCAAATCCCAGCCACCCTCCATACCCAGGGTTCCCGGAGCTGCCACCTGTGTTCTTTTCCCTTGCAACACTGCAGCTGGGCATCCAGAATAGTGTGAGCCACCCCTCCCCTCTCATCATTTCCTTTCTTCCCTTCACCCCAGCATGCTGGGGTCACAGCGTGCTATGCCCTCGGCTCCTGCCCCTCTCCTATCCACATCCACTCTCACAGAGCTTGCAAATTCTAGCTCAGCTGTGACCCTTTTCATGAACTTTTTTCATCCACAGCTTATAAAAAGATTCCTTGATTCCTCTGTATTCTCAAGCACTTTACAGCTTTCTCATGCAAAGTTTCTTTCTACTGTGGACTATTGTTGGACATTAGTACTGTAAGCGTTAATCCTGCCCGATTCTTCCCTGTGAGCCTGCATGGTTAGGAGCCCAGCATGTAACCACAGAGCCCAGACATGCTGAGTCAGCCCTGAGGGTCTCTCTGCAGAATCACCTGTGGTTGCTGATGGAAATACTAATGATTTGTTCCTCTACCTGAGCATTTTGAAGTATTTTAATTTTTAACAGGACACAAGGGTCGCGTAAAGGAATGACATCCTAATGATGGAATTTCAGGAATGTCCACTCCTGGGGACTTTTCCATAGTCATGTAAGAAGAGCCACTGAGTGACAGGCCTGTAGCTGGCCGACTGTGAGCGCCTGAACTGCACTGAACAGGCCACACTGATGGTGGGCAAGTGAAGCTCTGGCTTTTGTATTCTGGCCACCACTGATCTCAAGGAACTGGCTCACTGATCCACTGGATATAGGGTGACCAGCTGTTTAGGTCTGCACAGAACAAAGGGGTTTCCTTAGGTCCCAGATATCAGCTCTGAAAGCAGGGCAACCAGGGTGGTCACTTGAGAGGAGGTGAGTTGTTATGAAAACACGTGCAAGGTATTCAGGCATCTTTAGTTTTCATTTTATAGGAGAAAAAGCCATATTCATTTAATGTATATACATGGGAGTCTTCAGAATGAAGACTCAATGTTTCAATGAGTAACAGAAGCTTACATACTGTCTTGAAGTTACAGAAAGAATGGGGCATGGATCCTAGTAAAAGAGGTTATGGAAAGGGGAGAAGAGGAATGTTCAGGCAGGGATCTTTAAATGTCATGCTGTTCTGGCAATGGTTCCCTGCCATCTCACTGTCTCTATTTTATGTACGTATGTATGTATGTATTATATATGTATTTAAGTGGAGGTCTTGCTCTGTCACCCAGGCTGGAGTCCAGTGGAATAACCACAGCTCACTGCAGCCTTGACCTCCTAGGCTCAAGCGATCCTCCCACCTCAGCCTCCAGAGTAGCTGGGACCACAAGCATGTGCCACCATAGCCCAGCTAATTTTAAAAAGAATTTTTTATAGAGATGGGGTCTCGCTATGTTGCCAGGGCTGATCTCGAACTACTGAGCTCAAGCAATTGGCACCCTAAAGTGCTGGGATTACAGGCCACCATGCCCAGCAATTTTTTTAAAAAAATTTGAGACAGGGTCTCACTCTCACCCAGGCTGAAGTGCAGCAGTGTGAACACACATCACTGCAACCTCGAACTCCTGGGCTGAGGCAATCCTCTTACCTCAGTCTAGGTGTACCACCAAGCCTGGCTTAATTTCAAATTGTTCGTATTTTTTGTAGAGACAGGGTCTCACTGTGTTGCCCAGGCTGGTCTTGAACTCCCGGGCTCAAGTGATCCTCCCACCCAACCCCATTCTCTCGGCTTTCCAATGTGCTGGGACTACATGTGTGAGCCACCATGCTGACCCCACAGTCTCCAGAGTGACTCCCAATGCCTCAAAGTTGGAGAGCAGCACAGACAGCACCAGAAGCAGTAGGTTCTGAAGGGGCCTGAGGCCCATGAGCTTTGCCTGGCTCTTGCCTCTATTTCTGGCTTCCCAAACAAAACCTGTTTCAGTGAAAGACACGCTGTGCTGATGCCTTTGGACAAGGCTGTGTGGGTGGGCAATGTGAGCAGAGGAGGGGACGAAGCTGGTGGTGAGAGAAGCCCAGCTGAAGACAGCAGATCCAGCTTGGTCATCCCCTGTGACTTCGGGGATAAGCAACAGTGGTGGTGGAACCCAGAGAAACAGCATGCTTGTGCTGTCCATCCAAGCACAGTTGAAAAGCTTCCCGGCTTAAAACAAGCTGGTTTTCTGCACAGACAGAAAAATTATGATTTCTTTGGGGAAATACTTTTTGCAAAGAGGGTTGGAGCAACTGGGGAAGTATTGGATGCTATACATATTTCAATCACTTAGTTAAATTTAAAAGTACTGCTGAATGTCATGTTAACAAACACAAGAAACCAGAGCAGTAAAAAGAGGGAACATTTGCCAATACTTTCAGTGTTCCGACTCTGGATCACTGGGTGAAACTTACGTTTTGACTGCAAGGGAAGGAAGATAGGGGAGGGAGAGGGGATCTGAGGGATGTACGTGTGGAAACTTGGCCAGCAGGTACAGCACAGTGCAGCAAGAGGGACTCTGGGCAGAGACCAAGCCAGGTTCAAATTCTGCCCCTGGCATGTGAGGCTGAACGAGGTAGCCTTGGGCAAGATATGATCCCTCCTAACGGAGCTTCCTACCTGCTGAGCACCCACCGTGCACTGGGCACACGCTGGACAGCAGCCAAAGGTGCCCTCGGTTCTCTGTGGGAGTAGGGGAGGCAGTATTATTATCCACATTTTACAAATAAACAAAACCTAGAGGATAGAAGGAACTCATCCAAGGCCACACAGGCAGTGAGAAGCAGAACAAGAGCGCTAGGTGTGTTTGACTCACCTCAGTCTTCTCGTCTATAAACGGGTATTGTGATCATAAGCAATACTGTGTTAAAGTCCTGACAATTCTCTGCAGCCAGGTGCTTCCTTAACTATGAGTTCCCCTCTCTACCTCCTTTCCTCCTTTTAGGAGTGCCTAACCATTGCTCTCAAAAGCTGTTTCCAGAAATGCTGGTGTTGGTCCAGGGCCTGCTGACTTCTGAGCAGCTGTGGTTCGTTCACTTTTCCCGGAGCTGTAGCAAGGACCCTGGTTACAGGACTACTTAAGTAAATACGTTTTTAATCATTGAACTCAACTTTGCTTTCAGTGAAGGTGACAGTTAAAATTGCTGCCTTTTATTTTGCCAGTCAGCGCAGCATGCCACATGGAAGAGGTGTTTTTTTTTTTTCCTCATATGATACATTCACGCCCAACGTTAGGGCTGAAATTTCAGTCTTGCGCGCATGTTATTTTAGGATTTCAATGTAGATTCCCCCACAACTCACTCTGTCCTGTTTGCTGAATCACAGTGTCTTCTGGCTGTGGGGCCTTGACTTTGAATCCAGAGACAGATGCCTGGTAATTACAAGGTTTCCTTCCTACAGTGGGGGATTGGCAAGTAATTGCCTTGTTTTTTAAGGGAGAATTTTGAGCAGTATTTTAAAGAGCCAGACCCACAGCTTTTACATGACAGGAAAAATGAAATAAGCCCTTAAAGTACTTCCACCTCCCTTCCTAACGCAAAAAGGATTTTAGAGAAGGACCCACGTCTGAGATTCCACTGAAATGAAGGCAAGATAAGAACAGCCTGTCTGGATGGGCACCAGGTGTCGCAGTTGTGCTGAGTCAAGGCTGCTATCTGCCTCAACTCCTTTTAGAGCACACAGAGGTGACTCATTTACTGTAGGGAAAATTAGAAAACACAAATAAGGAAAAGGAAAATACCACAAATCCCCACCACTCTGAGCTATATGCTGTTTGCATTTTGGTAAATATCTGTCCAGATAAAATGAAGAAGAGTGTGTGTATATTTTACATTTAAAGACGAGCTGGACTTTTGCCCCTGCACCTCACCACTTTTGTTTGAGATGGGGGAGTTTTGCTCTTGTGGCTCAGGGGCTGGAGTGCAATGGTGCTATCTCGGCTCACTGCAACCTTTGCCTCCTGGTTTCAAGCGATTCTCCTCCCTCAGCCTTCCTAGTAGCTGGGATTACAAGCGCCTGCCACCACGCCCAGCTAATTTTTTTTGTATTTTCAGTAGAGATGGGGTTTCACTATGTTGGCCAGGCTGGTCTTGAACGCCTGACCTCAGGCAATCCACCCAGCTCAGCCTCCCAAAGTGCTGGGATTACAGGTGTGAGCCACCGCGCCCAACCCTCTTTTTTATAACCTGATTTTGCCCCCATTTAACATCACGTAGTACACAGTGCTTTGTCAGTAAACGCACATCTCCTCTCCGTCCTGACTGTGCTCAGTGTGGTCCCCAGAGCAGCAGCATCACCTGGGAGCTTGCTGGACATGCAGATTCCCAGGCCCCACTCTGGACATGCAGATTCCCAGGCCCCACTCTAGCCCTGCTGAATCTGAATCAGCATTTCAACAAGCTCCCCAGTGACTTGCATGCACTTTAGAGTTTAAGGCGTACTGAATATTCCATGTTAATATTCCATGTTATAAATGTGCTATGGCTACACACAGTGGCTCATGCCTACAGTCCCAGCACTTTGGGAGGCCAAGGCTGGAGGATCGCTTGAGCTCAGGACTTTGAGACTGACCTGGGCAACAAAGTGAGACCCCCATCTCTACAAAATATTAGGCAGGTGTGGTGGTACATGCCTGTAGTCCCAGCTTCAGCCTAGGAGGTTGAGGCAGTAATGACCTATGATTGCACCACTGCACTCCAGCCTGGGTGACAGAGCAAGACCCTATCTCACAAAAACAAAAAGCACTATAATTTAGACAACCAACCTATTATGATGTGAATATACAAGTTTTACTTTTCTAATTAGTACTGTGATGTGTATTCTTATACCAAATGTCTCTGTTTCCCTGTCTGGTTATCTGCCTAGAGCACATTAGCAGAAGATGCTCTTCTTAAGAGAGGTGATGGGAGTTGCCAAATTTCACTCTTGTCAGTAGTGGGAGCGCCCACTTTCTATACAAACACTAGCAATTATTTGTCTCTGTCAATCTTTGATAGAAAGAAACCGTACTTCATCACCATTGGCTAACTTATCTGAATATTAGTGTGGTTAAACATAAATTCATTTACTTATTGGCCTTTTGTTTGGATTAAACAAATTGTTTGGTTTTGCCTTGGAGGTGACTGTCAGTTTTCTTCTTGATTTGGTAAGACATCTCTACCTATTAGACATTATCTTTTTGAAATGTGTTATAAGTATAGCCCTGATTTCAGACATGGTGTTCTGCCCAGCACTGGGCTATGTTTCAGTGGCAGGAAATGATTTTGGAAAAGGAATCCTGAACTTGGGGAATACGTGCATCATCACCATCTTCCCCCTTCCACCCACATAAATAGCACTGCTTGTGGAAGTGAGTTCAAGTTCCTAACCTGATGTCTCCAAACTGAGATGACGTGTCCCTGCCACTTTAGCAGCCCAGAAGAGCCTCGCTGAGCTTTGAAAAGGAGCATTCCCCATTTTCTTCTATTTTTAGATGCTAGATTGTTTTAGAGCATGGAGCTGGAAGCACTTCTTTTTCATAAGCCTTATAGTCTAGCAGATAGAAAGTGGTATGGAGAGTGTCACTTACATAAAATTTTAACTTTCTAAACGGCAAGCAGGCAGAGACATAACAAGAGATGTGCTTTAAAGCTTTTCATGTTTCTAAATGGCCTTCCTCATAACCTCATTTCCAGGATTCATTATTTCTGAGCCAATAATAAATTAGGCTTACTGACAGTACCTTTCTCTCTTGACCCTGATTCAATTACTTATTAAGGAGTCAGCATGGTTTAGATTTAGAATCAGAATAAAGGACAAAGTGGGCAGAATACAAGGTGGCCCCAAACAGCCCGTGGGCTTGGGGAAGCACCTGTGTTCTCACTGAACTGTCTGTGTGCATACCCAGCAGCCCGGAGGCCAGGCCTGGGGGAGACTCGGCCAGCGCTTAGGTCAGGTGGCTGAATCAGGGCCTGGTGGGAAAAAAAGCGACTCGTCTTGTTTCTTGGCAGGTACCTGGCTGGTCCTCTGCAATACTTTCCACCTATTCAGAGACACAGAGAGGCCATGGCTTGCAGAAAGGTGGTGCATCGGGTCAGGGAGGTCCACAGCCCCCAGGAAAGAAGTGGAATAGCCATGGTCCCAGTGGCACCTTCATCATCACTTTTAAGCCTGAAGTGTCCAACACCCTCACTGTGAATGTTTCGACAAGCTCCTAGGGTAGGGCTCACGCCTGCAATTGCATTCCAAAAGGTAACGAGGTATTGGCCAAGCAGATCAAGTGTTGAAGAACATTTTCAGGAATCGGCCGTAGGGTAACATAATTGGAGAGGAAGTTACATGGAGAAATGTGGCAGCAAAGGAGGGCCTGTGTATTTCAACACAGGCCGGCAAGAGCAAATGTGTGCCACGGAGGGGCTGCTCCCTACTGCCCCCAACGCTGTACGTAACTCAGTGTGGAGCTCTCTCTACTGCTTCCAGCAGCTTCCCCGACCAATTCACATTGGCCCAAAGCTGAAACGTGCATCCCTGCTCTACTGCAATGGAGAGCCACTGAAGGGCGGTGCCTGAGGGTGGCCAAGACGGTAACTGTAGTTTTACAAGATCACAGACTTAGGGAGATTTGACACAGAAGGTGGCTTGGAAAGGATAAGAGTGGACACGCTTTGCCAGCCGGGGCGCATGGACTTCCAACCAGGCTGAGAGCAGGACCCTGGCCTCCTGCAAGCCAAGCAGCGATGGGGCTTGAGTGGGATGAGCCCAGCTCCCTCACTCTAGCGTGCACTGAATCGTTGAATCGTTCTCTGGGCTGCACATGACAACCGCCGCCACTTCCCCTTGTTGGCCACATTTTTAAATGCCCAAGAATGAACTGCAGAGAGGGTGACGCTGGGAGCTGCTTTCTTTGGGAGCCACGTGTGTTACCTCTCAGGGTAGCCATGACCCTGAAAAGCAGCAGAGGAGCTGCTAGTGTCTTGGGCCCTGGCTGACTCAGGCCACAGAAATGGGGAAAGGAGGGGGGGCCTTCTGGGCTGCAGACAGGAAAGGTCAGGAGCCAGGGGGGCCCTCTTGTCGAGTGGGCTCTCTCCTATGCCCACCTCTGGCCCCAGTGCCCTGAGAAGACTGGGAGGAAGACTGAGAAGACTGCCTTGGGCTCAGATTGCTGCTGGAAGGAGACAAGGTGTGTGGGCCTGGCCCTCCCACTGAGCATCTTCCCTCAAGCTCCATGTCTCACAAGCCTTCGATGCAAATCTCTGCTATGATGCAAAACCCCTGGAGGTTCTACGCAAGTGACGGCATTTTTCTTATAAACATACATGGGTGTGTATATGTAAAACTTTCCATAAAATGTGAAGGGCTCCTAGGACACCCAAACCTTATCCCTGGACTTGCAAGATCTCACAGCCTTCAGGATGTCTGCAGCAGAGAAGCAGGGCTTTTCTACTCCTTAGACACTGTGGACACAGTACCCAGAAAATAAAGTTTAGGAGAGCTGTGGAAATGTTCAAGCCCAGAATAAGGTTATATTAACTCCATAATCTAAAAAGTAGGTTGAAAAATCCAATCAGTAAATGTTTCATTAAAATAAATAAAGTTTGGCCTTATGCCAACGGGTCAACAGCAACTCAACTCATACACGATTTAGAATGTACAGGTGGTGTAGGAGGTGGAAGAATGGAATCTGCAATGATCTGGGATGGGATCTGAGGACACTGCCCTGTCCCAAAGTGATACTGCCTAGGGCAGAAATGGTATCATCCTCACTCCCTTTTATAAAGGGGAAAACTAAGGCCCAGAAGATAAGTGACTTGCCTGAATCACACAGCCAGAAGGCAAGAGGATGAGAAAACGGAACACAGCTTTCCGTTAGAGGAGTTAGAGGCTGACAGTTAGACTGGGATGGGCCCTAGAATGTACCATTCATCAGGTGAGGCTGCTCCGTGACTTGACGGAACACAGCAGAGAGGGGAACCCTGCAACCAGAAGGACAACTCAACACCCGTGGCTCTGCCCACCATAAGTGGGTGACCAACTCAACACCTTTGGCTGTGCCCACCGTAAGTGGGTGACCACTGCTTCTTTACTGCTGCCAACCCAGTTCCATGGTGAGCCTCTATCTTCCAGATGAAAGGGACCCAGATGCTCTCTCACCCACCTATGCCCCTGGGTCCACACAGCCTTCAGTCGGAGCTGGCCTCAGCTTCCTCACACCCTCCTTAGGATCACCAGCAGAGCCCAAACCCCATTCTTGGCTCCTCCCAGCCTCTCTCACCTCACTTCACCTCACCTCAACATCCCACCCCTCTTCTGGGGTGCATCCTCTCTGCCTGCAGCAAACAAAATCAGCCTACATTTGTTTAACAATAGCTGTGTTACTGGTGGTCTTTCCCAGTGGGCTTTCAAAGGGTGAGGGCAAACCCAAGTCTAAAGTTGGGTATCTCACCCAGAGGGTGGAGGCTGTATCAGAACACCTGCAGCATCTCCACGCCCTGCCCATCCCTACCTTCCCTCTCCAGGGAGCCTGGCTTGCTCCTGCAGCTCAGAATCACGGGGCCAGGGAAGGCTTGCTGGGACATCTCGAGAAGCCCACTCGTTGGGTGTGTGTTTTAGCAGAGGCTCATTGCCAGTTTTTTTTTTTTTTTTCTGAGATGAAGTCTCAAAAAAAGGCTAAGAGTGCAGTGGCGTGATCTCAGCTCACTGCAACCTCCACCTCCCCGGTTCAAATGATTCTCCTGTCTCAGCCTCCCGAGTAGCTGGGATTATACCACACCCAGCTAATTTTTGTATTTTTAGTAGAGATGAGGTTTCACCATGTTGGCCAGAAGGGTCTCAAACTCCTGACTTCAAGGGATCCACCTGCCTTGGCCTCCCAAAGTGCTGGGATTACAGGTGTGGGTAACCACACCCAGCCTCATTGCTTTTTCCTTTTTTAAATCCACCTCCGTTTCATATGGACTGGTCATAGTGACTGAGCTCAGTCCATCAGGAAAGCACCAGGGCAAGTCACCAAGGCAGGACAGTTTGCCTGAGTGTGGGGCGCAGGGCGGGAGGGAGCTGCTATCAGCCTGCCACCATCACTGACATCTGGAACAAAGCAGATAGGGACTTCATGGTAACATCTCCAAGGGCCCGTGACGTGGTCCCAACTCATCCTCTTTTTGGTCATCAAAACATTTAGGTAAGATTCAGAAATTGCATATGGGACTACAGCTTAGTGATTTTCTGATTTTGCCCCCTTATTTTCTTCCCTGGGAAAAAATATGAGTTTGCTCTCTCTTTCCCTGCAGGGATGTAATAGAGGTTTTATGGCTAGAGAATTTCTCAAATTGCATCATTGTAAAACGGTACATGCCAAGGTGCACCTTATGTGTGAATTTCCCAGAATCAGGGAAAAATATAACACACAATGCAAATGTCAAACGAAACCCTTTCTCCTCACCCCTCTCCCTCCTCCTCCTCTCCATCCTCCTAACATCTTAAGACTTGTGGTAAGCTTTTGCTTCCTGTAGTAAAACAATTTCTAAGACCAAACTGTGAGGTACTAAGAAGAGAGAGAGCTGTATTTGGTCATCTATAAAACAGCTCCTACTGTATTTTGGTGCGCTTACAAAAATGTTAGTTATTTCCAGAGAAATAAACGTCTTCCTCACCATTTCCAGTAGCCAATCAATAGCAGAGGCTTTATAATTGTTAAGCAGCCCCAAACACCTGGCACCGACGAGCTTTATTAGATTCAATAAAAAACGAGCCCCACACTGCACGTCTTTCTTCCATGCTCAGCAGCGGCCTGAGCCTGCCCCAGAGAAGGGGGCCAAGCTGCCCTTCTCCCCTAAAGGGAGCCAGACACAGGCGTCCTGCTGGGTGTTTGCTCATTTTAATGATGTGGTTAGAAAGGAACAGAGATGAAATGAACTTTTTATAGGAAAAGGCTGGACCGAGGCTTACTAGGACTGTGAAGCTTCACTTTCAGATCTCCAAACAAAAATCCTACTTGCTTTGATTTTTTTTCCTAAGAGTGCCTTGGTCATGTGTCATGGGGCTGATCCCCAGCTGCCACCAGCTTTGGATAACCTCAGCGCTTCCTGGCTGCATCCCACACAGGGGCTGCCCTGAGAGGCGTGGGGAAAGTCAGGGGTCCCAGCACTGACCCATGGCCCCGCAGGGGCATACCTTCAGGATAAGAGGATGCCTGTGCCCCACGTGCCTCTGCGTCTCCCCTCCTTCCAGCCCACTGGGTGAGAGTCAAGCTAGGGAAGGCCAGCACCCGAGGCCCGGCTGATGAGCCCTAGGCTTTGATGACAGGCCTGCTTGACAGGAAGGCTTCAGATGTCACTTCATCCCAGGCAGCTCTTCTCCCCTCCAAAGCTGAGTTACAAAGCAACCAAGCTTTGTGATTTTATCTCTGGCTCGCAGGAGCCCTGGGAGGGCAGCTGCTTTGGAACACTGAGGCTGCTCAGCCCTTGCCTCCACCTGCCAGTCCTCCAAGGCCTCTTGGAAGCGTGTCCTTCCCAGCACCAAAACTGCGCTCCATGCCTGCTCCTCGGCAGCAGCCTGCTCTCACCCAAGGAGATACCCCATGAGGGCCTCAGGGTCCACCCCACGATGGAGATGCAAGACTCTCCGTGCTTGGCTCTCTGGCCTGGGAAGCTGGGGCTGAGATAGAGGAAGTTCAGCCCATCGGCCTGAAGGCAGGCCTGGCTGACAGCACACCAGAACCCACTGGGCTCAGCCCCAGAGCCTGGAACAGCAGCGGGAGACAGCTCTCCAAGCCCAGCTTTGAGGGAAGAGGAACTGGAGGGAGAGGTAGAGGAAGGGGAGGAAAGGGAGAGAGTTGGGGGGGGAATGAGGGAAAAAGAAATGGGGATAGAGGGAGAAAGGAAGGAAAAGAGGAGGAGAACAGGAAGCGGAAGGGGTAGGGGAAGGAGGAAGAGGAGGGAGGAAAGGGGAACAAGAAGGGAAAGGGAAGGGAAGGTGGAGGAAGGAGAGGAAAGAAGAGGAAGGGAGAGGGGAGGGGAAGAGGAAGGAGAGGAGGAAGGGAAAAGGGAAGAGAAGGGGAAGGGGGAGAGGGAGGAGGAAGGAGATAGGGAAGCCAAGGGAAAGGAGGAGAGGAAAAGGAAGGAATCAGGGAGAGCCAGGTAAAGGGGGAAGGAAGAGGAGGAGGGGGGGGGAAAACCGAAGAGGAGGGGGAGGGGCGTGCTGTGCTAGGGGCCGGTGAACACAGGAGACCCCTGGTGGGAGAGGAGGCGGACTCTAGGAGGCTCACCCTCGGACGCTCCCCACCCCACCCTTAAGGCGGTGGCTCACAGATTCACAGGACACAGGAGAGTCTCTGCTGCCAGAGGCTTCCACCCAAAGGCAGCGTCGGCTCTAACAGCCTCAGAAGGAGCTCAGAAAAGAGGATAACAGGCCCGGGTGCCAGTCACAGCCGGCTTAGAAACAGGTGGCCCTGCAAGGGCGTCTCCCTCACTGGCTCCGGCCCCTGAGTCCTCCGCAGGCTTCCGGCTCACTGGCTCTTCTGGCTCGTCCCGCCTCTGACTGGGCTACGAATCTCACAGAAACAAGGACTTCTTTTATCCAAATTCTACCTGTGGCTCCTCAGAGAACACCGCCCCACACCCCGCATCCCGCACCCATATTCAACAAACCAGGCCTACTGTATCTCCCTGGAGATCAGCCACTCCTGCATGGGATCATCCCACAGGGCCAGGGAGGGCGCTCCCTCCTGTCGCAGGCCTGAGGACCAGGGCCAAGCATGCTAGGTAAACGCTGCCCGGTACCCTCAAGAACTCCCATTTCGTTTCCCCAAAAACCTCCACAGGGGCCAACTTTGACTCTGCCCTCTTCTATTGCACTACAGGAGTGGCGAGTGTGAGGAGGGGGAGCCTGCTCCTAGGACCTGCTCACTGTCCAGCACTGATGACGGTGCTCCTCTCTTGCTGTCCACACTCTTCCCCCCAAACCCCTCCCTATGCTGCTCCTCCCCACAGCTGGCCAGGGTCCTCCAAGTTCCTCCTGCCATGCTTCTCACGGCCCTCCCCATCCCCCAGCTCCTCCCACTCCCACCCCCCTCCCCTCATGCTTCTCCCTCATCCCGAGCTCCTCTCTCACTTCCACTCTCCTCCCCTCCTCCCCTCATGCTTCTCCCTATCTCTGAGCTCCTCCCTTTTACCTCCCACCCTCCTCCCCAACCTCAAGCTCCATTTTACTCTCCATCCTCCTTTTGCTTGTCTTTCTGCTCCCCCTTCTGCTCCACCCTTCACTGTCTTCCCTTTTACCCCCCACTCCTTTTACCCCATCTCCCTTTTACCCCCCACTCCTTTTACCCCATCTCCCTTTTACCCCCCACTCCTCCCTCTTACCCCCACTCCTCCCTTTACTCCCCACATTCCTTCCCCTCTACTCCCTATCCTTGTTACTCTCTTCACCCTCCTCCCCCTTTGCACCCCATGCTCCTCCCAACCCCCAAGCTCCTCCCTTTTATTCCCCACCCTTCTCCACCACCCCCAGCCTCCTCCCTTTCACTCTCTAGCCTCCTCCCCTTCAATTTCCCCTACTTCTGCAGCCAGGGCCCCCCTCCGCCCACCCGTCCTGTCAGGTTCTCCTTCCAGTCCCCTTGGCAGCTAAGGAACATTTTGGTGCCTCCGATTCATCTTGAATGGACCACAAGCTACTGAAGATGAGACCAAAAAAAAGAACGAGCAAAGTCTCCAAGAAATATGGGACTATGTGAAAAGACCTAATCTACGTTTGATAGGTGTACCCGAATGTGACGAAGAGAATCAATCCAAGCTGGAAAATACGCTTCAGGATATTATTCAGGAAAACTTTCCCAACCTAGCAAGGCACGACAATATTCAACTCCAGGTAATACAGAGAACACCACAAAGATATTCCTCAAGAAGATCAACCTCAAGGCACATAATTGCCAGATTCACCAGGGTTGAAATGAAAGAGAAGATATTGTGGGCAGCCAGAGAGAAAGGTCAGGTTACCCATAAAGGGAAGCCCATCAGACTCACAGCAGATCTCTCAGCAGAAACCCTACAAGCCAGAAGAGAGTGGGGGCCAATATTCAACATCCTTAAAGAAAAGAACTTTCAACCCAGAATTTTACATCCAGCTAAACTAAGCTTCATAAGCGAAGGAAAAATAAAATATTTTGACAACAAGCAAGCACTCAGAGATTTCATCACCACCAGGCGTGCTTTACAAGAGCTTCTGAAAGAACCACTACAAACAGAAAGGAACAACCAGTATCAGCCTTTCTAAAAAATGCCAAAAAATAAAGAACATCAACATAATTAAGAAATTGCATCAATTAATGGGCAAAACAGCAAGCCAACATTAAATGACAGCATCAAACTCATATATATTGTTATTAATTCTAAATTTAAATCGACTAAATCCCCCAATCCAAAGACACAGACAGGCAAAAAAAAGCCAAGACCCATTGGTATGCTACATCCAGATCCATCTCACATGCAAGGATACATAAAGACTCAAAACAAAGGGATGGTGAAAAATTTACCAACCAAATGGAGAGAAAAAATAAATAAATAGAAAGCAGGAGTTGCAATTTTTGCTGATAAAATAGACTTCAAAGCAACAAAGATCAAAAGAAGCAAAGAAGGATATTACATAAAGATAAAAGGATCAATGTAACAAGAAGAGCTAAAGATCCTAAATATACACGCACCCAATACAGGAATACCCAGATATATAAGACTTATAAAGAGACTTGGACCCCCACACAATAATAGCGGGAGACTTCAACATCAATATTAGATAGATCAATGAGACAGAAAGTTAACATCGATATTCAGGACTTGAACTCAGATCTGGAACAAGTAGACTTAATTAACATTCATAGAAGTCTCCACTTTAAATACACAAAATACACACTCTTATTAGCACTACATCACATGTATTTACAGGTTTAAATGAAATATTGGTTGGCTGCTTGTTAATTATTTTCTCCCTTTTTTTTATGTCTCTATTATTAAACATAATTACAGGCATACCCATTTTTAGACTGCATTTTAGCCCAGGCAATAAAGCAACACCCCTGTTCTCTCTCCCTCTTCCTCTTCCTCTTTTTTCCTTTCCTTT
>NW_016107357.1:11509452-11560786 GCF_001604975.1 Cebus imitator
GCCAACATAGTGAAACCCCATTCCTACTAAAAATACAAAAAAAAAAAGAGAGAGACAACACTTAACCCAGAGATGTGCCTATCCCGAGGCGCCTGAGGACGGCACACATGGGGACATCACAGGAAGGGTCTGGGCTGTGGAGTTACAAAACCATGGTGACCGTCTGAAACACCGTGTACTGACATGAGACCCTGGGAGGCCACTCTGCTCTCAGAGCCTCCACGTCCTTGCACTTAAAATCAGGCACAGGCACTGGTGGGGAGACACCTTCCCCATGGGATGTGTGCGGATCAGACCAATGAGCGTGACAAAACCTGTTGACAAGGTGCTATGTGAAATGCCCTCTCACATTTAAAATCATGCTGGAAATCAGAGCACTCCTGGAAATGTCCCACACCTGTGGGCCCTTTCTAGGGGTCTGGGGTCACACCCTAGGGGTCCTTTCTAAAGACAGCTGGGAGGGGCACTAGTGCCACTAGAGAGAGAGTTCATCTTGGTTTATGCCAAATCCTCAGCTCTCTGTGATCGGATTCCAAGGGCTGAGAATCAAGATTCCACTGAGGCCTCTCATGGCCTACCCACACACATGCCTGCATGCTCACACCCACACGTCACCCTGGCCACTCTGGATCAATTCCTTCCCACTGTTCCCGCTCAGAAATCTGGATGCCCACCTTGCAAGCTGTACTGACTTATCACGTGGAAATACTACCCTGGCTTTGCTCACCTCACTGGCTACATTTTCCAGTTATCTCCCTAACTATGGAATTCAAAGCAAAAATACCACCATACCATTCCAGTAGCAAAAGTAAAACCTTTATAATTTGACTTTCTAAAGCATAACAAAGCCAATAATCCAGAATCACGCTTCGCTCGTTTCCTTAAATCTACCCAGTCTTCTAATTCCTTGTTTTTGACATTTTAAAGTGACATTTTTATAAAGATGAATCTTTAAATGGCAGATTAATCCAAGCAACAGAGGAGACTTAAGAATATTTATCAAGTTCATGCCTAAGAACAATGATATAAAAATAATCTTAATTACCCAAAGATGTCACTGCCATAAAAATAGCTCTGGGATATTTTTCCCCAAATCTCCTCAAGGAATGCCTGGGCATACACAGATGCAAAAATCGTGGGGCTGTGACTTAAGATGGTGACCTCTTTAGAGGCATGTTACATCTCAAACACACAGCGAAGTTAGACCTCTTCAAGGAATATCAGCCGCCCCAGAGCTTCTGAACCAGATGACATTGTCCTTATGTGCCTTGCCTTCTCTAGAGCTTAACCACAGGATGCTGCTGGGAAGAATCCAGCCCTCTGTGAGAGCACAGAGCTGGCTTTGGGGGCAGCATCCCCTACAAGGGCACACAGGCTCCTCTTGCTCAGGAGTCCTCACCACCCCACTGATGGCTGTGCCCTGGAGAAGGAGTCATTCCCCTCTCACAGATCTGCAAGGCCAGCTTTAATGGGTTACCTTCCAGTCCAACATGGCACATCTGGCACGAGGGAACTCCCATGGGACCCTGAGACAGTCCCAGTTGGCAAAAGGCTGAGCAGCACTGAGCTGAGACTGCTCCATCTGAACCCCCAGAATCCAGCCTCTTTGCCTTGCTTTCCCATCTGGGCTTTCACGTCTCATCTTGTAGGATGGTACATCGGTTTGCTAAGCTACCATAACGGAGTACCACAGGACGGTGGCTTAAACAGCAGAATGTTATTATCTCATAGTGCTGGGGGCGGGAAGTGCGAAGTCAAGGTGCTGGCAGGCTTGGTTCCTGCTGAGGCCTCCCTCCTGGCTTGCACAGGGCCGTCTTCTCTCCGTGTGTTCACATGGGCTCCCCCATGTGTCTGTGTCCTCATCTCTTCTTACTGGGACACCAATCAGACTGGACTGGGGTCCACCCATACGATTTCATTTTACCCGAATTACCCTCTTTGAAGCCCTTATCTCCAAAAGTCACATTTTGAAATGGATTTGGGGTGGACACAATTCAGCCCGTGACAGATGAGAGGTGCTGTTTAGCAGACTAGATGCTCAGGACAGAACTAGAAACAGGGGTCTCAGGCAAGGCCATCTCCCCAGCAGACCTGACCATAAGCCCCCAGTAGGGAGGGCCCCCGCAAGGCCTCTGGGCTCCTGGCATGACCCCACCCCACAGGTCCCAGAACGGCGTTTTAGAGACTGCAGACCTTGAGCATCAGTGCACTGCCCTCAGTCCTCAGCACCGCCTCCCTCAGGGCCTGCGCCGACACATCCGGTAAGATTCAAAACCCAGCCTTGGACCAGCATGGAGTCCCTGGAGCAGCTGGTCTGAAACAGAAGTGGAAGGGCTGGATGCAGAGGGCTCCAATGAGCTTGGGGCCAGGCTCCGACAACAGGGAGAGACAGACCCAGGCAGAAACTTTTCCCCACAAAATTCAATGGCCCTTTCAAAGTCTTGTTTCTTGGCAACCCTCACAGGTTACGAAGGGGCCGGCTAAGTCTCAGGTGCAGCTCATCAGCGAACAAGAACACACCAAGACAGTAGCCTCAGTTGGCAAATTAAAATACAGGATATCTAGCGCAATGTGGATTTCAAATAAACAACACGTAATTTTTTCAAATGTTAAGTACAGCCCATGTGATACCACCAGCAAGCTTAAGCTGAATGCTTATTGCGTATCTGAAACCTCAATTTTACCAGTGTCCTGTATTGTGTCTGGCAACCCTACTCCATGAGAACAGCCCCCCATTTTGCTGATAGACACTTGATTTCTTCTCAGGGAGCCCGTTCTCCCACGGAGCTGACTGCTCAGAGCAGGAGACCCAGGCCAGGGATTTCCTGGAGAAGCTGATCCCTGCAGGAGGGGGCTACCTGCAGAGCTAACCCCTCACCGTGGCCCCACCCTCTTCCAGAGCCCTCCCCTGGGTCTTGTTACCCACATGTTTAATGTACAGGTGAAAGCAGGTACATGTCATCTTCTCGACGTCCCTGAACTCAGTCATCACGGACGGTGTAGAGCCGGCCTTCTGTGGTCCTCTCTCAAACATCTGCTACCAGAGCTGTTCCCACCGTTGCCAGTCGTGACCACAGGAATACTAATGTGCAGTGGGTACAGGGTCAAGTGACTGAAGGATCCCTGCAGTTCAGAGGACGCTGCTGAGGGCACGTGATACTCAACCCAAACTCACAAAATGACACCTGTTTCTCCTGCCCATGTTCCCAGAGACCCTTCTAACACTGTGTGTTCCCATGGTCGAAACACACAGTCCATCGGGGCAGCCAGCTGGTCCTAGCTTCAAAACACATCAGGAGTCTGAATGCATCTCACCGCCTCCACCATCTCTTGCAGATCCCACGCTTGTCCTCTTAGGGTCTGTTCTCCACCTGGCACTCACAGCATCTCTCTAAAACTTTGTTATCTCTTTGCTAAAAATCCACCAAAGGCTCCCCTCTCATTTAAAGTGTAAGCCAGTTCTTCCCACGGCCTGTAAGGCCCTCTGTGCCCCGCCTCCACCCTGCAGTTCTCTGACCTCCTTCCTCCACCCCTTGCCCGCCAGGCACACTCCCACCTCCAGCCTCACACTGTCAGGCGCCTCACCTGGATGGGAGGGATCGCCACTTCCCAGCAATGCACTGGGCCAACTCCTTCACCACCTGGAAGTCTTTGCTCAGATCTTAGCTTCTGAATCAGGCCTGCCCATCCTATTTAATTCTGCAATTGACGCCTTACTGCCCTGCCCCTAAATCTGTCTACTGTTCCCTTCTTCCACAACATTTCCTTTCCAACAGGCCGGTCTGCTTATTGGGTCCCTGCTTATTGTGTGTTGCCCTCTCTAGAATGGGTGCTTCATGTGGGCCAGAATCTGTTTGGTTCACTGATGTATTCTAAGAGCCCCAAACAGTGCTTGAGAAATAATGTGTGCTCAGTAAAGACTTAAAACCTGTGTGCTTCACCATCCACTGCATGGTCACAAATGAACAATAGCAGGAGATGTGCCAAGACTTATTGAGTACTTCTTACGTGCCAGATACTAAGAAAGAGGTTTTATAAATGCTGCACAATTTACGCTGGACACGGTGGCATGTGCCAGCAGTCCCAGCTACTGGGAGGCTGAGGTGGGTGGATCACACAAGGCCAGAACTTGTAGGCTGCAGTGTGTGCTATGACTGCCCTTGTGAATAGCCACTGCCCTCTAGCCTGGGCAACAGAGCAAGATCCCATCTCTAACAAAAAGGCTGCACAACTCAATGTTCACAACCACCTTGTAGTAAGTCAGGTTGAAGTTTCTCTACTTTATAAATGAGAAAACTGACTCAGGACACACAGCTACAAACTAACAGATCAGAATTCTAACCTAGCCACTAAAGCCCATGAGATTCTATCACCACCCTGAGAAACACACATATTATCTACAGTTACCTAGAAAGTATCCTTGTACCCTTCCTCATTCACTGTCCCTCCCACCTGATACCTAACATTTACCAGAAGGGGCGGCCCTATGCAGACTGTCAGGACAGGAACTAGGCAGCATTCACCATTAGGAGAGCCGCATGGTGGGAGTTAAGGATGCTGGCCTGGCATCCAGGTCACAGGCTCTTTTGGGTCACAGGAGCACATCCTGGCCCCACCCCTCACCTGCTGTGGGGCACAGACAATGCACACTGGACACAGGTGACGCTCACGGCTGGCCAGCACATGCGCACATGTGTAATACAACCTCCAGCAGGCAGCATGTGCTCCGTGACTGCTCATCCCTGCTGAGGTAGCTCTTCTCATGGGGAACTCCTGACTTGTCACATGAGGGCCTGATCTTGCCTGTTGCGTGGGGCAAGGGAGAAGCGTGAATAGCAAACAGCACTAAGGCAAGATCAGAGAAAGTACCCTCAAGCAGATCCTTGTCCTACGCCAAGTTCAAAAGGCGGCAAGACCCAGAAGGAAAAAATAATTCTTGTACGAAATTTTCACTCACCTCTGACTTCCAGAGGATTAAAGAAACATTGAAAACACACTGGCCTCAGTAAGTAATCAGGTTTTTTTACCCTTCATAATTTTTTAGGGTTTCTGCTGGCTGGGCTTTCCCTGCATCAGAGCCCTCAGGCCTCCGGCCACATTTGCTGACCTCTAGTCACTGGGCTTCCTTTCCTGGGGTTGGTTTTCTCCTGCATGTGGGCTTGGAGGTGCCCTGGCAACACAGGCAGGGGCGAGGCTCACTTCACCACACAACACACCTGCTGGCAAACCAAGAGCAAACAGGGGTGCTGACATCCACTGATCCCAGGCATGACCTGGGAAAGACAAGGCTGCTGGCCTTAGAGAGCTGAATGGGCTCTGGATGGGCATAGGAGCTGTGGGGAGGGAGAGGGCAAGGGCTCCTGAACTGCCTTAGACTGTAAGACAGCAGCAGCCCCAGATGCCAAAGCCACTGCCAGGAAGTGGTGGGTGATGGGGAGTGGGAGGGAAGGGAGTTTTGCCTTTGAGTCCAGATGAACCCTTTTAGGCTCAGATTTTTCCAGTCCTTCCTTAAAAAAAATCTTAAAAAATGATCATGCCAAGCATTACTAAGCATATTCTGTGACCACATTTCTTGTGAGCTACAGATTCCATGTGAGCTGATTCTAAATGAAACCGACATCCATCATCACCCTACAGGGAGTGAGCCTGGGAGTTCACTGCCTAAGCAGGCCCGCAGAAGTCCGCATGGCCTAATGCCTCTCCTCGCCACCCTCAAGGAAGCTCCAGGAATAGTTCTCCAGGTAGAAAGTGAGAAGCTATCTCTAAAGACCAAAACAAAACGCTTTTATGAAGGCATCAGCTATTGATAGCAATAGTGACATTTTAACTTTTTTTTATAGACAGGGTCTTGCTCTGTCACCGAAGCTGGACTGCAGTGGTGCTAAGAACTCCCTGTTGGGGGACGGGACTTTGCATTTGAGTCTAGTCTCATACTCCTGGGCTCAAGCAATCCTGCTGCCTCAGCCTCCCATGTAGGTAGGACTTCATGTACATGCCACCACTCCTGGCTAATTTTTAGCATTTTTTGTAGAGATGGAGTCTCGCTATGTTGCCCAGGTTGGTCTCAAACTCCTTGGCTCAAGCAGTCCTTCTGCCTTGGCCTTCCAAAGCACTGGGATTATAGGCATGAGCCACAGTGGCCAGCCAGCAACATTTTAAGATGTCTCATGAGACATATTTGTCTGGTAGAACACATGTGACTCTCTGCCAATGATATGGTAGCTTTGAGCAACAGCTTATGTGGCCATTGAACTTGATGTTCCAGAGCGAGGTTTGTTAGGGAGATTTCTGCTTTTAATGGATCATTGTCTCATCCAAGCAGCTACAAGATCAAGTCTTTGTAAAGCACACATCGCTCCATAATTTTCTTCCCAGCTGCCCATCGGTGTGTAATTGTGAGGTGGTTAGAGTCCTACCAGACAAGAACAGCTAGCACCAAGTGCTTACTGTATGGCAGGCACGCCTCCAGGCCTCTTCTCTAACAGAAGCATGGGTGGATGCAAAAGCACATGATCGTCTGACCAAAGCATACCTGGTTCGATTCCTGATGCCACCACTAACACTTACCAAGTT
Source organism: Cebus imitator (assembly GCF_001604975.1). NCBI lineage: Eukaryota > Metazoa > Chordata > Mammalia > Primates > Cebidae > Cebus > Cebus imitator. The sequence goes on from NW_016107357.1 coordinate 11,516,026, forward strand.
TCTTAATCTCCCAACAACTGTTTCATTTGTATAATGGGGATAACAATACTTCTACCTAAGTATGAAATAATTTAAGTAAGAGTGCTGCCCTGTCAGTGTTTACTCTTTTCCTTGAGATCAAGCCTTTCACGTATCTGAGTGAAGACAGTTGACCCCAACATCACCCCTCACGCTCCACTTGCCGCCGTTCAGTCTCTACATCACTGAGAAGGAGAAGTGGCTGGGTGCACACAGTGTGGCTCCCAGTGGAGAGGTTGCATGTAGGGCTTCCTCCCTCTCAAGCTGGAGGGGCCAGCCCCAGAGCCTCGGGATGAGGTTCTTAGAGCCAAAGCCCTCGGGTAAGGCTGGCTTGGGGAGACCTGTGGGCCCTGGAGGAAAACCAGCCCCACTCCGAGTGCTCTGCCTGGATTCCCAGGCTCCAGGCGCAAAGCAGCAGCTGCGCAGGAGGTGGAGCTGCCAGTCCTGGAGCCCACAGGCAAAGGGAAGGTCACGCGGCGTCTGCTCTGGACAGGCAAAGAGCTGCCTTCTCTCCCACCACGGCAGGCCTGCCAATGCCACCAGTGCTCCACGAGACCCAGGTCCCCCGAGCCCACAAAGAGCAATAACCCCTTCCGAGAGTCTCAGCAGCACACAAGGAGGACCACCCAGAAGAAACAGACACACCCCCAGAAAGAGGGAGCTACTGGAGGATACAGACAACTTGAATTTTAATTAAAATAATTATAGTGCTCAAGGAGATTCTAATACAACATACACAGGAGGGAAAAAAAGATTTCCTGTAAGTAGAAAACATGATTTCCCAACTAAACAACTCTTCAAAGAGAAGAGGAAGGCGTGCACATAGGATTCTTGAGGTAGTCAATCAGAAGATCAACACCAGGAAATAACGGAGTGGAAGGCCAGGGTGGAAGGCATCAGGCTATGAGACTGTGAGGCTGCACCCTGAGATCTGGGAGGAAAAGGGACGGATGAAGAGGGGCAAGGAAGGCACCAAGCTCTGCATACATGCCATAAGAAAACATGCACACCAGCTACGCAGGGGCTGAGGTGAGAGAACTGCCGGAGCTTAGGAGCTCAAGACCAGCCTGGACAACATAGGGAGACTCCATCTCTACAAATAAGTTTAAAAATTAGCCAGGTGTGGTGGCAGATGCCTATGGTCTGAGCTACTTGGGAGGCTGAGGTGGAAAGACTGTTTGAACGTAGGAGTTTGAGACCAGCCTGGGCTCCGATCTCCACAGGTAATTTAAAAAGTTAGCCAGGTGTGGCGTGCACACCTGTGGTCCCAGCTACTTGGGAGGCTGAGGTGGGAGAGGAGGACCACTTGGGCACAGGAGGTTGAGGCTACAGTGGGCTGCGACTGTGCCACTGTACTCTAACCTGGGTGAGACAAAGTGAGACCTTATCTCAAAAAATGTACATTTTTTTTAACTCACAAAAAAAAGAAAAAATTATGTGGGCATGGTGGTGTGTGGCTTAGTCCCTGCTACTTAGGAGGATGAGACAAAAGGATCGCTTGGGCCCAGGAGTTCAAGGCTGCAGCGAGCTAAGATCGCGCCACTGCATTCCAGCCTGGAATAGCAAGACCTCATCACTAAAATAATTAAAAAGATACCAGTAAAGGCTCTAGCATCACTAGTAAAGGCTCCAAATCTAAGAATAAAGGAAATGAAGACAACCTTTCAGGCAGAATGAACTCATAGCTAAAAAGGAAATGGATAGAGACTGGCTGTGGGCACTGTCAGGGAAGCAGTAGCAGACAGTGAGGCAACCTTTGGGTACCATGAGAACTTAAGAATGGCTTCCCGAGACAAGATATCACTCAGGTATCAAGATTTTTTTAAAAAAGATATTTGAAGAAAAAAATTCAGTGTGCAGGTGGCCCTTGAACAACAGGAGTTTGACCTGTGTGGGTCCACTTATTCCCGGATTTCCTTCCTCCTCTGCCACCCGTGAGATAGCAAGACCAGCCCCTTCTCATCCTTCTCCCCTCCGCCTACTCAACATGAAGAAGGCATGGATGATCCACTTCCACTAAATGAACAGTAAATAAATTTTCTCTTTCTTATGACTTTTCTTGATAACATTTTTTCTCTAGCTTACTTCATTGTAAGAATACAGTATATAATACATATAACACACAAAATATTTGTTAATTGACCATTTATATTACTAGTAAAGCTTCCAGTCAATAGTAGGCTGTTATTAAGTTTTTGGGGAATCAAAAGTTACACACAGATTTTTGACTCTGTGGGAGGTCAGTTGCCTTGTGCTGTTCAAGAGCTACCAACAGCCCCCATGGCTGAGGACAACACTAAAAAAAGGTCTCTAAAAATAAATGGACCAGAACCAAGACCCTATGGTGAGAAAAGAGGAGAAAGGACTGATGACCAATGAGTCTTGGGTCTTCCCAGGGTGAATAGTTGATGCCTATTTCAATGTTGTTTCTGACACTCTTGATTTGATGGGTGATCAGCGTCATTTAATCACGCAGATTCCCATCATGCCCAGGCAGTATAATGCATCTCAGTGATATGCACAAGACAGGCAATCCAGTTTTTAAATTAATGCCACAATATTTACTTTTACAGATAATTATAAGATGCAATCAGACTAAAAATATACTAAGGTGCTTTACAGGTTGAAATGCTGTTAAAGTAGAAATGTTTAGTTATTATTACAAGAGTAAAATGTTGCAATAATTAAAGATTGTAACAGCTGCTAATTTTATAGGCAAAAAATATTAAGGAATTAAGAGCTTTCAAGTATATAAATTGAGAAACAGAATGACAGTTAACAGAAATATTATGAGTATGTTGTCTTGATAAGTTTAGAAAGAATATTTATCCTTTTAGAAATGACAGTTATAAAATTTAAGTAATAATACAAGACAGAATAATAGAGTTTAGATTATGCCTTAATTATAATCTTTGGAGAATTGTTTCATGTATTAGCTTTCATAATACTAAATAGCCCTTAAGAACTTAGTGTAATTTTATAGTCATTTAATTTTATTCAGGCTGTAACTGTTTCAAGAAACATTTCTATTTGGGAATTCTTTAGTGACGATGAATTAAAAGTAAAAACTCAACTATGCCACTTTAAAAATCCAGGAATAAAATTTTCACAATTAAGTTTGACAACATCACTTTTTATTTTTTTTGAGACAGAGTTTTGTTCTTGTTGCTGGAGTGCAATGGCACAATCTTGGCTCACTGAAACCTTCACCTCCCACAGTCAAAAGATTCTCCTGACTCACCCTCCCCAGTAGCCGGAATTACAAGCGTGCACCACCATGCCCAGCTAAGTTTTGTATTTTTAGTAGAGACAGGGTTTCACCATGTTGGCCAGGCTGGTCTCAAACTCCCAACCCTCAGGTGATCCGCCTGCCTTAGTCACGCCAAGTACTGGTATTACGGGCATGGGCCACTGTGCCCGACCCAGAATAAATCACTTTCAATCTGGAACTAAAAAAGACTATACAGAGCTTGAGGAAAAGAGCTATAGAAAAATTTTTGTTTTCAATGATAGACCTTTTAAGAATGTTTTAAGACAATTCCTTGTAGTTTTAAGTCTATAAAGACTAAAATGATACTCAAAATGGCTGTTAAAATGATTATCATGAACAAATTATCATTTTCAGTAGTTAAAAGATGAAGAATTGCTGAGATTTACCCAAACTATGAATCCTGATTATTAAGTTCCTCCTGGAAACCATGTTAAAAAAAAAAAAAAAAAAAACTTTTCCCTGAATTAATGTGCTCCTTCTGTGTCTTGTACAGCAGACAAAGGCTGTGCAAACACATCCAGACCTCTGAGTCTGACAGCCTGCTTGCTGGATTAATGAGGAAATCAGCAATGTTTCTCCCTCCCTCTCTGGAAGGCTGGCCCAGGGAATTCTGGGTAACCAAACTGATGTGTTATGAGAGTGCAAGTGTTTCTTAAATAACATCTATTGTCTCCTCAGGGAAGACACCAAAACTAACGTTCATAGGAAAAAAAAGTCTGAGATGCAGACAGAAGTACAAAAATGATTTCGTTAACTTGAGAGAAAGATATACATTGTTCCACTGCCACATTCCTAGTTTTTCCTCAAGCAATTGTGAGAAGAAACAATTGCATGCAGAAATATCACAAGTAAAAATTATAGTGAGGGCAGCATCTGAAATTTACTCCTAAAAATATTCAAGGAACACCTTTAAGCAGTGAACCAAGGATTCGTTCATGGGTTTTGTGTCCACAAAACTGCATCATCCTGTGGATTGGTCAAATCCTCAAGTCTAGGAGATGAAAAGAAGGTAAGTCTTTACCTCAGAGAGCGACTGCTAGAGAGGAGGGGGTGGAGACTTCACTGGCAGAAGTACCCTATGTTCAGTTACCGCCCAAAATGCCTTGCCCAGTCCCCAGTCCCAACTGAATCTCTCTTTATTTTCACAAATGTGTGGTAGAGTGACTACAGGTATAATATCTGTACTACATTGTCAAGCTTTTTGATTTTGAATTTAATACAGTGTAAATTTTTTTAAACAAAAGTTCAGGCATTAATCTTGTAGCCTAGAAATTCCTTCCACAATTGGCTTCATCTTGACTTAAGCAAACATTTAGCCATTTGGACAAAATGTATATTTAATGTATCTTGTGTATATGTATGCATGTAATGTAAAAGAATAGCCGTCAATCTCTGGGACTGAATATGATACAAGTTAAACAGCAATTCCTGATATAGAAGGTCTTTTTCAGGGGAAAGAAGTCTTACCTGGGGAAACAGCATACTGTTTTCAAATGACTGTAGAGCAATACACATTTTATTGTGAAGCAGTTGAGGAGAAAGGAACAGTTATTAAAAAAAAAAAAAAAAAAAAAAAAAAAAGGATGAACAACTTGATGAAAACATCAAAAATGGGGAAAAGAAAAGAAAACCTGAATCAATAAAATAAGATGGAAGAAATAAAATCAAACCTGTTTGTCATTACTTTAAATGTGTACAGATTGACTTACCCAACTAAAGGGCCTATAAGGTTGTGTTTAAAAAGATACATAAATCTATGTGCTGTTCAAGAGACATACCTAAAAGAACAAATAGGGTTGAAAATAATACACAAAACAAGGAGCTAGCAGGCAAATGCAAAGGAGGAGGCAGGGATGGCAAAATTAACAGGAGACAAGCTGGACTTGAGCTTAAAGGCACTGATGGATAGGGTGATATTACTAAACTCACGGTTTTGGAAGAAATACAAAAGGTAGATGTATGTGTGCACCAAACAATATAGCAGCTAAACCTCTCAAAATGCAAGAACATGGCAAAAAGTTATTTCTCAAATGAGAATCTCTCCCAGAGAGAAAACAATAATGACCTAAAGAAGAGAAACAGATCAACAGATACCCTGGCTTCCCTCAAATAAAAATATACATTTTTTCTTATGCCTATGCCACATTTTTAAAGGTTAACTGCATATTTGGTAACAAAGAAAACCTTTGCAAACCTTTCAAATTAAGGATTTAAAGGATACTTCTTTGATCACAATCCAATAAAATTAGAATTAAATAATCAAATAACCAAAAAAAAATTAACTACTTAGAAATTAAGAAACATATCCTTAGACCAAAGAAGAAATCAAAAGGGGAACTAGAGGATATCTTGAAAGCAATGGGAAAAGAGAGCGTTTCATATTAAAATTTATAGAACGCACCAGAAGTTTTACTCTGAGGAGACTTTACTGTCGAATGCCTTCAATATTAATGTGAGTATTTTACAAATAAAAAGGAACTTTGCACTAATCTTAAGCAATTAGAAAAGGACAGGTTCTACTTCAAAAGGAAGATTTTATAAAAAAAAAAAAAAGATAAAAGTTCAAACTAATAAAAGAGGACATATAAGCTCAAAGCTGGTTCTTTGAAGAGACCAATAAAATAGAAAAACCCCTCACATGCCCAGTGAAGAATAAGATAAAGAAAAGGTGAGTGGTGGGGATGAAGAGAGGAAAGGTAGGGGAAAGAGTAAAGGAAAAGGGGGAGAGCCCAGGTACACTGGCTCACCTACCTGCAATCCCATCACTTTGGGAGGCTGAAGTGGGAAGACTGCTTGAGCCCAGGAGCTCAAGACCAGCCTAGGCAACAGCAAGACCCTGTCTCTACAAAAAATTAAGGAAAAAAAAATCAGTCAGGTATGGTGGCACACACCTGTAGTCCCAGCTACTCATGAGGCTGAGGTGGGAGGAATGCCTGGGCCTGTGAAGTAGAGGCTGCAGTGAGCTGTGATTGTGCCATTGGACTCCAACTCGGGCAACAGAACACAGATCCCCATCTCAAAAAAGGGCGGGGAGGGTAAGAGAGGGAGAATGTGCAAAAACAGACAAGATTATGATTGAGAGTAAGTATAAAAAAGTAAATGCAATGGAGATTTTTAAAATCATTTAAAAAATGATGGAACTGCATGGAACTTCATGTCAACAAATTTGAAAACCTTGGAAGAAACATACGATTTCCTAAGAAAATATAAAACATCCAACTGATTCAGTAAGTGGAAAAAATCAGAAAAAGGCACCATGACCAGAGAGGTTCACAGCTGAGTTTTATCTAACCCGTAATTCTACTATTAAATGGCAAAAGGCAATTAAGAAATAATAAGCCAATTCATTAGTGAAGCCAAGCATAATTTTAATTCCCAAACTTGAGAGATGAGAAATTATTAAGAAATCTGGCTTATGATTGATTTGTTACAGAAACTCTGAACTAATATCAGCAAATAACAGAATTCAGCTGTGTATCAAAGAGGTCCACATACTGAGACCAGCCTGGGTTAATCCCAGGAACATAACAATATCTCAGTACAATGAAATCGATATAATTCATTTCATCAATAAATTAAATATGGAAAAAACTATAGGACCAGAGCAATAATAGCAATAAATGCTAAAAAGGCATTTAATGAAAAGTTTTAAAAGATGAAGTAAAATAGAAGGTAGTTATTCATGAGAAGAGCTTGACAAAAGGTATATAAAATGAGCCCATATTTGTTAAACAATGAACTCCCCCCAAAAAACCCTAAACATATACATGTATGCAAAAATGTGTTCATGTATGACACCAAGTTTTCTACATGGGTTATTTGGACAGAGATAGAGGGGAAGGGAGAACAATTCCAACAAAAAAGAGAAAAGGGTAAAAGGACTGCAGTCAAGACCCATGCATAATATTATATTAATGTTTATCAATAAAATTACAGTTGGCCCTTGAACAATGCAGGGGTTGAGGTGCTGACCCCTAGCACAGTTGAAAATCCATGTATAATTTCTAATTTCCCCAAACTCAACTACGAATAGTCTACTGCTGAATGCTATTTTAAAAATCATAAGGCAGAACAAATGTATTTACTATTCATTAAGTGGAAATGGATCAACCTAAAGTCTTTATCCTCATCATCTTCACATTGAGTAGGCTGAGGAGGAAAAGGAGGGGTTGGTTTTGCTGTCTCAGGGGTGGCAGGGGTGGAAGAAAGTCTGTGTATAAGTGGACCCGCACAGCGTAAAACTGTGTGGCTCTAGAGTCAACTGTATATATTTTTGCATGCGTAATTTTTAAGACTGCATGCACTACTAAAACTGCTAATAAAAAGTCCTCCTTTTGTTTTTAACTCCACAACCACCACCTACCTTCCCAGTCCAAGTTTCAGGGTAACATACACTAAGTCATCAACAGGTTCTCGGAAATTGTGACTTTAAGCAAACTAATGTAACAAAACCAGTATTTTTTCTCACCAACATTATAACAAAAAGACATTATTCAAGAGACTGTTATACATTGCTTTGCTTAATGTTGCAAAGAACCTACGGATGATGTTTAGTGAGAACTTAGCATACTTTGCTGTAAATATTACCCTTAGTTGCACTCCCTAATGGAAATATGAATCAGACTACTGGTGGCAGGTCAGAACTCAGGCACATCCATCCACACTGCCATCCAGAGCCAGACTCCTGGCTTGCCAGCCTCCCTCTTCTGTCTCAAAGGGAGACATTCTGGAGCTGTTAAGCAGCAGAATTTTGAGCAAACCACCCTTCGGTTTCCCTTGGTATCATCTGCGTCTACCATGTTTTCTGTGGCTCTAAAAACGCCTTCACGCTGTCTCCTGCTGGGTGTTCCCTTAGGACCTAGGACAACCTGCTCATGACAGCACCTCTCACACCGCATCACAATTATTTGTGGATCAGCTGTTTGTCTTCACCACCCGGACTTATGCTGTTTGAGGGCTAGAAGCTCTTCTCATCAATCCTCAGTTTTTAACATAGTGCCTGGTGCACAGTAGGCATTCTATAAATATCTGCCAAATGCATGAAATGTATTTGAAAGAAGATATGAAGCCTACACTAAAAAACTTTCCTTTTTGGGGCTGTTCTACTTTAGCTTCCCAGGCAAATTCATGTTAAAATTTCTACCTCTGCCACTGATAAACTGATGGGGTGAAGGAACATTGGCAAACCCCAAGGTGCATGTAACTTAGGTTTGTCCTTTGGGATCACAGACATTCAATCACTCTTAGGAGCCCAACAGAGATAGTGTAAAGGGTATGTGGCTGACTGCCTCCTGTGTAGGGCTCTGTATGATCCTACCTGGTGCCTGGAGTCACCTCTCGGGGAAATGACAATCTAGAGGCAGACCTGGGACTAGTGTCTGTGTGCCTCCAAAGCTTTAGGCACATCACAATGCCTTTCTGAGAGGCAGAATCAAAGACAGCTGCAGACCTTCCCTCCTTCCCAGCAAAGCATCCCACACACTACCTTCAGAAACGGGGGCTGTACAATTTCCCCAGTGTAATTTGCCTTCTTCCAAAATTTACTTAAGCTTTTCCAAAATGTTTGCATTTTTCCCTGGCTACACTTTTGGAAGACACTGAGTCTATACATTTGTAATACAAGGTGTGTGTTCACCCTCGCTATTATTTACCTACAATTTACCTCTTCCGATCTTAAAGAAAAGCAATTGTGGTCTCAATTTCTGATGAGGTTCCGTTCCAGGCTTTCACTGGCATTCTGAATGCACACCCCCCTAAGATGCCACAGGTTGTGCTCAACACCCCAGCTAACCTAAGAAAATACAGCCAAGGAGAAAACACAGAAAATCTGGCTGAAATACCAGCACTACAGAGCAAACCAAATAGGACATTTGTATTTACCTTCAGTGCTGGGACCAGAAGAAAGCAAGCGTCATTACATCAGATAAGGAAGGAGACGGAGACTGCTTTGCATGTGCATTCTGAAGCAAATGTCTACTCACAGAACCTCACATCTTCATGTGAGCCACCCCCAGAAACTCAGCAGTGGAATTCCTGGGAACACTTATTTAAGATGGCACTGGTAGAAGATGACACCTTCCCCAGATGTATAAAGTGTTCAAATAAGCCAGGTGCAGTGGCTCATGCACATAATCCTAGCACTTTGAGAGGCTGAGGTGGGAGGATGGCTTGAGCCAGGAGTTCGAGACCAGCCTGAGAAACATAGGAAGACCCTGTCTTTACAAAAAATAACAAAACTAGGTGAACATGGTGGCACATACCTATAGTCTTGCACCACCATGCTTTCCTAGTTTTGTTATTTTTGAGACTGAAGTCTTAGACTGAGGTGGGAGGACTGCTGGAGGCCAGGGGTTCAAGGCTGCAGTGAGCTGTGATCACACCACTACACTCCAGCCTGGGTGATAGAACAAGACCATCTCAAAAAAAAAAAAAGTGCTCAAATAAGAAAGATGCCCACTCACCACTCTCTGGGTGATTCTACTTGTTGACAGTCTTTCCTCCCAGAAAATCTTCCTGTATCCTGATCATTTATATTCTTTGTAACCCTGTTTCCCAAACTTGAGAAAATAAGTCTCTTCTTCTTCCCCCTGCGGTTACTCCTAAGGTGACAGATTGCAGTTGCTTCTGCCAGGGAATCTTGCTGGAGGCTTGGAAACATCAAAATGGAATTTATCTACTGGCTTCCTGTCCACTGCCTGGCAGAGGTGAGTGCAGTGACTGCTTCCCACTGAGGCCTGTCATCTGCCCATGGGGGTCTCTCTTCCTCCACAGACAGGCAGATGACAGACCCTGGTGAGAATTTCTGCTCACACTGCATTGTTCAGAAACCGGGCAGCAATCCCACCTCACTGCAAGAGGTACAGGTGCAGCCATTGCCCGGGACATGAGGCAATGGGGGAAGACATGCTTGCTGTGCAATGATCATCTTCAGTTCAGAGTCCTTCACAAGGGACTTGTTATAAATTAGTTGATCTGACCCACATAGACCAGGTTTCACACTCACTGCTCTAATATGATTCTTCCCAGTCCCCTAAGAAAGGGGCCAGCCTACTCTTGAGCACTCTGTGGCTCCACTTCCTCATTTTAAAAATAGGGATAATGACAGTATTCATTTGACAGGTTGGTTATGAGGATTACATAAGTTACAAAGTGCTTAGAACAGCATCTGGCACATAGTAAGTGATATATAAGCATTTGTTAAATGAATAAAGGGGTCCAAGCAGCTGGCTTCCCTGTAAATCCTTAATAGATTCCTGTCTTGGGTGTCTCTGGGCAATTAGGAAGTGAGCAAGTTGTAGACGCCCAAGGTTGTATGCGATTCCTCATAGCCATCAAGTCTGGTCTTCCATCCAGGACAGAAATCCTCGTAAACACATTGGTGCCTCCGGGGTAAGCAACTCACTTCTTCAGGGAGCTGCCCCGTCAGATCTTCCACTATTTTGGATATTGAAAACACTCATTTTTTTAACATTTTTTACTGGCACCGAACCCCATGCCCATTTAAAAATCTACTTCTGCGTCCGTCTTTTCTTATGTTCATTCAATCATTCAACAGAAACACATTTTCACCATATGCTGTGACCACAGTGTCCAAGGTCTCCACCCACGTGATACGTAAATTTCCTTACACAAGTGGCAATGACTGCTAGGAGAGACCAGAGGGAAGGTGGTGATTTTAGACAGGTAAAGACGGTGATGTTGGAACCAAGACCAGACCAGCAAGCAAGGGCCGCCGTTTGAAAGTCAGGAAGAACATACAGGATAAGGCCCAGCAGAGAGAAGACTGTGTGGCTGGAGACAATGTTAGGACACATGCCACAAGGTGACACTGGAGAGGAAGACCAGGGCGGACCTACAGACCTGGAGGCCACTCTAAGGAATCTGGATTTCCCTTCAGATTGGATGGGAAGTTACTGGAGGAGTTTAAGCAGAGAAGTGAGCATATGAACTCACGTTTGTAAAACATCACTTTTCCAGCACAGCCTGGGGAAAGTGAAATGAGAGTGGGGCAGTCAACTGGAGGCTGAGAATCCAAGTGGATGAAAGCCCCACCAGCCTGGCCAAGGGGTGATACTCTCTTGGCTAAAGTTGGAAGCAATGGCAATAATATAAGAAGTGAAAGGATTTGTAGTTCCAAACTTTTTCATTAAAGTAATTTTTTTTTTTTTTTTGAGACAGAGTCTCACTTCTTTAACCAGGCTGGAGTGTAAGCAATGGCGTGATCTTGGCTCACTGCAACTTCACCTCCCGGTTTAAGCAATTCTCCTGCCTTAGTCTCCCAAGTAGCTGCGATTACAGGTGCCTGCCATCACACCTGGCTAATTTTTGTATTTTTAGTAGAGACGGGGTTTCACTATGTTGGCCAGGCTGGTCTTGAACTCCTGACTTCAAGTGATCTACCCGCCTTGGCCTTCCAAAGTGCTGGGATTACAGGCATGAGCTACTGTGCCCAGCCCATGAAAGTAATTTATTAAATATATACCTAAATGTGGCCAGTTTTTCATTCTTCTGTAATAATTCTTCCTGCAACGCACAAATGGAGGGGAGGAAAGCTCCGTTTATCCTGTGGGAGGATAGGAAAGCATTCCTTCTCCATAGTCAGATACTTCAGGTATTCTAGTAGTCTCCCACCCCCAAGATCATGCTGTATTTCCTCTGTCACCAATACAGGTTTAATCCCATGACCTTCTGCTGTCATTTTCCCTCCTCATTCCTTAAAGGAAGGACCCCAGCACTTCTCCACAGATTCTGCTCTAAGGTCTCATTTCTCACCATGCTGGGCAATTCCCCCTCCCCGTGGGATCTAGGATTTGCTAAGTAAATCTACATCTTTGCCTGAACCTGGAGTTTGGATTCCAGCTCCAGTTACTTGCAATAGTAACAATTACAGGTGTTATATTTTAAGGTATTTCCACTAAAAGTGTCTCAAGTAACAAGGTTCAATTTAGGGGCCAGTGGAACTGCCCATGGACAAAACTGCATGCCTTCTCTCCCCATTGCTCAAATGGCTCTCTTGTTTGAGACGCTTCTCCTTCCCCATCACCTGACTTTTGCTCTTCAAGGTGCAACTCAGGGGAGGGGCCACCTCCTCTAGAAACCCCGCCTCTTCTCCAGTCCAGCTGGAGGAAGTGAAGTACCTCTGGAATCCCATGGAAATCCATGTTTACCCTGATCACAGCATTCACCAGAGACCCTTATCTCTTTTTCTTCACTGTCTCGCCTCCTGGACCCCAGGAGACATGTCTAACTTATCGTTTCATCCCAGCAGGGCTCAGCGTGCTGGCTGAATTAATATGAGGCACATCCCATCCACCGCTGGTGAGAGTGTAAATTGGAAAACTGCTCAGCAGCACTTCCTAAAGCAGTGGTTCTCAGTACCTGGTGCTTTTGCCCCCCAGGGGACATTTGGCAATGTCTGGAGACACGTCTGGCTGCTACAACCGGGGAGGAGGGGTGCTAAAAACACTCAGTGGGGAGAGAGCCCTGGGATGCTGCTAAACATCCTGCAGTGCTCAGGACAGTCTCCCACCAACAAAGAATTAGCTGATCCAAGTGGAAAGACCTTGTCCTAAGGGCAAATATACACTGAATCTATGGCCTAGCAATCCCACTGCTAGTTACAGATGCTGCCCAAGGAAGTGATGTATACAAACATCAAGAAAACATACACAAGAAAGTTTGAAGCAGCTTTTGAGTTTGGAAACAAACTGAAGTCTGCTGATAGGACACCAGAGAGATAAACTGTAGTATATTTGTACAGTGGCATACTACACAGCAGTATAAAGACAGGACTGTTCCATGCAACATGGATGAATCTTACAGATGAAACAATGTCATGGGCAAAATTAAGCAACAGTGATCAACTCAGAATAATGGCTACCTCTCGGGACATGGGGGTACTGATGCGGAAGGAGCAGGTAGGAATCTTCAGGGTGCTAAAAATGTTTCTTTCCTTCTTTCTTTTCTTTTCTTTTCTTTTCTTTTTGAGATGGGGTCTCACTCTATCAGCTTGTACCACAGTCTGGAGTGAAGTGGTAGGAACACAGCTCACTGCAGCCTCACCCTCCTCAGTCTTTAGAGTAGTGGGGACTACAGGCATGCACCACCGCACTTGGCTAATTTTTAAAAATATTTTTTAGGCGGGGGGATCTCTCTGTGTTTCCCAGGCTGGTCTTGAACTCCTGGTCTCAAACAATTCTCCCAGGTCAGCTCCCAAGTGGCTATGATCACAAGCTAGACATGAGCCACCACATCTGGCACTAGGAACATTCTTTACCTTGATCTGGGTGATAGTGACATAGGTATACCCATATAACAATGCACTGTGCTGGGCACTCATGTCTCATGCACTCTATGTGTGCCATGACACACACAAGCCTCATTATATAAAATAATCCTCTAGAACACTTCATCATTCCACTGTTGGTGGGAATATAAATTAATGCAGCCACTGTGGACAGAAATTTGGAGATTTCTCAAAGAACAGAGAATTGAACAATTTGACCCAGCCATTCCATTACTGGGTATATACCCAAGGGAAAATAAGTTGTTCTACCAAAAAGACACATACACCCGTATGTTCATTGCAGAGTATGACAGCAGCAAAGACATAGAATCAACCCAGGTGCCTATCAGTGGTGGGCTGGAGAAAGAAATGTGGTTCACATACGCCATGGAATACTATGCAGTTATGAAAAAGAGGGAAATCACGTCCTTGGCAGTGACATGGATGCAGCTGGAGGGCATTATCCTGATTGAACTAATGCAGGAACAGAAAACCAAACACTGCATTTTGTCACTTAGAAATGAGAGTTAAACATCGGGTACACATGAACAATTCATGTATAACTATAAAAATTCATATTTTTTACTGAAAAAAGTTCTAGCAAAAGAAAAAATAGGTACTACATTTCCTAAATTACTGAGTCTGACTGATTAGATGGTGATCACTTAAACCGGTAATCTCACCCCCAGGAAAGTGGAGGCAGCAACTTCCTTCCTCAGTCACATGGCAGTGGCAACTTCTCAGCCACAGAGTCCTTGTGAAGACTGAAAGTGATAATAATGCATGAAAATGCAACTGACAAATGAGAACTGTGGGTTAGCAGTAGCAGCTCATTTCACCCCTACATGAACAGACTCCTGGGAAAAGAGCAAAACAGCTCCCCCAGGAAGCTCCCTTCTCTGAATTCTGTGCAGCCACTGCAAGATGACACACAGTCTTGCATTTGATTACTGTGTAGCTTTGCCTAAGATTATCTTGCAGCTCACCAAGATTCAAAGTTTCTCCTGGAGCCACAGAATCTTGTACAGAGCTAAAGGTAGTGGCAGCTAAATTACACTTAACACCATAGAAAGGGTTCCAGGTCTCTGAGTGCACAAACTCACTTAAAGCCAAGGGTCTCAGTTTAACTCCGGTTTTAAGAGAAAGATTTTTCTTTTCTTGTTTGTTAAAAAGGCTTTAAACCAACAAGAAACTCTAAAGATAAAACATTCAGCAATGTTAATTTTCAACGCCATATGTTTCTCTCCAGCTGCTCAAGGTCATACCTCCCCACTGAATGATTAGAGGGTTGCTGATATGGTACATGGGGGGAACATACACACATACACACTCACTCTTGCTCTCGCTCTCTCTCTCTTTCTCTCTCTCTCTCTGTCATATGAAGTCCAACCTCTAATAGAAAGAGCGAACAGTTCAGATCCCAGCCAGCCATGACAAAGGACTGACAAACCAAACAGACAGGAGCCCTTGAGCATCTGTGAAATCTGTCTGTTCCTCTGCCTCCTCCGAGAAACGAATCACAAGACTGCTCAGAATAAGAAACCAAAAGGGCAGAGGCTCAGAAAGCAGCCGGGCCTGAACTGCATGCTGTTTCCAAAGAGTGAGCTCTCATACTGTGTTGGTTTTCTGCACAGTGGGCAAGCAGGCTGACAGCTTGAGGGGGCTATTTTAGGGGGATATATGCTGCAAGTCTGGCTTAGAGAGGGCCCTAGGTTCTGCACTCCCAGTAGGCATTTCAGCTCCCAGGCAGAACACGGATCCCCACAGGGGTTAAGAGCCCAACGCTAGCACAGCGTTTGCAACATCCCGAGGGGATCCCACACCTCAACACTCAGCTAAAACCTAGGGGAGGTGAGAGAGGAGACAGAGGAGTGGGAGGGGGCCCTCTACACCCGTTACTACTGGCTGCGCTTCCAGAGAGGCTGATCCAGGAAGCTAAATACACTGAAAAACAGAAGGAAGGGGCTGGGAAGACTAGAACAGCCTGAAGAATGGCTAGGATTTCCATCCTTAACTATAGAATTGTTGCTTTTAGGGCTGGCACAGGATCTAGCACTGCTCCCTCCCTTTCCCTCCTCCGCCCCTCATCTGGACACCAAATATCTCCTACTGTGTGCACTCCCCTTGTGGTGGTGCTGGGGGGATGTGGCAGCTTGGAATACTATTCATAATGGTCCCCAGTGTCTACCTCCCTTACACACAGGGAATCTGGAAAGGTTTCTGGGTCATCAGAATTATCTCTTTCTGATTAAAAAAAAAAAAAAACTCTAGCACAAGCAATACATATTTGCATACAATACCCAGTTACACACACACATCTACATACCTGCACCTTTCCACAAAATACACATTTCTGTACATACACATATACCTGTTTTTACAGTAGGTGCAAGGCAGGCAGCCTCTATCAAATCTAGAATTCTGTGCTTTCCTCATCTGATTCCAGCAGCAAAAGCTATTTGGATTATAAATTCTCGGTTATAAAGCCTGATTAGAGATCAAAATGCCACCTGCTTGCTTTCCTCCCCACCCCACTCTACCCACCCAGTGAGATTTGTTAATAAATGGGGAAACAAAGATGGAAGAGAGATCCAGGCTGCATTCTTTGCAAGAGGGAGCACACACTTGTCGGAGCATTTTAGATACTGTGCTCCGGTAAACCCTGGCAGGCTGATCCTCTTTGCTTTCAGAGTGGCTGGGGTGCAGCTCTCAGCCTGTTAATAAACACATCTATCTTCCTTCTCACTGGTAGGCGCAAGCACTTTCTCTGACCAAACCCATGCTTCTGCATCTATGTTTAGCCCCCATAAATCATATTCCATTGTTTTGGGGAAATCTGAATTCAAGTTTAACAAGCCATAAACCTCATCTCTCCACCCCCAACCACTCTAAATTTCCCTCAGGGAGTTAAAAGGCAAGCTCCCACACGTGACAGAAAAACAAAACGGGGTAAAAAAAAAAAATACCGACAAATAACCATGAATGTCTTCGTTTAAAGGGCCTGTGATTCTTCAGTCAGGTGTGAACTCAATGGACATCACAGGAAGCAGAATTTGAACCTAACGCTAAATGACACACGATCTTGCTCTTCATGACCATAAGTGCTGCGGTGGCTAGACTAAAGGGCTCTGCTGCAGAATTTCTCCCACTTCAAGGTTATTAAGAAAGATAAGATTGACTTAAAATTTATTTCAATGTGCTCACCCTTCTTACACCAGCACATTCAGGATTCTTATTCGTAACTAGGCTTGACCTAGCACAAGTTCTCTATTTTGCCCTTAGACGCGGAGAGGGACCTGCTGTGCTCTCCCAGTTGGACCTGTATCTCAAATGTTCTGAGATCGAAATTAGATCACAGATGCTCACGGCATAAAGTCTGCCAAACCAGGTCCATAGACTGGTACAGTTCTTAAAGAGACAATACGGAAAACAGCTGTCTAGGGCTGGGTGGCTTTAATGACATCCTGGAAAATATAGCACAGTATAAAAGGACTACACAGAGTGAATGATTTTGGAAATTCCCCAGTTCTTAACTACAGCCCCAAATGCGAATGCTTTAAAACACAGCTAACTGACTTTGCAAGCCCAGCTTTAGCTCCGGGCATCCACAACACAGCCTGCCAGAGGTCTGCAGACCACTCCCTTCTGAGAGAGTCCAGCTAACCCTACCGGCCTCCCAGCAGGCTGCAGCACAATGCCCATATCCAAGTCCAGGCACCAGCTGGAGATCCCTTGGGCCTGCCTTCCCATGTGCCGTGTTCCTGACTGGTTGAACAATAATCAGAGAAGGCCACAGGAAAAGCCGCATCATGCCCATCGCGGCCACTCCCTGGCCCTCATCAAGACCGGTTGCGCGCACTTCTACGGAAGAACATAGCGTGCAGAAACACGGGCCTGCAACAGAAGGCCATGGAACAAGAAATACCAGCATGAGAGGACGGCTGGAAACGGCTGGTCTGCAGCTTTCAAAGAAGGCAGAGGTTGCAGAACTTCTGCAGAGGAAGGAGTAATATTTTATCAGTCAACTCCCACAAAAACAGGCAGCGAAGAGGAATGGGGCAGCCGCAGCTGCCAGCACCCCAGCCACCGTCTCCAGGTACTCAGGGCTTGCCTGTGACCACAGCGGTAGGCAGGACACACCTGAAAGTACCTTCTGGAGGAAAAGCAGGCACCTTAACGCTGCCCGATCGGTCCCTTCACGCCTCCCCATTCTTACGAAATCTGGAATGGCGCGGTCAGGGAAAGTTTCTAGATTAGGGAGAAAACTAAGCCGTGTCGAGACGCCGCGGGTGGTCTCTCCCTCAGCTCTCACTGGGCCAGCTGCTACCTGCCTCGCCCCTGTCACCTGCTGTAAGGCTCACTCTTGAGCTCTCAGTGAAAAACGTCTCCCCCTGCCTCCATCAGCCACTCCGGGCTTTCAGAAAAGCCCCCTTTCCCGCCCCGCAACTAGGAAAACCTAACTTCAATGCACCCCTAAAGTCCGACCTACAGGTGTGACGGGCTTCCAGTGCAGGGGTAGGGTACTCCCAGGAAGTGAAGGAAAAGGCCCCCGACGTCGTTGTCACTGGAAAAGTGCTAGCCACGGCCTCCGCCTCGCCCTCTCCACCCACGGGTTCGGAGCCCCCAGGCGCAGTCAGAACAATCCTAGCTCCTGCAGCTTCGTTTGTTTCCGGAGAGACACGAACAAGCCAGCCCACGGAGCGTCTGGACTTGCCCGCCTCAGCACCCACGCCTCCCCCGGGCCAGGTTCCAGCGCCGCCTCCGACACCCACCCGCGGGCCGCCTCTTACCGCCGGTGTCCTCGAAGTGCGGGGGCGGGCGATCCCGCAGCGCAGCGCTCCAGCCTGCGCCGGCCTCGTCCTCCTCCGGCTCCTGCGCGTCCGGGGCACAGGGTGGCGGCGGGGCGGCCCCTGCGGGTCCCGGGGGCTCGCGCTCGTCGTCCGAGGAGGCGGCCGAGGAGGAGCGCGAAGCGGCCGACGTGCTGTAGAAGGGGTTCCCGCCGCTGTCCGGCCCGGACTCGCCGAACACGTCGTCCGAGATGTGCAGGCTCTCGTAGCGCGCGCGGGCAGCCTCGAGCAGCGCCGGCGCCCTCCTCCGCGCGCCCCCGCCGCCCTCGGCCATGGCCCCGGCCGCCGCCCGCGCGCCCGCTCCCCACAGCGCCTCCCAGCCGCACGCGCCGGGCCCCGGGCCCGCGCCGCGGCCCGCCGCCCCCCACCAGCGCAGCCCGCAGCACAGCGCCCGCCGCCCCGCGCCCGGCCGGCCCGCCGTCTTGGCCGCCTCGGGCCCAGCGCCCGGGGAAGCGCCCTCGGAGCTCGGGCACCGCAGGCTGCGGGCCGCGGCGGGAGGCGAGCCGCGCGCGCGGGGGTGGCAGGGGCGACCCAGCGCGGGCGGGACGCAGAGGCTGCGGCTGAGACCAGGCGCCGCCGCCGCCGCCGCCACCACCACAGCCGCCGCTGCGTCTCCTCGGCGCTCACCGCGTCCCTACGCGCCCTCCCCGCAGCCCACGGCACTCGGCTGCCGACCTTCCCCGGCGCGAGCCGCCAGAGGCGGGCCCCGCCTCCTCGCACCTCCCGCCCGCCGGCCAATGGGGAGCGCGGCCCGGAAGGCCGCGGGGGTGCTGGGCGGGCCCGGCGCGTTAACGCCTCCACCCTCCTCGGCGGGGCGGGGCGGGGCGGGGCGCGCGGCCGGGGCTGGCGAGAAGGGGGAGGGCCGCCGGCGGCCTGGCGGTTCTCCTCCTGCAGGGACGCGCAGCCCGGGACCGCCACTAGCAGTGCGGGGTGGGGAGGGCGGGGCCGGGGGACAGGAGGGGAGGCGCCCGGGCGCTTTCAACGGTCCAGGTCTGCGGATGGAGCGGGGACCCACCCGCTCACTGTCCCCTTCCGCAGTCAGCGCCTGGCGCCAGGGAGCTGTCCGCCCCGGTGGTTCTGAACCAGGCGCTGCTGAAACGCTCCAGGTAGGCTATGGGCCCGACACTCCTGCGGCGGCTGCTGCCGAAGCTTCCCGTGGGTCACTGCCAGCTGCTCCGCATGCTCCCATAAATACAGAGGCTGTCCAGCTTCCGGGAATCTCGTTCTAATTAGGAGTCGGCCTTGCGGATCCACTGCTGGGGTCAGATGCTAACTCCGTCTCGCTTCAGTATCCTTGTAATTTAAGGGTGCCAGCAATGGAGTAAAGTAGGTAGTCATTCGTCATCATCTTTGACGCGTGGCATCTTTTGAACTCAAAATATCCATTACTTCCAAATATCGATTACTCTCACACCTCTATTTGAACATCTCCTTCATACACACACTCGAAACACTCATCTAGTAAAATATTGCATGATCACCCAGGCTTCAGTGCTCTCATAAACAATAGCATCGAAGGGTTACATCCACCCCTCTTCCTTTTGCAGGAATGTGTGGTGGTCATCCTGTTGATGGCGATACATGTAACGGAGATTGCCTTGTCTTCTTGCTCTCCTCCTCCTCCCTTGAATAATGCAATAAGTCACGCTAATGGTAAATGGGCCATAAAGTCACTTTCATTCTGAAATAAAATAAATCCTCGAAGATGTGAAGGGCTTACAAATCCTAATGGGCATTAACTAAATTATAGTTACACAAAACAGAAAGGCATGTTGCGATTTCTATGAATACATAACGGGTGAAGGACCATTTTGCCGCCAAGTGGGGTCAGACCTAGTGTCTAACAGGAACCTTCACTCATGCCCTCCCCTCCCCAGCCCCTGTGGTTCCTCCTTCCAAATCAGGGGCTCTGCACAGGCATGAATTCATGATAATCACCAACAGACACTATATAAAAAGGAAAGGATTCATGGAACATTGCTTGCTATGTGGATTGGCTGAAAAATGAAGAAGTGCTTGCAAAGCATTTCGACTTCCTTGGAAGAATTATGCCACAAAAAATATCTGGTTTCCAACATACCTATATACTGTGGTAGCCAGCTGAAAGATTTTGAAGAGGGTACAGGTAATCAGACTTATCAAAAAGGGTTATAGGCCGGGCGCGGTGGCTCACGCCTGTAATTCCAGCACTTCGGGAGACCGAGGCGGGTGGATCATGAGGTCAAGAGATCGAGACCATCCTGGTCAACATGCTGAAACCCCGTCTCTACTAAAAATACAAAAAATTAGCTGGGCATGGTGGCGCGTGCCTGTAATCCCAGCTACTCAGGAGGCTGAGGCAGGAGAAATGCCTGAATCCAGGAGGCGGAGATTGCGGTGAGACGAGACCGCGCCATTGCACTCCGGCCTGGGTAACAAGAGAGAAACTCTGTCTCAAAAAAAAAAAAAAAAAAAAAAAGGGGGAGGGGGCGGTTATAGTAAAGCACAGGTTGAAGATGCAAGAAGCAGAATAAGACTCCATAGCTCAAAAGTCTGGAATTAGGAATTGTGTGAGGCCCCTACAAGATTTCGTGTTATCTATTTAAAATAGTTGAATGGAAAAAATAATTGAATGGGATCCAGAGAGTTAAAATCTGTTGGAAAGAGTTCCTTCTTTCCTTCTCCAGCTAGCCAGTGAAAAAGTCAACAGCTAAGGTGTATGTTTTAAAAACAATGAATTGCTTTGCTACCCATAAGGAAGCAAGGAACAAAGTAACAGCAGTTACAAGGATGAAAGAAGTCTTCCAGTGTCCCTAATTTGCATTTGCATGGTCCTAATCCCCAGGAAATCTTGGGGACTTGTGATTCCTAGGCTCACAAATGCTTGTAGCTCACATTGCATGCAACATTGAGGAGAGTTGGTCACAAAAGAAACACTGAGAAATCAAATTGTTATTTCAAAGCTTGTCCAATAAAAATTAGATCAGTGTTTCAACCTAGAGTGAAGTATTTAATATGTTACTGTGTTTAAGCCAGTGTTTCCAAACAAGAAAACAATATTCCAACCTTTGAAAACAGGTGACTGCTTCTCACTGTGATAAGAGGAGGGGTGAGGGGATACAACAATTGGAAAAGAAAAAAACTTTCTACTTTGGCTGGCATCCTCCTACTTGATAATCACCGTTATGATTCTACATCATTAACTTTTATTAGTAACATTATTTGTGAGAATAATTATAGTATCAATATCACGCTGAGAACTTTTAACTTTGAGTCTTTTGAAAACATCTTCCAAATAATTTAATTATGAAATATAATTAAATAATTTTAGATGAATATTGAGCTTTTGGTTTTATGGTTTTCCCAAAGAGCTCAAGGTAGTAAAAAGCAATTCATTTGTGTAGTAGAGTCCTTAGGTTTTGTTAAACCAATGGTTCATGTTTTTATGTAACTAGGGCTAATCACCATATTTCATTAAGTCTAAATAAACTTCCTTTCACGGCACAGTGCACCATTGTTTTATGTATCACTAAAAAACAAAAAAGTGCTGCCATAGGAAACTATGATACAATGGTTTCTTTTCTGTTCTAATTTTAATTTAAACTTATTGATAAAGATATTTGATAATAATTTTTGGACAGATTTTTGTTATATATCACTCTAATGCATGCATAAAGATAAAATACAAATTAACTGGTTAAAGTTTCCCTAATTTCACATTCAGAATCTCTTTATCCTTGCTTACTTTCTAACTCAGAGTTGTCAATGCCCAGGTTTTCTCCACAACATGCTTCTCCAAGTCACTCAGAGCATTTGGTATGCTGCATTTCTTATATAAGTGCTCCTAACTCCTCTAAGCTACTGGCCTCCCATTGTATGTGTTCCCAAAGCAGGAGCACAGCAGCTATGGTCAGTCAGCACTGAGGAGGCCGATGAGAGAGCTGAGAGAGAAGTGGTAGCAGATGAAATCAAAGGAGGTTGGGTGGGTGTTAAATCTTGCAAGACTTTGAATTTTATTTGGGGTGATATGGGAAGCCACTGGAGAGCATAGAGCAGAGAAATAAGATCTTGATGCTGGTGTTTTGTTTGTTTTGTTTTGTTTTCCCTGATCCAAGGTTTTCATACTATAACTAGATTTAATTTCCTCCTTCCAGTGGTTCTCAGAAGGCCTGTGGCCTGGCACAGCAAGGGATACATGAGGTCAGGCACACCCTAGGAATAGCAATGAAGTTGGCATAGGCTCAGGCTCTGTTAAGTGCATAGGGATTTTCACTTTCCCAGCACCAACTATAAGACATTCCTGATGTTAGAGATGTAAAATGTGAAAAAAAGGAAGAGGGCATCTTAGAGGCCATAGAATACAGTATATATTTTTCCTTGGTAGTTTTACAAGTCTTGATTTTGCAAATAGTCAAGCTGTTGCAGGACACAGAAATGAACATGAAAGCTAACGTGCAGAGAACGCCTTGGCCAGCCCCAGACTGCACAGGCCAGATGAGGCTTGGGAAGTCTGCGTGTTGCGGGTCACTATAGATGGAGAAGGCAGGGATGGAGTTAGTGAAGCTGCTGCTTCTCCCCATGTTGTCCTCATCACACAAAAGGAGGGGGCTACAACGAAGGAGAAGCTCCTGGGACTGAGAGCGTAGGGGGAGAAAGAGTACAGCTGCTGGACAGTGGGCCACATGTGGGGAAGGAGGTCACAGGAGAATATGCATGGCACAGGGTGACATTTGGGCTCATATGTAACACAGGGACCTAAGGGTCCAACCTCTCTCACAGTGCTTTTATGTGTAAATTTATCCAGGATCCAACACAGAGAGGCAGAAAAAAGGAAATAGGATAATCCTGTGGAAGACTCTCGAGAAAATTCCCTTGTATTCAGATTGAGATGATCTAACTTTTTCATTGACTCATTCATTCATTCACTCACTAATTCAACAACTATCTATTGAGTCCTATTATGTGACAGGTTCTCTTCTAGGCACTGGGAATAAACTAGAGAAAAAGAATGAAGACTCTGTTTCTGTAGCACTTATGTTCAAACGGGGAGGGAGAGAAGAGACAAAAAATATATAACCCAGTAAATATGTATATACCTGTTGTTGATAAAGGATAAAAAGTAGAGGGACAGAGACTGGTGGTTGTTGTGATTGTGGTGCTGTGTGTGTGTGTGTGTGTGTGTGTGTGTGTGCATGCACAAGCTTGTATACATTGGTTGGGAGAAGTTGCTCTGATAAGGTGACATTTGGGAGAAACTTGAATGGATTAAAGAAGCAAGCCATATGCATTCAAGGACCAGAAACAAGTGCAAAGCACCCAAAGCAGGAGCACGCTAGCTGTGGTCAGTCCGCACTGAGGAGGCAGACGTGGTTGAGACAGAGATGAGAGAGAAATGGCAGCAGATGAAATAAAAAATTTGGGTGTTAAATCTTGCAGGACTTTGGATTTTATTTTGGGTGAAATGGGTAGCCACTGGAGAGCACAAAGCAGAGAAGTAAGATCTGACTTGCATTTTAAGGGCCTCACTTTAGCTTCTTAGAGGCAAATAGACTGAAGCGAGGAAAAGTGGAATCAGGAAGACCAGTTAGGATACTATTGCAATAGTCCAGCCATAAAACAGGGTGTTTGGGACCAGACTGGTAGTGAAGGAAGTGATGAGAATTGGTCAGATCAGAATATGTCTTGAAGGTAGAACACACAACTTTTATGAAAGAATTAAATGTGGACAGTGAGAGAAAGACATGAGTTGAGAAGGACTCCATTTGGGCTTTGCTGTCGTTGTTTGCATGAGCTACTGCAAGAGCAGCAGGATTAAAGGGGAGGAACAATAGCTTGGTTTTCAGCATGTAGAGTTTTACACATCTGAGTGGGTCTGGAAAGCAGGTAGTTGAAAACAGGAACCTAGCATTCAACCAGGTCTAGGCTGGAGATAAAATTGGTGAGTGCCATCAGCAGAGAGATGGTAGATACATCTTGGTTGTTGTTGTTCTTGTTGTTTTGAGACAGTCTCACTCTGTCGCCCAGGCTGGAGTGCAGTGGTGCAATCTCAGCTCACTGCAACCTCTGCCTCCCGGGTTCAAGCAATTCTCTTGCCTTAGCCTCTTGAGTAGCTGTGATTACAGGCACCTGCCACCATGCTGGGCTAATGTTTGTATTTTTAGTAGAGATGGGGTTTCACCTTGTTGACTGTGGGTAATGCCCCACATAGGCACCGAGGAATGAGAGCTAAGCAGAACACTGGCACAGTTAGGGCTTGAGGAATATCTCACTTTATAGTGTTACTACTCAGTTTCCTTTTATATAGTCCTTTACATAATCATATATTAGTTTATAGAAATAGGGCTTGAAGTCTCCCTTTATATAATCCTCTATCTATAATCATTAATAGTTGATAGTATGAGTGCCTGAAGAATATTTCCCTACATATATACCTATAATTATATCTTAGCTCATAATCGGAAGAATGCCTAGAGTGGACATAGTACGGAGCATGAATTAAGGAATAAGCAGCTTATAATCGGAGAAATGCCTAGAGCAGATACAGTGCAGAGCATGAATTAAGGGAAAAACAGTTATACCAGGACAAGAATCCATGGCCCAGGTGGCAGCGTTCAGTATCATAAAGATACCGGCTGTATGGCAGGCGTGGGGCGAGAGCCACTCGTCCTGATAAAGGAGTTGTAGGACCTTGCTCCAGTTCTTGTGGAAGGCTGCCCTCAGAACGGCAATCCACCTTGGTGACTGTGAACTTTATCAGCTCTTGCTACTGTGCTGCTTGAAATGCATCTTCCCATAGAAGCCATTGGAAGCTGCCAGAAGGTGGTGGTAACCTTGACAGCTCTGTCATTGCTATGTGACTTAAAGCATCCTCCTATAAATCTTCTTCAAAGTAGTTTTCCCATAGATAGAAGTATCGCACACTGCACCCTCTTCACTTCACATAACCCACCTTCAAGCCTCGGTGACCTGATGGTGGTGGACCCCTTACTGCACACGGCCCTTGCCTTCGTGGGAACAGGGCCCTTGCCTTCGTGGGAACGGGGCCCTTGCTGTGCGCTGTCCACTTCCTGGCTTAGGTGACCTAATGGGGGTGGACCCTGTGTTTTATTGCTCATGACCCTATCACTATCCTTAAAGATGATTTCACTCACTGCCCCACCCCCTAACCTATACACAATAAATACTCAGGCTTCTGGACATTTGGGGCCTCGCTTCAGCTTGCCAGCCTAGCCTTGCCTCTCTGGCCTCGCTGGCCTCACCTGACTCCGCTTATAGGTGGTGTGGCCCCCTGAGCCCAGCTGCGTTTTCTTTGTACTTCTGTGTCCTGTCTCTTTATTTCTCAGATCCTGCACCTCAGCACAGCATAAGGCTCACCCCATGACCCTGTGGGGCACTCAGCCTTACATCTGGCTCCCAACGTGCCCTACAGTTGACGAGGCTGGTCTCAAACTTCTGACCTCAAGTGATCCACCCACCTCGGCCTTACAAAGTGCTGAGATTAAAGGCATGAGCCACTGCACCGGCTGTAGATACATCTTGGATGAACTCACCAGGGACTGAGCATAAATAGGGAGAGGTGGGCCTGAGGGTGATTCCCAGAAGCACATGATGTCTAAACATGAGGCAGATGAATCACTCAAAGAGACTGAGAAGGCTGGAGCATTAAGATAAAGTAAAGTCCTGGTGGTTAAGAAAGTATTTCAAGGAGGAATACTTTCAAATAACTGTCAAATGCTGCTAAGAGATTTAGGAAGAGGGCTGAGAATTAACCTCTGGTTTTCTCAGTGAGCAGACAAAACTATGATTGGAGTGAATCTGAGAATGGGAGAAGAAATGGGGGTACTGAGTAAATATAAAGTTTGAGGAGTTTTTCTGAAAGGGAGGAAGAAAGGGAAGGTGCCAAAGAGGGCTAAGTAATTGAAGGGGGGATTTTTTTAAAAATCAGGTGTTTGAATGATTGTGGGAATGATTCAGTAGAAAGAATACGGGAGAAATGGAGAGAAAGGATGTTGCCAGAGCAAAATCCTTGATTGATTGAACGGTGGTGAGATGGAATGCACAAGTGGAAGGTTTGGTCTTCTTGCAGAAGGGAGTGGAGTAAAGACTCCATGCAGGCACATTCGTAGATTTAGTGGAAGTTGGCTGTGGTGTTCTTTCCTTACTGATTTGATTTTCTCAGTGAAGTGGGAAGTGAGGTCATGAGCTCCACCTGATGAAGGGAGGGCGAGGAGTTTAGCTTCTATACCTGGCTGTACATTAGGATCACCTGGGTAGTTTCAAAAGCACACTTACATCCACACCAAATAAATTATTATTATTACTACTATTATTTTTGAGATACAGTTTCACTCTGTCACCCAGGCTGGAGTGCAATGGCATGATCTCGGCTCACTGCAAACTCTGTCTCCCGGGTTCAAACAATTCTCCTGCTTCAGCTCCTGAGTAGCTGGGATTACAGGCGCCCACCACTACACATGGCTAATTTTTGTATTTTTAGTAGAGACAGGGTTTCACCATTTTGGCCAGGCTGGTCTCCAACTCCTGACCTCAGGTGATCCACCTGCCTCAGCCTCCCAGAGTGCTGGGATTATAGGCATGAGCCACCATACCTGGTCACACCAAGTAAATTAGATTCTCTGGAGGTGGGACCTGGGCATTGGTGTGTTATAAAGTTTCCAGACAACTCAACAGAGCAGCGAGAACTGAGGATCCCTTGGCTAGGAGTCTGGGAAAAGAAGGTATGGAATAGTCAAAATAGTTATCCAGGAGAGTTCAAAGCTCAATGAACTAGAGAGAAACATATCTGGATTTGTGGTTGAGAATTTAACTAGAAATGGGCCAGCATCGTTGTGTTTTTCTCCAACTACACTCAGTTGTCAGGGTCAGAAACAGGGTTGACAAAGGGTTGGGTTTTGGCAAAGTGGGATTTTGACACATATATATGGCAGAGCAGGAGAGTTTGAGAGAGTGATCCTAATCATGGGCATGGAATCTGTGCCAGCAAAGGAAGCAAGTGAGGGCTTGGGGAAAGAATTAAAGTACATTAAAATGGAGGTGGGTATGGCGGCGCATGCCTATAATCCTAGCACTTTGGGAGGCCAAGATGGGCAGATCACTCGAGTCAAGGAGTTTGAGACCAGCCTAGGCAAAGTGCTGAAACCCCATCTCTACCAAAAAACAAACAAAAGACAAAAATTAGCCAGGCACAGTGACGCATCTCTGTAGTCCCATCTACTCAGGAGTCTGAGGTGGGAGGATGGCTTGAACTCAGGAGACAGAGACTGCAGTAAGCCATGATTTCACCAGTGCACTCCAGCCTTTTAGCATGGGAGACAGACCCAGACCCCGCCTCAAAAAGAAAAAAAGGAGGTGGGAAGTGGGAGGTGGATAAATGGCTTCTTATCGTGAGTTTTTTTTTTTTTTCCTCTTCTCTTTTAAGTTGTTTAGATAATTAACATTTTCACAAAGTAATTTATGGCAGCTAGACCCCTGCAAAGCAGCACAAATAACTCTGATTAATGTTTCAACCTACCTTTTTTTCCCAGGGTTTGAAATTGATTTTTTTTCAACAAGCAAACATCATGAGACATTTGGAGTGAAGAAAAAAAATACATTTTGGAAGTTATTACAGATCTTCCTATTCTTAGATAATGGGATAATTTAGTGAGCCAGTATGACTCCAAAGCCCGTTCTGCAGTTTTGTAAGTTTGTCTGTGTCTCTTCCCTTCCTCCTGGGCTACATCATCCCACTTTAAACACACCCAACCCCCACTCTACTTGTTCTCCAACAAAATAAAGGACTCTGATACAAGTACCATCCTGAGATGCATTAGCCTTTAAAGGAAAAATTGTAGGTTGGTACTTAACACAAATGAACAAAATGCTTAGCAGTAGGATCTCAGGTATTCTAAGAAGCAGAGAGGGATACTCCTTGCTGGGAGCCTTTCATAACACTCCTGAATTCACAAACCCATGGATGGGTGGCACAAATGCAACTTGAGATCAACACTAGGTTGTTGTTTTTTTGTTTGGTTGGTTGGTTAGTTTTTTTTTTGAGACAGAATCTTGCTCTATTGCCCAGGCCAGAGTACAGTGGCATGATCTCGACTCACTGCAAACTCTACCTCCCAGGTTCAAGCAATTCTCCTGCCTCAGCCTCTCGAGTAGCTGGGATTACAGGTGTGCGCCACCAT
Source organism: Cebus imitator (assembly GCF_001604975.1). NCBI lineage: Eukaryota > Metazoa > Chordata > Mammalia > Primates > Cebidae > Cebus > Cebus imitator. The sequence goes on from NW_016107357.1 coordinate 11,544,619, forward strand.
GCCCAGCTAATTTTTTTATTTTTTATTTTTATTTTTTTGTATTTTTAGTAGAGACAGGGTTTCACCATGTTGGCCAGGCTGATCTCGAACTCCTGACCTCAAGTGATCTGCCCACCTTGGCCACCCAAAGTGCTGAGATTACAGGTGTGAGCCACCAGGCCTGGCCAACACTGGGGTTTGAACTGACATATTGTAGACTTAATATAAAGTCACATCTGTCCCTCAGGTTTCTTACTGTGAGAATACTGAAGAATGGCACCTCCAAAATCATCATCAAAAGGCCAGACATCTACACAATGCATGTAGCAAACCTGAACCGTCACCTAGGTGGAACACAACTGCATTTTTTGTAGGAGAGAGGTTAGAGCCGCAAGGAAAAACACTCCTATCAGGGATTTCATCAAATCTAGTGCAACCTTCAACCATTTCTCTATTACTGAGAAATACTTCAGTAATTGTTTTTTATAGGCATTAATGTTGGGATTAATAATGCCCCTGGTCACAATGAGCAACTCAATTATCAGAAAAACATTGCTCTCTAATGTTTGTTCTAATTGCTAAAGCAGCAATACTGATTAATAGAGGTAAGGAGATTTTCATCAAGGTTTAAACAAAAAGGATGTCTCACTTCATTCTAATAAGGTCAACACAAATACCTCTTTCTCATAACATTCTAAGTAGTGGGGTGTGTATATGTGTGTGTGTGTGTGTGTGTGTGTGTGTGTCTGTGTGTCTGTGTGTGTGTGTGTTTGAGACAGAGTCTTGGTCTGTCACCGAGGCTGGAGTGCAGTGGCTTGATCTGGGTTCACTGCATCCTCTACCTCCTAGGTTCAGCCAACTCTCCTGCCTCAGCCTCCCTAGTAGCTGAGATTACAAGCACCCACCATCATGCCTGGCTAATTTTTGTATTTTTGTGGAGATGGGGTTTCCACCATGTTGGCCAGGCTGGTTTTAAACTTCTGACCTCAGGTGATCTGCCTGCCTCTGCCTCCCAGAGTGCTGGGATTACAGGCATGAGCCACTGTGCCTGGCCAGTAGTGGGTATTTTTTAGAAACAACATTTGGTTCTTTACTGAAGGCTGCAAAATGGAAGTCCATAAACATAATAGTCATCTTTAGTCGGACACAGTAGCTTGTGTCTGTAAACCCAGGGCTTTGGGAGGCCAAGGCGGGGAGGTCTGTTGAGGCCAGGGGTTCAAAGTGAGCCCGGACAACATAGTGAGACCTTGTCTCTAATAAAAAAAAATAGTCAAGTTTTATGCATGCTTTCTGTACGCCAAAAATTTTGCTCAGTGGTTTGCATGGAGTATCTGGTTTAACCCTCACAACAAACCCTACAAGATCAGTATGCTCATGACCCTCATTTTGTAGATGACAACACTTACACTTAGAGAGGTGAAGTCAATTTTCCAATGTTGTACAACTAGTAGACAATGGAGTCAGAATTAGAATTCAGATCAGGCAAAGTGGCTCGAGCTTGTAATCCCAGCGCTTTGGAAGACCCAGGTTGGAGGCTCCCTTGAGCCCAGGAGGTCAAGGCTGCAGTGAGTTCTGTTAGTGCCAGTGCTCTCCAGCTGAGCAACAGAAGAGACTCTGTCACAAAAAAGGGGGAAAAAAAAGAACATAGGCAGTCAAGCTCTAAACTGAGCTCTTAATGGAGGCTACCTATAGCTTTTTGACTGTCACCTGCTTACCATCCCACTGCCACTTAGGGACTATCGGCAGTCTCTAAATCACAGTGGCTATGCATGAGGGGTAACTGCTGGCTTTAATAATTTATACCCAGGGTGGAAGGGCTTACTCATATGTTCTGCTTCAGCTTTTTCCTCTGCCCAGGAAAATATCCATCCCTCAAGTCATTAGTATTAATTGTTGTTCAAGGATGAATTAAGCTGCAGGGGTCACATACTGTTTACTGTCATCCATATTTCTTTCAGGAAACCTAAACATCATAGCAGTCACTTGCAGACGAGAGGAAAGAATGAAGGGGGGATGTTAAGAGCAACTCCCAGAAATATTTCTGGTTTAATAATGATAGCCAGCTTTTACATTACTCTTGGAGTCATTTTGCTGGTGCCTGAAATGTATTCATTTCTCTTAGGGTTACTTGTGTCCTCATAATAATCAACAGTTCCAGGTATGAGTCAATGCAGCATGCTGTTTGCAGATTTTGAATGCACGTGTCAGGCAGGCCTTTTCCTGAGAACCCTCTTTAAGGGGAATAATGACAAGTGGGCAGAAAGCTATCAGGTGGGAGAGAGCCTATGACATTTGTAGAAAAGAGAAACCAGTGCTCCCTACTGGCCAAGCATGTCCCAGGAGGGCCCACCTCCATTCCACAGTTTGAAGAGTTTTGCTTTCAGACTCCTGCCCACTCTGGACCAGCAGGATGTCTCCTCCTCTGGGTGACAGGACTTTTTCTAAAGAATGTTCTTTTAGCCCAAGAGACTGTGTTCTGCGGTTGATGGGTTGAGATTTTTAAGGATTTTATCTTTGAACTTGTGTTTTGTGAGTGAAGTTGATGAGACAGAGGAGCATGTTTCTTAGCACAGGAGGTAGGACCATGGCTGGGTCCTGTGCTTCCAGCCTCCTCATCTGCATGGAGCGTTCAGGGAGCCTGTGAGTCCAGCACTACCTGGGACAATGTGAGGGAGGGCAGCGAATACAAGTAAAGCGAGTGACATCTGCCACTCAGTAAAGAAGGGCATGAACCACCCCCAGAGGCCACATGCTCCCTGCATACCAGAACTTGCACCGAACTCAGAAAGAAGGCAATGGTGTTCTAGGAAACATGAACAGCCAGGAACCTCAGCATGTCCTTCCTCGCTCCTGTTACTTCCCAGGGTCAGCCAACCACTTATGCTTGAGAATGGTGACATAAGAGGAAAGGAAAAGACAGGGCAACCCATAGTTCCTTGTCTTTTCAGCCCTTCTTTACTCATCAGTTAACCAGAGGTAGGAGTGCTGGTAGAATGTATGTTTTAAGAAGTGAAATAAAAGCAGCTGAATTCATTTTGTGCAGGGTTTTCACCATTCTGTTAAGAACAAAATCCATATGCCTATACCAGTTGCAAGATTGAATTGTGTCATTCTGGTGGGTCCACCTATGAGTGATTAAAAACTAGCATTGCAAACTCTAAAGATGAATGGTAAAATTCATGCTAATGATTAAAATTTCAAATTTTTATTTACTTAGGGTGGCATTAAATAGGAAATAAAAACACCATGGCAAGCCAAGAGAGAGACCCCAGAAGAAAGAAAAATGCCTTCTATTTTAGTATCTTTAACAGTGCTTTTCTTCATGCTTTTTGACCAAAAGGTCCTATATTTTCATTTTGCACTGAGGCTGCAAATTCCATAGCCAGCTCTGGGCACAGCTATGCAGTAACTGGATGACCCTGTGGGGCAAATGCACATGATCTCCTTCCCTGCCTCCTGCCCTGATGCAATAGTGCCACACAAACCCCCCAAACTGAAATAAAGCCTTAGGGCAAAGGGAAGGACCCTCAAATTGAAGGAGACCATTTCTGAAACACAGGCGTGTTAGTCTGCTAGGGCTGCCATCCCAGAGTATCATAGCCTGAGTGGCTCAGACAACAGAACTTTATTTTCTCACAGTCCAGGAGTCTGGAAGTCCAAAATTAAGATGTTGAATGGGTTGATTTTTCTTTTCTTTTCTTTCTTTTTTTTTTGAGATGGAGTCTCACTCTGTCACCCGGGTTGGAATGCAGAGGCATGATCTCAGCTCACTGCAACCTCCGCCTCCTGAGTTCAAACAATTCTCCTGCCACAGCCTCCTAAGTAGCTGGGATTACAGGTGCCCGCCACCATGTCTGGCTAATTTTTGTATTTTTAGTAGAGATGGGGTTTCGCCATATTGGCCAAGGTTGTCTCGAATGCCTGACCTCAGTTGATCCACCTGCCTCGGCCTCCCAAAGTGCTGGGAGGGATTACAGGCATGAGCCACTGAACCCGGCCTCTGTGTTGATTTCTTTTGAGTCCTCTCTTGGCCTGCATAATGCTGTCTTCTCCCTGTGCCTTCACATGGTCACAGCTCTGTGGGTATCTGTGTCCTAACTGCCTCTTTTCATAAAGACATAGGTCACATTGGATTAGTGCCCACCCAAATGACACTTTTTTAATTGAATTTACTTCCTTGATGACCCTATCTCCCAATACAGTCACATTCTGAGGTCCTAGGGGTTAGGACTTCAACATATAAATTTTGGGGGAACACAGTGCACCCCATAATAGGCAAAATTGCATTTGAAACAGAAATTTAGACATGTTTCAAGAAACTAAAATTATATTTTTGTGCACTTTAGCAGGTAGACTGAGATATATTTGCAAACTTAAGAAGAGCTATCCTTTGCACTTCCATGTAACTCCACATATCCACAATCAGAACAACTCCCAAGGCTTCCTAGTGTGGGATTTCGCCCCTTTATGTTCAGCAGCAACATGGGTTCCCTGGGGCTTTTGTTTTGTTCTAGCAGAAAATTAACAGGAAGAGGAATTGAGCATTTGGGCATCTCGTTGGTGTCTGTTTTTAATCATACTCTCCTCAATCGTTCAAACCTAATTAAACTCTTGGCTTCATAGAGCAAGGAGAAGGTTAATTACACGTCATGGCCACCAGTGTGCCTCTCTTATTTTTGTTACTATTTATGGTACTTTTAGATATAAGAGATAGGCTTCATTCAGAATCCATAATTTATCAAATAAAAGATACCTGTTGAGCACCTTCTATGCCCAACGCTCTATTAATTGGCAAATTTAGCCATTTTGCCATTTCCTTTGAAGAGAAAGTGTATCTCCACTTTGCCTTCCTTGAGAAAGTTTCTCCAGGGAGAATCTTAACAGTTCAGAAAGGGTTCCAAAGAAACCCACTGGCAGCTAGCTGAATGATTCTTCACATAGAGCAGAATCATTTTAAAGCAGGTTAATCTTGAATATCCAGGCAAAGAGACTGCTTTAAAGTCATCTCAAACCATGGGTTCCATTATTATGAAGAACAATAGCTGTAATCTCAGTAGCTACTGTTAAGAACAGCTCTGCTTACTGAAAGCTACCGAGCTCCCGCTGGTATTATCTCATCATTCTCAGGACCGCCCACTGGGGACACACTATTTTCATCTTCGTGTTATGGTCGAGCACTAAGCCTTGGTGAGAAGTCACACAACTCTCCCAAGGGCCTGGAGCTATTAAGAGGCCAGCTGGAATCTCTACCTATTCCAATTCCAGTGCCTATGTTTGCAAACACTGGGCAACACTGGCCTTTCAATAGGTGGGACTGCGGATGGAAGCACAGGTGTGACAGCAAAGTCACCTGGTCCACCTCTTTCCTCAGAGTAATCTCAGCACAGCATTGGACACATGTTCATTTCTTTCAGGTGAATACTTAGGAGTGGAATTGCTGGGCCGAAGGACAGATGCTGGTTTAACTTCTTAAAGAACTCCTAACACATCTCAAAATTATTGTACTGTTTTTGTTAAATATTAAGGCTCATCCTAACAAATATTTATCAGGAACCTATCATTTCCCAGACACTGCTACAAGTGACAGCAGTAAGTTAAACACAACAAAAATCTCTGCTATAAGGGACAGCTACTTGAGGAAGACACACAGACAAATCAGCCAGTTAAATAGGGACTGTCAGGTGGTGGTAAGTGCTTATGTGCTTTTTGCATGATTAACATTAGCTATTATCTTTTTTTTTTTTTTAAAGAAGAAACTGGATCCTGCTTCTTTTGTTACCCCGAAGTCAGCTCATTGGATTTCACAATGGGGAAATGGTTTGGTGACCCCAACAAGAAGAGTTTTAGAGTTTTAGTGAATCACATGACCTCTTAACTGGTTGCAAGTCATTCTTGGCAGCTGACACAAAAAACCGGCTGTAAACCATCACAGGTAAGTGTGGTGCTTTGGAGTCAGGCAGTCTGGGCTCAAATTGTGGCTTGGTCACTTACAGAGTGCCGTTGGGCAAGTTATTACCTGCTCTCAGTCTCAATTTTGTTATTTTCAAATAAAGATAAGATAAGAATACTAACCTCCTAGGGCTATAAGGTCAAAGGAAGATAATGTTTGTAAATTGCTTGGCACAAAGCCTAATAAACACTCAGATAACATTAGTTGTCATTATTTTTAGAAAGAGAGACTTGGGCTTGGTTTCTTATGTGACCTAGTTGAGTACTTGATCCTCATAGCCCACATTTGACCCAAGATGTCTGAGTACTCTCTGAAATTTACATTCTCATGGTCACACACCTGGCTTTGAATTGCTGCAAGACCCTTTTTAGATCAATCATATTTTATTTCCTGTGAGTTCTTTCTTTCTCTCCTCTGTGCTCATCCAGATGTGGAATTCACCTCTCTTTCCTTGATTTTCACCCAAAATCTTGATTTCACACCAAGCCATCAGGCAACAGATGAGGAAGATGAAGAATGGTTCAGTTTATTTGATAGCACCAAAAGACCTTGAAATTATCGCAAACACCATGACATCGGGTATTTTCCACCATAGCCCACTCCTTCTGATACCATGCCATACTGCTCAGCCATCTTGACTTTTTTTCTCCCTCTTTCTCTCCTCTCGTCTATTCTCAAAATTCCTTCATGCCAAAATCTATTTCTATTTCTCCAGAGAGCAGTTTAACTGTCTTACGTGTTTTCTTGTTTTCTGAAACATCTGGTCCCAGAGTCTAACTCTACCACCAAGTGTCTTGTTAACAAAGACAATTTCTTCTCCTAGTTAAGCTTTCATAGCAGTTGTAAATTGGTCAACAACATATGGCCTATGATAGTGCTTTCATCCTGGTTGTCCTCATGTGTGAAATGAGATGCATAATTTTGGTCAGAAATGGGGATTTCCTTATTATCTGTTTGAGATTCTAAGCTTTCTCAGAACACGTTTCAGATCCTCAACATGGTTTTCTGACCCATTCGGGAGAGACCTGGAGGTTTGCTTGTACCTTTCTCTTCCCTCCCTCTCCTGGACTTGCCTGGGGCCATTCTGGGATGTGGTACCGGGTGTGTGATATGGGTTCCAACAGCCTGGCACACTCTGCTCTCTAGAAAGTCAGTTCTATTCCTGAGCTGTGCTCTTGAACTCTTCTTCTGAATCTCGGCTTGTTTTCCACATGTTTGTTTCACTAAGGAAGCCTTTGGGGTTTTCTTTATGCCTTTTTAGCAAACTGTATTCTGTTCTTTTGCTATTTTGCATTTGGAATTATGTCTTGAATTATGCAGCTTAATTGTTCTTCTTTTACTTTACATCTCTGTAATTGCCAAGCTTTCTAATTTTATTTTCTTGTAAAAATACTCTTCCCTTAGCACCAAAAAAAGAGAGAAATACTTAGGTATAAATCTAACAAAATATGCACAAGACTTAAATGAGGGAAACTACAAAGATCTGATCAAGGAAATCAATTAAACAAATGAAGAGATTTCATGTACATGTGTAGGAAGACTCAACATTGTCAAGACGTCAGTTCTTCCTAACTTGATCTAGAGATTCAATATAATCTCAATCAAAATCTCAGCAATTTAGTGGGTGTATATAGACAAACTGATTCTCAAGTTTATATGGAAAGACAAAAGGTCCAGGTCAGTGAATATGATATTGAGGAAGAGGAAGAAGAACAAAGTCAGAGGATAGATACTCCCTGACTTCCAGACTTTCTGTAAAGCTACAGTAATCAAGACAGTATGGTATTGGCAAAAGAATAGACAAACGGATCAATGGAAGAGATCTAGCAGTGGAACAGACTAGAGAGCTCAGAAATAGACCCACACAAATATAGTCAACTATAGTGGGGAACGGCCAGTCTTTTCATCTAACAGTGCTGGAACAACTGAACCTCTACTTGCAAATCAATGAATCTGGACACAAGCCTTACACGCTTCATAAAAATTAACTAAAAATGGATCACAGATCCAAATGCAAAGCACAAAATTATAAAGCTTCTAGAAGATGACATAGGAGAAAATGTAGTTGGTTTTGGGTGTAGCAATGGCTTTTTAGAGTGAAAAGCACCATCAATAAAGGAAAAAAACTGATACGATGGTTCGTTAAATTAAAAACTTTTGTGCTGCAGAAGACACTATCAAGCAAATGAAAGACATGCTACAGACTAAAAAAAAGTTTCAAAACACATCTGTGGCTCACTCCTGTAATCCCAGCACTTTGTGAGGCTGAGGCAGTTAGATCACTTGAGGCCAGGAGTTTGAGACCAGCCTGGCCAACATGGCAAAACGCTGTCTTTACTAAAAATATAAAAATTAGCCAGGTATCTTGTGCATGCCTATAATCATAGCTATTTGGGAGACTGAGGTATGAGAATAACTTCAACCCTGGAAGTGGAGGTTGCTGTGAGCTGAGTTCATGCCTTTGCACTCCAGCCTGGGCAGCAGGGCAAGATTCTGTCTCAAAAACAAACAAACAAAAAACCTCACTTATATCTAAAACAAATAATATCCAGAATATACAAACTCAACTGTAAGAAAACAATCAACTCAATTTTAAAAATAAGTGAAAGATCCGCACAGACACTTCATCAAAGAAGATATATCGACAGCAAACATGCACATGCAAAGATTTTCAACATAATTTATCATTGGAGAGTTTTAAATTAGAGCAACCATGAGATACTATATTGTGGTATGAAAAGAAATATATTTGGTCTTTGGCCCCAGTTCCTGGCACAGAGCTTCTAAAACACTTGAAATTATTGAGTGATAAGAATGTCATTTGTTATTTATGAAAAGTCCCAGACCAGCTGTGGTGGCTCATGCCTACCCAGCACTTTGGTAGGCCGAGGTGGATGGAACACAAGGTGAATGGATCAGGAGTTCAAGACCAGCCTGACAAACATGGTGAAACCCTGTCACTACTAAAAAAAAGTACAAAAATTAGCTGGGCGTGGTGGTGAGTGCCTGTAATCCCAGCTACTCAGGAGGCTGAGGCAGGAGAATCACTTGAACCTGGGAGGCAGAGGTTGCAGTGAGCTAAGATTGTGCCACTGCATTCCAGCCTGGAGAGCAAGAATGAGACTCCATCTCAAAAAAATAAAGTTCCTTTTGATCATACCTGGGTTTATAATGAGATAACCAAGGGTAGGACCCCTAGATAGCCTCAGGATGGGACTGGTCACCAGAAAGACCAAGTGATTAGAAGGTTAGGACTTTTAACCGCATACCCTGACTTCTGCGAGGTTTCAAGGGGAGTAGAGGAGGGGAGTGACTGGAGATTAGGCTCTATACAAACTCTTGAACATGAAATTTAACTGAGAGGTTGGTGCATGTATCAAGGTGCTTAGGAGGCTTCCATGCCTGGAGAGGGCATGGAAGCTCTGTACACCTCCCCCATCACGCCCCATAACTTGCCCTATGGCTATTTCTGTATTGTATCCTTTATAATAAGGCAGTAAACATAAGCAAAGTGTTTCTCTAAATTAGAATTACTAAATAATCCATTCTAGCAGGTTATTGAACCTGAGGACAGGATTGTGGGAACCTCATGAATTTATAGCTAGTCAGTCAGAAAGCCAAGTGGTTTGGGGACTTGAAGTTGGCTTCTGAAGTGGGGACAGTCCTGTGGGATGGAGCCCTTAACTTGTGGGTCTGATGTTAACTCCAGGTAGATAGTTTCAGGATTGAATTGAATTGTTGTGGGGAAAAAATCCAACATCTGGGGTCAGAAGTGAATGTTGTGTGAGTATAGAGAAACAGTTTTTGTTCTCAGAATTACACACCTATTAGAGTGGCTGAAATCCACAACACTGACAGCATCAAATGCTGACAAGGATGTGGTACAACAGGAATGCTCATGCATTGCTGGTGGAAATGCAAAATGATACAGCCTCTTTGAAAAACAGGCAGCTTCTTAGAAAGTAAACATACTCTTAGTATACAATCCAGGGATCATGCTCCTTGGTATTTACCCAAATAAGCTGAAAACATGTCCACAAAAGAACAACAGAACATGCAACACAAGGAGCCTACCCTATTGTAACCCATGAACCTTAGTTAATAGTAACATACCCATATTGGCTTACCAGTTGTAACAAGGGAACCACACTGATGCAAGTTGTAAATAATAGGGGAAACTCTGGGTCAGTGTGTGTGCAAGGTAGCACACAGTAACACTTAACTTTCTGCTCAGTTTTTCTGCTAACCTAAAACTGCTCTGTAATAGTTTGCTAGAGCTGCCACAACCATGTACCTGGGTTGCTTCAAACAGAAATTTACTGCCTCGCAGTTATGGAGGCTAGCTGTCCAAAATCAAGGTGTTGGCAGAGCCAGGGTCCCTCAGGGACTCTGGGTAGAGTCCTTCCTTGCCTCTTCCCAGCTTGTGGAGGGGGGTGGCAGTCCTTGACATTCCTTGACTGACAGCTACATCAGCTCTAGCAGCTGACAACCATCTCTAGCCCACTTGAATCACTGTAATGGTGTGAGAGTGCATTCATTCATCCGTCATTGAGTCAGGGTCTGCAGGCCAGACCTCTGCATATGGTGATCACCACCTGCGGAGGTCCGGCCTGCAGATCCTGACTCAATGACGGATGAATGAATGCACTCTCACACCATTACAGTGATTCAAGTGGGCTAGGGATAGTCGTCGGCTGCTTTCAGAGGGCGAAATGCAGCCGATTGACCAAGACTCCCTCTCCATCATTGCATTTATTCAGTATGAATTTTACAACAGAGGTTCTAAGTTAACTCACTTGTGGATAATTAACATGGTTAAGAGTGGTTTTATAAATGATAAAAGCTTTAGGTTCTGGACCAGAGTAAATACTAGTAATAGGTAATTCTCCTTTGGTCTCCCCCTGAGAGGGCCACCCAGCACAAAATTTACATGAGTAAACAGTTAGAGTGAAGACAAAGGAATGTGATATAAACAGATTTAAACTGGGAAAGCCTATGATCATCTCTATCTCTTTCCTATGCTAATGTAAATGAGGCAGCTGCTTTCAGCATACCTCATTAAAACCTTTTGGCCTTCCAAAAGGTTTGAGATTACAATCTTTAACTTTCACTAGTATTTTGCCAGCCACCCTGAGTCAATATCAATAAGTCCTCTTAGGCTCTGTCATCACAGAATTATCTTTCCATTGTCTTCCTTCTGCCCACGTCTGTGTCTGGATCCAAATTTACCCTTTCTAAAGAATACCAGTCATTATTGAATTAGGGCTTACCCTAATGCCCTTATCTTAATTTGATCATGTACAAAGACCCCATTTTCAAGTGAGGTCACATTCGTAGGTACCAGAAACTTCTACATATCTTTGGAGGAGAGGACACAATTCAACCCATAACATGCTTTAAAAAATAAAGTATATAAATTGAAAAAAAATCATCTTTTTTCCTATGATAGAAGGAAGATAGGAAGAGATATGAAGAATTTCTAGACTTTAGCTTAATTCTCCGGTGTAGATAGAAGACTAGTAATAGCTATAAATTCTAAGACTTGATGGTATTAATCATATGATTTTATTTCGTTCTCAGTACTCTGCTGAAGTAGGGGAAACATTTAAGTTGAAAGAAAAAGGATGTCATTCTTTTACAGGACATGTCTAAAAAGTAAGAACACCTCCAAATAGAGGTATCAATGTGTATAAAGCAGCAAATTAAATTTGTAGGGTTGATGACAATTCTTTGTTTCATGGCATTGGGGGAAAGATGTCAGAATTTAAGGAAGAGAGGAATACAGTTTGTGTTTGTGAATTTAGGGAAGAGAGGAATACAGTTTGTGTTTGTGTGCCTTATTACATGAAGACAGTAGTTGGTTAGCTCCTTTGGTTAGAATAGTGTACTAATGCAAAAACAGCCTCAGATTGCCTTCAAAGTCAGAAATGTTGCTCTGTTCCAAGTCATAAGCTGTGATCTGGACTCCAGCCATGTCTCTGCCTGAACAGTTGAAGCAGTGGCACTAGGACAGTACAAATTTATTCCTGCCAGAGACCATGGAAGCCTGCTGCTCAATATTCATTCTCTCCTTCTCCTTAAATAATTAAACACTAATGTTCTTCACAAGACAATGTGCCAAGTTAATAAACATCCATCTCCATTGACCCCCATGTAGCTGGGGGTTCCAGGAAACTTAATACCACTGGAGTTGTGGTTGGAAGTTTCTGAAAAGAGCTTCAAAACAGACAAAGCTTCATAAGAATTAAGCTCTTTCCTTCTTCCTTCTTAGATGTGGGATACACATGGATACAGTATCTGGAAATGTTGCAGCCATGATGGTGGGAGTCTCACTGTAAGGATGATGGAGTAACAGAATGATAGAAGTTTGAAGCACTGATGTCTTCAAGTTCATTACATTTCTCTCTAGCCTTATCTAATCTGGTAGTTAATCCATCCATTGAGTTTTCACTTTCTTTATTGCTTTTTAAATTTTAGCAGTTCTATTTGGTTTTTAAATATATTTATGGTAATTTTGTAAAATCTATTTCCTAGCTCATATTTTCAAGTTCTTTTTGAGGCTTTGTTTCAGCTGTCTGTATCTGCTGATTCTCACACACAGTACCTTATTTCTTTACAGGTTTTGGTGTTGGTGCTGTGAACGGCTAATTTCCTTGGATCCAGAAGCTGGATTTTCTTGGATTCTTAGAAGCTGGCTTGACATTGAAGTCTATCAAAGAGAATTTGCATCTGCTTTTCACAGCATCCTAGAGGTGCTACCAATCTGGGACCACTTTGAATATATTTATCTATTTGTGATTTTTGGTGGCTGCAGAGGTTCTGTGAATTTGAACTAAAAACTCTTGTAATATCTTAGTTGTATATTTTCAGAGGAATTTTTTTTTTGCCAACACCAAGTCTAGATAGGTAAGTTTCCTGGCTTTACATTTTGCATGTTAGGATTTATTTTTAGTTCATCCTAACTTTTAAATTATAGCCCTTTGGGGTCCCAGGGTTATACAGGTATTTTGCATCAGGTTCTTCACTGGGGTGGGCCCTGGGATTTTAATCCTACCTCTCATGCCTACATCATCTTCAAAGCAGAAGCTCAGGTATTCCACTTTTCAGCAGGAGTCTTCAAGATGAAAGCTAACTTTGCGTTTGTCTGACTCCCAAACTTGTTTTGTTTCTTTGTAGATTTCTTACCTTGGTGCCATTCAGCAATGCATTTTAAAGGAAAAATGTAGTGTTTATTCAACAATGTAGTTATTTCAATCAGAAGGGTTGTTCAGGACACCTAAACTGCCTTACTGACAGAAACAAGAATTTAGCCTTTGATTTTGATGGAAGGTCTTTGTGACTGAACGACCAAACCCACGCAACTCTACAATGGACCTTGGAAAACCACTCATGCTTTACCTCCCTCCGTGACAGGTGCCTTACACAAAAACCAAAACAATAAACTGCCAAATTTTTTTGTAAATTACTAATGTTGGCATTTCTGATATGTTGCCTGTCACAAGTGAAGAACATATTTTTCTAAGTGATTTTCTTGAGGGAAGAGTGGATTACTGTGGTGTGAAGGTTAAGATAACTGGATAAAACTGCTTCAGCTTAAAGATGAACTCTTCAGGACCATTTCAAAATGTTCCAAAGAGAATAAATATCCAGGTTTATAATGACCCTTCAGAGCAGCACTGCGGCTGCCAGGAATAGTGCAGAGCATGTTGAATCCTACAGTTTCCCTCTCTCTTGAGGCTCTGCATTGCAGCCATTCACAACTGGAAGAGCACGATTTATTCAGCCCTCAAAATTATGAGAACCAAAATGGATTGAGCTCATTTGAAATGCAGATGTGACTGCACTCTAATTACAATTGCCCCTGTGATTTTTGCTGTGAAGCACAAGCCATCAAACAGAGATGAGAAAAATCTGGGCACAACAGTAAGGGAATATTTTGGTCCTGGATTGAAGTAAGTTTTAAAGTACATGTAAAGAAAAGGGAGAAATATCCCAGGGATAAACTTGGCTGACATCACATTTTTTTCTCTTCTTTGATAAATATCTTGCTTTGGACCCCATCAAGGTACGTCCCTCACTACACACTGAAGAAGGAGAAGGGGAAAGGTTAATTATCCTGTAGACGGTCTCCCACTAAAAAAAGTAAAGGAAACTGGTGAATATTTCTGAAGGATTCTTAGAGACACAAGGAAAAAAGCATTCGCTTAAGTGACAAAGCCACATCTCCTTTTTGGGAAACACGGTCTACTTAAATGAGGTGCCAAAGAGATGATGTCACACCGTCTTTTCCTAAATATACCCACACACATACTGCATCTCACCTTGCACACTCATTGGAGGTCATTTCTGAGATGCACACACATGCCCACACAATATTACTGTTAGAGATACCTTCAGGAGGCAATTATAGCATCACTTTTCCTGGGCCTTTTCATAGCATAGTGGAAAGATGGAGTTCAAATTCTTGGGGTTGAAAATTTTGGGCTCACCTACCAGTTCTGATGTCTTGGACAAATTACTACTTAACTTTTCTCCTTGTCAGTTCACTTCTCTACATAACGGCCATAATGATGCCTGTATTATGAAATGTAAGGCAGCATGCATGTAAAAATAAGACACACTAATGTTGGTCGAGATTATCATTAGGCATAAAGCACTATCTATTGATTTATCTGTCATCTCTCATGGCTAAGTGAGTTTTAGAAATGGAATGTAGCATGCAGAATGGGAGAAATCCCATGCCTGGAATACATAGACCCAAAATGCACTATCCTCCTCTTTACTTTTTTTTTTTTTTTTTTTTTTTTTTTTTTAGAGACAGGATGTAGCTATGTTGCCCAGGCTGGAGGGCAATGGTGTGATCATGACTCACCGCAGCCTCAAACTCCTGGGCTCAAGTCATCCTTTTACCTCTGCTTCCTTAGTAACTGGGACTATAGGTGCATGCTACTGCACCCAGCTAATTTTTAAATTTTTCTGTAGAGACTAGTTCTCGCTAAGCTGATCTTAAACTCCTGACCTCAAGCCATCCTCCTGCCTTGGTCTCTCAAAGTGCTGAGATTATGGGCATGAGCCTCTGCACCTGGTCCTCTCTTCATCTTTATCCTACTGACACGTCCTGCAAGTTACAACGCCCATGCTCTGACATGACAAAACTGAGAAGACAACAGCGTTAAGGTCTTTGCTCGATAGGAGTAAAGGATCCTGGAAGGGACTCTGGCATTTGAGGTGGAAACAGGTCCTCAAGCCAGAAACTCATTTAGATTCAATGCCCTTGTGCTTTAGGTATTCCTCTATTTAAAGTTAGAGTATTCTTGGGTGGATATTTATTAGCAAGGATGATGATGAGGGAGGGTCACTAATGGGAGAAACCTTATGACCAACTTTGCCCAAGAAAAGCCTGAACTAGCCTGTACAAGCACTGTGCCCCTCTGACAGTCAGGGAGCACACCTTAAAGGCAAAGGCCTTACCCTTCGGACTCCATGCCTGACACATGCGACCCCCACCACCTGCTCACAGGTAATTGGACCACGGGTGGGTGTCTTTCCCAGAACTAGCTAATTTATAGGCTAGCTTGTCATCTATAAGGTCAGGAGAGTCAGGCAACTCAATGCCACTTGGATGATGGGCACGAAGTGTATCACTCATATCCTCTCTCAAGGGGTTTGAATGTGAAACAGACACAAGAAAAGTGTATTTATAGGCAGCAGCAGGAGCAATAGGACAATGAAAGAGAGGAGCTGATTCACAACATGAAGGAAACTGGGAGGAACAATGGAGGGCTGTGATGTCCCCGAGGCTGCTGGCAAGCTGCGAAAA
Source organism: Cebus imitator (assembly GCF_001604975.1). Classification (NCBI taxonomy): domain Eukaryota; kingdom Metazoa; phylum Chordata; class Mammalia; order Primates; family Cebidae; genus Cebus; species Cebus imitator. Next base: position 11,560,368 of record NW_016107357.1, read on the forward strand.
CTGTTGCTGATCCTGAATGGTGTATCTGCCTTGAACATTTTCAATTCCTTCTATTCCCATGTTGTTTTTAGAATCGTGTTTTAAAGAAAACCGGTCCCTGATCTTGGTGCTTACTATCAGAATGTGTGCTTTTGGTTGTAGCATTCCGCTTTTCCTAATAACTTAGTTCTTAATAATTTGCTGTGAGAGCTTGAAAATTTGAGAATATATGATGTGTGACATCAGCATGTGAATTACTGAGACTCACAATGTAACAGCTTATCAACCTTTGAAGATATTGGTACTCAACATCTTTTTTGACTGTAAATTTTTTAGATTTATCTTTTCCTGGATTAATTTCTTAGAAAGTCACCAAATTGATCATTTAGAAAAGAATTAAAAACTACATGGCTTCTTAAATTTTTGGTATGTGCATTAAG
>NW_016107357.1:11561097-11564018 GCF_001604975.1 Cebus imitator
AAAAAAAAAAAAAAAAAAGAATTGTGTAAGAATTGCTCATAATATCTGCATACTGACCTTCAAAATGACCAAAATCATCTGAATTGTGGAAGAAAAAGATTGGACACAGTGGCTCATACCTGTCATCCTAGCACTTTTGGAGGCCGAGGTGGGAGGATTGCTGGAGTTCAAGACCAGCCTGGGCAACATGGTGAAACCCCGTCTCTACCAAAAATAGAAAAAACCAGCTGGGCATGGTGGCATGTGCCTGTGGTCCCAGCTACTCAGGAGGCTGAGGTAGGAGGATCACTTGAGCCCAGGACAGAAGTTGCAGTGAGCTGAGATTGTGCCACTGTACTCCAGTCTGAGCAATAGAGTGAGACCTGGTCTAAAAAAATAAATGCATAAATAAATAAAAAAAAATAAGACTTGAACAGACACTTCACCAAAGATGTACAAATGACAAAAAAGCACACAAAAAGATGTTCAGTATCCTATGTCATTACAGAAATGCAGATTAAGGCAATGAGATAACACCACACACCTATGTGAATGGCCTAAATCCAGAACACGGACAGCACCAAATGCTGGGAAGGATGTGGAGCAATAGCAACTCCCAGTCACTGCTAGTGGGCATGCAAAATGATATAGTCACTTTGGAAGACCGTTTGGCAGTTTCTTACAAAGCTAAGTCATTTTACCATACAACTCAGAAATCTCACTCCTGAGTAACTGACTTGAAAACTTATGTCGACACAGAAACCTGTACGTGAGTGTTTATAGTAACTTTTTTCATAACCACTAAAAACTGGAAGCAACCAAGACCAAGATATCCTTCAAAACAGATGTACAAACCATGGTACATCCAAACAATGGAATTATTCAATAATAAAAAAGGAATAAATGTCAATAATATGACTAAAAGAAATAAATGTCAACAATATGATGACTAAAAGTCATATTACGTATTTAGTCATAATATGATGACTAAATGGTAAAAGGACATTGGGGAAAAAATTAGGAAAATCTGTATAAACTATGGACTTCAGTTAATAGCAATATATGATTGCCTTAGCAATTCTAAGAAATTTATCAAGCTAATATAAAATGTTAATAACAGGATGATGGGGCTCAGGACACACTACTGCAAAATATGGCACATTGGCATTTGAGAAAACGGCAGGAACTGAAAGGTCACACTCACCTTCCCTCCACCCTTCTCCCCGGAGCAAGCCATAAAATAGTGTCAGGAGAAAACACTCAAATTGTTTTTTTTTTCTGTTTCCACATCACAACAATTAACATAGAAGACTTTTGTGATTCCCAAATATGTATGGATTTCTCCCCGCCAGCAAGCAAGTGATTTTGCAGCAGACACCAGCGGGGTGTCCTACAATTTAGTTCCAACACTGTCTACCTGGAGATGGCAGCAGATCTGGCAGATGGAGGGCTCATTCCCATCAGACTGTCCCCCACTTTCGATGCCAATAGCAAGTTCAAGGTTGTTTTGCTTGCGCTTTTCAACTATTGGCCACAAATCAGGGTTCCCAAGACCCCCTCCATGAGTTTGATTAATTTGTTAGGCTTACAGAACTCAGGAAACACTTACTTACATTTACTGGCTTATGATAAAGGATATTACAAAGATGAAGAGATGGATAGAGTGAGGTATGGGGAAAGGGGCACAGAGCTTCCAAGTCCTCCCTGAGCATGCAACCCTCCAGCAACCTCCATGTGTTCAGGTATCTGGAAGCTCTCCATACCCTGTTCCATGGGCTTTTTATGGAGACTTCATAGGATAGGCTTTACTGAAGTATAAACACCCATGCAGAAATGTGATTAGGGCCGGGCACGGTGGCTTACACCTGTAATCCCAGCACTTTGGAAGGCCTAGGCGGCTGGATCGCCTGAGATCAGGAGTTCAAGAGCAGCCTGGCCAACATGGTGAAACCCTGTCTTTACTAAAAATACAAAAATGAGCCAGGCGTGGTGGCGAGTACCTGTAGTCCCAGCTACTCAGGAAGCTGAGGCAGGAGAATCGCTTGAACCCAGGAGGCAGAGGTTGCAGTGAGCCCAGATGGCGCCACTCTACTCTAGGCTAGGCAGCAGAGAGAGACTCCCTCTCAAAATAAAAATAAAAAAAGAAATGTGATTGGCCAAAAAGGGTATGATCCAATACTAATAGATGGAGTGGCCAAACCCAACAAGGCCTGTCTGTTCTGACTCCTCTCAGCTGCTCTGTGCCGTGTTCCTTCCTCCGGATCATGGGGCAAGGTCCCTTTTAAAACCTGGGTCTTATGGCCTGCAGTCAGACAAGGTAGGTCTGAGAATTTCTTTATGGCCAGCTCTAAGACAGAGGGGTGGGGGAAGATTAGAGTATATTTTAGTTTCTATGACCTGCCTTGGGGAGAAATAGCAAGAGATATGGGAGTTCTGAGTCAGGAATCACGGATGAAAACCAACATAAATATGTATTTAAAATAGTCTCGACTTTCGCCCAAGATGGCCAACTAGGAACAGCTCAGGATTGCAGCTTCCAGTGAAAGCACAGAGGGTGAGTGGATGCCGCATTTCCAGATGGATTTTTATTGCCCACAGACCAGGAGATTCCCAGGCGGAAGGGCCCCATAAGTCGCCAGTGCGGCTGTTTTGGCCAGGGCGGCTCTTTGGCCGGTGCCCTGGCACAGGGGTTCTCTGTACAAAATACACTGGTCTGGATGCCCTTTTAGCTGGCGACCCTGGAAGGCAGATCACCCATTCATCTGATTTAAAAAGGAACTGAAACAGGGAGCCAGGCCAGGAGATTCCTGGGCAAAAAAACCACCACAAATCACAGTACCGCTGTTTCAGCCAGCACAGTGAGTCGCCGGATGGGAAATCACACAGATCCTGGCACCTTTTCAACAGGCGACTGGAACACCTGGGAGAGAGTCGACCATTCA
>NW_016107357.1:11565973-11566966 GCF_001604975.1 Cebus imitator
GGAAAAATAAAATCCTTTGCAAACAAGCAAGTACTCAGAGATTTCATCACCACCAGGCCTGCTTTACAAGAGCTCCTGAAAGAGACTCTACACATATAAATGAACAACCAGTACCAGCCACTCCAAAAACATACCAAATGGTAAAGAGCATCAACACAATCAAGAATCTGCATCAACTAATGTGCAAAACAACCAGCTAGCATCAAAATGGCAGTATCAAATTCACACATAACAATATTAACCCTAAATGTAAATGGACTAAATGCCCCAATCAAAAGACACAGACTGACAAATTGGGTAAAAAGCCAAACCCATCAGTGTGCTGTATCCAGGAAACCCATCTCACATACAAGGATACACAAAGCCTGAAAATAAAGGGATGGAGGAAGATTTACCAACCAAATGAAAAGCAAAAAAAAGCAGGAGTTGCAATTCTCATCTCTGATAAAATAGACTTTAAAGCAACAGGGATCAAAGAGACAAAGAAGGACATTACATAATGGTAAAAGGATCAATGCAACAAGAAGAGCTAACGATCCTAAATATATACGCACCCAATACAGGAGCACCCAGATACATAAGGCAAGTTCTTAATTACTTACAAAGAGACTTAGACTCCCACACAATAATAGTGGGAGACTTTAACACCCCATTGTCAATATTAGATCAACAAGTCAGAAAATTAACAAGGATATCCTTGTTAATTCAAATCATCATCAGAGATTATTACAAACAACTCTATGCACATAAACTAGTAAACTTGGAAGAAATGGATAAATTCATGGACACTTGCCTCCTCCCAAGCCTAAACCAGGAAGAAGTTGAAACCCTGAATAGACCAATAACAAGGTCTGAAGTTGAGGCAGCAATTAAGAGCTTACCACCCCAAAAAAGCCCAGGTCCAGACGGGTTCACAGCCGAACTCTACCAGACATACAAAGAGGAGCTGGTACCATTCCTTCTGAAACTATTCCAAATAATCCAAAAAGAGGG
>NW_016107357.1:11568856-11570729 GCF_001604975.1 Cebus imitator
TTTGACCCAGCAATCCATTACTGGGTATATAGCCAAAGGATTATAAATCATTTTACTATAAGGACACATGCACACAAATGTTCATTGCAGCACTGTTTACAATAGCAAAGACCTGGAACCAACCCAAATGTCCATTGATGATAGGCTAGACAGGGAAAATGTGGCACATATACACCATGGAATATTATGCAGCCATTAAAAACAATGAGTTCGTGTCCTTTGCAGGGACATGGATGAACCTGGAAACCATCATTCTCAGCAAACTGACACAAGAGCAGAAAATCAAACACTGCATGTTCTCACTCATAGGCAGGTGTTGAACAATGAGAACACATAGACACAGGGAGGGGAGCATCACACACTGGGGTCTGTTGGGGGAAATAGGGGAGGGACAGTGGGGAGTAGGGAGTTGAGGAGAGATAGCATGGGGAGAAATGCCAGATATAGGTGAAGGGGAGGAAGGCAGCAAATCACACTGCCATGTGTGTACCTATGCAACTATCTTACATGTTCTTCAAATGTACCCCAAAACCTAAAATTCAACAAAAAATAAAATAAAATAAAATAGTATCACACCTAAGAAGGATTTTTTGACCTTCTCATAAAGTGGATCATAAGATCGTCATTAAATAGGCACCCTCCCTGTACTGGAGAAAAAGATATCCTTATCTCTCAAGATACAGGAACATGGAGAGGAATCTGAACAAACAGGCCTTGCTGATTTCCCCCGGTTTATTACCATTAGATCATACTTTTTCATCCCATCATACTTACAGTAATTATCTGTCTATCTTTTGTTATAGGGGCCTCAACTGTGAACCTAGAAATAGGTAAGGAAAACATTTTTTCCTTCCTTTACAAGGAGAGGCTGTGGACGGGAAGAGGGGGTGGTACATGGAAACTGTGCTGTCTGCTTAATTTCTTTGTAAATTTAAAAGTGTTTTAAGAAATAAAATCTTTTCATTAAAAAAAAAAGAATAAGGTTCTTTTGGAGAGTTTAAGAAAAGAATGAGAAACATTTTAACTCAATTTTTAAAACTCACTGCTTTCTAATTCACTAGTTATTAATTTATAAAATTATGTTATTTAATTTATTAATTTATTTTAATCATAATGTTAACTTATTTCATTGATATCTGATTATTCTGATACCTTTTTCCCTAGAGATCAGAAACTTTTATTGAGTTTCCTTACTCCCCATAACATTGGAGGTTCAATAAGAAACTGTTTCCTCTATTTCCTTCTCTTTTCTAGTTTTCTTAAACAAGATACAGTTGGGAAAATTGATGGTGCAATTAGGGTCTCATCTAGAGTTGTCATGTTAGAGAAGGATTCTTATTGAATCCAGCGTGACAAGTCACTTTAGATAGCACAAGTTAAGTTTGTTTAGGGTGCCAATCAATACCTAGAAAGCTCTCCCAGGAAAACTGGCTGGTACCTGGTTTACAGATGTGAAATGGACCAACACCCTGAGCAAACTTGACGTTACTGCAGAGGAAACCTGAGGGAAACAGTTTCTAAAACTTAGTTTCCTAGCCTCAGGATGGCAAGTAACAGAAAATATAAAAAAGTCTAAAATCACTTAAGAAAACTTTAAGGCAGACATTAATTTGTGGCCTCAGTAGTTATTCAGTAATATAAAGTTCTAAATATGCAAAAGCAAACTCAAGAAAGCAACTATGGTTAAGTAACAATTTTGCTGCCCCATGGTAATAATTAGGCCAAATCTAAGGAGACCAGCCTTTTTGTGTGATCAAAAATACAGTTTTTTGAGATTACTATGATTATAGATTAAGGAGAGGAGAGAAATAGACAACCAGGAAAAATTGTGAATGACTTTGAAACATAGGAAAAATTAGTGCCCTATCTAGTA
>NW_016107357.1:11570789-11579247 GCF_001604975.1 Cebus imitator
TTTAACTTTGATCATCTTGAGCTAGTTCACACTAGGTAGCTAGCTGGATTCCTTTGTTTTCTGAGATGGGATCTTGCTATGCTGCCCAGGCTGGACTTGCACTCCTGGGCTCAAGCAGTCTTTCCTTCTTAGCCTCATGAATAGCTGGGACTACAGGCATACACCAGCTGGCCTAGTTGTCAATACAAATGACTCTTGACCACAGGCGTGAAAATTAATTCTGTCCAACGGAAGTACAATTAATTTCTTTTCCTCACCACAAAAGAAGCCAGGTTTGCATCTATTGGACAAGTTTATATTAACATTGCTGATTGCATCTGCATGTGTCTGCTCTTGAGGTTTTCCTTTAATTGGTTGTAACATGTTACTGTTTCTCAGATTAAATAGTGAGCAAAATAAACTCTTTGATACGTGTTCATTTTATATTGGTATGAGAGTTACGATTTTACCCTTTAAAACAATGTGGCCTTTTACACTATTATTAAATAGTATGCTAAACAATTGATTTAATATAACCAAAATCGAAGATTTATCAAACTCTTTATATGCTTAATGACAGAGTTTGGATTGTATTATGTAGAGGTCAGAGGCTAGATTCCAGTGTAAGAGATGAGGGGTGGAGATGAAAAGGGAGGGTGCAATTGCTCAGGGCAAAGGAAAACTGAGCCAAGCCATTTCTCTCTACAGACCAATGTTTGAAAGGCAGGTGGAGGAAGGGAAAGCCGTGAAAGAAACCAACAAGGAATAGTTAGAGAAGTAAAGGGAGAGAAGGAGAGGATTTCCATAAGACGCCAGCGGTCAGCAGAGTCAAATGCTGCAGAGAAAAGGCAGTGCAAAGACTAAACACACCTAAGCACACCCACTGGATTGGACCGTGTGTGGCTCTGGCCAGTGCAGTTCTTGTCAAGTGATAGAGGCAGCCAAGGAATCAGTGATGAGAGGTGAGAATTTGAAGGATCAACTGGGTACATCTTTGAAGAAGGCTTTAATTTGAGAGGAAGGACTTAGTTAAGAGGTGGCTGAAGATGGAGAGAGGGGATTATTAATGGGTGGAGAACCTAGTAGTTGTTGGAAAAAAGGATCTGGAACTCAGGAGCAGCCCACTGGTCTAGGGCAGGAGGAAGGACCATAGTGCTCTGACCTGGGGGGAGGAGAGAGGGTGGACAGGGACGGACATAAGCTTGTCAGTCAGGATATGGGCAGCATAGAAGAAATTTAGAATCACTGGCCTCAACTTTCTGGATGAAGTCAGTGACAAATAGTAAGGTGAAAACTCACCAGGGAGCTTAAGGTGAGGGGGACATTCAGAGCTGTCATTGAGAGGGAACTGAGAAAGAATGGCTGAGAACAAATACAGAGAGCACGGAGCAGCCCTGTGGGCCTCCCCGAGGATGCACTTTGCAATGGATCTGGTACGCATGGTCCTGAGATATTTTCCAGCAGAGACCAACCACTCAGGAGAGGGCCACAGACGACACACAATGGAATTGATTTTCCAGGGCTGAGGCTTACTCAGGCAAGGGCAGAAAAAAAACTTGCATGTCCAGAACAAACTGGAACTTTGAAAGATGCTGGAAGGGAAAGGTAAACTGTGGCAACTGCAGGTGTTCTGTAATGATTTGTGGCATCTGTCCTCTATGACAAAGATTTCAGAGTGGACGAGTCCCCCTCAGAATGTGGGTTAGTTTGCTGAAGAGTAGAAAGGAGGTCATGGGTCATCTGATGTGTGTAGCCTTAGGAAAATCACTTAACCTCTCTGATCAAAGTTGCCTCATCTGTCTAATGAGAGCACTGAGTCAGATCATTCCCTGGGTTTCCTCTAGCAAGTACCATGATGTTTGTGTCCAGTGGACTATTTAGGGATGAGCTGTCAATATCTGAGGTCTTCTACCACCTCTCTTACTGGAAAACTACCATACTTCCTCAATAATCCTTGGTCTTTCCAGAAAGTTCTATCATCCATCCACCCATCCAGTTTTATATGGATTTAATAAACAAGTTGTGAATGCTCTAGGCTCCATCTACACTTCCAAGACCAGATTGTCCTAGTGGGTGGCAGTGGGGCCAATGGTCAGAGCAGAGGTTCCCTCCACCTTGTCTGCCTGGCTAATCATTTCACATCCTTGCAGAGGCTGGTGTGGATCAGCCAATTAGATGACCTTCTGCAGTGCAATCAGCCTTGTTTTCAATAAGCAAACACATTAATGCCTATTGATCTCATCTGCTCTGTCTTTCCCTTGTAATATTTTAACTGAAAAAATTGTGATTAAGTATACATAACATAAAACTGACCATACTGAGTATTTTAATTGTACAGTTAGGTGGTATTAAGTACATTGACATTGTTGTGCAATCATCACCACCATCTATCTTCAGACCTTTTTAATTATCTTGAATTGAAACTCTACTAATGAAACAATAGCTCCCAATGCCCTCTTCCCATAGTCCCTGGCAACCACTATTTTACTTTCCACTTCTATGAATTTGAGGCTACTTGTCTACTCTATGAATTTGAATTCCACTTGTCTCAGATAACTAGGACCATATAATATTTGTCCCTTTGTGTCTGGCTTATTTCGTTTAGCATAATATCCTCAATAAATCCATATCATAACATGTGCCAAAATTTCCTTTCTTTTTAAAGTGAATAATATTTTATAATTTGGAGAAATCTCAGTTCATTTATTCTTCTGTAGATAGACATCCGGGTTGATTCTAGCTTTTGGATATTGTGAGTAATGCTGCTGACACAGTTTGGCTCTGTGTCCCTAACCAAATCTCATGTCGAATTGTAATCCCCATGTGTTGGAGGTGGGGCCTGGCAGGAGGTGATTGGATCATGGGGGTGGTTTCTAATGGTTTAGCACCATTCCCTAGTGCTGTCTCATGATAGAGTTCTCATGAGATCTGGTTGTTTAAACGGTGTGGCACTTCCCTCCTGTCCTCTCTGTCTCTCCTGCTCCTCCACAGTGAGATGTGCTTGTTTCTCCTTCGCCTTCCATCATGATTGTAAGTTTCCTGAGGCCTCCCAGTCATGCTTCTTGTTAAGCCTTTGGAACTGTGAGCCAATTAAACCTTTCCTCATAAATTACTCAGTCTCGGGTAAATCTTTATAGTAGTGTCAAAAGGGACTAATACAGCTGCTGTGAGCCTTAAACATTTTTAAATGGATACCCATGAAATAAAAAGGAGAGAAATGTAGAATCATGAGATTTGGATATCAGAGAGACAAGAACTGCTTGCATCTATGAATCAGTAGAAAGAGGTGTCCAGGTCAGACTACATTGACTATTTGGCTAGAAGAGAGCTTGCTCCCTGCCTGTTTGGCTTAGGGAGAGTTTGTTTCCTCACCTTGGTCTTTCAGGGTTGGGAGAGTGAGCTACAAGACTGCCCAGCTGGCACTCTTCCTGAATGTGCAAGAATGGATTTCTCTCTGCATTCAAGGAGGCTATGCAGAAATAGGGACCTCTCAATCCTTGTGCTTTGAGGGACCATATCTTCTTCCCTCCTCTAGAAACTCTGTGTCCACATAGGCAGCATTGTGTGCTGCGGGCGGTGGGGGGTTAGAAAGTCTGTCAACTGATTGGCTGGATGACTGATGTGTTCACTCATTGACTAGAACTGATGCCCTTGGGGTTCTAAGGCACAGAGGTGCAAGGCAAGGTTCATACTGGAGGAGCCCTCAGTTGATAGCCAGGAGAAGAAAAAGGAGGATCTGAGAGACAATTAAGTACTCAGGTGATGCCTCCTCTAATTATTGATATTTTCTATTTGCTACCTACATTCATTGCAATTGACTTTTGAGAAGGGGATGTCATATGTATTTGGGTTCTTAGTGTCTACAGATGATCATAAAATGCCTTCCATGAAATCTTTCTATGAAAGATTCTTCGCAAATTTGAGTTAATCATAGATGCTTGAGACAAGATACAGAAAGGACTAACCATAAAAGAAAAATAACTGGTAAATTGGACTTCACTACAATTAAAACTTTCTGCCTATTCAAATATGCCATTAAGAAAATTAATATAGAAACCACAAACAGGGAAAACTATTTGTAGAGCACATATGTGAAAAAAAGTTTATATTGGGAATATGTTATTAATAAAATAATAAAAAGATAATTCAATTTTTAGATGAACAAAAGACTTGAGCAGGTACTTCACAAAAGAATATGTGTAATGGACAACAAACACAAGAAAATATGCTCCCATTATTAGTTATCAAGAAAATGCAAATTAAAGCCACCATGAGATTCTACTATTCACACACTAGAGGCTAAAAAAAAAAAAAAAAAAAAAGACAATACTAAATTTTAGTCAGGATGTGGAACAACGGGAATTCTTATAGATGATGATAGAAAAGTCGAAAGGCATAACCGCTTTGGGGAACTGTGTAGTGGTTTCTAGTAAATTTAACCAGACAACTTCCTTGTGCCCTAGCAATTCCACTCCTAGGTATTTGCCCAAGAGATATAAAAACAAAAAAGACTAGCACAAAAATATTCATAAGAGCCTTATTGATGATAATCCCAAATTGGAAACAGACCAAATGTTCGTCAACAGTAGAATAGATTTTTAAATTGTGGCATAGTCACACACTAGAATAAACAAATGAATACATTCTGTTTGATTCCATTTATGAAGTTCAAAATCAGACAAAACTAAACTATGGCAATTGATGTCAGAAAACATTGCCTTTGGGTCGAAGGGTGGTAAATGGACTGAAAAGGTGAATGAGAGAACTTTCTAGAGTGGTGGAAATGTTCTGTGGTTTTTCCTTGCATACACAATTGTCAGAACGCATTGAACTGATCCCTTAAGATCTTTTTATGTTTTTGTATGCTAATCATGTTGAAAGTAAGAAAGGGAGGAAGGAAGGGAAAAGGGAGAGAGGGAGGAAGGAAAGGAGGAAAGGAAAGAAGGGAAAAAAGGAGAGAGGGAAGGAGGAAGAAAGGAAAGAATAAGGAAGGAAAGAAGGAAAAAGAAAAGGAAGGAAGAGAAAGAATGAAAGAAGGAAGGCAGGCATATAGTCTGGTTAAAGAGTTTTGAGGGAATGCTTATGCCTAGAACATGGGTGCTGTGTGGGAAAGGGGTAGGAAAGGAGGCCAGCCCTTGCTTATACAGACCAAGCTGACAATTTTTTTTTTTTTTTTTTTTTTTTTCTGCAGGCAGAGAGGATACCTGAGTAATTCTGTGAAGGTGAATTACATTCGTGACTTGGAAAGGCTACCTTGATGATAGATGAGATTTGGGGAGTTGGACATCTGCTGTGACCAGAGGGCTGTTACAGAAGGGAATTTGGAGATTCCAGTTGGTTACAGGGGCACATGCAATGTTATTTTTAACCTCCCTTACAGGAGGGACTGGCATTTCTCTGGTTGCTAGGGAAATTGTGTTCTGAACTGTTACACATTGGTTCCTAATTTTAAAAGTCTTAGGGAAAACTAGAAAACTTTATGAGCCAGTACCAGTGTGTTGTGCTAGGACTGTGCACCTGCTAAAACGTGGCTATTTTTCTCTTAATGTACTCACGGGCAACTGTCACCATAGCAACAACAATGCGGGACCTTGCTGGTTCATAGCGGAGGATTCCTGTTGGTTTAGTGATGGAGGCCAGTCCAGAAGCCTGTTCAGGATTGAAGGAAGGTGATGGATTAGGTGGGATACACTGGCAGCCACTGGATGTGCAAGGCACAGGGTGGGAATGTGTGGGCAGAGGGTAATCCGGCAGGAGGAACATAGGATTTCTCACAGCCCACTGGGCTCATCATTACTATTGGGCAAATTCCCACATTCCTTCAGCATTAGGCTAAAGTTTAATGTGACATCCTACAAGTGGCACTAAGAGAAGAATCTCGAATTGCCCACTGACTTTGGAGTCAGACCTTGGTCAAGTTAGCAGAGCACCAAGGTATAGCTTGGGGGGTCTGGCTTCCCCATCATCCATCAGCACTGTTTTCCAGCAAAAGGAACTCGCTGCCCAATGTGCTGGAAGCCAGTACTATGACACCAGGGTTTTAAGAAAACAAAAGCTTTATGTCAAAAGTCAACTCACAAGGAGGCAAGAGTCAAGCTCAAATCTGTTTCCCCAGGCTGACTTCAAGGCAGTATTTTATTAGAAAAGGTTCAGGGGGCAGATTCTGGGATTAGACAGGGATTGGTGGAAGGAAAGGGGAGGGCTGAAAAGTCTTGGGCATGCGCAGTAACGTCTCCCTGTTACCTCATGGGTCCCACGTGCAAATTCAGAGGGAGTTAGAATGGAACATGCAGTGGAAATTCGGGCTCTGACATCAGCAACCTCGTTTTGCAAAACCTCCAGTTGGCCACCTTGGTTCCAACTGAGTTCAGCTGGCCTTTCTTGATCTCACAAGCAGAGGGAGTTTCAGTGTTTCAGCAAGTTAGTTTTTTTTTTTTTTTTTGAGACGGAGTTTCGCTCTTGTTACCCAGGCTGGAGTGCAATGGCGCGATCTCGGCTCACCGCAAACTCCGCCTCCTGGGTTCAGGCAATTCTCCTGCCTCAGCCTCCTGAGTAGCTGGGATTACAGGCACGCGCCACCATGCCCGGCTAATTTTTTTTTTTTTTTTTTATTTTTAGTAGAGACGGGGTTTCACCATGTTGACCAGGATGGTCTCGATCTCTTGACCTCGTGATCCACCCACCTCGGCCTCCCAAAGTGCTGGGATTACAGGCGTGAGCCACCGCGCCCGGCCAGCAAGTTAGTTTTTTTCTTATCTACTATCCTGCAAACACGAGAATTTCTGTAAGCTCCCGGTTTCTTACTCTTTGGGGCACAGTTTCCGTTTCAGCTTTTCAGCAAGTTGTTTCCTGTCTGCTGCCCTGTAAGCCCAAGAATTTAGTCATTGGTTTCTTTAACGGTTGGAGGCAGGGTGTCAGCACCCACTAGCAGTGTGGACAACTGACGTTAATCTTACATGAAGTGCCAATAAGACGCAGCTTAGCCGACTCGCTCCATAGACAATGGACTGCACTGTCTCTGGTACAGCCCAGGCCTGTGTCTTGGTATCCCTGACCATTTCAACCCCCATTTTAGTGTTCTTTCCTCCTCACTGCCAGAAAGCCATTTTAGGCAGCTTGTGGGTGACTTTCAGAAGCAATGTGTGTGTGAGAGATGAAGGAGGGCTTCCCTTTGTTTTGGCTTTAAACCTGTCTGTGTAAGTGAGACTGAGTGGGAAACCCCTGCTCCTCTCTCCAGCACTCCCCAAGGCAGGCAGCCACAACCTCCTCAATTGCAGATCAGAAGGGGGCCTTTGGAAATTATCCAGACCAATGAATCTCTTCATTTTTCTCCCCTGCCACATCACACATGATGGATGAAGTCCACATGCTTGACAGATTCCATGTATGCACTTATTTCGATGGAACAGCCAAAAACATTGTGTGAGGAAATAATTGTCCTCAGAAAAGGAAATAACAGCCCCTCGGCATGGGGTGGAGGCCCCTGAGTGTACTCTGCCATGACAACCCTTCCTTCCCACTCAGGATGTATTTTGAATGCAGGTAAGTTAGCATGAATTTATCTTGTACTAATCTCCAATCAACTCAAGTTGTTTTGCAGCATGAACTCATCCATACATCTTCCCGAGGACGGATAAATCACGGTGCCCCAGCAGCTCCTCCTCACCTCCCGGCTAACACCTGCTGCCGGCCCTGCAATTCTTTGGAGCCCCGTGAGTTGACTGTTCCGTCCTCAGCTTCCATACCACAACTTAACGCTGTTGAAAGAGATGGATAAGGGGCTCCTGGTAATCTCTAGATGTGTGCAGCATTGATTGGTAGGAATAAGAGGTTTCTGTTTCTGTGCTCCACCCCTTCCTTTAGAATGTTGACTTTTGACACCTGCCTCAATATTTGTATCAGAAAAATCGAGGTGTGGACATCAGCTTCCTACACATTTCCCCCAGCATCCTAGAGAGCACAAGTGAGAAAGGTAGAGACACGCCCCTCAGCACAGGTACTCACATCCCCTTCAAAGCCCTCCATGGGCTCTCAACACACTTGGAGACAGGAGCTCTCCCTGGAACTACCCTCCACATGGTTATTCTCTCAGGAGGTGGGAGGGGAGGGAGCTCTCCCTGGGGAAGGAGGATCAGAATCTTCTTCTAGCAAGAAGGTGGGGGAAGAGCATTATGTGTAATAGAGACCGCACAGTCCACTCCCCCCTGCCCCGTAATTATCAGAGTCCTGCTCTACGGACTAGCAGGGGTCAGCTCCAGAGTGACATTTTTTTTCCACCTGTGCTACTGTCTGGAAAACTGTGAAGTCCAGGACTATGCGGAGAATGTCAGCCAGGATAGTGCCCAGTGTAGAGTGTTTCTTTACAGAAGTTCAAGACTGCTAGGCTGGGTGCAGGGGCTCATGCCTGTAATCCCAGTACTTTGAGAGGCAGGCAGATCACATAAGGCCAGGAGTTTGAGACCAGCCTGGCCAACATGGT
>NW_016107357.1:11579490-11590765 GCF_001604975.1 Cebus imitator
AAAAAAAAAAAAAAAAAAAAAAAAGACTGTTAGCCATCCAGGAGGAGGTGGAAGGGATCACTGCAATCTGCCCAAGGTGACCATGTGTTAGTTGTGACCCTGGAGGGATAATTCCATCAATTTGAATAGGACTAGTATATGTTCATTATCACCACCATCATCATCCTCCCAATTCTTCCTGGGAAGATCATCCCTATGATCCCACAAGCCTGTCGGTGAAGGTTCCTGGCAGTGGGGTTGGTCCAGAACAGAATTAAACTTGAATTTGATGGATTTAAGCCAATTTCTCTCAAGTCTCATGCAGAAAACAAGCCTTCATGTATTGTTTTGTATTTTGCTTTTTGTTGTCCTCATCTTCCCAGAGTTGAAATATCATGGAGACCCTCTTCCCAGGGAAAGAAAGGGGGAAATTTGACCGCTGGAAAGAGTGAGAGTGAGATCTCCCGACTTTGCATTCCTGAAGACTGCTTGGGCCTGGTGAGACAGGCATGTTTTGTTTGGATGCTAAATTAAGTGGAGAGGAGACCTTATGATGTGAGTTTGGCAGAGGAATAAATCAAATAAAACAATAAGGCGAGCAGTTATCCAAACAAAATGGGCTTACAACCCTGGATATTAATGAGGCTTTTACTTTAAACAGATATGTTTAACCAAGCAGCATGAATCCATATTGGGAACTGGAGGAATTATGGAGATTGTGTTGGAATCCTGCCCAAAAGAGGTTTGACTATGTTATCTTGTGCTAACAGGAGCGCCCAGGGAGCAAGAGAAGCCCTGAGACAGTGGCAAGGGACACTGTGGGGCCGCAGTATAAGTAACCTGTGTCCTCCCTCCCTCTTCAAATGAGAGCTGGGGTCCTGGAATTGGATCCCAGACATCAGCACCCTGAAATCCATGAGATAAGGTGAGGTGGGCTGGAAAGGCCTCAAGGGAGGAGAGGAGGCGGGACAGGAGGGATAGGGATGCAGGCTCTAGGAGGAGGGAGATGCTTCAGCATCATCCAGCCCATAGCTGTCTATCTCCTTCTCGAAATGAGATGCTAATGGCAGGGTGAGAGGATCGCTGAGAGAGAGGAAAAGGAGTACAAAGCTGTATAAGCCATAATGCCTGGCCCTCCCCAGACCTATTCTCAGAGGACAACACAGGATTCTCAGTGACAGCACTTAGGATGCAGGGAGGGTCTTTGTGCTTGTCATAAAGTGCTTATAGGCAGTGCTGTTTCAGGGGGAAAACATGCTTGAACAACTTCCTGGAATTTCCTTCTCAGAATAAGTATGACAGATTGGCATTTTAGAATCTTGTGTTTGACAGTATGACACAAACAGATAAAACCACAATGATGGAATCAAATAATAAAATAGGCTATGACCATGCATTTTCCCTCACCTATGTAGTAATAGAAACTATATTATCTCAGGTGCTTTTTAAGAACATTGCTAAATTGCCTTCCATTTTTCCTGGGGTGGCACTTGGTGGTTAGTACTGGGAGGAGCACAGGGAGAGTGGGCAGAGGTGGGAGCAGAGTCTAGCACCTATAGTTCTGACACCTGTCACTCACTTGCTATGGGGGTGAGGAGGTTGGGAGAGTAGGTTTTACCACCAAAAAAGCTTTTTTAAAAAGTGTATAATCCATTGACTTTTAGTATAGTCACAGAGTTGTACAATTATCACCAAAACCAATTTTAGAACATTTTCACAATCTTCCGGAGAAATCCAATATTCTAGAGCAACAACTCCCCATTTTCCCTGAAGACTGCCATCTCCACCCCAGTCTAACCCTAGGCAACCACTAATTGACTTTTTTGTCTCTATAGATTTCTGGACATTTTGTATAAATGGCATC
Source organism: Cebus imitator (assembly GCF_001604975.1). Lineage (NCBI taxonomy): Eukaryota > Metazoa > Chordata > Mammalia > Primates > Cebidae > Cebus > Cebus imitator. The sequence continues at coordinate 11,581,334 of NW_016107357.1, forward strand.
ATACAATAAGTGCCCTTTCGGGTGACTATCTTCTTTTACTCAGCATAATGTTTCCAAGCTTCCTATAATATCTTTTTGTTTAGATGCATCCAGGAGGGATGGTCATGGTGGACCTGAAAGACCTGAACAGAGAGCCTTTGTGAGGAGCTGAGCTGAGCTGAGCTGGCATTTGGAAGCAGAGCCTCAGGGAGACCCAGTTCTGATGGAATTGAGAGAGGGCGACGTGGGAGTTGGTATAAGGAAAGTCTTGTAGCAGAGGGCGCTGCGACAGGTGCTCTCAAAAGGACCTTCAGCCTGAGAAGTGTAAGAGTTAAAGGAAAGAAACATGAAATGTGGCTTGACAGTTAAAGACAGATTTATTTTAGAGAAAATAAACCTGAGAGGGGCTTCTGGCCGATTTCAGTCAGGAGTGCTTGCTATTACAGACTAAGAGTACATGTTAGTTTTAGGGCGAGGGGGCTTATTGCAAGCTTGGAATATTTCTGTGTGAGGGAGAAGTTTTATGGTGGGATTAGAACGTCTCCAGGAGGAGGGGAGGTTATCTTGGGGATGACATCTTTCCAGCTGGAGGGGTGTTATCTTAGAGATGGCGTCTTCCCAGCTGGAGTGGGGTTATCTCAGGGCTAGCATGTCTCTGGTCGGGGAGGAGTTTGAAATGTTTCTGGTTGGAGATGTTATTTGTGGTTTAAGGTCATGCGGACCTTAGCCGTTAGGCTGATGCCCTTTGGATTTGGGTGGTTTTTGATTAAGGTAAACCTTAGAATGAGGAGCTTGTCCAAGATGGTGATGCTTCTGCTCTGCTGAGAAGCAGCCTGGGAGGCAGGTGGGAGCACTGTGGGTCCAGTTCTGGTGGTCTTTAAGAACAATCCACTAGGGATTTTCAGTGGACAAATCACAGGGATGTCGGCTCAGTGGAGCCTTAGATTTAAAAAGTCTAAGTAGACTTTTTTTTACAAGTCCTCTGGCACTCCTTCATGGAGAAGTGGGGTGTATGTGCCTTCTCTAGGCATTGGATGGGCTTGTGCTGGTTTTCACCTGTGATCAGAGCATGGCTTGGAAGCCCAGGCCCTCCAGGAAGTCCCTGTCTAGGTGCCCCTGTCAACAGCCCTCACTGAGCTGGGCTTTTCAGTCTACCCAGCCTGGGTACCAGATGTGGGGAAGTTTCCGGCAGGGAAGCCTTCAGCCCATGCCAATGAATTCTTCCCAGCTGAGGCCCAGACATCAGGAGCAGAGACAAGCCATCCTCATGCCCTATGTCAGCCTGAAATAAGTGAAAGGATTGGGATCCGCTTTAAAGAGTTTATTCAAGCAAAAAGCTGGAAAAATGTTTTCCATTCGGAAAACAAGGATTCCACAGAAATGGAGTTAGTGCTTTGAAGTCCAAAGTTAAGATCCTGCTTATGTAGGAGGAAAACAAAGAAATTTAACAGGATTATGACATTTTCTATACAAGCCTGGTTTATGAGTTCTAACAATTTATAGTTTTTTTTTCTTTTCCGTATGGCTTGCTTTCATTTATTTTCTAACTTAAAGGAATATATTTAACATAGTCATGAAGTCTGAATTATTTATTTTCTCACCTATTTACATTCCAAACTCACAGCATCAGTGAGCATTAGGAACTGGTGTTTGGCAACACTATATTTTGGGATGACCTGCTACATAGCAATAATAACTGGGATAGGCCTCAAGGTGCAGCTGCTTGGGCAATAGTAGTATAAATTGACTCAGTGTTTTTGGAGATAGAGGGAATTTTGGTGGTACTCTGAAGAATCATAGATAAATTCTACACACAAAGGTGTTAATGAACAAGAACATGGGAAAATTGCATGATGCTGAGGTTTGGAGTATAGATCCTGTCACCCCAGTAATAAGTATAGTACCTGATAGGCAGTTTCATTAGCCCATCCCCACTCCCTCCACTCTCTGGTAGTCCACAGTGTCTATTTTTCCTATATTGTCCATGATATACCACTTGCCTGATACAAGGCAGCTGTGCTGTGAAAGATAAATATGGAGACCTTGAAGGAAAAAAAAAAAAAAAAAAAAAAAAAGGGGGGGGGCGGAATACAGAAGAGTGTTGATGGAAAAACCAGAACACAGAATTCTACATAGGCCTATGTCTATACAGAAAGAGAAACACATGAATCATTGCTTTTGTGTGAACAGTAGCTTTTGGTTGGTGTTTTGGGCTCAACTGCATTCCTCAAAAATATATATGCTGAGGCCCTGACTTCCAGCTCCTCGAGTATTTGGAGATAGGGTCTTTAAAGAGAAAATTAAGTTAAAAATGAGGTCACTAGGGTGGGCCCTAATCCAATATGACTGGTAGCCTTACAAGAAGAGATTAGGACACAGACACGCACAGAAGGAGCCATGTGAAGACACAGAGAGAAGACGGCCATCTGCAAGCCTAGGAGAAAGACCCTGGAGGAAGCCAACCCTGCCAACACCTTGATCATGAACCTCCAGCCTCCAAGACTGAGAAAATAAAGTCTGTTGTTTAAGCCACCAGTCCATGATACTTGGTTATAGCAGCCCTAGCAATCTAATACAGCTTGTATTGTAGAAGTGTTTTAATTATTTAGATTTAAATTGAGCCAGGAATCCTTAAGGCCCGCAACCTCAGTGATGAGCACTTTTTGTAACCTTACTGCAAAGAGTGGTCAATGGCCTCTTAAGGCATTAGAATAATATTATTGTTTATGAACTTACTTGGGCAGCTTACAAGCCATAGGGGGTTAAACCTAGCAGTCTTTGAAAAATAATACAAGAAAGGCCATGTGCTATCACAAGTACTTTATTATTTCATCTTCTGAAAATCTGCAGAGCATATGTGTGAAATTTTATCTCTATTTAGGGTGTTGTTGCTTCCAAAGGCTCAGCTGCTCTCCTTTAGCTGGTGGGGAGGCAGGGAGGAGGAGGGAATCCACCCAGCTCTAACTGTGTTGTGATTTATTTCTCTTCTAATCACATTCCCCCATGGCCTCAGGCTGTGTGTGTGGCATAAAATTAGCCTTATAAGAGGTCCCAATTTTAGGTTTTCTTCGCCTGGGGGGATGTAAACTTTTGATTAATTTTACTCTCCCATTCAATCTGGGCTTCATTCCTCCAAGCACCCAGTTTCCTGTGTGACACAGGGGCACAGAGGGGACTGGAGTTGCCCTATGGTGTGGAGAGAACAAATATTACTGCATAGATGCCTTAATGCCCACCTACCTATTGAAATGGTCTCAACTGGTAAGTTGACATAAGACAAAACACAAAATCTTCGCAAAAAATGAACTTAGAGGAATTCTGGAAAGTGAAAGAATATTGGGCCTCCAGGAAGTCACTGTAGCCCTGACCATTCACTTTGATCCCTGTTCTGGAGGGTCACTTCCTTTCAGGGTAAAATGGATGGTTATCCTTCCCAGGTGTCACTATAGATGTCTGCCACCCCTACTCACTATTGCCTAGGGGGAGGAAGGCTGTGGTGTCATTTTGTGTCCTTGGCATGCTGCTGGCAACACAGCATTCATTGAATGAGTGAATGTGTTTTTGAACTGAACTGGAGTCCACTTGCTCAGAACAGCAAAGCCAAACACTGACATTGAGATTACAGTCGGAGAAGGGGAGGCATTTTTTGCAGGGTGCCAAGCAAGGAGAATCAGGGAGCTGGCACTTAAAACCCAAACTCCCAGATGGCTTACAAGTAAGGGCTTTTAATGGCAAGGAGGCAGAGGTTACAGGCAAAGTCATAAATCTATACATCACTCTGACCTAAAAAAGCAGGACATCTCGAAGTGGGGACCCACAGGTCAAAGGTGGATTGAAAGATTTTTTGATTTGCGATTAGTTAAGGAAGCAAAGCATTGTCTAAAAATTTGGGATTAGCCTGGGTGCAGTGGCTCACTCCTATAATCCCAGCATGTTGGGAGGCCAAGGTGGGGGATCACTTGAGGCCAGGAGTTCAAGACCAGCCTGGGCAATATAGTGAGACGCCATCTCTATGGAAAATATTTTAACTAATTAGCCAGGCATGGTGGTACATGCCTGCAGTCCTAACTACTTGGGAGGCTGAAGCAGGAAGATTGCTTGAACCCAGGAGTTTGAGGCTGCAGTGAGGTGTGATTGCATCACTGCACTCCAGCCTGGACAACAGAACAAGACTTTGTCTCTTACAAAATACTTTTTTTTTTTTTTAAATCAGCAGAAAAGAATGTTAGCTCTGGCTTGTAGGTGTGACATCCTCCAGAGCCCTCAGGAAGAAATTTAGAAAAAAGAAAAGCCATCAGAGTTCAATCCTCTATTTTCTCTTATCTGAGGTCTACATGCCAGCAGATCCATTTGTTTGGGGTCTGGGTTTTTAAAAAGCAATTCAGGGACATATGATCTCTAAGAGGGGTCCCTGCTGTGTCTCAAATGAGTGAATGAACAAATGATTTACTCTATAAGCCCTTACCCAGAGAAACAACAGATATACTCTAAGAATACCTACATGGAATGGGACAAGAGGTATTTTCTCATCCAACTTGGCTGCCGAGCTTAAGTTGTGTATTCACTGTATGGTCTTCCCCAAAAGTCTGTGCTTCCATGAGTGAACGCTTTGTAAATGACACCCCTGCTGCCTGAGCCCACATCTCCATCCTTCGACCCCCAATCAATATTTTTCTGTGCTCCACTTCTTTCCTACCCCCAACCCACCTGGGTTGCGCCTCTATCCTCTCAGAGCATGGCAACCTAGTGCAGGATGCACGGTGGCATGGAAATGGGTTTAGGGACAGAACTTTCCAGAATCAGAGAAGTAACGAAAAGAAAAAGGACAGAAAGGCAGAGCTAGAACTTTGTGAAGAAGCCATAAATGAGCTTGTTTTCATTTCAACGTGTTATAATGGCTACTTTAATTCATTTGATAATGAATACTCAACTGAGAATGCTTTCTAAATTTAATTTTCTGAGCCTCAGTTTCCTCATTAATAAAATAGGGATAAAGCATCAATCTTTCATTAGCTTTGTAGTGATAATTAAATAAGAGAATAGACTCAGAAATATTTTATAAACTGTAACTCATTATGTGGCCGGGAACCGTGGCTCACGCCTGTAATCCCAGCACTTTGGGAGGCTGAGGCAGGTAGATCACTTGAGTCCAGGAGTTTGAGACCAGCCTGGCTAACAAGGTGAAAACCTCGTCTCTACTAAAAAATATGAAAATTAGCTGGGTGTGGTGGCATACGCCTGTCATCCCAGCTACCTGGGAGGATGAGGCAGGAGGTAGAGGCTACAATGAGCTGGGATCGCACCACTGCAATATAGCCTGGGCAGCAGAGTGAGCCTCCTGTTTCAAAAACAAAACAAAACAAAAAACTATAACTCATTATATAAGTATAATAATTATTATTCTATAAATATCTCACTACTCTTGATCTTGAGAAAAAAAAACCTTTATATTATGAATTAACTGGTTGTTTAAAACAAATTGAACTCTTTTCTCCTCCTTCTCTTCGTCATTCTTTTCCCCCAATTGATCTAGAAAACTAACTTTATAATTGTATTATCTACCATCGCTTTGTATTACTGCCCACCTGTTCTCCGGCTGTTTCGCATAGTTGAAATAAGACAGTATATAGGTGAGGCCTGCAAACTGTAAAAGGCTGTACACATTAAGGTGGAATTTTAGCGGCTCTGTGCATTGACTCCAGGAACTAGGAAAAAGCCACTTCAACTGCAGTGCAGCATCACCCAGGGGTGAGCCAGAGACTGACTTAGGACTCAAGGTGAATGTCGACGTTTTTGGCCATAGAAATGGAGAGCAAGTCCTGAAATTGTTGGGGGTTGAGTAATCCAGCACCTGTGCTTGGTGCTGAGTTTCTGGTAGGAGTATTCACCCATCAGTGGCCTAGCAGATTGAGTCCATAGTCTTGCTGGTCTTGAGATGGCGGGGGACTCACCGCACCTGTGGGGCTTTTCCACTTTACTACTCTGGGTGCCAGATGCTGTCTGCCAGGCCATGGAGCAGATGGCCAGGGCTGCGAGGAAGCAGGATATGGACCTGTGAGAGGGGTGTGTGTGGAGATTTGCAGCTCACACGAGAAGTCCAGACCTGCAAACCCAAGAGGCCAAGTGCAGATGTGAAGAGGGTAGAGGAGTCGCCTCATCCCTTCAAGACACGAGTGGCAAAATTCTACCCAAAAATCAAAAAAGAGCTTTGACCTTTTTGCACAGGCAAAAATGATGGCATTCAATTCCAGGAGAGGATGAGTATGTGGCAAGGAAGAGGAGCTGGGCAGCAGGAAACAGATGGTGGGTTAGGCAGTCCTCCCTTCAAGGCCTGAGTGGCAAAATTCTACCCAAGAATCAAAAAGGAGCTCTGACCTTTCTGCATAAGCAGAAATGATGGAATTCAATTGCAGGAAGAGATGAGTATGTGGGTTGATGGCCACTGCCACTCAGGATGGTAGTTGCAAAGTTGTAGCCAATCTGAGTTCACGGCTTCAGTAGCCCCTGCAGACATAATGAGAAGTGTCATTGTCAGAGCCAGAAGAGATGTGGGGACGAAGCAAACCTTTGGTGTCCATCTGTCATAGGCCAATCTGGGGACAGAAAGGAAGCAGCATGCAAAGGCAGTTCATGGTGCCATGAAAGGCGGCACAAAGACCTTGGGGCCAAAGTTGGAGACAGCGTTCAGGGAATTAGTGCACCGTAGGTTTTTAAATATAGGTTTCATTATTATTATTTAAATATAGTAAAGCCAACAGATTGGGAAATATCTGCTATTGAAAAGATAGTTTGTTTCTCATAGATCCAGGAAGAGAGAGCATTCTGTGCCATGCCACCTGGGGAAGCACTGGGGTTGGTCAGGAGCAGAGGGGTGGGAGGGCCTGTGAGCAAGAACCTTTATTGTGGTTTCTATAGGAAGGAACTGGCAAGGGCAAACAAGGTTAGGCTTGGCTGGTTTGAATAATTTCAGCATGCTCTGGGGCATGGAGAGGCAGGTGGATAGTGGCCAGGTCATGACAGCTCTCAGGGGAGACGGGGCGGTGGGGGCTCTGGATGGGTTGGTTTGCATATGAAAGACACTTGCAGTTGGTCCTGTACTCTCTCTAGGAAATGGTTAATCTGGGAAGAGCAGTCGCTCTAGGGTCCACAAGGTCCTAAAATGTCAAAGCCTCAGAATAAAGAAAATAAAAGATGCAGTTACTACAGTGAGACTACAGAATTTTGTTTAGGAGCGATAAGGAGAAATCCTGGAGAAAGCTGGCAGAGAGGAAATGACAGAAAGAGTGTGGCCAGAGTGAAGTCGTGGCTCAGCCGCTGTGTCGGCCTCCCTACCCAACAAGGGTGGCCCCTCTCATGAGGCCTGCGTGCCCTCTCAGCCAGCCACGTGCAGCGCAGCCGGCTGTGATTTGTCCGGGACTGCTGTTCAGATGCAGAATGGGTGGAGGCAGGACATTTTTATGCAGCCATTTGATTAAATGACCATTACTGAATATAAACACATTTTTTGTTGTTGTTAATAAGATTCCAAACTCATGTGAACGTCATTTTGTGTATAAGTGAATCATCAGTGGCTGCAATAATTTTTTAATTTTTTAAAACTAGAATCAGTATATAATTTATAAAATTTTATAGTTAGCAGTACCCTAAACTTTACATCATCCAAGCCTGTCTTTTTATGTATGAGGAAGCTAAAGCGCAGAGAGATCATGTGTAGCGCTGTTAACAGGAAAAACAAACTCTGTGAAGTGTTTGATTCTGAGCCAATATGAGTGACCATGACCCAGTGAAAATACAATCCCGAGAAGCCTTCAGTAAGTGGTTCTTGTGGTGGTCAGATTACAGTTGATTTTACACATTTTAGGGAGGCAGAAGTCAGGCAAAATCATAAATCAATATATGGAGGGTGGCCAGGCACAGTGGCACATGCCTGTAATCCCAGCGCTTTGGGAGGCCAAGGCAGGTGGATCCAGTTTCATGTATTCTTATGTAAGAAACAGAATACAGACTAATACAACTGGTTACTAAAGCTGAATTTCTACATCTCTATGAGCCAGAAGTTCCATTTGTAGGTACAGACCCAATAGAAATGCATACAAATGTGCATCAAAATGCATGTAAAAGAATGTTCAAAGCAACATTTTTCATAACGGTGCAGACCTGAAAACTACTTAAATGTGCATCCACAATAGAATAGATAAGTCCTCTGTGGTGCAGTCCCCCAGTGCACTACCCAGCATCAAGGACAGCAAACTGCACCCACCGACAGCAGGACTGACCCTCACAAACACAATATTGAGCCAACAAGCCACACACGAGAGTCATATAAAGAACAAAAGCAGGTGAGACCAACCCAGGGTGTTAGAAAGCAGGATGAAGCAAGGCTACCCTTGCTGGGAAAGGCGCCGGTGACTGTGGGCTGGGGGGCACCCGGGTGGACTTCTGCTTCTTGGTTTCTTGACGTAGGTGCTGGCTACACAGGCAACTCTGTTGATGAAATTTACCAAGCTGTATACTTACGCTCTATGTAAATTTCTATATGTATATTGTAATTCAATAGATGTTTTTAAAAAGAAGATACGGTTTTAAAATGATATAGGATGTTCTGATGCTGCTGCTGCTGAGGCATGAGATTCTGATGCAGTTTAATAAGCAAAGAGTGAACTTTTGTGTTTTAGCTGGATGAAAGTTTACGAAAAATTGTGGGGCGTGGTGGTATGCCTACAGTCCCAGCTACTTGCGAGGCTGAGGCAGGAGGACAGCTTGAACCCTGGAGTTTGAGGCTGTAGTACGCTATGATCAATCACTCCGGCCTGAGAAACACAGTAAGACTCTATTTCTAAAAACAAAACAATTCTTTAGCTATTTTTAGTATCTCTCTCAGTATCACCCTCTTCAGGGGAAGACAGCAGGTTTGTATGTGTGAATGCATCCTCTTTGCAAATTCATTCAGCTCAGTTACACAGAACCTGTGACACTTTCTCAAGATGACTAGCTGCTTTGGGGTGATGCGTACAGGTTATCTGGGGGACACAGAAATCTGTCACATTTGACCACCTCACCCCTGTAGCCGAAAGAATTTAGAATCCCAGCTTGGTCTGGGCTGCACTCTCTAGGGACAGAGCTTGGAGAGGTAGGAGCTGCGTGCTCAGGCGACACCTCCTCCCTGGACTCCGTCCAGCTGCAGTACCTGCTGCCTGCAGCAGACCAGGCTGAGCTGTTCCCATTGGACACACCCTTAGAGCCCTGGACTCCTCAGCGGGTGCTCCACAAGGGGCCTCCAAAATGCAGGATCTCACTAAAGTCAAAGAAAACCAGGAATTTCAGAGACTAAGAAAAAAGAGGAATGCTCCTCTGAAGTGAATCAGTCCCTGAAATCCAGCCCATATTCAACGAGGTATGTACGTAAGCATGCTTTGTTTGAAGGATCCTACTTTAAAAAGGCAAATTTGTATA
>NW_016107357.1:11590815-11603765 GCF_001604975.1 Cebus imitator
CAGAGAAATCTTCCACTTTACAGAACTACTCCCTTCTCCTTCCCCCTGCTTTCCCTCTCATAGCTGGTTAAATAAAGGGCCAGAAGATTTTCAAAGTGTGTTAAAAGCCAGTGTTCTAAATAAGCCACTTTTTCCCTTTAAAATGTTCATTTTTGATATTTATTTGGCATGCTGTAGTCCTTGGTAAAATTCTTTTGGAAAATTTCAGGAGATTTCAATCTACTAAAGGGAAAGAGAACCTATTGGCCTGTGTCTTCATAATAGTAGAATTCAAAGTAAGAGAAATGGTGGCTTGGAAAATCTAAGGGAATCGCTGGGGACATTTTCCTATAAACACTTTTAAAGTCAAGAATAACATGCTCACAGAAAATTTCACAAGACAAAAGTCTATCGTTTGAGAAATGTTTATGTAACCACCATCCAAATAGACCATGGCCCTCCTCCCAGTCGTGTCCATACCCTTCCAGCATTACAGATTAATTGTGCCTTGTTTTGAAGTATCGACTAAAAGTGGAATCACGCCAAATGTATATTGTGTGATGGCTTCCTTTGCTCAATGTTATCCTGGTGGGATTCACCACATTGTTAAGTACAGCAGCAATTCACTTTTATTGCTGTCAAAAGAATGCATTTTTTCCTTTCAAAGTGTTAATACTGGTTATCTCTAGGTGTTGGAAGTCCCTTTTATTGACACATAATAATTTTACCAATTTTGGGGGTACATGTGACTTTTTGGATACCTGCGTGCAATGTGTAATGATCAAATCAAGGCAATTGGGATATTCATCACTGCAAACACTTATCTTCTCTTTATATGGGGAACATTCGCAATGCATTTCTGACACGCCTCTGTGGCGATCCCGAGGCAGGCAGCCCAGGCCTCTCTGTGAGACAATACTGCCCTGGACCGAGGTGGCACAGCTCACACCTGCCCTGCCCTGTTCTTCAGGATCTTAGACTCACAACAGCAGAAAACATAAAAATAGCCTGTCAAGAACCAGAGCTAGGTTCTGAGTTTAGCAGAGGTCAGGAGAAATTTTGCAACCCCCTGGGTATACACTAAAGTAATGCTGCAGAGAAGCTGGAGGCTGGAAATTGCTTTTTTCCCCAGGGGGTCAGTGCACGCGTGTGTGTGTGTGTGTGTGTGTGTGTGTTTGAAAGTGAATGTGTATGTGTGTGAGTGTATGTGTATGTGTGTGTGTGACAGGCTGAATAAAATTCATATGTTGAAGTCCTAACTCCTAGTACTGGAGAGTGTGACTGTATTCACAGATAATGTCCTTCTAGTGGTAATTAAGTTAAAATGAGGTCATTTGGATAGGCCCTCATCCAATATGACTGGTATTCTTATAAGATGAACTGTGGACACAGACGCACACAAAGGGAAGACCGTGTGAGGACACAGGGAGGAGCTGGCCATCTACCAGACAAGCACAAAGGCCTCAGGGGAAGCCAGTCCTGTGACACCTTGACCTCAGACTTCCAGCCTCCAGAATCTGAGAGTCAATTCTCGTAGTCTAAGCCACACAGCCCGCTGGGCTTCATTATGGCAGCCCTAGCACACTAATACAGTGTGGGTGCATATATGTGTTTAATCTTTTCTTACCAGACCTAAAATGTGCTTTGCAGGTAGCAGGGGCTTGGCACACCTGCGGAACGGAAGTGCCGTGTGCAACTGGTAACTCAGGTGGGAGCAGGTGCACACGACAGACATTCCCAGGCCCTCTTTTCCCACCTTGGTTTGGAGGTCTCCCCCAACCTGCACCTCACCCCCTCCTCTCTTGGCTGACTGCCAGCTGCCTGGACCAAGCTGGCTGAGCTGTGCCAAATTGAGTGGCAGCTCTGAACAGACGCAGGCCTGGCAGGCTCCCTGGGGGCATCTGGAGGGGAAAGAGAACTGCTGTGAAATGGCAGGAAAAACACTTCTCCCTGGCAGTGCAGAGCAGATGGGGGTGGGGCAATTGCCAAACAGGCTTAAGGGAAACAAAAGATGCTTCATGCAATATGACTCAACTCAAAAAATGGAACCAAGACAAATTCATTTTCCTCCCATCAAAACTCTTTTGACAAGTTGAGTCAACTGATAGGAACTTTTCTCTTTTTTTTTTTTTTTCTTCGCCTATGCTGGCCTCAAACATTTGGCCTCAAGAGATCCTCCTACTGAAGCCTCCCATGTAGCTGGGGCTGCAGGTACAAGCCACCACACCTGGCTTCCACTAATAGAAACTTTATCCTAATTTCAGGTCCCTTTAAGAAAAGCCAGTGAGAAAGGTAAGCAGGAGACTCACATTAGATGTGGTTGACATCTTGGATCAGTAAGGAGAGAGTAGCCAGAAGCTAGGGGAAAAGCATATCCTTCCTCCTTTCGATGGCTAGTTCTAATATGTATTTTGACAAACAACCTGAGTCGTTTAAGTGAATTTGTGGCTCTATGGGAGGTTTTGTGTAAGAGTTCTGGCCCTCAGCTGACAGGTAGCCCTGAGGTCACTCTATCAGCCCGTTGTCTTAATAAGCAGCAGTGGCTTCTGTGTGAAGAAAAGCCCACCCTTGGCTTAGCCTCTTGGGTTCTACAAACACATAATCACTGCCTTTGTTTTCTACAAGAAGGCTGGCTTTAGGTTAGATCAAAATTCCTGGGAATTTAGGAATTTTTCCATCCAAGTTAATCCTTACAAAGTGTGTTACCGTCCTCTGTACTTCTACAACCTCAGGATAACCTATCCCTCTGAGACAGGAGTTGAGGTTCTGTCTGGCTTCACAAAGACACAGATCACAAAGACCCTGCTGATAAAACAGGATGTGGTAAAGAAGCTGCCAAAACCGAGGAATCCAAGATGGTGACAAAAGCAACCTCTGGTCATCCTCACTGTTCATTATGTGCTAATTATAATACATTAGCATAGTAAAACTCCCACCTGCTCAGCTCATGACAATTTGTAAATGCCATGGTAACATGGAAGATTACCCTATATGGTCTGAAAATGTGAGGACCCCTCAGTTCTGGGGAATTTCCCACTGCTTTCCTGGAAAACTCATGAATAATCTACCTCTTGTATAATATATGCTCAAGAAATAACTATAAAAATAGCCAACCAGCAGCCTGTGAGGCTGCTCTGCCTATGGGGTAGCCACTCTTTTATTCCTTTACTTTCTTAATAAACTTTTTTTTCCTTTACTCTGTTGGCTCACTCTTGAACTCCTTCCCATGTAAAGCCGAGAACCCAGATGGCCTCTCAGGCCGAACCCCAGTTTTGGGGTTTGCCCCATGACACCTCCACATCTAATGCCCAAGACAATTTTCGACATGTCTGTATGTGTTTCTTCTGTAAGAGTTCAAGAAATGGGAAGGCTTTCTAAAAGCAGTTACATATTTTGTATTGGTGCCCAGTCCAAAATGCTGACACCACCAAATGACGGTGAGGATTGAAACTGCCCTTGCAAAATTATGACAGTGAGAAAAATCTAACATAATAGACTCTATCTTGCTTCTAACCTTCAAATTATACTTAGTCATTCCTGAGTGTGGGTCAAAATAACCTTGGGAGAAATTCAGTTTATAGATTAAATGAAAATAGCCCTTCCCTAAAAAAAAGCACTGATGAAAGACCTCTAGATTAGAAAGATGAGAGGGACGTGAATTCTACTAAGATGTAGGCATAGTTTAAAAATTACCAGCTATTATTCCGGAGGTCACAAGATTTGTAGCTTCCCCAATTGCTCCTGTACATACATTGCTATTGTAGAACCTAAGACTGGCTTTTTGCGATGTCTTTGCAGACATTTGCGTTTCTGATGACTGAATGGCCCCACTGAGCCTAGTGACTCTTTTGTGGTCCTCACCCAAAAGCGGACTCAATACTTGAGGACCATTTTCCACACCCCTATGACTGCGTCCCCAACCAATCAGCAGCTCCCATACCCTAGTTCGCTGCCTGTCAAACTATCTTTGAAAAACCTTAGCCTCCAAATTTTTAAGAAGATTGATTTGAGTAATAACTCTGTCTCTTGTGTAGTGTGGCCAGCCCTGTATCAATTAAACTCTTTGCTGCAAAACCATGGTCTCAGTGAATTGATTTTGTCTGTGCAGAATTCAGGAAGACCTCGTTGGGTGATTATAGGATGTGGAGCAATAGGAATTCTAGAAAATTCAATATGTTCTTACCATAGGATCTAGCAGTTGGCTCCTTGGTGTTTACCTAAATGGGTGGAAAACTGTGTCCACACAAAAACCTGCACACAGATGTGTTGATGAAAAAAGTCAAACTCTGTAAAATATTTGAAAAAGGCTTATTCTGAGCCAAATATGAGGACCATGGCCCATAACAGCCTCAGGAGATCCTGAGAACATGTGCCCAAGACGGCTGAGTTACAGTTTGATTTTATACATTTTAGGGAGACAGAAGTTACAGACAAATACATAATATATTATGTACATGTAAGTTATATACTGGTTCAGTCAAGAAAAGTGGGACATCTCAAAGCAGGGGCTTCCAGACCATAGGGGGAATTTAAAGATTTCCTGATTGCTAATTAATTGAAAGAGTTAAGCTTTGTCTGAAGAGTTGAAGTAACTATAAAGAAATGCTTGAGTTACACTAAGAGGGGTTGTGGAAGCCAAGGTTCTCGTTATGTAGATGAGGTCTCCAGGTAGCAGGCTTCGGGTAGAATAAATGATAAACGTCTCATTGGATCTTAAAAGGTGTCAGACTCTTCAGAAAAACCTAGTAAGGGAAGGAGCTTCTCTACAGAATGCAAATTTCCCCCCCAAGAGATGGCTTTGCAGGGCCATCTCAAAATATGTCAAAGAAAATACATTTTTGGGATAAAATACTTTTATTGTCTTCAGAGCCTTCTATCTGCCTTGTGATATTATACCAGAGTCAGGTTGGAATTGGGTGTCTTATTGCTACAAAGGGTCTGTTTTGTCAGTTTTATTTCTATCTTAATGTTCTTTTGGATCCCTTGGCCAGGGGATAGTCCATTCAGTTGTATTGAAGAGCTTGAACTTTTATTTTTGGTTTACATATTTTATGACAGCTTTTTTCATAATTGCCCAAATTTCTTGGAAGCAACCAAAAAATCCTTAAATAGGTAAATTGATAAACAGTGGCCCATCCATATAGTGAAATATTATTCAGTACTAAAAAGAAATGAACTATCAAGATGAAAAAAGATATTCACAGAAAATCTGCACACAGGTTTTGGAGGAGGGGGAGGAGGGGTTATATGAGAAATCTCTGTCATTTCCTTTTTTTTTTTTTTTTTTTTTTTTTTTTGATTTTTTTTTTTTTTTTTTTTTTTTTTTTTTTTTTTTTTTTTTTTTGAGACAGAGTTTTGCTCTTGTTGCCTAGGCTGGGGTCAGCCTGATCAACATGGAGAAACCACAGCTCTCCTAAAAATGCAAAATTAGCTGGGTGTGGTGGTGCATGCCTGTAATCCCAGCTACTCAAGAAGCTGAGGCAGGAGAATTGCTTGAACCCAGAAGGTGGAGGTTGCACTGAGAAATCTCTGTCATTTCTACTCAATTTTGCTGTGAAACTAAAACTGCTCTATAAAATATATTTTAAAAATTAAAAATAAATTGAGGGAAAGTGGCAGAAGAAACCATGGGTATAGAAAAAATTATAGCCTAGTTATAGTGAGTCTGGAGATAAGCCAAGTATTCAAGAGCTGGAGCAGCAGAGAGACAGCAGGTGCCCCTGCCCAATGGTGAGGGCTGAGAGGGGCAGGCTGGTGGCCTGCCATTGGAGGGACAGGATCCCTGGCAGTAAAGTGATGTTAGAGTGACTTGTTTAGAGGATCACAAAAGGAGAACATGGGGATCTACCCCTAAGTGGATGTGGTACCTTGAAACTCCCTGGGGGTTTTGAGGAGGTAGATGTCCCTATATGAACAAGGGGGAGCTTGAGCTAGTCAAATACAGGTATTGGAGGAAATGCGACTTTATTCTAAAGTCAGAGATGGCTGGGGCTTGACATACCACAGATCCTTGTCATCGAAAGAGGGAAAAGAGACAGTGAAGGAAAGAGGAAGAGAATACAGGAAAATAAAAATGAATGCAATTACACCTTTAGAATTACAACGGGAAGCAGAGCAGAAGACAAGTAAGAAAAAGTGAGTGAAAAGGCAAGAGAATAACACCGGAAAAAAATTTCTTTTCTGAGACAGAGTCTCACTCTGTTGCTCAGGCCGGGGTGGAGTGGCACAGTGGCACTATCATGGCTCACTGCAGCCTTGACCTCCTGGGCTCAAGCTAGGACCACAGGTGTGCACCACACCCAGCTAATTTTAAAAATATTTTTGTAGAGACTAGGTCTCCCTTTGTTGTCGTGGCTGGTCTTGAACTTCTGGGCTCAAGCGATCCTCCTATCTTGGCTTCCCAAATTCCTGGGATTACAAGCATGAGGCACTGTGCCCAGCCCAGGGGAAATATTTTTTAAGTTGATAGTGCTAGTCTTAGAACTTTTGAAAATAATAGATTCTATTAGTATAGAGATTTAATTTTCAAAGCAGCCCTATGAAATAAGAAAGTTATTACTGCATTTCATCAAATATAAAATGCCAATAATTAAAAATGCACATTATTCTCTTGTGTCATAAGGACAGAAAAGTTTGCCAATTAAACTATGCCACTGTTCTGCTTATCTATTGCTGCAAAGCAAACTATGCCAAAATGTAGTGGTGTAATGCAATCACCATGTGATGGCACCTCCTGGTTCTGTGGGTGAACTAGACTCATCTGCATGGCTCTCACTTGGGTCTCTCCTCTGGTTACAGTCAGATGTTAGCTGGGGCTGTGAGCATCTGAAGGATTGATGGGCTGCACACTCCCCTCACATGCCTGGAACTGATGCAGGTTGTCCATGGGCAGCTCAGGTAGGAGCTGACCAGAGCAACTACAGATAGTCGCCATGGGTAGATTGGGCTTCCTCATAGCATGGTGGCTGTGTTCCCAGAGGAAGTGACCAAAGAGTGTTTATTTGGAAAGACCCCGAAAGAAGCTATACTTTTTTTTGCTTTTTGTTTTTTGGGTTTCTTTGATAAGGAATCTCGCCCTGTCCCCAGGTTGGAGTGCAGTGGTGTGATCTCAGCTCCCTGCAACCTCTGCCACCTGGGTTCAAGCAATCAAGCAATTCTCCTGCCTCTGCCTCCCAAGTAGCTGAGACTATAGGCACCTGTCACCATGCCCAGTTAATTTTTGTATTTTTAGTAGAGACAGGGTTTCACCATGTTGGCCAGGATGGGCTCCATCTCTTGACCTCGTTATCTACCTGCCTTGGCCTCCCAAAGTGCTGGGATTACAGGTACAGGTTTATTATAATGTAGCCTCAAATGTCCCAGAGCAATATTTTTGCTGCCTTCTATTGGTAAAGCTCAGACTCAAAGAGAGGAAAGTTAGATTCTACCTCTTGATATGAGAAGCAGTATGCACACTTAGGGAAGAAGGGCTTAGCCATCTCTGACTACCATAATTACTACCTTAAAAGACTGAGCCATAAAATACATCCATCTATCATACCACCTCTCATTGCTTCAAGACAGTTTTCATCTGTTCAGAGGAATTTGGTAATTTCTCCTAATTTCCACTGCATTTTTTGATATATGAAAGGCAATACTTTTGTATAAGTCTAAGTACCAAATATGAGACAGCTTTATTTGCTGTGTGTATCTTCATTTCTTAGGATCTGTAAAGTACCCTGCTGTTGCTTTGCAAGAAAATACAGAATTGTGAATAGTCCTCCACTGATGAATATTTGCTACACAGTATTAGTCAGTGTCCATTGAGGGAAGCAGAGCCATTAAGTACAGAAGGACACCTCACGTGATTCTGGGAGGAGCTCAGGAAGTAAGGGATCAGAAAAAGGAACTGAGGAATCAGAGGAAATTCACTAAGCAGCCCACCTGAAATGCTAGTGCAGGGGACAAGTTGGAGCTTTTAAGGTGATTATAGACAGGAGCTGGTAGAGAAGCCTGTGGAAGCTATCACCTCTGCATAGGTATTGCTTCCGCAGGCCTGCAGCTAAGTGACCGGTGGTGGACTGGGCTGTTGTCAGTCAGAAATGGGAACAGAAAGAAATTACAGATCCTTTGAATGAAGCAGCAGGCTGCTGTAAATTCCACAAGACAGGCAAAAAACTCTGAGTATCTAAAACGTGAGAACAGGAATACCTACCTCTGAACACACATTAGCAGTGGGGAACCTGAAAAATCCAGATTATAGGAGAAGAATTTAACCTTACATAGAACTGAAACAGATTTAGCATGAAATATAAAAGTAGAAGTAGCAGCAGGAAGAGCCCTGTAGGCACTCCCATTCTCCAGTTTGAGCCCAGGGAAGCCATCCCTGACAATCTCACAGGGGCCCTTAGGAAAGTCAGCTGGTAGAATTTGAGAGGGGCAATAGGGTGAAAAAAGTTTCCAACTGAACTTTGTAATAGTTTTGACTGGGCAAAAATTCTCTTGAGCAGAATCTGGGGGTAAATGGGAGCTGCTACAGAAAAGAGAGCAGGAGTTGTGCCAACAGTGTGGGCAGATGGGGAGGGGCATGGCCCGAAAGCCATGCTTGCTTCCTCAGTGGGGAAACTTAATAGTCTGGGGCTAAGTCTGAGTCCATTGCTCAGGTTGTCTGGGGATAAACTCAGTGTTGGGGCACAGTAGAAGCAAGACCGGCTACACCAACTGTGTGGAAGCTGGGTGAGGCCTATTGCTACTGGTTCCCCCCACTTTCCTGGTGGCAGAGGCAGCCATAATTCTCTCTGGAACATAACCCCATTGGCCTGAGAACCACCCTCCTAGCCCCCACATTGGCAGCAGCAAGCTCCATCTAAGGAGAGTCTGAGCTCAGACCTGTCTAACTCTGTCCCCACCTGATGGTATTTTTCTACCTGCCCCAGTCACCAATCACAAAAGACATAAATTCTTTGGAGCAGTATGACCCCACCTATCACCTGAGAAACCCAAGTACTTATCCTGGCCAACTTAGGGCAGACTTATAGCCCCTTTCTGCTATCACAATTGGTGCTCTCTTGAAAGTGCTACCTCCTGGCTGGAAGCCAACCAACTCAGGACATTACAGCAACTCATGGCAGAACAACCCTGCTCCAAGGAAGGAGAAAACATCAGCTAATTCCACTGCCTGTCACATCCTGGTTAACCAGAGGACCTGAGTCTGTAGACAACTTCACTGCTAGCATCACCAACATTCAAAAAGCCAGCACACTAAACATATCTATAATCAAGGACTCTCACAAGCTACTTCAATCCCCTGCCACCTCCACCAGAGTGGGTGCCAGTATCCACAGCCAGGAGATCTGAAGATGTATCGCATTACAGGACTTTTTGCAGACATTCCCCAGTACCAACCTAGAGCTTGGTAGCCCTGTTGGGTGGCTAGACCCAGAAGAGCAATTACAATTACTCCAGTCTGGCTTGCAGGAAGCCTTGTTTCTAGGGGAAGGGTCAGTGCACTGTATCAAGGGATCATGGGACAAAAAAAATCTGAATAGCAGGACTTGAGTTCCAGATCTTTCTGCTGAAATAATTTACACAAATAAGAAAGAATAAGAACATAATTCTGGTAATATGGCAAAACAAGGTGTTATAATACCCCAAAAGACCACACTAGCTCCCCAGCAATAAATCCAAATCAAGAAGAATCTCTAAATTGCTAGATAAAGAATTCAGAAAGTTGATTATTAAGCTACTCAAGGAGATACCAGAGAAAGGTGAAAACCAACTTAAAGATATTTTAAAAATACAAGATATGGATGAAAAATGCTCCAGAGAAATAGATATCATAAAGAAAAAACAATTACAACTTCAGGAAATGAAAGACTCACATAGAGAAACAAAATGTACTGGAAAGTGTCAGCAATAGAATTGAACAAGTAGAAGAAAGAACTTCAGACTTCAAAGATAAGGCTTTCAAATTAACTAAATCAGGCAAAAAAAAAAAAAAAAGAAAGAAAAAAGAATGAAAACAAATGAACAAATCCTCTATGAAATCTGGGATTATGTTAAATGGCCAAACCTAAGAATAATTAGTGTTCCTGAGGAAGAAGAGAAATCTGAAAGTTTGGAAAACATATTCAAGGATATAATCAAGGACAACATCCCTGACCTCACCAGAGATCTAGACATTCAAATAGAAGAAGCTTAAAGAACACTTATGAAATACATTGCAAAAATATCATCACCCAGGCACATAGTTATCAAGTTACCTAAAGTCAAGACAAAGGAAAGAATATCAAGAGTTGTAAAGCAAAAGCTTCAGGTAACCTATTAAGGAAAATCTAGCAGATTAACAGCAGATTTCTCAGCAGAAACCCTACAAGTTAGAAACAATGGGAGTCTTATCTTTAGCCTCCTCAAGCAAACTAATTGCCAGCCAAGAATTTTGTATCCAGTAAAACTAAGCTTCATAAATGAACAGGAGATGCAATCTTTTCAAACAAATCTGAGAGAATTCACCTATTCCAAGCCAGCACTACAAGAAATGCTAAAAGGAGTTCTAAATCTTAAAGCAAGATGTCAAAATACACCAAAATAGAACCTCCTTAAGGCATAAATCTCACAGGACCTATAAAACAATGACACAATGAAAAAAAACAACAACAAAGTATTGAGGCAACAACAGGCATGATGAATACAACACTACCTCACATCTCAATACTAATGTTGAATGTAAATGGCCTAAATGTTTCACTTAAAAGATACAGAATTCCAGAAGGAATAAAAGTCCTCCAACCAAGTGTCTGCTATCTTCAAAAGACTCACCTAACACATAAGGATTCACATAAACTTAAGGTCAAGAGGTGGACAAAGATATTCCATGCAAAAGGAAACCAAAAGTGAGCAGGAATAGCTATTCTCATAACAGAAAAACAGACTTTAAAGCAACAACAGTTTAAAAAGACAAAGAAGGACATTATACAATGATAAAAGGATTAGTCCAACAGGAAAATAACACAATCCTAAATGTTATGCACCTAACACTGGAGCTCTTAAATTTATAAAACAATTATTACGAGACATAAGAAATGAGATAGGTAGCAACATAATAATTTTGGGGGATTTCAATACTCCACTGACAGCACTAGGCAGGTCATCAAGACAGAAAGTCAACAAATAGTGGACTTAAACTATACCCTAGAACAAATGGACTTAACACATATTTACAGAACAGTCTACCAGCAACTGCAGAATATACATTCTTTTCATCAGCACATGAAAAATTATCCAAAATAGATCATGTGATAGGCCATAAAAAAGTCTCAATAAATTCACAAAAATTGAAATTATATCAAGTACCCTCTCAGACCACAGTGGAATAAAATTGGAAATTAACTGTGAAAAGAACCCTCAAAACTACACAAATACATGGAAATTAAATAATCTGCCCCTGAATGATCTTTGGGTCAACAATAAGATCAAGATGGAAATTAAAAAATTCTTTGAACTGAACAATAATAGTGACAAAACTTATCAAAACCTCTGGGACACAGCAAAAGTGGCACTAAAAGGAAAGTTTATGGCATTAAATGCCTACATCAATAAGTCTGAAAGAACACAAATAGACAATCTAAGCTCACATCTCAAGGAACTAGAGAAACAAAAACAAACCAAACCCAATCCCAGCAGAAGAAAAGAAATAATAAAGATCAGAGCAAAACTAAATGAAATTGAAACAAAACAAAATTATAAAAGATAAATGAAACAAAAAGCTGGTTCTTTGAAAAGATAAACAAAATTGATAGACCATTAGTGAGATTAGCCACAGAAAGAACAGAGAAGATCTGAATAAGCCCGTTTAGAAATGAAATGGGAAATATTACAACCAATACCACAGAAATACAAAAAATTATTCAAGGCTACTGTGAACACCTTTATGCACATTAATTAGAAAATCTAGAGGAGATGGATAAATCTTGGAAATATACAAACCACCTAGATTAAATCAGGAAGAAATAGAAACTTTGAACAGACTCATACAAATAGTGAAACTGAAACAGTAATAAAAAAATTGTCAACAAAAAAATCAGTCCAGGACCAGATGGATTAACAGCTGAACTCTATCAGGCATTCAAAGAAGAATTGGTACCAATCTCAATGAAACTATACTAAAAGATAGAGAAAGAGGGATTCTTCCCTAAATTATTCTATGAAATTAATATCACCCTAATACCAAAATCAGGAAAGGACATAACAAAAAAAGAAACTGATAGATCAATATCCCTGATGAACACAGATGTAAAAATCCTCAACAAAATACTAGCCAACCAAATCCAACAGCATACCAAAAAGATAATACTCTATGATCAAGTGGGTTTCACACCCGGCATACAGGGATGGTATAACATATACAAGTCAATAAATGTGATACATCACATAAACAGAATTAAAAAAAAAAAAAAAAAACTATGATCATCTCAATAGATGCAGAAAAAGCATTTGACAAAATCTAGCATGCCTTTATGACTAAAACCATTAGCAAAATAGGCATAGAAGGGACATAACTCAAGGTAATAAAAGCTATTTATGAAAAACACACAGCAAATATTACACTGAATGGCGAAAAGTTGAAAGCATTCCCCCTAGAATAAGAACAAGACTCTTTTACCATTTCTGTTCAACATAGTACTGGAAGCCCTAACCAGAGCAATCAGACAAGAGAAAGAAATAAAGGGTATCCAAATTGGTAAAGAGGAAGCCAAACTGTTGCTCTTTGCCAATGATATCATTATATACCTAGAAAACCCTAAAGACTCATCCAAAAAGCTCCTAGATCTGATAAATGAATTCAGTGAAGTTTCAGGATACAAAATCAATGTACACAAATCAGTGGCACTGCATTACACCAACAATGACCAAGCTGAGAATCAAATAAAAAACTCAACTCCTGGGGCCGGGCGCGGTGGCTCAAGCCTGTAATCCCAGCACTTTGGGAGGCC
>NW_016107357.1:11604866-11616893 GCF_001604975.1 Cebus imitator
AAAAAAAAAAAAAAAAAAAAAAAAATCTAGAAGATAACATTGGAAAAACTCTTCTAGACATTGACATAGACAGAGCTCATGACCAAGAATTTAAAAGCAAATGCAACAAAAACAAAACTAAATAGATGAAACTTAACTAAAAACTTCTGTACAGAAAAAAAAAAAATCAGCAAACAGACAACCCACAGACTGAGAGAAAATATCTGAAAGCTATGCATCCAACAAAGGACTAATATCCAGAATCTACAAGGAACTTAAATGAATCAGCAAGAAAAAACAAATAATCCCATCCAATAGTGCACAAAGGATATGAATGGACAATTTTCCAAAGAAGATAGACAAACGGCCAATAAACAAATGAAAAAATGCTCAACATCACTAATTATCAGGGACATGCAAATCAAAACCACAATGAGATACCACCTTACTCCTACAACAATGGCCATAATTAAAAAATCAAAAATAACAGATGTTGGCATGAATGTAGTTAAAAGGGAATACTATTACACTGCTGTGGGAGTGTAAACTAGTACAACCACTGTATTAAACAGTATGGAGATTCCTTAAAGAACTAAAAGTAGAACTACCATTTGATCCAGCAATCCCATTACTGGGTACCTACCCAGAAGAAAATAAGTTATCAGATGAAAAAGACACTCACACACACATGTTTATACCAACACAATTAGCAACTACAAAAATATAAAACCAGTCTCAATGCCCATCAACCAATTCAACCAATGAGTGGATAAACAAAATGTGGTGTATATGTAGACCATGGACCATTCAACCATAAAAAGGGATGAAATAAAGGCATTCACAGCAACCTGGAGGGAGTTGGAGACCATTATTCTAAGTGAAGTAACTCAGGAATGAAAAATAAATATTGTTATGTTTTCACTTATAAGGCGGAGCTAAGCTATAAAACACAAAGACGTGAGAATGATACAATGGACTTTGAGGACTCCAGGGAAAGGAGAGAGGGCAGTGAGGGATAAACACTACACATTGGGTACAGCGTACCCTGTTCAGGTGATGGTTACACCAAAATCTCAGAAATACCACTAAGGAACTTTTCCATGAAACCAAACACCACCTGTTCCCCCAAGGCTATTGAAACAGAAAAAATAAAGAAGGGACACTGATCCTTTAAAAAAAAAAAAAAGAAAGAAAAAAAGATGGGAATGGAGCCATGTAAACAAAGAAGGAGATGGACTCTGCTGGCTCCTCTGCATCTGCCTTTCACTGCATCTGACCACATAGGCCATTTGGATGTAATGAGTGCATTTCATTTCCACCTTTTAAAGGTCATAGAGGTACTATTTTGACCAGTTCTAACCTGAAACCTCATAGGGTTCAAGATTCTGAAGAAAATTCTTTCACCTTAAGTTAATACAGCCAACTGTGGCAAACACTGATATCAAATTTACATTCTACTACCATTTTCTGGGCCTTAAACTTTTAGTTTAATGCTAAAGCATAGTGTAGTCTTTTTGAAGATATTTTAAGTGGCAACTAATTTTAATATGGGTAGTACCAACAACATACATAAGTCAACTAAAGTAATGACAATCTAAACAGCTGTGACCAAGTTTGCATGTCCACAGGCCATGACCACTATTCACAACTGGCTGGCAGTGTTTATAAGTCGCCATCCCCTATAAGACACATCCCAACTACAAAGACATCAACAGGTGAGAAATATACTTCCTCATTGATATGATTTGCATATTTGTCTCCTCCAAATCTCATGTTGAAATGTAAACGCCAGTGTTGGAAGTGGGGCCTACTGGGAGGTGATTGGATCATGGGAGCAGATCCTCGTGAATGGTTTAGCACCACCCTTTTGGTGATGAGTACCTGCTCAGTGAGTTCACGTGCTATCTGGTTGTTTAAAAGTGTGTGGTGCCTCCCCCTTTGTTGTTGTGCTCCCACTCTCGCCATATGAGATGCCTGCTCCCTCTTCGCCTTCCTCTGAGGTCCTCCCCAGAAGTGATGCTAGCACCACACTTCTTGTACAGCCTGCAGAACCATGAGCCAATCAAACGTTTTTCATTTATAAATCATCCAGCCTCAGGTATTTCTTTATAGCAATGGAAATAGCCTAACATACTTATGAACTTTTATTATTTCCATTGCTTCTGTTTACAGGTAAGGAAAATGAGAAACAGAGAACTTAAGCCAGTTTTAAATTTGAGAAGTTGACAGAAAAAGGATGCAAGGACATTATAAAATATCTTATCAAAATTCTTCAATTTGTAGATAAACTGAAGTCAAAGAGCATAAATGCCTTAATCATCTTAACATAGCTCAGTAAAGACAGTGTGAGGGTATAAGTCCATGTCTTTTGAGTTGAGGGGCCATTGCCTTTTCCTGTGTATTATGCTGAATTTAAAGCATAGAGCCTATATTTGGGAATGGTTTAAAGGAGTGCATTGTAAACGTTTTTTTGGACCATGATCCATATTAACCATTATATTTTACATCCGTACCCATCCACAAAACAAAAATATATAAATATGTAACTAAAGCAAAAAGTTTTATGAAGTAATACTACACATGACACATTCTAATATTTTTATTTGTTTTATATTCTGTTCAGTTTAAAAATATGCTAGGCACATTTATTTCTGGCAAAGGTAGATTAGCTTGTTTTGACTAACTCTCCCGCTGAAAAAAAACAAAGAAATGGGAAAAAAATATTTTTAAGAAATTTATTTACCAGCATTAGAGATATCAAAGTCATGAAAACTTAGTGGCCAAAATCCAAGAGAGAAGGGAACCTCCCCCAAAAAACAAACCCTATGTTTGCTGCTCCCTTTGAGGCAATATTATAATTATTCTAATAGTGAAAACAGCAACTAAAAGTCTGAGAAGCTGAGCAGAACTTTTGGCATCTCTACGAGGCAGGAGCGAAAATTGATATTCAGTAATCACCAAGGAAATAGGCCCCCAGAAAACACACTGGACTTTCAGGTGATATCCTCAAATACTGTACCCTAGAATAAGAGTGAATCAGACCAGCTCTCACAAGTGCTAAAGATCAATTTCAAATAAACTCAGTCTCGAATTGTTTGAAAGTAATCTGTCCCCAGCCTGGCTGCTTTTGCCTTAAGCACAAGTAAACTGAAGATAACGTACTGAACCTCAGAACATGTTTTACATGAAATGTGGACATTCAGTTAAAAATGATCAGGCATGCAAAAATACATGAATAGACAAGAAACCAAGAAGATTTAAAAAAAAATACACAATAGAAACATTCCCAAAGGACATCCAGATATTGAAATGATCAGAATTGGGCTACAAACTATGATTTGCACACTCAAGAAGTTTAAAAACAGGATGAAAAATAGGTCAGAGAAATGCAAACTACAAAGGATAAAATGAAAATTTTATAACTAAAAGTTATAATGATTAAAATTAAAGACTCAATGAATCCTATCAATGAATAGGTTCAACAGTAGATTAGACACAATAGAAGAGAGAAATAGTGAACTAGGATACAAACCAGAAGAAATAATCAGATAAAAGTATGATAAGTAGATATTCAAAATGCAGAAACGCACACAAAAGTCATATGATGTATGGTACATACCATGGGCATATCTAGTCTCTAAAGAAGATGAAATGGAGCTGTACAAGATATTTGAGGAAATAATGACCCAAAATTTTTCAAACTGACGAATAACATCAAACCACAGAGTCAAGAAATTGTATGTATTCTAAGCAGGATAAATGCAAAGAAAACCACACACAGGCACAACAACTCAAACTGCTGAAAACACTTTAAAACACATAGAAAAACATAAGACATTGTTCCTTCAAAGAGGCAATAGTAAGACTGACAGCTGATTTATCACAAAAACAGTGGAAGCAAAAGACAATGTCTATCTTCAAATTGCTAAAAGAAAATACTGCCAAGCTGGGATTCTATTCCTAGTAAAAATCATCTTTGTAAATGAAGGTGAAATAAATATATTTTCAGACACACATTCATAATGCAAATATACTGAGACAATTTGTCACCCACTAACCTACACTAATGAATATAGTCAAGGGAGTCTTTAGGCAGAAGTCAAATTATCCCAGATAGAATTTTCCAATAGAAGAAGTATGATTTCCATATAATAATGATAATGTCTTGTGGGATTTAAGTGTATGTATATGTGTGTGTGTGTGTGTGTGTGTGTGTGTGTGTGTGTGTATATATATAGAGAGAGAGAGATGTGTGTGTGTGTGTATAGATACATGCAATATGCATATATATGCTCAATAACAATATGAAAGGCAGAAAAGGGATAAATGTAGCTAAAATATTCTAAGGTCTTTGCATTGTTCAGGAAGTACCAAAGTCATTAACTTATAAGAGACTGTAATAAGTTCAGGGTGCATAGTTTAATTCAGCAGTAAAAATTTGTAAGGAAATGTATGCCTGAATTATAAAAATATTTAATAACAAAGAAAGTGAGAGAGTAGAAAAAAAATTAAAACTTGAAACAAAAATTATACTATAATAAATTTTATCGCAAACATATTAGCAATTATATTAAATATGAAAATACTAGATACTTCAATAAAAATGAGAAAGATCGTCAGAGAAAAAAATAAACCCTATATGCTGCTTACAAGGAATCACACTTTAAACAGCCAACTGTATTCTCCCATCTGTAACCTGATGTATAAATCTGCTTGCGTGGCCCTCCAGATCTCTCTCCCTCTGTCTTTTCAAAGGGTCTCTCATGTTGCCCAGGCTGGCCTTGAACTTCTGGACTCAAGGAGTCCTCCAATTACAGCCTCCCAAGCAGCTGGAACTATAGGCACTCGCCACCTTGCCCAGGTGAGAACGCCTTTCTTCCCAGCCATTTTCCAAGCCTCATCTCTGACCTCACATGGATTGCATGTTCCTCTATCATATTTTCAATCCATCCCCTTCTTGGTTAAGGTAACCAGATTTAATTTCTGTTGGTTGCAATAAAGAATTCATTAATGCATTTCCAGAAGTCTGGCCTTTGAGCCCTAGCCCAATGGATATACTTATACCCCTATTCAGAGAGAAAAGAACATGCTAATTTCCCATTCTTCTCATTCTGGGAATCAGAAAGTTGAAGGAGTAGTGAGTGTGGTCCCTTTATAGGAGGAACCTTATTAATAATTGTTGAGACATCTCAGATTTGAGGTTTAGGTTTTAAAAAGTAAAAATGTTTTCATCGTTTTATTCCCAAGAGGTTTTGCTTTGCTTCAACACACTCAGCAAAAGCCTGCCGTGCCTTTCACTTATTACCAGAGAAAAGCCTTTCTCTAATTTTGAGGCACTCAGCTCTCTACGTCTCTGCTATGAACACTTTGTTCTGCAGCATCTTTATCTTATTTGATTTTTCCCCGACTTATCTGATTTTGAGCTGAAGAAAAAACTTCAACTCCACTTCCAAACCAAAGAGACTCTCCTCCTGAGCAGCAACGCAAACTCTGAGACCTCCTGTGAGCATGGTCCCTGACTGTCGCACCCAGGGGTTTACTGTTTAATTGACAAGTAGCAAATGGCCTGCAGATAGAAAACAGACAGCCAGTATGTTTTCTTAGGATGGAACCATGTTTTAAAAAAAAATAAAAGTAAAAACCAAGCCACAAAGAACAGGAGATTTTCACATTAAAAATTCAGATTTTTGACATCGTTAGAAAGCCATAGGATGTAGCACATTCTACAGGGCACAATGAAGCCTGCCGCTGCCAGCTTGCCTCTGTCCCCAGCTCTCCCTGTTATCATTCTGTCACTGAGGCTGCAAGTCTGCAGTTATTTTCCTATTGCTTCTGCTGTTGTCTGTGAATGAAAGGTAGAAAAGACCATCTGTTGGAAGAAAAACGGAACAGAACATACTTGCAAGACTGCCTAATGGTTGTGTAATTTGAGTCCTGTGCAAACAGCAAGTCAGGCTGGTATCCAGTGCCCACTTACCCCTGGCTTGGGGTGCCATCAGCCCAGAGGGGACATCATTTTCTAATTTGCTCAAAGTCTTCATATAGGCTAGCACGGGCTGGGCGTATTTTATATGTGACGTGTCTTTGTGTGGAAAAAGCAAAATTCGGCCTGCTTTATTTATTTATGTTGCCTGGTCAACACTGTACACATCTGAAGTTGTAATCTTTGGTTTATTCCTGTTTATCTTAATCCGTTCAAGCTATGCAGTGAATTCCTATACTTTTATGTTGCTTCAGCATCTATTTTGAATACAGGTTGGACCTTCTTACACCGGAAGCAAAGAATAATCACACTTGACATAGTTTCCAGTTACCCACCTCCTCCCAATTCCTTATATCTGCCTTGAAAAACTGCCTCCTGGTGAAAGCTTCGCTATGGGACAGCTAGATGCAGCCTACTCACTGATCCCCACACCCGACGTGGGCTGCACAGATATGCTGCAATGACCATGTTTCAGGAAGTGTGACTCCATGGAACACATGCCTGCTTGCTCTATGCCCATCAGTTAGAACTCCCAGCAGGAAACCTGCTCTGGGAACACCCTGGACCCCAGTGAAGGCCCCAGCCCCTAGGTCCATCCCTCTCAGGTACTCCCCCTGCTGGTTGAGTGCCCTGCCCCTGCAGTCTTCCTTTTGACCTTACTGGCACTCCTCTTGTGGATCTGTAAGTAATCCACTGCTTCTGGTTTTTCCTGTGTTTTGTTGCCTTGTCTCCTCTGTGTCTTGCCTGACTGACACACCTGAAGCTAACTTCTCTCCAGGTCAGCGTTCTCCCAGACAGTGGCTATCTCACTAGGAAGAAACTGGACATAGGTCAGACAAGAGCCACAAACGCATTTACCAACAGAAACACATTTCCTGTGATAGGGACCCCTGGTCACAGGCCAGACAATTAGGCATTCTTTATTAGGATAAAGAAGTATCCTGTGAAGGGCACACAGTAAACGTTCATTCATGACCACCTTCCCTGGAGCGCCGTCAGGGCAGGCCTAGAGTTAACAGCCTCCCTCAGGAGAGGACCATAAGACCAAATTAAGAAAAAAATAAAACAGGCTGCTTTAACAAAAATACTATAGTCTGAACTGCTTATAAGAAAACAAAAATGTGCTTCTCACAGTTCTGGAGGCTGGCAAGTCCAAGATCAAGGCATTGGCAGAGTTGGTGTCTGATGAGGGCCCATTTCCTGGTTTATGGACATGCCTTCTGGCTGTGTTCTCATTTGGTAGAAGCGGTGAGTGGGCTCTCTGGGGTCTTTTTACTAAGAGGGCTCCACCTGCCTGACCTAACCACTTCTCAAAGACCATACCTCCAAATGCCATCACCCTAGGGATTAGGATTTTAACATATGGATTTGGGGAGACATAAACATTTAATCTACAGCACTACTGTTTCATAAGCTATGATTTCACAGGATTTTCAGAACAATCCAGATTAAAAAAAAAATTTTTTTCCCAACTAAGCGTGAATAAGTTGAGACCTTTTCTCTTATCACAAATACCTAAAATAGACTTGATTTCCCCTCCTCCCTTTCACCCTGCGGGTGACCTGCACATTAGAAGAGTCCCTATTCACTCCCATGTTGAAGGCTTTGCCCCTGCTCTCTCCCGCGATTGAAATAACCTCACCATCCACTACACCTATCCAGATCTTATCCATTCTTTTTTCTTTATCTGTTGAAACAGAATCTCACTCTGTAGCACAGGCAGGAGTATAATGGGATGAGAATAGCTCATTGCAGCCTCAACCTCCTGAGCTCAAGTGATCCCTCCGCCTGGGACTGAAAGGCCTGAGCCACCATGCCTGCCTATTTTTCAATTTTTTTTTTTTTTTTTTACAGAGATGGGGTCTCACTATGCTGCCCAGGCTAGTCTTGAGCTCTTGGGTTCAATTCTCCTGCCTCCCAAGGTGCTAGGATATCCATTCTTTAAGGTTAGAGTGGACATCTATTGTTTTGTCTGCCAAGTACCCTTTCATAGAACAGTGGTATGGGGGACACTGGTTTTCATCCCAGATCTCAACTTCAAGCCCTGTGTCACTGTCTATTCCCCAGAGGCCAAGAATGTCAGTGGGTGCAGCTCACAGCTGCATCCCTCCCAGCCACAGGAAACAGCTTCACCCAGGGTTATACCCCCTCCTGGCCAACAATCAGCTGATGCAGAACTCCATAAAGGATCACTCACCTGAGGCCTTAGTTGCAACTGTAGGACAGGGTGGCATCTCCCTCTGCCCAGTCATGCCATCTTCAGTCCCCTAGGTATGGCTGCTGAGCATACCTACAGAAAGTCTTCAGCATAAAGTCTGGCTTTGAGTCTTCTTCCAGAGAACCCATCTAGGGCCATTTACTGGTACCAGAAGTGGCCCTAGAAGTAGCCTCTAATTTAGAGTAATTTGAGGGGTATGTTGGGACAGGATCACTTGCTGGCCAGTTGGCCTAAGGATCTCATCACCAGTGGTAGGAGGTGATGCTGTAGGGGTGCAGCCGCTATTACGTTCCGCCAGTGATGGATTGGGTTGGCTTTCCAGTAGAAGGGATCACGTGGACTGATGCAGTATCTCTGAGGCTTGAGAGAATGAAGACAATCACAGTAAGAGGACTATGGACGTGGGTGGTTGATGCCAGGTGCTCTTCATTTATTGATGAGCGATAAGGTCAATCAGAGCAATTAACCACCAATTCAAGGCAATATTGAAAGTCAAAAGGTTTATCTGCAGCTTTAAAGGAAACTTTGATCTCTTACAACTGGAGGGCAGAGAGAAGGCCAGGGTCCGGAATTAATCCTAAGAGTAGAGGAGTTTCTGGGATGGTTGAACTCCCCACCCCATGAGGTCTCCTATGCCCTGGTCAAGGCCTTCACAAGGAAGGAATAGAACCCTGTAATTTGGAACAGCAGTGTCTGGATATAGGTATTTGAGAATATTGAGTCCCCAGATTGTCCCGATCCAGCTGGTCC
This sequence comes from Cebus imitator, assembly GCF_001604975.1. Taxonomy (NCBI): domain Eukaryota; kingdom Metazoa; phylum Chordata; class Mammalia; order Primates; family Cebidae; genus Cebus; species Cebus imitator. The sequence goes on from NW_016107357.1 coordinate 11,613,797, forward strand.
TTTAGAATTGGCCCATTTCCCCTTATTAGAAGATGGCTCTACCCCTTGCTCAAAGATGATGCAGGAGCCTCAAGGAAGGCTGGCATTTTATGAGACACAGTTTGCTTCCCTCACGGTCTACCCCACCTCCCATGTGGCAAATTATAAAAGTCAAATCTCTGTGCAGGCCTATTGATGTGGTATTGGGCTTCCTAAGAAAATAGAGGGACCAAGGAGCTGCAGAATCTGGCTAACCTATACCTGCAGGAGCTGGGAGAATATGCATCGAATGGAATCTTGAAGGTGCTAAATCCAGGGGAAGCAGAAGATACAGTTGGATGAAAGATGGTTTGTTAGTATAAGCAGCTTCTTCCATGATAAAAGATTTAGCACTGTGGCAAGAGCTAATATGCTGGAAAACAGGGCTAATAGCACCCTGGGAAACAGGGCTAATAAGATCTTAGGCTTTCAAGATCTTGGAAAAAGTGATTCCTCACATTAAGTGAAATAGAAATATCGTAACTTTCTTGGCAGATGGAAGAGAAAAGCCTCAAAGACTCAGAGAAGTGGGCATCCTAAAGTGGATCAAGGCCAAGAATGAGAGGCGAGAAATCCACCAGCTAACTCTGTGGGAGGGGCCGGAGGACGTTTGTTTACCAAAGCCGGAAGGAACGCACTGGTGAAGATCCCAGCTTTGCCGAGAAGCTCAGTGGAAGATGTCCTCTGTCAGCCAGGGATGATGATCGCAATAGGAGTGACAGGTTCCTGAAATAATAGAGGTCCGAGGGTGATAATTAAATATCAGAAGCCAGCTGGGCACAATTACCACAATAAGGAGCAAGGCTGAGTGACAGCACAGGGAAGCTGGTCTGCAGAGAGATAAAGAGATGTTCATAAAACATGCTCTTCCTAGAGGCAAGACAAATGGGCACCTGAAAAGGATGTTGCTTAAGGTATGAAGTCCAAAGAAATTAAGGAAGGATGATCAGAAGACTGACAGCAGGCCTCCCAATATAAAGGCAAAGTTCCTTGCCTAGTTTTTGAACCTCAGCCACTTCTTAGAAATGGAACCCAGCAACTCAAGAAGAGATCAAGTCCCTGTGAGGAAGGGCCGTGCAATAATGCAGCAAGTGCACTAAAGAGTAAATTCCTGGGTATATTAGCGTTCTTCAGAGAAACAGAACCAATAATATACTATGTATATGACATCATATTATATGATATATATATTACATATCATATATATAGTGTATTATTTTTTCGGTATATATTATTATTATGTTTCTCTGAGGAAGCCTGAGTAATACAACCAGGAATTTACTATTTATCTAGGAAATTTCTAGCTCACTAGCTAAAGAGAGAGAGCGTCCGGCAAGTCTGAAATCAATAGGGTGGTCCAGCAGCCTGAAACTTCAGGAGAGCTGGCGTTGCAGTCTTGACTCTGAATTTCACAGGGCAGCAGGCTGAAAACCTGGCAGTGTTTCCATGTTCACAATCTAAGGAAAATCTCTTCTTTGGGAAACCTTCGTCTTTACTCTTATGGCCTTCAGCTGATTGGATAAGGCCTACCCACAAATGAAAGTAATCTGCTTCACTCAAGCCTAATAGAATGTTGATTAATCTGGAAAATAAATACTCTCACAGCAACATCTAGGCTGGTGTTTAAGGAAACATCTAGGCACCATAGCCAGCCTAGCCATGTTGACATATGGAATTAACCAGCATACTTACTTAACCTTCCCCTAAAGGGGTCTATTGCCATTTATTCAAGTAACCATTGTAACTATTGGCTTAACGTTAATTAGACCAGACGAACAAATTATTGCATCTCATACCTACAATTAAGAAAGTACAGGCAGGGCATAGTGGCTCATGCCTGACACTTTTGGAGGCTGGGGCAGGAGGATCATGTGAGGCCAGGAGTTAGAAACTAGCCTGGTCAAAATAGAAAGACCCATCTCTATAAAAGAATAATTAAGAAAAAAAAATAGCCAGGCATGGTGGTGCATGCCTATAGTCCCAGCTACTCAGGAGGTTGAGGCAGAGAATTGCCTGAGCCCAGGAATTTGGCTGCAGTGATCCATGATTGCACCACTGCATTCCAGCGTGGCCTTTCCAGCAAGACCCTGTTGAAAAGAAAAGAAAAAAGAGAAGAGAAGAAAAAAGAGCCATGTCTGATAGGCCTCCGTGCATTCTGGAAGCCGCATATTGCACCATTGGGAAGGTGCTCTGATGCATTTGCTGGGTGCTATGGAAGGCTCCAAGGTCTGAGTGGGACCCAGAGTGGAGCAGGGCTCTGCAGCAGATCCAGGTGGCAATGCGTGCAGCCCTGCTGCTTGGGCCACTTGATTCAATTACTAATGTTATCTGTGGTGGAGAGAAATACTCTGTGGCGTTTATGGCAGGCCTCAGTAGGAGAATCACAAAGTAGACAGCTAGAATTCTGGAGCATGGCCATACCACCTGTAGCAGAGAACACCGCATCATCTCATAATTGGCCAGCTGGGTTCTTTTTGCCCACTACCCAGAAAGCCAATGCACTGAGAATAGCAAAGAAAGAGTTTAATTATCGCAGAGCTGGCCAGGCACCTGTAATCCAAGTAGCTTGGGAAGCCAAGGTGGATGGATTGGCTCAAGTCAGGAGTTCTAGACCAGCCGGGTCAACATGGTGAAACCCTGTCTCTCAAAAAATACAAAAATTAGCTGGGTGTGATGGCACACACCTGTAATCCCAGCTACTTGGAAGGCTAAGCCATGAGAATCACTTGAACCAGGGAGGTGATTGCAGTGAGCTAAGATTACACACATAAAATAATAATAAAATAGATCCCAGACTGGAAACCAGGAAACTCAGTTCTGATCCCAGGGCCATGTTGCCTCGGACAAGTCTCTCAAAGAGACTGTACCTCAGTACAGTCTGTACCTCTTCTGTAACATTATACCAACCCATGATATAAGCTTCCTGTGTGCCAGGCACAGTATCTGGGTTATCTTACATAACACAACAATGAGATGTGCATAGGATAAGGCCGGGCGCGGTGGCTCACGCCTATAATCCCAGCACTTTGGGAGGCCGAGGCGGGTGGATCACGAGGTCAAGAGATCGAGACCATCCTGG
>NW_016107357.1:11617118-11619811 GCF_001604975.1 Cebus imitator
GATAAAGACAGCTGGGTTAGGGAATGTCACTGATCTGAGGTCACACACAATGGTGAAGCTGGGATGAGAGCGTGCAGCATCTGCCCCTGGAGCCTACGCTTAGCTCTGTTGTCCCAGGTTCTTCAACTCACCCTCTCAGTTGCTCTTCATATCAAAAGGCCTGTAACTGTTTCTTCCAGGCCAGCATGCACCTGCCCTGGCTTCAGACTTTTCTCTGCTCCCTGGCTCTTGCCTAAGATCCACACATTTGTCTGATGCTTCACCAGAATGCCTTGAGTCCAAAGAGCGTTTGCGACTTTGAGCGAATCATTGGGTCTGGGCATCCCTCCATAAGTCTTAAAGCATGAAAGAGGTTGTATTTAAGAGGGGTTTTGGTGCTCCCATGGATAACAGAGCAGCAGTGTCCAGAATCATCAACTCCTTGCACTAGACGGAATGTTTAGTTGTGATTTAGTTATTTCCCCTGGCTCCATCTGTTTCAATCAGATGGACATCTACCCAGGGAAGAATATTGGGATTTTCTGGGTTTGGAGGAGGGCTAGAGAATTGGAGCTGACCATTTGGGAACAGTAGCAAGTAGCTTTCTCACTCTCAGCCTGGCAGGTGGCAGGTACACAGAGGAGACAGCTGTGGCACTGAGGAGCTGTCCAGAAGGCCTATTTTTGGAAGACTCATTGGGATAGCAACCTCATGAGTCTGTGAGAGGACTTTTCTCCTTGGAAAATATTCTTTAATGTCTCAATGTTCCATTTTCCCGGGAATGGGGCGGCTGCTGCCTTTCAGAGGAGCTATAAATAGTCCTAGCCAGTTTGATTAAATAATGCCACAGAATGAGGGTGAGGAGGGCCAGGTGTTCTGGGAAACCTGTGCAGCTGCCAATAATTGGACCAAAAGATGCAGAGGCCCCAGCTTGGCTGGCAGCATGAACACAGCATAGGGAGAGAAGAGGGCTACCCAGGCTCAGTTCCCCAAAAGCCAACGGATATCGGGGAGAGGGCTGGGTTGATGCTCCCAGGAGGAGATTCCAATGGAGCCAAGGACTCTGGGACTTGAGTGGCCTCTCTGCCCAAGTGAACAGTGCCAGGCTCAGAAGAGGACCCTGATGGAGTGCACACAGCCTGGCTGGAGGTTCCTGGAGCAGCTGCATTCATAGCTGCTGTCGGAACGCTCTGCTCTGAGCAAGGAAAGGGCAGTAGGTGCGTGAGCTCCACACTTTCCCTGCTGGGCTGCTGTGTTCTCATGGGCCTCAGTCAGCAGGTGCCCTTAGCCCTCCAAGTGGTTCATCCAGAGCCATATTTTTGGGTGTTTTAAGGCATGGGGGAGGAGTGCTTTCTTGGCAAAGATAAGCAGAATGCAAGAAATAAATAGCTCCCCATGTGCACATAATTATACTGAGGCTCCGTGATTACTTGGGATCCTGACTTGGAATAAAGTCAACAATTCAGCAGTCTCCCAAAACTTTGTCCAGCTCCGCCTCCCTTATGTTTTCGAACCTGTGATTCTATTACCATCAGGGCACCAAAGGTTTTGCCTTTTTCTCCTTCATGATTTGGAGGAGACTTGCTTTGGAAAGCTGGTCTTCCAATCTGAGATGGCCTTAGCCCAGGGGATATGCCAGGAGCCATGTGCCTGGATGACGTAAGGGGAGTCGTGTCCCCCACTTCTTGCCGGATCCCCTTTCACTACTCCCTCGAAGGGTAAATCCAGGAATGGTCTTTCCTGCGGGCAGAGGTGGGGCGCAAAGTAATCCAATTCCTCAGCCCTGAAAGAGAAACACAGTAGGTATTGTGCTGCTGGCAGCATTTTCCAGGACATAGTTGTATTTTTGCTTCTGTTTACAGAATGTCCACCCTGGACGTTTGGCCACCTGTGGGAAAAAGAGGCATTTGACTTTCTGCAGATGTCAACTCTTGTAAAAGTCTCTGTTCCTCATCCTTCAACAGAGCAGCCACAGGTATCATTCCAGGCCCCATTTCAAATCAGAAGACCTGAGTGGGCACAGGAACAAGCTCAGGATTTAAACTGCTTGTTGCTGCTGTAATGTGTGAATAGTGCCTCTTTAGTGTAGATTCTAAAACAAAGCTTGGGGTGCAACCCTGGTGACAGTGGTCACAGGCAGGGTCTGCTGAAACTGTCCCCCAAACTTACGCCTTCCTCTACAGAGAGCCAGCACCAGCCAAGGGTGCTTGTGAATCAGGATGTTCCTAAGCTGGGAGAAGAGAAACCGGAGTGTCTTTGTGTTTGAATGAATCATCCTATTTCACGTGTCATCTGTTTATTGTTGACGTCTTCATTGTACCATTTTCCAACAGGATCTGGGAACATGGTGCATTCTAATCAGTGGGCCTGGGATTTCTTTAATCAGAATGAGCATCTTTCAGGAGGAAGGCTGAGGGTGAAGCTACCTCTAGAGAAATCACAGAGGGACTCACTGGCTAAGTCCATGCTAAGGTATGATACCAGATCCTTCCAGCAGAATTTGATGGGTCAGATAAAAATAGAATTGACTTGGCTATGCGGGCTCTCTTTTGGTTCCATATGAAGTTTAAGGTGTGGAAGGCATCACACTACCGGACTTCAAACTATACTACAAGCCTACAGTAATCAAAACAGCATGGTACTGGTACCAAAACAGAGATATAGACCAATGGAACAGAACAGAGGTCCCGGAGGCAACACAACATATCTACAAC
>NW_016107357.1:11620816-11665739 GCF_001604975.1 Cebus imitator
GACAGAAGAGCAGAAGATCAAACACCGCATGTTCTCACTCATAGGCGGGTGTTGAACAATGAGAACACATGGACACAGGGAGGGGAGCACTACACACTGGGGTCAGTTGGGGGGAATTAGGGGAGGGACAGTAAGGGGTGGGGAGATGGGGAGAGATAGCAAGGGGAGAAATGCCAGTTGTAGGTGATGGGGAGGAAGGCAGCAAATCACACTGCCACGTGTGTACCTATGCAACAATTTTGCACGTTCTTCACATGTACCCCAAAACCTAAAATGCAATAAAATAAATAAATGGGGAAATAAATAAATAAATAAAGTGAAGATGAAAATGTTTCTTTTATTAAAAACATTTAAAAATATAAAAAAATAGGAGATTATGACATAACATAAGAAATACATATGCATATATATGTGTGTATATATATATTAATGTATATTCATATATATATAAGAATATATATATGAATCTCAGCACTTTGAGAGGCCAAGAGGCGGATTGCGTGAGGCCAGGAGTAGTTCAAGACCAGCCTGAGCAACAAGCAAAATCCCATCTTTCTCTATATATATGAAAGAAGAAATAAATATATCTTTGCGTTTTGCCCCAGTATTGGTACAGAGCTTCTAAGAAACCCTTGTAATTTCCTGAGTGATAGAGGTTCTGGGAGCATCAGGCACATCCAAGCAGTGCCAATGCTAGCAAGATCACTTGGTCCTGAGCAGGGCAATGTTGACTTTCACCAAATGCCCAGACAACAGCAGGGCAGCACACGGTGGACTCCAAGGAGGCACACACCTCTTGCCCTGATCCTGTTGCTCTCTGTGTCTGAGTCCATCCTTCCTTCCAGTCCTTTTTCTGCCACTGCTCCTCTTGAAGGAGAACTCTACTACTCCAGCCAAATCTATGGACAGTTTTCAGCAATTGCACACATCCCACTGTACTGTGGCTTCCTCTTTGTTCACACTCACTCTGGTTGAAATCTCTTTTCTTTCTACCTCTACCTATGTGAATGCCACTTTCCTTCCAAGACCCAACTCGAGCGTCGTTTCACTTACTCATTATGTTGACTTCCATCTCTTCTGCCTTCATTGAGTTCTTAATCTCTGCCAAGAGCTTTGCATATATTCATTCTAGTCCTTTCAACAATCCCATAAGACAGAGATTATTATTTTCACTTTATGAATGAGAAAACTGAGTTCAGAGAAGTAAAATAACTTGTCCAAGAACACACGTAACTGACAAAGCTAGTACTCAACTACATGAATGAATTAATATATTAATAAGGGCTTGCATTACCAAGAAGCAAATAAAAAGATACTCAACATATCCATCAGGGAAATGCAAATCAAAACCACAGTGAGAAACCACTCACACTCACTAAAATGGTTCAAATAAAAAACACAGACAAGAACAATTGTTGGCGAGGAAGTGGACAAATTAGAACTGTTATACATTGCTGGTGGGAGTGCAATGGTACAGTCATTTGGAAAACAGTCTGACTATTCCTAAAAAAAAAAAAAAAAGTTAAACTTAGAATTGCCACACAACCCAGCAATTTCACTTCTAGATATACACCCAAGAATTGAAAACATATGTTCACATAAAACTTGTACCTGAATGGTCAAAGCAGTATTATTCATAATTGCCAAGAGGTAGAAAAGAGCCAGATGTCCATCATCAGCTGATGACTAGCTAAACAAAATGGGCCATAACTACGTATGGAATAATATTCAGCCATAAAAATGAATGAAGCACTGACACGTGCTACCTGTGTTTTTCATTTAGCTAAGGTTTCTAAAAATAAGAAAATGTCTGTGCTATTGCTAATATGACATGCTGTACCTGGATAAATTTCTCTGGGAACATTGAGACTCAAATACGCAAAGTAATAAAACAGTCCACATCATTACAGCAGGTTTCATCTAATTCACCATAGTCATTTGATTTACTCAAGTGGTTGCCTTTAAGCGTAGATTCATTCCTCAAAACTGTTATGTAAACTGAGTTTATCATATTACTATTGCTTTTGATAAACTCTAGAAACCTTAGCTAAATGAAAAAAGACAAAGACAACTACATATTGTGTTGTTAGAATTTAAACAACAGAGAGAGACTCTCTAAAATTAAATGATATTTATTTTAGAGTAAGCATTGAATAGGAATACAGTAGGCATATTTGGGAAGGTAAAAGAAGACAAGTGTTTTAAAAGAAAATGAAGAAGATGATATAAGTTATTTTGAAATAATTATCCTTGGCTATAAGGATCTGAACAAGGGCAGCACACCTCCAAGGTTGGACAGGCAGTGGCCGGACAGATGCCATCACAGCAGCACTCTGTTGTATAAGATCGCGGTGGCCCTTTTGCAAGGTTGCAGTTTTTGCAGTCTTTTGTGATAGTGCTTGTTACCAGATTGACATGTGTGAGTTTTTTTCCTTTAGGGTCTTCGCTGGCTCTATTTGTCAGGATTTTCAGACAAGTGACTTCATTTTGATTTTCAGAACTTTCACATTTCCCCCTTTTGATTGAGATCTTTCTCTGAAAGCATGGCTCATCAATAATCCTGTAGTTTAGGTTTTGGTTATATCTTGGTGGCAGAATGGACCTGACATGGGCTGGTCTGGTCCCACATTGGAGGGAGCGATCAACAACTAGGGGTCAGTGTCGGAACTCTTATAGCCACATTTGAGCCCCAGGGAATTTCTCTGAGTGGCTTTCAGGGTAACTCTACCTGCAGACCATTGTTATGTTTAATTTTGTCTGTTCCCTAAACATTGATTATCATCTCAAAGTAATAGGCCAGCATTCTGTTGTTAGCATTTGGATTGTAGAAATTTGACAAGCAACGGTACAAAGTTCAAAAAAAGAGAAAGGAAAAGAAAATACAAAGTAAAAGTAATAGTAACATGATAAAATCAGTTTAAATAACAGTTTTGAGGCAATGAATCTAGGCTTAAAGACAACCAATTGAGTAAATCAAGTGACTATGGTGAATTAGACGAGACCTGTTTTAATGATGTGGCCTGTTTTATTATTTTGTGTATTTGAGTCTCAGTGTTCTCAGAGAATGTATCAGGTACAGCATGTCATATTAGCAATAGCACAGACATTTTCTTGTTTAACAAACAGATACTACAGAGTATTTCTATCATCTAGTATCTCATGCCTGGGTTGAATTCAAGCAGAATGAGCAATAGATTTATTGGGGATATTGTTAAAGTTACTCACTGGGTGGACTAAAATATTTTTTAGGTCAGATTCTGCCAAGTTACCCCCAGTAGTATCTGTGAAACTTTAATTACATGATTATCCTGCTAAGTGAAAGAGGTAGGCATAAATGAGAAAAAAACTAAGAGGAGCTGCAGTCTCTTTATGGTGGGGGCTCTTGTTTTGTCATTTTGGGAAAAGCTGTCCACAGCACGAAGCCAGAACGTTATGTCCTGGATTGCAGCTGGAAAGTCTTTGGTTATGGCATCAGGTGATCTGGTGAACTTTCTGTGTTCACCATCCTTCAGCCATGCAACTCGTCCCTTAAAATTTAATTTCCGTTTATAGGCTGCAGAAACAGAGAGGTTTCCATTTTTAGTAATTCCATGGGAAAAAAGTGAATTGGAAGAAATCTGAAGCATTCCGGATTTAGCCCAGTCTCTAGGTAGGGAATAAAAACTTGAAAATAATGCACAGGACTAACAGGTGTATTATATACATTTTTGGAAACATAATTTTTTTCTTTATAGTTTTTCCCCCATTTTTGCCAAAGATAATCAGAGTGAGACAAATTTGTTTGTAAAATAAGTTTAGTTTCATTGATTTTTGTCTGATCATTTACATAAGTGCAACAAGGATAGTGATTGATGCATAGGAATCTCAGATTTTAAAACCTCTTGAGGCTAGGAAGCCAACCCAAGGCAGACTTTAGATTTCACCTTAGTGCTTATAAACAATTTAACTATGACCTCCCAGTCCAAACCATGGTAATATAACTAATCTTTACAGTTGTATCCTGTTATAAATACAGCACATCCTTGTTGAATTTATGCAAACAATTATGTTGTCATAAAAAATAAAAATACTCATGAATAGCTTCCAAATTTTGGAGATATCAAGTAGGGGGGAAAAGTAAATACTTACCCTTTTGTTTATAAAAGTAGACTTGACCAAATTACTGTAAACTATAGACAGCTTAAGAGAAAAAGTTTCCTTAAGTTTGGAAAACAAAACATTTAAGCAGAGAACCAACAATGTTTCAAATAAAAGTTCCAGGAACATTTTACTTAGTACTTATTCAATTTTATATAATTAGTTTTTGTTCCCTTTGATCTTGACGAGTAGTTTTATGAACTATCAGTTTCATTAGAGTTCAGAAATATTTAGTCCATTGGTAGAAAAGTTATCAGGAACGTGTATTTAAGAGTACTTGTTTGTTAGAGTCTTTTCCATGAAAAGCAATTTTGGACTATAGCTAATTATAAATTCTTTTAGAGAAAAATCAAAACAATAACTGTGGATGACAAAATCTTAGGTTAGTCATGGTTAAAAATCTAATGTGAGGTCCCAATTGCCAAGGAAACTAGTTATGTCTATTGCATTCATGGCTGACAGTATCACATTAGGACCATCACACATTTGTAAATTTCATGTAGTCTTTGGAATACTCACATCAGCTTTTCGTTGTCCATCCCGCACCCACTATTCTGAATGTTTTGCTCCCAGAGGATTTTCAGAAATGAACAGGGAGAAAAAAATATGTTAAAAAAAAAGACAAATTATTTACAGACATGCAGAACCAAATCAAAATGAAATAAAAATAAGAGCTTTCACAAAACTTTTAAGCCAGGCACACAGATCAAAGAAAACATTAAACCAGGCCAGCAGACAAAAAAAATAAGTAAATTTACAAGAAAAGACATGACTCACAGACAGAACGTAAATTTTATAGAAACCAAAGTGCTCAAACTAGAAAGACACTCATATTTATATCAGACAGGGCTTGCCAGAAAAGACTTCTATAGTCCCAAGAGAAATGCAAGATTTTTAAATTTAAGATAGCTTTATAACCAAAACAGATACCAAATAAAGTCAAAAGAGCTCACCAAAAAGAGGAGTCCAGGAATCTGAGAGTAGATTCACCAGGGCAGAAAAGGTGAGTCATAGAGGTAGAGAGCTCAAAGGGGCTCAGCACAGGCAGTTCACTCCATTTCAGGGGTTGCCAAGCTGTCCAAGGTGAACCAGCTTCAGTCTCACTTCTGACACCAAATTGTGTCAAAACCTAAACAACAGACACACAGAGAGAGAGACTCTGAAAAATAAAATATATTTGTTTGGGAGTAAGTATGGCAATGGGAATATGAAAGACATATTTGGGGAGATAAAAGAAGACAAGGGTTTTTAAAGAAAAAACTGCAGAGGATTATATAATTTACTTTGAAATAATTATTTTAGGCTACAAGGATCAATAACAAGGGTGGTGCCAGTTCAAGGTTGGAGAGGCAGTTGCTAGGAAGAGGTCCTTCAAGAAATGCTTTTTATGTGTAAAGCTGTGGTGGCCTTTGTGCAAGGTTGTGGTTTTTGTAGAGTCTTTTGTGATAGTTATTACTATCAGGTATGTGTGTGAGAACTTGCTCTTCCTGGACTTCCCTGACTCTATTCCTGAGGCTTTTGATACAAGGGATTCCATTTTGATTCGACAACTTTCACAATATAATTCCATTTATATGAAATGTCCAGAGTAAGCACCCCTCTATATAGAAAAAGTAGACTTAGGCTGCCAGGAGCCTGGGAGAGGAACAAATGGGGAGTGAGTTGGATTGGGTATGGGATTTCTCTTGGGGGTGAAGGAAATGTTTTGAAATTAGATAGTGGCGATGATTGTACAGCTTTGCAAATATACTAAACACCACTAAATTGGTCACTTTAAAATGATTGATTTTGTGATATATAAATTTTATCTCAGTGAAAAATAGAGTCGACACTACTTGGATTCACTGAATTATTAATCAAGCATTTATTAAACAACTATTATGTATCTAGAATAGTTTTGCCAAGATCAAGCACCTAGCAGGCACTCTAAAATATTTGTTGATTCATTGATTGGGTGGCCATGCTTATCCCTGGGGGTATAAAGAGATGATTGAGATGCAATTTATTAAGAAACCAAACCAACGAAATGGAATATAAATCATAATATTCCATTTATATCAAATTCTATAAAATGAAAACAACTATAGTGACACAAAGCAGATCAGCAGTTGTCTTGGGATGGGAGAACAGTCAGGGAGGGGTATAAGGGAGAGATTACAAAGAGGCACAGGAAACTTTTAAGAATATAGATATGTTTATTTATCTTGACTGTGATCGCTCCATGGGGATATGTGTGTGTGTGTTTATGTCAAAATTTATCAAAATGTTCATTTAAAATACAGTTATTCCTCAATACCATGGGGATTGGTACTAGGACCTCCTGTGGATACTAAAATCTGCAGATGCTTAAGTCTCCCTTATAAAATGGCATAGTATTTGCATAGTATGTGCATATACCTATGTACATCCTTTGGTATATTTTAAATCATCTCTAGATTACTTATAGTGAATGCAATGTTAACACAATATAAATAGTTGTTATACTGTATTATTTTTAAATTTGTATTGTTATTTATTTGAAACCAGGGATGCAAAGCCCAGAGGGCCAACTGTACATGCAGTTCATTGTATGTCAATCACACCTCCACAAAGCTGTAAAAAAAAAATAAAAGATGCGACTTCTCCAGGAGTTTATAATATGGTAAAAGTGACAGCTGTGCACTGTCCCCCTGCAACTCCCAAATCCCTACCAGACCTTGAATTGCCTCTACTCCAATATCCTAACTGCCACCATCTCCCCTTGTATTAGTTTGCAAGGACTTCCATAACAAGGTACCACAAGCTGGGTGGCTTAAAGAACAGAAATGTATTTTCTCACAGTTCTGGGACTAGAAGTCCAAGATCAAGGCGTCTGCAGGCTTGGTTTCTCCTGAGGCCTCTCTCCTTGGCTTGCAGATGGCCGTCTTCTCCAGTGTCCTCACATGGTCCTCCCTCTGACTGTGTCTGTGTCTTCTTGTAAGGACACCAGCTGTATCGGGTTAGAACCCACCCATACAGCCTCATTTTAACTTAACTGCCTCTTTAAAGATCCTGTGTCCAAATACAGTCACACGCTGAGGTCGGGGGTTAGGATTTCAACATGTGAATTTCGGAGGACCTTCTCACACTCTAATCTTCCCGTCCTTGCAACTCTTTCACAAGCCTTCTTTCTGTAAAGCCTGTGCTTTGGCTTCATCAAGCTTTGATTCCCTCTTTACACACCGTGTTTCAGGGTGGGCAAATGCTTCAGCCACTCTTCTTGGGTAAGTGGGCTCTCTAGGCCTGTTGTCCCTCTGCCTTGCCTGTCACCTCCATCACTCAACTCCAGGCAGCACTGTTCCCTATGGTCCCTGTGAATTCAGCTGGGGAAAATAGAATCACTCTGTAAGTTACAGCTTAACAAAACTTTCATGTATGACTCTCATGCATAATGGCGAGACTTCCCCAAAAACACCATGCTGTCCCAGACTCTGCTGCTCACCTGTCCACCTCCATTCAGTGGCTGACTTATTTTATGGAGGACAAATGTCGTCAGGGCTGGAAACCCCCAGATGTCCACTCTCCTTCAGTCTACAATGGGTCAGAAGACACCGTTAGTTCATTATTTTCTTCCTCATGTTCTGATAGTCCTGAACATCTACTAAGTGTCAACCCAGGAGAGAGTCTTCGCCAAGGTAGCTTTTTCAGTCCTATCAATTCTCTTGCAAGGGAAATGTGGCTACCTCCATTACACAGATTAGAAAAGACACAAGGGCCAGTCACAGAATGTGTCCAAGGTTATGTGGTTAATAACCAGTGGAGACAGGATGAGGACACTGTCATTTCTTCCACCATTCATTCATTCATTCACATTCATTGTGGAATGGCTTCTTTGAATAAACCAGGCATTTTGAAGAAGCTAGTGGCCAAAAATGAATAAAATACAGTCCTGCCTCACTGAGGTCTAGCTAGGGACAGGCACACATCAAATAATGGTACTGCTGTGTGGATAGGGCCACTGATGAGAAATAGAATCCTGTGGTAGGGACTCACAGTGCAATAAAACACTGAACCGGGTGCCAGTTTTAACTATTTGTCTCTGTGGACTTGGAGGGTAATGACCATCTATTTTTCTTTTTTTTTTTAGTTATTAAAATTGAGTGTGGCGTTAGGCATTCAATCAATGCTTATCGAATATTTGTGGGAGCGAGTGAATAACCTTGAGCTTACCTCTCTGCCTTACTGTCTTACACTCATTTTCATTCCTCCAGCATGTGAGGGAGAAATGAAGGATTATTCATTTTCTAATAAGGTTTGTACAGGTGTCTCAAGATGTAACACGACGTTGACTTCCCAATAAAGAAAATACAAAAATAAAAACTTAAAATAAAAGTGTTTAAAATTTTAGAAAGAAAGCCTCCAGTTCTGCTTCACAGTTGACAGAGGAAGACTGGAACAGATTCACGGTAAAGTAAGTCTCCTGTTACCATAGGTGGGCGCTCACATACAGGTTGATTCCTGTGATCGCGCCAGAGCAACGAACATGCCTGTGACGTCACTTCTAATAGATCCTCTGTATCCTTCCTGCTTTGGGGACTGTGACAAAGAGGGATAAAACTATTATTTCAGAACTATTGCTTCAGCTGTGTGTGGTGGCAAGCACCTATAATCCCAGCTGCTTGAGAGGCTGAGGTTGGAGGGTCATTTGAGCCCTGAAGTTCAAGACCAGTTTGGGCAGAATAGAAAGACCTTGTATCTCAAAACAAACAAACAAAAACAGGGAAAAAAAGTGGCTACTTCATGCAACAATACGGCTGAAACTTGAAGCATGTTAAGTAACACAGGGTTACCTAGAGTACTATGATTCCCTTTCTGTGAGGTTCAAGAATAGAGAACACTTGTCTATGGTGATAGAAGTGCATAGAAGGATTAACTGGAAGGGACATGAGGAAGCTTTCTGAGAAGACGGGGATGTTCCTTATCTTGATCTGGGTGGTAGTACAGAGATGTTCTACCTAGGAGTAAAATCCATCCAGTTGTACATTTTATAGCACATAAATTATGCAAATAATAGTATGTCTAATATATTGTATATAATGATGCAAATCATAGTCAAAATATGCAGGACTAGGAACTGGACATTGTGAGACCCTTACACATACACGTGCTATATTCTTGGGTCAAATATACTAGAAACTTTGCATACTATGGCTCCCTGGCATATTTGCAATCTATATGAGTGTATTAAAGACTCTGAAACCTTATTTCAGAAATAAGGAAGTCTGTTTGACACATTATATCCCAAAGGCTTTTGAGCCTGAATTCTCTTTTCAGTGTACCTACCATTCTGCAGAGCATGAGTTGGAGATGTGCTGGCATAGGGAATTCTTCACTTCACAGTTGGAGAGATCGCCACAGCCTTTCGTCCTTTGCAACTTAAAGCCCTGATTAGGAACATACCTTTGAGGAGACTTGCATCCTCATCACACAACAAGTAACTAAAGCTGGAACGTAACACATGCTGGGGCTGTGGATATACACATCCTTGCAAGTGGTGAACAAAGTCTCTAAAACAGAACTCTGCAAGAAGCAGGTCGCCATAAATACGAAGAGTGATTTTTCATGAAGTGCTCTGGGATTGTGAACTCTTCTGGAGTCTGTGTGGGGCACCCAGAGTGAAGCCTTTTGTTCTAATGTTGAATGAGGAACATCTTGTTATTTTAGGATTGGTCTACTGAACAGGATGTAACTCAGCGCCTCCTAGGCTCACGCTTTCTAGAAAGAGCGCGATGTGACATTCAAAGTCTTTAACAACTGGTATTCATGTCCCAAACAGAGGGACGCTGACCAGCTCACTATACCAGTGTGCAGAACATCACCTCTGCTTAGTGCTAACCTGCAGCCCTACTTAGAGGCTGAAAATGTGAAGCAATTTTAGATACCAAAAAGTCTTAATGCAGAGACTCCTACAACTGAAGCTGTTTGTGTGATTGACATTGTATCTCTAGAAGGCTTTACCTGAAAGAGATTTTTTAAAACTGGCAAACTCATAGGCACTTTTATTTGTAACTGAAAATTATCTCACCGCCAAGTGGAGTCTGACAATAAAACATGCATGACAGGAATGTTTGGTGAAATGGGGAGTGGGGAAGAAGAATTGGTGAAAATTGCTTTTTATTTTGTTTAACACCCATTTTGTCTTAAAATATATTTAAAACATTCACAGGGAAATAATTGTCCTCTTTGCTCAGTTGCCTTTAAGAAGTTGCAAGTGGAAGCAGGTTAATAAAATGCTGAGGCCTGTAATTCATAAGGAAAACTTTCTCAATGCTAAAATAGCATTATTTGGTGCTGGTGGTGGGGGGTGGGGGGTGGGAGGTGGGGGGGTTGGAGGGTATGCTGCGAGTGGAGGGGAGACAGTGAGCAGCCTAGTTTCACAGCAACTGCAAAGGTGGGGGATAAAATATCTTGCACACACCATCTGCAAGCTGGTGTACAGCAAGTGCCGGAATGAACCCTGGGAGCAACCCACAGATTTCCGTATGCGTCGTTGCAGAGCCAGCCCAGTGTCATAGTGACTGCAAAGTGGGGGATAACATATCTAATCATGGCTGACTTGATTCCTCCTTCTCCTCCCCAATGCAGCCCAATCCCGATGAGACAACGGCACAGAGGGATACGGGATCTGGCAAGAGTAACATGGAAGCTGGAGTTGGCCTTTCAGAAGCAGTGGGGAACCAGGATTCAAGGGTAAGGCAAAACAGAATTTTGCAAAGGATGATAATTATCGAAAGCACATTTTCTTTTTCTGTGATAGTTGTTCCTCTCAAATATCTTGCACCGGCCACAGTCCGTTCATGTTTGTGCAGTGAAGGGTCAGTGCAGCAGGTTTGGGTTGCCCCAACCCTGCAGAGTCCAAAGAAACTGGCCCTTGACTGTAGCTTGGGAGACAAGCTCCAAGGCCTGGAATATCCTGCCTGGTAACAGTGTCTTTGAATACCGGAGGCCTTGGCCCATGCTGGATAGCATATGTTAACAATCCAATTTTTGGTGGGGGCCTCAGGCTGTGCTCTCTCAGTGTGACTTCTGTAGGGACTGGAGATTGAGTAACTGAGATCAGCCACATGAGCCTTCCATGCCTACATGGCCAATTGTCAATTAAAACCCTGAACACAAGGCTTGAGGGAGCTTCCCTGATTGGTGAAGCTTCATATATGTTGTGCCACATCATTGCTGGGAGAAGTAAGTGCTGTCGTGCAGCTCCAGTGGGAGAGCACACCTGGAAGCTTCTGCCTGGTCTCTCTAGGACTTCTGTCCCGTGCCTTTTCCCTTTGCTGATTTGAATATGCATTCTTCCACTGTAATAAACTGTAACCATGAGCATAACCAGAGTTTCGTGAGCCCTTCCAGTGTGAATCCTTGGGAAACTTTCTATCTGAGGGTGGTCTTTCTATGTAACCTGATGATGGTCTTGGAGCCTTCTGGCCACAATGCTGTTCTAGCCTCAACCTATACTGTCTCCTCCAGAAAGCCTTCAGCAATAAATGCATTGCCATACCTCCTCCTTCATCAAGTTCTATTTCTGCATGCTGGTCTCTGACTTCTGAGAGCTCAGTGATGAGCTTCTTCCAGGACAGGGTCAGCCTTCACTAAGCCACCAGAGTGGCTATGGCCACTTTTGGCCCCTATAGCCAAGAGGTGCTAAGACAAAACACATTTTTTTGTTGTTTTTGTGATTTTACACCAAAACATAATATTGTGAGACCACAGCATCCATGTCCCCAACATTTCCTCCCAGACTTGGGGGCAGATAGCTTCTACTTAGATTTTTTTACTTATGCTGAAGCTCCACACACCCCCACCCAAGAAACGGCATGTAGTCCTAAGCACCAGCTGATGACTAAAGCCCAGACTGTGCTTTTACTTCTTGGCTCCCATCCTTCCCTAAAGCTGGGTCCTCTATTCCATGATGGTGAGTCATATACATCCTGATCCCTGACCCCCAATTCAGGCTCTGACCTCGCCTGCTTCCTCAACTCTAGGTAACTGATGTGGTTAAGACCAGTCTAGAGTCCTGCCTCGGAAACATATTGTCCCAGGGAAAGAACAGACCAAACCTCAGAAAAGGTATTTTCCAGCTCAGTATTATTCCTACCTTGGCCTCTACCTGCCAAAGGGCAAGGTACATCGTCCTGTGTTTCTAGAGGAAACAGGGAGTTGCTGGACCATGCTGCGAAGCAGACAAATGTCATATCTGCTCTGACACCATGCTGAACACTTTCTCAGTTATATCCAGCTGCCTCTGTCTCTTCCCAAACTGCTTGCTCAAATCTCACTCATTTTTCAGGTCTCTGTTCATGTGTTATATCTTTGGGGACACCTTTCCTATGTCATAGTCTAGGCAGGGTCCTTTGGACTATGGTTTGTAAAAACGTGGTCTTTTTTCCAAGCTGTTGAGCCATGTTTGTGATTACTGGATCAATGTCTGTCCCCCTGGAGCCTGCAGCTTCAGTGTGTGCTGCATCTGTCTTTGCTCACCACTGTATCTCACACCTAGCACAGTGCCTGGTCGGGTGCTCAAACATATTTCTTGAATTGAGTATGAAATGTACAAAACACATCAGGACCATTTTGTATTTTGTAAAATCATTACAATGTCCCCTTCCATACACGTATGCTCAATCTTCACCATCTTTTGCCCTTGTAATTTGGTCATCTGTTCACAACCTTAAAAAGAATTAGAGAAGCGATTTGTTGCCAAGGTAACGCTCATAATTGGAAAGAAAGGCAGCTCAGAGGGACACAGACGTGAAGGCCTGGGTGGATCAGTCATGCTCCTTCCGTCTGCCTCTTCCTGACAGTGAAAGGGAACAAAGGACTAACGGCGCAAAGCAGCATGAACAACCACAATGGAGAGCAAGCTTCTCTTTGCAAAAATGGACGAAGAAAATTCTGACATGTGCTACAACACAGATGAGCCTTGAAGATGTTATGCTAAGTGAAATACACCAGACACAAAAGGGCAAATATATTCCACTTATTTGAGGGACCTGGAGGAGTCAAATGCATAGAGACGGAAAATAGAATGGTTGCTGCCCAGGGCTGGGTGAGGGGGAACTGGAAAGGAAGTGTTTAATGGGTACAGTTCCAGTTTGGGAAGATGAAAAAGATCAGGAGATGAACAGTGGTGAGGGTCACACAGCCACGCGAATGCCACTGAACTTAATGCCACTGAACTACATGTGTTGAAAACTGGCTAAAAGGGAACATTTTATGTTTTATTGATATGCTTTGGCTGTGCCCCCACTCAAATCTCATTCTGAATTGTAGTTCCCATAATCCCCACGTGTTGTGGGAGGGCAGTTCTCCCGTGCTGTTCTCATGATAGTGAGTTCTCACGAAGTCTGATGGTTTTATAAAGGGCTTTTCCGCCCTTCACTCTGCATTTCTCTCCCTTGCCACCCTATGAGTAGGTGTCTTCTGCAATGATTGTAAGTTTCCTGAGGCCTCCCCAGGTATGCAGAGCTGTGAGTCAATTAAACCTCTTTATAAATTACCTAGTCTCAGGTATTTCTTCGTAGCACTGTGAGAAAAGACTAACACATATATATCGTTAACACCATAAAACAAAATTTTCAAAAGCAGATGGAGAGATCATTCCAGTTAATCAGGAATTCAAAGGAAGCAAATTGATGTTTTCCCTTTTAAACACCATAATTGAAGAATGTGAAACTTTATAAAGACACAATACGGCACATGGAAAATGGAGTACATGGAAAACGGAGCATCAGAGCCACAGTTAGGGAGGACACCTTGTGACAAGGGGAGGACACCTTGACCCAATTTAGCCACAGCTGGAGACTGAATATATTTCTATTTATTTTATCTTGTCTCATGGAAGTGTGAGGAAAAATTCTCTTCTTTGGGAGCTTACATGTCAGTTTCATGCATGTCTACAGGTCTTACAGTGTAAAAACATCATCAGCAATTTGGAGAGTGACTTTCCAGATGGCAAGAGTAGGGGGCTGAATCTCCGCTAGGGTGTTGAGTACCTGCAATGAACCAGCAGGCACCTGGCTCTCCATTAATCCTCAAACACTCTGGAAGTGCACCCACAGCCTGTCTCAAGAAGTAAAGAAACTGAGGTTAGGAGAGAAAAACAGAAACTGTCTGGGAGGTTATACGGCTTCTAAGAGGCAGAGAGGAAACAGAAACCTGTCCAATGTCAAGGAGGGTGGCTCCATCAGAAATGGAGGTGGTACACCGAAGTACACGTTTCCTCTTAGGCAGAAGCCTGGTGTTACAGCTGTTGCTACCACCATGTTGACTCTACTTCCTCCTGCTGGAATGGAGACCAGCTGTAGGCACTCCCTCTGTATAGGATGCTGGTCATTCCTCTGGTTGGTAATGTGGGATCTGTGTGACTTTGGAGATTTCCTGCGAGAGGGACTCAAATGCCAAGATGTCAAGCAGAATATCCCCAGAAAACAAGAGCTCACTGGGAGAAGCTGGGAGAAAATCTCCTAAAACAAACATTTTTATGTGAAATGAAAGGTCTTGAGCTCAGATCAATGCCTCTCACCCTGCTACGCTTGCTGTGCTCTGTCAAGCAAAGCAGGTTGTTATGGTGTTTGAAGTGAGCTGATATTTGGAAAGGAAAATAAACATGGAAAATTGGAGAAGAGGATTTCCTCTTTCACACATAACCTACTTTAAATTGCCTGTGTATCACCCAAACCCTAGGTCTGATGATGCCCATTCCAACAAGTGACACCCTATAATCTCTCATACTTAGAGCCAGGCTGGCCATTGCTTCTGTAAGTTGCTCCAATACCTCAAAGAGCCACAATTTCTGATTAGAGGACTTGTGGTATCAAAGATCTGAAAGCTGTATGTTTTCCACTATTACTGTCCAGAAATGCCTAAGCTAATGATGTTTTCGCCCAAGTAGGAGAAAGGTGCTATTAACCAATCTGACCAGACTTGGGGGGAGAGGTTATCAAAAGAAGTCAGGCGGACAACCCTATGCAGCAGAATGAAACTAGACCCCCTATCTCTTACCATGCACAGAAATCAAATCAAAATGGCATAAAGACTTTAAGACAATAAACTATTACTAAAAGAAAGCATTGGAGAAATGTTCCAGGGCATTGTTCTGGGTAAATATTTTTTGTGTGCGTAAAACCTCAAAGGCACAGACAAGTAAAACAAAAATAGACAAATGGGATTACATCAAGCTGAAAAGCTTCTGCTCAGCAAAAGAAACGATCAACAAAGTGAAGAGACAACCCACAGGAGGGGAGAAAATATTTGCAAACTATTCTTATGACAAGGGATCAAAAATCAGAATATATAAGGAGCTCAAGCAACTTAATAGCAGTGTGTATGTGGGGTGTGTGTGTGCGTGTGTGATTTAAAAATGGGTTAAAGATCTGAAGGGACATTTCTCAAAATGCCCAACAAATATATGAAAAATGCCTACCAAAACTGATCATCAGAGAAATGTAAGTTAAAACCACAATGAGATATCCTCTTACTCCAGTTAAAATGGTCTTATCCAAGAGACAGGCAATGAGAGATGCTGGTGAGGATGCAGAGAAGGGGGAACCCTACTATGCTGCTGGTGGGAATGTAAATCAGCACAGCCACTACAGAGAATGGTAAGGAAGTTCCGCAAAAAACTAAAAAGAGAACTACCACTTTGTTCCCGGACCAAGCTGAGGGTCGGGCTGCCATTTCTCATGGCCCGATAATGAGATACAGATGAACTGGGGAGGAAGAGAGTTTTTATTTCTGTAACCAGTTACAGGGAGAAGGCCTGGAAATTATCAACAGACCAACTCAAAATTACAAAGTTTCCCAGAGCTTATATATCTTCTAAGCTATATGGCTACGTGTAAGTGTGCATTCATCCAAAGACGTAAGTGATTAACTTATTTTCATCTACAACAAAGGTCTGAGTCTTGAAGACTGTCCTCTGGAGCCTCAGTATATTTAATTAATCTAAATGGGTCCAGGGCTGGGGTGATTACTCTTTTCTTGTCTCCTGCTAAATCATGGAGGTTTGGGGAATTCCTTCAGATCCCCAATAAACCTGTTTGTGGAGGCCTGAGGAGTTTCTTCAGACCCCCAGTAAAAGTTGCTTAATCATGCTGCAAGGTTCAGGAAAGGCCTAGTTAAGACACTTGGTGGGCTTTTGTGACATTCCAGCCTTTGTATAAAGGCACTGGCTTTTTCTAGCTTTTAATATTTAACTTAACCACTCAGTCAGTACTGAAACAGTTGTCATGGAGGCCTGCGTTCGTGAAACCTGGCCTGCCACAATATGATGCAGCAATTCCACTACTGGATAGACAGCCAAAAGAAAGGAAATCAGAATATCAAAGAGACAGCTGCATTCTCACGTTTACTGCGGCACTGCTCATAATAGCCAAAATGTGAAATCAATCTAGGTGCCTATCAAGGGACAAATGGATGAAGAATATGTGGTACATATACCCAATAGAATACTCTTCAGTCATAAAATAATGAAATCCTGTCATTTGCATCAACATGGTTAGAACTGGAAGCCATCATGTTAAATGAAACCAAGCACAGAAAGACAAATACTGCATGCTCTCACTCGTATGTGGGAGCTAAAAATGTGGATGTCCCAAAGATAGAGAGTACTTTGGTGGTTTCAAGAGGCCTGAAAGGGGAGAGAGGGTGGTGAAGAGAAGTTGATTAAGAGGCATAAAAATACAGCTAGAGAGAAGGAATAAGACCTAGTGTCTGACCGATCAGTAGGGTGACTATAGTTAACGCTAATCTATTGTACATTTCAAAATACCTAGAAGAGAATAATTCAAGTGTTCCTGGCATAAAGAAAAGAAATGTTTAAGGCGATGGATATCTCAATTTGCCCAAATTAATCTTTACACTTTATATGAATGTATAAAATTATGATATGTACCCTGAAAAGACGTGCATCTATTATGTATCAATTTTAAGTAGGTAACTTTCTGTAATTCAGAGCGGGCCTGCCCACCTTCAGCAGAGGCTGAAGAGGTGTGATGGTGGCAGCTGCTGCAGCTCCTGCTGCCAGTGGCAGGAGCAAGAACAGGAAGAGGTTGGGAGAGGGGCCAGAGACCCACAGGGACACGCGGGTGTGCTGCGTCAGCCTGTGTGGGCACTCCAGTGGAGTGAGTCACCAGTGAAGGACTGAGATGAATCAGGAGCTGGGGGCCAAGTCTAGGGGCCAAGGCGCCAGCGTGTGAAGACACGAGGGTCTGCAGGACCTGGAAGCATGGCTGTGGTGAGGTGGGGTGGTGTGGGCTCTGCACACCTGGAAAAGTCTTGTGTTCTAATAAAATCACAAAAGTAATCGATGTTCAGTCTCAAAAATTCAAACAAAGCAAAGGCATGAGAGTGAAACTAAAGGTTTCTGCCCTTCCCTGCAAGCAGTTTCTCCTTCTCCCAGGGATAAACCATGAGCTGTCTGCTGTCTACGCTTTTTTTCTAGGAAATCTGTAGACTTCATTCCCCCTAGTCAGATGTCACATGAAATATTACATTCCTTTTTTTCTGTGTTTTTTTTTTGATAGTGATAAAAATACATAACTTAAAATGTACTGTTTTTACCTTAAGCACACAGCTCAGTGGTGTTAAGTATAGATGCTCCTTGACTTACTATGGAGTTTCTTCCTGATAAACCCACGGTAAGTTGAAAATATTGTAAGTTAAAGATGCATTTAATATACCTCAACCAGTCATGTTGACTCACATCTGTAATCCCAGCACTTTGGGAGGCCAAGGAGGAAGAATCTCTTGAGCCCAGGAGTTCCATACCAGCCTGGGCAACATAGCAAGACTCATATCTCTACGAAAAATTTAAAAATTAGGCAAGCACGGTGGCATGCACATGTGGTCGTAGCTACTTGGAAGGCTCAAGCAGGAGATCGCTTGAGCCCAGGAGTTTGAGCCTGCAGTGAACTGTTATTCACTGTTATGCACCACTGCATTCCAGCCTGGGGAACAGAGAAACCTACCTTGTTTTATACACTCACACACACACACACACACACACACATTAGATGTGTGTGTATCTATCTATATGTAGGTAGATAACACACACATATACACACCCCTAACATACATCATAGCTTAGCCTCACCTACCTTAAATGTGCTCAGAACACTTACATTGGCCTGTAGTTGGGCAAAATCATATCCAAAAAATGCTGGCAACATCGTGCACTTCAGAGTATCAGTAATTTACCCTCGTGATTGAGTATCTGATGGGAGCTGTGGCTTGCTGTCGCTCTGTGGCATCAGGAGAGAGTGTAGCCCGGCACACGCTCGCCCAGGATAAGATCAAATTCAAAATCTGAAGTATGGTTTCTACTGAATATCACTTTTGCACCATCATAAAGTTGAAAAATCATAAGTCAGACCATTGTCAATTGGAGACTGTTCATTCACATTGTCTTGCAATCATCATCCGTCTCCATAACTGTTTTGTCTTCCCAAAGTGAAACACTGTTAAACATAACTGCCCATTCCCCCGCCTCTGCCAGTTTCTGGAAAGAAACCACCAAAATACTTTGTGTCTATGAATTTGACTCTTCCTATATTTCACATAAATAGAATCATATGATATTTGTCCTTTTGTGACTGGCTTATTTCACTCAACATATGTCATTAAGGTTCATCCATGTCATAGCATGTTTCAGAATTTCCTTCCCGTTTTTTTTTTTTTTTTTTTGAGATGGAGTTTTGCTCTGTCACCAGGCTAGAATGCAGTGGCACCATCTCGGCTCATAGCAACCTCTTCCTCCAAGGTTCAAGGAATTCTCCTGCCTCAGCCTCCTGAGGAGCTGGGATTATAGGGGCCCACCACCATGTCTGGCTAATTTTTGCATTTTTAGTAGAGATGGAGTTTCACCATGTTGGCCAGTCTGGTCTCAAACTCCTGACCTCAGGTGATCTGACTGCCTCGGCTTCCCAAAGTGCTGGGATTGCAGGTATGAGCCACTGTGCCCGGCCAAGTCTTCTTCATTAATGAAAATTATAAAGAGAATGCCTCATGATGTTTTTACGAGGCTGAAATGAGATAATGTATATTAAAACTTTAGCATAACACTCGGCACATGGTGTTAAACATGGAATGAATGACAACTGATTTTATGCAAAATATTGGCATAAGCATACTTGTAGATAATTTTTGTGCACATTATGATGTTTTTGTTCAGCTAGGACTACAGGCATGTGCCACCATGCCCAGCTAATTTTGGTATTTTTAGTAGAGACGGGGTTCCACCATGTTGGCCGAGATGATCTCCATCTCTTGACCTCGTGATTCACTCACCTCGGCCTCCCCAAGTGGTGGGATTACAGGCATGAGCCACTGCGCCCGGCCTTCCCTCCCTTTTAAGATAGCGTAACATTCCATTGTATGGTTTATTTTGGACATATGGGTTGCTTCTAGCTTTTGGCTCTTGTGAACAATGCTGCTCTGTGAGCATGAGTATATAGGCACCTGTCTGAGTCCCTGCTTTCAGTTCTTTTGGGTGTAGACTCAGTGGAACTGCTGGATCATATGGTAATTCTATGTGTAATTTTTTGAGCAACTGCCATACTGTTTTTCACAGCTGCACAATTTTACATTCCCACAAAAAAATGCACAAGGGTTTCAATTTCTCTTCATGTCCTCATCAATATTCATGTTTTTATAATAACCATTCGAATGATTGTGATGTGACATCTCATTGTGGTTTTAATTTGCATTTCTCTAATGATTAGTGAAGGCAGGCATCTTTTCATGTGCCTTTTGGCTGTTTTCATATCTTCTTTGGAGATGTTATGTCTATTCAAGTCCTTCGCCCATTTTTTAATTGGGTTAGTTTTTTTGTTGTTGAGTTCTAAGAGTTCTTTATACATCCTAGCTATCAACCCCTTATCAGATATACGATTTGCAAATATTTTTTTCCCAATCCACGGGTTGCCTTTTCACTCTGTTGATTTTGTCTTGTGATTTTTGTCTTGTGATGCAGAAAACTCTTAAGTTTTGATGAAGTCTACCTTATCTATATTTTCTTTTGTTACCTCTGCTATTATACTCAAGAAAGCATTGCCAAATCCAGTGTCATGAAGCTTTTCCCGTATGTTCTCTTCTAAGAGTTTTATAGTTTCTTGTCTTACATTTCAATCTTTAATCCATCAAATTTATTTTTATATATGGTATAAGGTAAAGATCCAACTTCATTCTCTTGTATGTGGATATCCACTTTTCCCAGCACCACTGTTGAAAAGACTATCCTTTCCCCATTGCATGGTCTTAGCCCAGGTTAATTTTTTAAAAAGTCTAATTACATCTGAATCCAAGCCCCCATTCCCCAATCCCAGAGTGGCACAAAGATCCCTGGATATATACCAGCCAAGGAGGTCATCTGTGTGTGAGCCCACAAGGTCCCTTCAGGTCAGGTGGCTTTGCTGATGCTGTGCCAAGTTTGAGGCAGGGGCATTGGCGTCTTTGACAAGCACAGGTACCTTGTTCTCTTGGGGCACATCAGATTTCACCCTCACCGAGGTTTGTCACTTCCTCAAGCAATATGAAGTTTCCCTCTTGGTCTAAGCCTCTGCCTCCTGCTCCATTTTAGTCATAATGAAATCTCTGGCTATCTCTTGCTACTCGTTCCCATGGGGCATTCTCTCTCGTCTCTGACTCTCAAGGCACACCCTAGTGTAATCTCTACAGTGACTTGGAATTTTACAAGACACAGGAAGACCTATTGACTTCTAACAGCTTCTGTTTTCTGCCCTGTAAAACTCATGAAAGCAAGAAATTACTAAAGACCTTGAGGTAGGGGGTAAACAGAGAACAATGCACAAAATAATATAAACCACATGCACAAATATAACAGAATTACAGAGTTGACCCCACCACACACAATATTCTCTAGCTTGCTTTTTTAACTAAAGAATATATCAGATAAAGCTTTACTTCTCAGTTAAAGTTCCACCAATGTTATCTTTTTTTAAAAAAAAAAAAAAGAATATAGCAGATCTATTTCTTTGCCAGCATATTTGGATCTACATCTTTTTCAAACAACTAGGTAGCATTGTATTCCATAATTTATTTAGCTATCTCTCTCAATGGAGATTTTTATTTTTTCCATTAAAAAGATGCTTCCCTCATACATGTGTTTTTGTGCACATAAGCATATATTTCTGCAGGAGAGAAACTCAGAAGTGGAGTTACTGCATTATTGGGTTGTTGGCCGTATGCTCTTCATATTTAACGAAATATTGCCAACTCCTTAAAAATGCTGAACCAATTTCTACTTCCAGAATATCTGAGCAAATCAATTTTCACACATCCTTACCAATCCTGGTCATTGTCAGTCATTTTCTTTTTATTTACCCATCTTGTGAGAGAAAAATAACATTTTATTAATATTTTGTTCAGCATTTTCCTGATTACTGGAGACGTTGAACACCTTTTGAAGTCTGTCAACAGTATCTACTTCATATTTATGATTATCTTCTCCTACTTTTAAAAAATCTTTCTCATTGATTCTAAAGAGAATGCAATTTTCTATTTTACAGAAGTTAAACTGTTGTCTTATATAAGTTACAATGTTAGATTACAGTCTGTAACTTACGTGTCAACTTTATTTATGATTGAGATGCAGACTTAATTAGCAAAAGATGGAACCACAGCAGCAGTAAATTTTCCAGAGCTCCCCCAGGTAAGTAACCAGCCAGGGTTGAGAAACACTAACGCACTAATGTAAAGGATAAAATATACGGGGACCAAGAACCAGGCAATGCTTTCAGATGTAACTGAATTACAGAGCAGTCTTAAGTCATTGAGACATAAACAGAAGACCATTGTTACACCAGCCCTACCATTGCGCTAGTTTTCTCTTGCTTTCAGTTTCATGAAGGCCACACATTTCTTTCCAACCCAACTTGCCCCCATGGCTTCCCGTTGCCTTTACAGTTAAATCCAAACTTCTGATAGGCTCCTAAGTTCCTGCGTGATCTGGCCCTGTGGATGCAACTTCATTTTAAGCCCCTCCAACCCTTGCTCACTTGCATCCCTCACATCCTTCTGCTCTTTGACTGCACCAAGGCCTTTGAAGCTCAGGGGCTTTGGTCTTGCTGCTCCCTTCCCCCTTCCACCTCCACCGCTGCCTTTTGCACAATGAGCTCCTCATTCACCCACCTTCACAGCCCTTCAGAGATGTCTATGAAGATGCCCTCACACCCACCACTCACTCTCCACCTCTGTACCCGTTACTAACATTTCCTTCATAACACCTACCATGATTTGTCATCATTCAGTGTATTTCCTTATGTTGCTTTTGGAAACAAGCATTCTCACTGATATGTCAACCCCGTGTTGTGGCCCATTGTGTTCACCACGACACCCGGATATCCCACTACATGCAGGAGGTTTGATCACTCTCTGTTAAATGGGCAAATCACAGCCTGGTCCCACTGTGGTTTCTTCCAACTCTGTTTCCTTCCCCCCGCATAGAATACTGGGTAAGGGGACAAGGAAGACGCACCCCTAAGGTGTAACATGAATGGGTGCTGTTCTCTGTGGTCTCCCGAGTCACTGAGGCATTGGCCAAGCTCAATGATCAGTAGGTGCCCAAGGACTCTGCCACTGCTTTGAGTGTCTAGACCCCCATCTGTGATGTAGGGCTGCTAATTGCCAATCCCAGGAGAGGACTCTGACTCATGGAGAAGAGCAAAGATCATCCTGCCAACTAAGAGATTCAGGAGACCGTACACACTTGCCCACCACGTCTCAGGTTACTGCCTAGGACCACAACACACCGATCACCAATGTGTCTGAGTCCATTGAGGCAGAACACACACACACACACACGAGGTATGTGAAGAAGTCTCACCCATTATGAGCAGGGTCCCCAAAGCTCAAGAAGGCTGCTCAGGGTAGATGGAATCTTGACTGCACATGTGCCACTTTGTGCCACAGCTGATGGACCCCAACGGGCATCCTGCCCCGGGTTATATCTCTCAGGGACTATGGGACTCAGGTGGCAAAGCATTGAGGGGCATCCTGCTTTAAGGGAGAGAGGAACAAAGCCTGCACGCCCTCGGCCGTGCCTCTCCAACTCAATACACTACACTCCTTGGGAGGGACAGGAAAAGTCTGGACTATCCTGCTCCCTGTCTCAGGATATGTCATTCCCAGCACATCATACAGTTATCCCTGTGGACTACAGGCAAGAAAAGGGAGAGAACTGTGTTGGTCCAAGGCCACCCAGAGAACTGTCCTGCATTGCCCACAGCTCTCGGCTGGGCCGGTACTCTCTCTGACTATTACTCTTGATCTCTGCTCTGTAGCACCAGGGCTTCTCCATCTCGGGCCCTTCTTCCAGCTCGAGATGTTTTTGAACTGAACTGGGGTCCACTTGCCCAGCATGACAAAGCCCAACACTGATATTGGGATAGCAGTGAGAGAACATGAGGCATTTATTGCTGGGTGCCAGGCAAGGAGAATCAGGCAGCTCATGCTTAAGACCCAAACTCCCAGATGGCTTACAGGTAAGAGTTTTTAAAGGGGAGGAGGCAGAGGTGGCAGGTAATGTCATAAATCTATACATGGGTGTTACAGATTGGTATGATCTAAAATGGCGGGACATCTCAAAGGAGGGGGGTGCTCACAGGTCATAGGTGGACTGACAGATTTTTCTGACTTGTGATTAGTTCGGGAGGTGATGCTTTGTCCAAACATGCAGGAGCAGTGAAAAGAATATTAGCTCTGACTTATGGGCATGGCCTCTCCCAGGCCCTGTAAGAAATGTAGAACAACGAATGGTGGCCAGAATTCATTTCTGTTTCCCCTTATCTGATATGTGTGTGCCAGCAGATCCATTTAGTGGGGGCTGGCTTCCTGAAAAATAACTCAGAGATATACATGCATATGTGAGTATGTAATTACCATGCACAGGTGCCTCCTGGCTGCCTCTCCTCCTCCTCCCCTTTCTCCTCCTCCTCCTCCCCCTCCTCCTCCTTCTTCTTCCTCTTCTTCTTCTTTCTGAGACAGGGTCTTGCTTTGTTGCCCAGAGTGCAGTGGTACAAACGTGGCTGATTGCAGCCTCAACCTCATAGACACAAGTGATGCTCTGGCTTCAGCTTCCCAAGTAGCTGGGACTACAGGTACACCATCATGCCAGGCTAATTTTTTATTTTTTTGAGGATATGGGGTCTTGTCATGTTGCCCAGGCTGATCTTGAACTCCTGGGCTCAAGCGATTCTCCTGTCTCAGCCTCCCAATGTGCTGAGATTACAGGCAGGAGCCACCATGCCTGGATCACCTGGCTTCTTAAGGACTGTCTTCTTATGTCCCAAGACTCAGTAAAGGCTTTTCTATGACGTTTTTCCTTCCTGCTTCTTCCCAAGTGGATCTGACCCCTCCTCCTTTTGTACCCTGACTGTTTCTATATATCCTTCTTTACAACATCCACACCCATCACTCTGCAGCTCTCTGTTTATTTGTGGAGAGCAGGACCCAGTTTGAGTACCCAACCTGCATGAAACCCACCCAAGCTATGGACTTTAATAAGCAGATACATTCTCTTTTTGTTTAAGGCTGTTTGAGTTGGTCTTTCCGCCACTTGCAGAAGAGATCTGATGTACATCTTTCATATCCCAAGGTTCACTCTAATCAGGGATCATACTTGAACATGGTTCATTCCAACCTGTCTGAAATGTACCCAAACTCTGGACTTTAATAAACAGATACATTCTCTTTTTGTTTAAGGCTGTTTGATTTGGTCTTTCTGCCACTTGCAGAATAGACCTGACAATCACGGACCATACTTGAACATGAAAGAGCTGTACATAGGGTCCTAGAAACCTTCCTTTAAGTGGACATCAGTCAATTAATCAATACTCTTTGGGTTTGGTTATTAAACCAGTGACTACTCCACTTAATTGTAAATAAGCATCTAATCCATATTTCTTTACACAGTTCTTAAGCAGGTCATGAAAAATTGCCAAATTCTTGGTCCACTTTCCAGATCTACCTATCAATGCCAACCACATGGAAAACAGAATTTTCTAAGTCACTGGTTCTTAGACCGGGGCTGGTTGTCACCACCCATAACACTGCTCATGGCAGTAGGGGTGGGGGATGTTCTCATCTATGTGGTTTCTTGTGCATCTCCTTGATGTCAAGAACTTTCTAAGACACCGTGAAGTTTCTTAGCTTTCTCCCATGTCTTCCACTTCTAAGTAGGAGTTCTTTACTGTTCATGCACATATGAGCCAACCATTCCTTTAGCACTTAGAGACAAGCAGCCCCATGTTGGGAAGGAAATATAAAATCTCAGGACCCCAATTCACTTTGACAGAAGGAAAAGAAATAAGCTGAAAGCTGAATCATGCAAGAAGCTGCCTTTGCCTTTGTTCCTAAGCAGATAGCTACAGATAAAAAGTTAAATATCCCTACAGATAGCTACTCTATGTTCACCTTATCTTCTACAAAGTGCCAACTTACTGAGCACAAGACTAACAAATAACTGACTGTTCCCTTACCTGCTCTCTTTCTCTTGCAACGTGTGGGTTTCATACTGTGACCATATCCTCCTTCTTCCCCCTTCCACCTGCTTGTCCCCTTTAATTAGTGAAGCCCTCAAAACCATCTTTGGAAAAAGGCATGGAACACGGTCGTTTCTGCAGATTTGTAATCCTTTTTTCTGGGTGTGTTTTTAGCATTGTCAAAATAAACTTATCAATTGATTGAGACCCGTCTCAGACACTTTTGGTTTGTAATGTTATGTATACACCTGTGTTTCCCATACCCTGTCCTGTCTCAGTCAACTCACCATATCTTTTTTTTTTTTAATGATAGGTTGCGTTGCAGATCTACAGTCACTTAGACTCTTAGACTCAGAGTAGCAGACCAACAGCAGTGATCAGCACCATCTGGGAACTGTTAAAAATCCAGAAGCTCGGGCTCCATCCCAGACTTGCTGACTCTGAATCCGCATTTTAACAGGACCCCATGTCATCTGCATGCACGTGGAAGCTTCAGCAACACAGACTTAAACTTTGTATAGCCGAAGGCCCCTTTGCCTGCCAGTGGGGGAGTGGTGTTCTTCTGTGTTGTCTTTGCTAGTTTGCACATTTTCCAACTTTCCATGACTTCTCCACATCAAACGTCCTCCTGAATGGTGGCTCTCAGATGAAGAACTGATCATCTAATGCTGAAGTTGTTAAACAAAACAAACTTTGAAAGTCAGCTTTTTTTTTTTTTTTGCAAGTCTTAGCTCCCAGTGGCCTTTTGCCGTGAAAAATCCAGTGGCTGTTTTTCTTATGTATCTGGACTGTTCTGTTCTGTTTCTGCATGGCCTTGGCCTTGTATCCATCATTGGTGTATCTTGGTGATATGCTTTCTTTCTTTGAATGTGCTTTAATTTTTGTTGGTACATAGTAGGTATATATAAATATACACACCCATACATATACACACACATATATATGTATACACATGTATGGGTTACCTGAGATATTTTGATACAGGTGTACAACTTGTAATAATCACATCAAGGTAAATGGGGTGTTCATCACCTCAAACATGTATCTTTTCTTTGCGTTACAAACGTTCCAATTATACTCTTTTAGTTCTTTTAAAATGTACAATAAATTATTGTTGTGGAATACTAAGTGCTATGGAATACTTGTGCTATGGAATACTTAGTTATGGAAAATAACTAAGTATTTTTTTTGAGTTAGGGTCTCACTCTCTTGCCCAGACTGGGGTGCAGTGGCCCAATCTTGGCTCACTGAAACCTTCACCTCCCAGGCTCACGTGATTCTCCTGCCTCAACCTCCCAAGTAGCGGGGATTACAGGCATGCACCATACTGCCTGGCTAATATTTGTATTTTTAGTAGTGATGGGATTTCACCATGTTGGCCAGGCTGGTCTTGAACTCCTGACCTCAAATGATTCTCCCACCTCGGCCTCTCAAAGTGCTGGGATTACAGGTGTGAGCCACCACACCTGACAGGATACTAGATTTTATTAATTGTAACTATAATTTTGTACCCATTAACAGTGCTATGCTTTCTGGACAGGCAGACTTTTTCTTTACTAATGCCCCCTTTTCTTCCAATATCATTTGCAACTGAACAGTTATTTAGCTTCTTATATCACCCTATCCCCACCTGCTGTTTGCTAGCCTCCACCTTTCAATCACAGGTTTATGGTAATTTTGGTTAAATCATTTTAATTGTCTTTATAAATATTATTAGTTATACATTTAATATATTATGGTTCCTTTCTTTCATAATTAATTGCTAATTCTGGATGTAATCATTGCTGAAATTTAAGTGCTTAAATCACTTTCCTCTTTTTAGGCATTTATGTGCCTCTAGCCAGTTCTTCCCATCTTCTCCATAGGTTCTCAATATAATTTATCATGCGCTCAAGTAAATTTTAATTTTCTTATGATTCTATGTAGGTGTAGAGAATTTTTCCCAGGCCCTCTGCAGCCTTTCAGTTAACCTTTCGATGAGATAAGAAAAGCTATCAGTTGTCATTTTGTTCCAGAGACATCCCCTCTTGGAGCCGTCTGGCTTTATGTTCTAATTGGAACTGATTGATGGACAGGCGAGTTGCTGAGCTGACATTCTGGGGCTTCTTTTCATTGTCATCTTGCATATCAGTGTGGGTCCAGTTAGGAGACAGAAAAAGGGGAAGCTTAATATAAACAATTATTAAAGTATTATAGGAGAATAACTATAAATATGTAAAGAAAAGAAAAACAGGTACCTGAGGGTTGAGGGAAGGACCCTAAGGAGGGGCCGCCTAGAGGGCAGCTTCTTCCCCAGGCTGCATCCTTGCTAAGAAGGTACAGTTGCAGACTTCCAAATGGCAAGGGAGTTTCCGGGCTGCTGGGGCCTGAGCTTGTCCACAGTCACCTGGTAAGCAGGAAACCAGCCTCTTGAGTGTGAGCCAGCCAACGCTCGTGGGAGCATGCAGAGGGAGCAGAGGCCAGACTGCAGTCAAAGGCCTGAGGCACAGTGTCTGCCGGGGCTGGGCAGGGGGTGGAGGATAGGGGCACAGCAACGTGGCCTCAACCAGGACAGCAAAGCCTTAAGAGGCTCATGCTCCGGGCATGTGGCTGGAGTAGAGCACCATCGATGTCTCCAAACAGAACACACAGAATGGTCAGAGCGGTAGGGGCAGGAAAGGCGAAGCACAGCTACTGCAGCCAGAAAGGACTCTCCCTAAGTGCCCCTCCACTGCCCTCTGCTGATGAAGCTTAACATCATGTTCGCTATGAAAGAGGCAAGCCTGAAAGGAGTTTATGATTGCACAGCAGGTACTGAAGGGTGATTTTAGAGCTGATAGGCCATAAATGGACCCCTGGCACAGACTACCCCTTCAACTACCCAGCTTTCATATGCACTCTTTGACACACATTTGACTGTCATACAAAACCAAACGGCTCAGTGTTTCTACCTAACAAGTCATGGCTCTCCTCCTTACAAGGGAGGAGCTATCACCTTTCCCCAAGATAAAAAGAAGCAAAATGCCCCAAAGACGCAAAATCCCCAAACGTGCAAAACCCAATGACCATATTCATCACTGCCTTTTCAAATGTAGTCATGGTCCCATGGAATATTCTATTACCTAACAACTAAACTGTAAAGTTGACCTCCAACAACTTGGATAAAAATTTAAAATAGGAAGGAGATTTTAAAAATGGTTTGTATATGTCAGTAAACACACGCATACAGAAAGCAAAGAAAAAATATGCAAAGCTTCTGCGGTCCTCACTTGTGTAGTTGGTCATGAGCTCGTGGTTGGTATCTGTTGTTTCTTTCTTCAGTGGTCCAGTCTAACTTTCTTGTCCTCTTGGCCCAAATCTCAGCAACCCAGGATTTTCTACCTGGTAGAATGACAAACTTTCATTCATCAAGGGTCTGAGTCCCCAGCTGTGCTGCTTTTGTTTTGCTGTTGTTGTTACCTAGTTGTCCATTAATTTCTACTGCTGCACAGAGGAGTACTAAGAGATGGCTTGGTGGCCTCCCTTGGGTTCCAGACACGGTCCTCCTTGCCTCACTGTATAGCAGCAGCCCAATCGACCCGGGCAATTGAGATGAATCACTTTAGCCAACCAGCATAGTGTCATCAGTGTGATGGACCCAGTGGGATGTTTTGTGGAATGTCAAGATGATCAAGATCTCTGCAGACTACATGATGGCAGAGAGTGGGGGAGTTGCTGTTGCTCTGAGGCAGCACCGTGAAGATATACCATTGGACCAGACAGGTAAAAGCAAACTGCTCTGGTAGCCCTTGAATATTGGTATGGAGAAAGGGCATCAGCCAGGTTGGTGGCATCATACCAAGTACCAGGAGCTGTGTTGATTTGCCCCAGTAAAGACACTGCCTGGGGACAGCAGCTTCAAGCAGTGTATCATAGCTTGATTTAGTCTAAGATGGTTCACAGTCATCCTCCAGGATCCATTTGGCTCTGCACAGGCCAAACAGTTACGTTAAATGGGGGCATGATAGACAGTGCCCTTCCATTTCTTTCAAGTCTTCGATGGTGGCATCAATCTCTGCAGTTCCCCCAGGAGTGCAGTACTGTTTCTGTTTTACTATTTTGGTAGGAAAAAGATATTCCAGGGGCTTCAACTCAGCATTTCCTACTAGCATGTCCCTTGCTACCAAGTACTCAAGAACTGGAGAAATAGCCACGGGGGGTGGGGGGGGGCACTGTGAGTTAGACTCCATTCATCACCTGACCACCATTACCCTCTGAATTGACTGGTGGGCCACAGTGTCACTTTTTTTTTTTTTTTGAGACAGAGTCTTGCTCTGTCACCCAGGCTGGAGTGCAGTGGCACAATCTTGGCTCACTGCAACCTCCACTTCCCGGGCTCAAGTGATTCTCATGCCTCAGCCTCCTGAGTAGCTGGGATTACAGGCATTTGTCACCATGCCTGGCTGATTTTTGTATTTTTAGTAGAGACAGGGTTTTGCCATGTTGGCCAGGTTGGTCTCGAACTCCATACCTCAGGCAATCTGCCCACCTCAGCCTCCCAAAGTGCTGGGATTACAGGCGTGAGCCACCACCCCCGGCCCACAGTGTTTTTTGAGTGAGCTGACATATGGCACTGCTTTTCACCTGGAGTCATTTCCTGATTCTAAAGCTGCACCTAAGAGGCTGAGAAGCTGAAAGAAAAAGCAGCTGAAAGTCTGAGAAAGTGAGTAAAACTATCAGCACTCCTATAGGGCAGGGAGAAAATATTAAAACTCACCAAGGAGGAGAGGCCCCAATAAATCCTAAGGCTTGCAGCTGGGACCCCCAAAAGGGTATACCATTGAAGGAAGGGCAAACTGGAAATAAACTTTCCTTCATGAGATTGAAGACATCCAGCAACCAATCATTTCAATCCCTGATTGCTACCATCTGCCCCAAACTGTCTGCAGAAACAAAAGCTAGTTCTTTCTGGGAGAAGATAACATTATTCAATGCCTCAAATTATCACTCAATTTTTATTACTCAATTAAATGTGAAGACATGCAATAATGCAAGTATTAGAGGAAGGTATGGTTTTTTTCAGTATGGTGTTGGGCTGGTTGCAATCCAAATGGTAAAAAAAAGAAAGTAAATCACACCACATAAAAAAACATCAATTTCAGGCTGGGCGTGGTGGCTGACACCTGTGATCCCAGCACTTTGGGAGGCCTAGGCGGGTATATCACAAGGTCAGGAGTTTGAGACCAGCCTGGCCAATATGGTGAAAACTCGTCTCTACTAAAAATACAAAAATTAGCTGGCTGTGGTGGTGTGTGCCTGTAGTCCCAGCTACTTGGGAGGCTGAGGCAGGAGAATCACTTGAACCCAGGAGGCAGAGGTTGCAGTGAGTCGAGATCGCGCCATTGCACTCCAGCCTAGGCAACAGAGCAAGACTCCATCTCAAAAAAATAAAAACTAAATAAAAACTAAATCTTACACAGACTATAGATGTAATGTGGAAAGGAAAACAAGAAGGCTATCAGAGGATAACATGGAAAGCAATTTCAAGACATTGATGTGGCAAAGATTTCTTAGAACATCGTAAACATGAACCATAAAGAAAAAGACTGACAAACCATATCACATTAAATTAGAACTTCCGTTCATCAAAAAAAGATGATAAAGATAATAGAAAATATAATATACAGAGAGGGAGAAAATATTTGTGATACAACTGATAAAAAGATTGTATCCAGAATATATATATATATATATATATATATGTGTGTGTGTGTGTGTGTGTGTGTGTGTGTGTATATATATATATACATACATATTTAAAGTTCTGATACCAAAAAGAGAAGCTCAAATACCCTTATTTATTTTAACAAAAATGAATAAAAGGCCTAAATAGGAACTTCACAATAGAGGACTTTCAAATAGTTAACAGGCCTATCAAAATGTGCATAGTAATCAGAAAAATGCAAATTAAAATCGCAGTGAATTCCTACAGCAAACCCACCAAAATGGCTGAAATTAAGAAGACTGACACTACCAAGTGAAAAAGTGGAGTAACCAAAATATTCATCTGTGGCTTGTGGGAAGCTAAGTTGACACAACTTGGAAAAACTATTGGGCAATATTTTCTAAAGCTGAACGTGTGAATGATCATGACCCAGCAATTCAATTTTAAAGTATGTATCTGTGGTAGGCAGAAAAATGATTCTCAATGATTTTAACATCCTAACCCCCGCACTTATGAATATATGTTCACCTTACCTGGCAAAATGGACTTTGCAGACCTGATTAGGAAGAGGATCAAGAGACAGGCAGATTATCCTGGATGATTCTCCTGGACTCTAAATGTGATCACGCAGTTCCTTATAAGGCAAAGAGGAAGGCAGGAGAGTCAGTGTGAGAGACGGCCAGATGACAATGGAAGCAAGATTTAGAGTGATGCCACTGCTTTCTGAAATGGGCCACAAGTCATGGAATGTGAGCAGCCTCTAGCAGGTGGAAAAAGCACAGGAACAAATCCTCCCCAGAATCTCCAGAGGGAAGGCAGTCATGTCAACATCTTGATTTCAGCCCAATGAGACCCATTTTTGGACTTCTGGCCTCCAGAATTATAATTAATTTGTATTGTTC
The DNA here is from genome assembly GCF_001604975.1 of Cebus imitator. Classification (NCBI taxonomy): domain Eukaryota; kingdom Metazoa; phylum Chordata; class Mammalia; order Primates; family Cebidae; genus Cebus; species Cebus imitator. The sequence goes on from NW_016107357.1 coordinate 11,653,054, forward strand.
TCAGCCACTAAATTTGCAGTAATTTGTTATAGCAGCAATAGGTAACTAATACAGTATCTAGCTGAAATGAGTACATATATGTACTGAAATACATTCTGAAGAGTGTTTCAAGAGCATTATTTGTTAAATACAAAACTGTAAATCATCCAAACTTCATTCACAGTCAAATGAATAAATATATTGTAGTATAATCATTCAATAGAATACCATATAGTAATATAAATGAATAACTACTCTTGCACACAACAATATACAATGTGGATGAATCTAGTGATGTACACAAATTTTTAATGACTGTCTCTGGGTGGAGATTATATACATACATATATGTTTGCGTAAACACATGTATGCACATATATATGCTCATTATAAATGTTACTAATATAAAGGAGGTATGACACATTTATAAAAAATAAAATATGTAATACTTCTTCTTGTAAATTCCATATTGCCAATTGATTCTCAATCAATTTTGTTCATTTTTGCCAAACTCTTGAACCTGTAGTTCTGTCATGAATGTTAGTTGATAGTTTTATTTATGTTGAAGATTAAAACAAAAGACAATAAAGATTTATGTCAAAAATTCTCTCATTTGTTGGCCAGGCATGGTGGCTCATGCCTGTAATACTAGCACTTTGGGAAGCCGAGGCAGTTGGATCACCTGAGGTCAGGAGTTCAAGACCAGACTGGCCAACATGGCGAAACCCTGTCTCTACTAAAAATACAAAAATTAGCCAGGCATGGTAGCGGGCGCCTGTAATCCCAGATACTCGGGAGACTGAGGCAGGAGAATTGCTTGAGCCTGGGAGGCACAGAGGTTGCAGTGACCTGAGATTCTGCCACCACACTCTAGCCTGGGCAAAAGAGCAAGACTTCATCTCAAAAAAAAAAACCAAAATAAAACCCAAGGAAAAAAAAAGCTTCTCTCATTTGTCAATGACTTCAGCAAAAAGAGAAAAACTTCTCTCATTTGTCAAACTATCATCTTGAACTGGATAATAGTTTTGAATCCTGGATGAATAATTCCTCATTTTTTTTGTGTACTTTAGCGTAATGGCCAATTTTCTCACCACTTTCTTAAGTCTAGACAATCAAAAAAATCAGTAAATCTAGCCCTTTTTATTTACAGCATTTGCCGATTTCTATGATGTCAATATTCCTACTGTGGCCAATTTTAAGCTATCATGGTGACGTGCTTGTAAACAAGGTCAGGAAGAAACACACAATAGCATGTCATCATATAATATTCCACGCAATTACAATAGGTAGAAACATCCTCAAAAGCAGAGGTCATAGTAAAATGTAGTTCAATAAATAGAAAATAATCCATTTGAGTATTTATTACCTGTGTTTTTTATTGTGATTTAATTATATATTTATAATATAATTTTTCTAATAATTATGTTTAACAAATACATTTCTTTTTCTTTTTTTTAATTTTACTTTTTTTTTTTTAACACCAGGGGAAAACGTGAATACAGTCCCCCACTACCACAAACATTTGGGGAAATCGCAGGGGTCAGTATATCCGGAGTGCAATGGATAAGCCTCGCCCTGGGAAAACCACCTTCGTGATCATGGTATCTCCCCCACCAGGTAATAGATAAATTTCAAAATTTCTGAAAATGTAACAATCAACTCTTGTGAGCTGGTACAAAACATACTCCTGAACACATTGGACAAAACTTAAAAAATAATATTGAGTGAAATTAACCAGATGTAGAAAAATACTGTATGAGTTCATTTATATAAAATCCTAACAGAAGTGGAGCTTAACTCATGTTACATGTCAGGATAGTGGCCCAGCTAAGCCCCGTCTAGATCAGCTGACCACCAGGCACACAGGTGAGCCCAGGGTAGCAAAGCCTATGGGATGAGCCCAGCCTCGATCACTGACTCTCTTGCTAACTCACACATCTATGACAGTAAGTGATTGCTCATCTATGGTTATAAGTGATTGCTCTTTTAAGCCATTGCGTTTCGGGCTGGTTTGTCATATGGCATTTTTCTGGCAATAGCTAGCTAACAGAGAAATTGTTTGAAGGTTGGGGAGAATGGTGAGGAAAGGGTGGCCAGAAGGGGTGCACGGGAGACTCCTGGGCGCTGCTGATATTCTACTTTCTGACCTGTGTCTGTTCCATGCACATATTCCTCTCGTGATAATTCACTGAGCTATACTTAGGATTTGTACTCTTTTCTTTACTTGCGTTTTGCCTCAATAAAAAGATTTATTTAAAAAATACAATTGGCTGATTAATTCATGAAGAAGTGCTCAATTTCTCTAGTCATCAAAGATATCGAAACTGAAATATTTAAATACCATTTTCCACCTAAGTGGTTGGCAGAGATTTTTAACTTTGTTACTCAGTGTTGAAGATTGCAGGAAAATGAGCATTTTAGCATATTGGGAGTGTGATAACATATTGGAGGGGTGATTACATGTTAGTACAAACTTTTCGGAATGCTATTTGGCAAATTTATAAAATACTTAGCAAAATATCTTTTGACTTGCAGTTGTACAGCTGGAAGTTCACACTAAGGAAGTGATTACAATTATTTGCATAGATCTAGTTATTAGCATGTTCATCACAACATGGCTTTTGATAGTGAAAAAACAAAAATATGAAATGTTATAAAATTGGGTTTGGTACATAAATAAGGTATATTCCCGTAAATGCATCATTTTTATATGATGAAAAAAATCTGCAGTAAATTTCACAAAAAGCTGTTTGTGATCCGTTGCTTAATGAAAAAGAAAGCAGTTCATAAAACAATGTGCTGTATACAATGGTACATCTTGGCTTTTGTAAAAATAGCTACATATTGTATAGGTATTAGAGATGCTAGATGGATGGTAGCCATATCAGTAGGCAGCTAGGTGTGCAGGTAAGTAGGTCAGTGTGCGGGTAAGTAGGTCGGTGGGCAGGTAAGTAGGTAGGTGAAAAACTATGAAAGTCTGGCAGGAGACACACCAAAGCATGAGTCGTCTTTATAACTGAATAGTGGAACCATAGGTGATTTTCATTTTCTACTCCTATCTGTATTTCCTAATGTCTTCTCCCATATGTGTGCACTTCGTTTAATTAAAAGTTACAGAAACAAGCACCATCACCAACAAAAAAGACTCTAAATAGTTTCATATCAGGTCAAATTTTGCTGCCAAATGATTTATTTAAAAAAAAAACAAACACCTTTTAGAGTTTTCTGGATATTGTAATTTCAGCTAATGGATAGTGAGCTATAAAATATTTGCATTGGAACCTTATTACCTATTTCCTCTAACAGATCAGGTGGCCTGTAGCATATGCCCACAAGGGTGTTGTTTCAACTTGTTTCTTCAATCCTTACTGCTATGCTCCACCAAGATTTCTGCTGACAGGTTTGTGGATAACCAGACATATTATAGACCCCAGCCTTGCTGCTTAACTGTCTGTTTCTTTTGAATAGAACAAGCTTCTCCATCCCTGTGTTCCATTTTAAGCAATATTTTCCAAATCTATTTCCTATTCTAGCTTATAACTCAGATTCACTTTATTTACTCTGCATATTCTACACAATGGAGTATAAATGTCGAAGGTCACATCTCATGTCTAGCTCCCTTCCTGACTGCATGCTCATATGAACACTGAATACCCCTACCCCTCTCCTTACCAGAACTGCCGTCTTCAATAATAATTGCGTTCATCTAGGTTTCCCCTTTCTTGCTCATATTTGCTTTAAATCTCTCTTAATCAGATTCACTAGATTTAAGGGAAATAACAATACAACTGTTATCAAAAAGGATATCAAATATTTATATCACACCATGGGGTTTGTTTTGTTTTGTTTCAGAAAGACAGAGTCTCACTATGTTGCCCAGGTTGGACTCAAACCCCTGGGCTCAAAGGATCCACCCCTGTCCGCCTCCCAAGCAGCTGGGACTTCAGGTGTGAGCCACTGCCTCCAGTTACTACCACTTGTTTTTTAAATAAAAGAATTCCCTCAGTACTCTCATATGGATTATAATTATTAATAAACTCATAAATTCAGACAACTTGGTTTTCAAATATCTGTTTAAATAAAGGGAGGATACTGTTACAATTCCTGAATGTTAGAACTGGTGCAAGAAAAGAAAGTGATAGTTTAATTGTCCACATCAAGGCACTGAGGGTGCCAGGATGGAAAAGGAGGTTCACGGATGAATGCTCATTCATTCTCCTTCAGACCATAGCAACGTGGCTGCAATTACCTTCCCTGGGCACAATTCTGCATAATGGTGCTTTCCATTACAAAGCCACTCTCCTGAATCATTTAAATATTGCAAAAAGTATACAATTTACCTACGTAATAATGTTACTTATAGCATACCTTTCATCTATGGATATGCAAGAGCTTTAAAACCTGCATTTAACACAGACTTACATGTGCTTCCAATCTGACCCATGCAAGCAGGCTAATATTGCTGAGGTCATTGAGTCTATAGATAAAAAATGTGAGAGTATCTTCACACATTAATATATTCCATGTCTTCATATTCTTAATGTATGCCAGCCTGTCCTAAACTCTTTCCCAAGATCACATACCTTATTCTTTAAATACATTTTAACCCACTTTTGATCTATTTGACATTCAAACCTTTGGAAGCAATGTCAGGATATGGCATTTCAAATTATTTTATGTGAGGACCTTTTTGTGAGCTGAAGACGTGGATTATGGAAAAAATACGAAAAGATTTAGGTGCGTTCTTAACATTTCTGTGATTAAAAAGTCAGCCTTGAGATGGGAGGACCACTTGAACCCAGGAGTTTAAGGCTTCAGTGAGCTATGATTGCATCACTGTACTCTGCACCGGGCCACAAGCAAGACCCCATTTCTAAAAACAAAATAAAAATTTAAAAAGTCAGTCTCGTATTAATGGATATTCTTTTTTAGTTTTAACTTGGAAATCTCTTTAAGAAATTGACAACTTTTAGGCGTGCTTGGTAGGCTTCATAAGTTTCAGTTGCAGCATCATAATCTTCAAAAGATCTGTGCTTTGAAGATATAATAGTTATTCCATGTTACAGTTTAGAGGAAGATAGGTGGAGGTCATGGGTTGAGTGGACAGAGCCTAAGGGTTCCAACTGGTCAGGGGCTGCCCAGGTTTTAAAGTTTAAAATTTTACGTGGACAACGTGTCCTATTCTAGAATGTAGAGGGCAGAGGATGGGAAGGTAACTATACAAATAAACAGCTTAGCTACTAAAACTGAACATTAAGTAAATTAAAACAAGTCGTTTTCAAGATAATATCTATAGGTCAAATGAGAATTTAGGACAGAGTAGGAGAATCCCCACCATGATTGTCATGATCCTTTCTCCACCTTTTAGTTTATCCGGGTGGGGCTTCAGTTTTACTGTGCTCTCCAGCAATTGTTCCAGAAATTTGCCAGAAGTCATCATAGAAATGGAATGGAAGCGGGCTATGTTCTCTCTCCAAACTTCCCCAGTGTGACTTTGATTTTATCCTGTAGCCAATTTTATACATTCCTTTCTTTCCTCATTCCGTCTACTCATCATCAGCTGCCCCTGATCTGCACTCAGTTATCATCATGGGTGGCTAAACTTTATTGCATAATTGGTCCTGGCCATGAAACTAGAAGCACAGCCACATCTTCAGGATCAGAGCATTGCCAAAGTGAGCATTCTTGTGTAGATACCCTGTTGAACACATTCAAGTGTGTGTAGAATGGGTTTCTTCAGCTCTACTTTCAACCATGGGGTGATGATAAGTACTACCAAGAGGGTTGCAATGGAGGACGGAAGATCTGGGTCCAAGATCCCGCTCTACTGCAGCAGCACTGAGCTGGCAGAAAGCAGCAGGCAAACACCTCCTTCACATTCTTATTAGGATGTGGAGAGGCACTGCGCCAGGAAGTGAGGCAAACCAAGGGAAAGTGAGCAGCTTCCCTCACAGCAGCAACCCAATCACATTGCAGATGGTTGGATAGGAAGGCCTGCATTCAAGATTCAGTTAACATTGAGCAGAGGCTGCCTTCCACCTGCAAACCAGAGAAAGGAAAAGAAAGGAGCTTTGTTCTTACTGGCCTCATTGACCAGTGGCTCTCCCTTTTTTATCTCCAGAACTCATTTGTTGTCTAGACATCCTCCATCTGCCTCTAACTGAAGCCAAAGGTAGAAGCTTGGAAGACTGGCAGCTTGGGGACATAAGCAGCAGGGCTCTTGCCTGGATATGGTGCCAGACACTTGCTGTCTGCCCTTTCCTTCTACCATCTTGCCCCACTCCCTAAGGGCTCTACAGCAGTAGGCTCTTAACAGGCTAAAGAAGCCTTAGAACCATCCAACTCCATCCTAAACTGTAAGTGTATTAGTCAAGATTCTCCAGAGAAACACCACCAGTAGAAGATATATAAAAAGAGATTTTTATAACATATTGGCTCATGCAATTATGGAGACTGAGAAGTTCCATGATCTGCTGTCTGCAAGCTGGAGACCTAGGAAAGCCAGTCATGTGTTTTGAAGGCCTAAAAGCCAGAGACCTGGTGACATAGATTCCATTCCAGTTCTAAAAGCCTGAGAACCAGGAGAGCTGAGCACAGGAGAAAATAGATGTTCCAGCCCAAGCAGTCAGGCAGAATTAATTCAACCTGCTTCTATCTTTTTGTTCTACTGAGACTCTCAATGGTTTAGATGATGCTGTCTGCTTTTCTCAGTTCATCAACTCAAATGCTAACCTCTTCCAGAAATAACGTTTAGACAGCTATCTGGGCATCCTCTGGCTCAGTCAAGTTGTTGGATAAAATGAACCATCACAGTTGGTAGAACAAATACAACTCCGAAGAGGGAGACAGGGGCAATCTTTAAGGACAGTGCTTTCTCTGGAGCAAACTCTGTACTAAGTTTGTTCAGTACAGGGAGGTTCTTGACTTGGTTGCACCAAAAGCAGACCTTGGGCCGGGCGCGGTGGCTCAAGCCTGTAATCCCAGCACTTTGGGAGGCCGAGGCGGGTGGATCACGAGGTCAAGAGATCGAGACCATCCTGGTCAACATGGTGAAACCCCGTCTCTACTAAAAATACAAAAAATTAGCTGGGCTTGGTGGTGCGTGCCTGTAATCCCAGCTACTCAGGAGGCTGAGGCAGGAGAATTGCCTGAACCAGGAGGCGGAGGTTGCGGTGAGCCAAGATCGCGCCATTGCACTCCAGCCTGGGTAACATGAGTGAAACTCCGTCTCAAAAAAAAAAAAAAAAGCAGACCTTGAGTCAAGGATTCATATGCAAGTGATATGTTATGGAAGTGCTGATGAATGAGTGGGGCAGCCAGAAAGGGAAGAGAAGTCAAGGGAGAGTGTACTTTTAGGCAAAATCCCAGCTTTAGCTTGATGGTTCAGAGGAGCTTTGAAATGCACACGCACCTCCAAGTATGTCCCAACTCAAAGGAAAGAGCTGGACTTTCATAACCTGTCCTACCTGTCATCAGCTAAGGCCCACCCAAAAGGAGCCTAAATTCCCAGGCAATTCTGGCTGTCTGCTGGTGTGGGCAAAGTGGCTCAGGACTGTAGTCCCAAGAGAGCCACAGGTGTGGCCATCAGGAAAAAAGCGCACAGAAGTCAAAGGATGGCCACATACACAGCCAGAATCCAAGGGAATCTGGGCAGGAGGTGGGAGGGAGCACCACCTTCAAGAAGTATATGATGGACACCAGGAACAAAGGAATCTATTCTACACACATATTTGCACATGTTCAAAAGGGTATATGCCCAAGAATGTTCATTTCAGCACTGTTTTTAAACAGGAAAAAAAAAATTGGAAATCACCTAAATATCCACTAATGGTGGGCTGAATAAATCAATTGCAACATACCCAGATTATATTATTCAGTGAATACAAAAAAAATATGAGATTTGTATGCTCTTCAAGCTACATTATTAAATGAAAAAAAACTCAAATTGCAAATTAATGATTTTACCATGCAAAATATTTTTTAAAATTTAAAAGTAGATGTGTAAATAAATTTAATTTACACATATCCATGCACAAAAATGTCCAGAAAAAGGTCTAGAAAAGTGTATGCCGAAGTGAGGAAACAGTAGGGCTGCTATGTCAAAGGGGACTCATTTTATTCAATAGGTTTGATTATTGGAATACTTTCCAGTGGCTCACACCTGTAATCTTGGCACTTTAGGAGGCTGAGGCAGGTGGATCACGAGGTGAGGAGTTCAAGACCAGCCTGGCCAAGATGGTGAAACCTCATCTCTATTAAAAAATACAAGAAAATTAGCTGGGTGTAGTGGTGGGCACCTATAATCCCAGGTACTCGGGAGGCTGAGAATTGCTTGAACCTGTGAGGCGGAGTTTGCAGTGAGCTGAGATTGCGTGGCTGCACTCCAGCCTGGGGACAGAGTGAGACTCTGTCTGAATTTAAAAAAAAAAAAGAATATTTTCCAGTAACTGTGTGTTTATGTATTATTCATGTAGTTACAAACAAAATTGCCTTTGTAAATGCAGGTCTGACATTTCGAAATGTGGAGCTGTAACTGATCTATGAACCACAGGAAAAAAATCAAAATTTCTCCTTTCTGTCCCTACCTTTTTGTTGTACAATGCCCTTGACAAAAAGTGGAGGTAATTTCCAAAGATACCCTGATGCCCAGGCATCAAGATGGGCCAAAGGGCATAATAATTTTCTGTGTTCAGTTGACATTTTGTTATGCAACTAAATGGACTCATCTTTCAATTCTTTAAGTTTTAAAGGACTTCCATAAACCTATTTTAGCAGAAAACATTAAGCTTTGCAAGATGTATATTATATGACCCTCAAGGACGGAGCCTAGGACACTGTTTCACATTTGGGGTCTTCTCATGGCCTTTGGTCCATGTTTTTCTCTTGATGGAGGCTGACTCAGTGTTGGTTGGCAGGCTTCCAAAGACTCTTCAGGCACATAGGTACTTTGGTTCCTTAGAATGCTAGAATACTTACATAAATAAAGAGCTTACTTCTCAAATATATGTAAATCTTAGGGTACTTTGATTTGGATGTAGCTTGACTTAGTTTAATGCATTCATGGGTTTTTAGATCTTAAGATTTATATTGAGAAGACAGTGGCAAAGCATAGAGTATATAATAATTTTGAAACTGGCAACAAGTAAGAGTAATGAAGTGAAATAATAGAACCAAGTAAGAGAAACCACAAGATCCAAAAGAAGGGATGAAGAGTAGGTAAGTAATTTTGAAGAAACTGAGAGAGGGTTCTACCAGAGAGGAAGTTACTGTATTTTCTTAATTCCTTTCTACTGCCTCGTTTGCTAAAATGCTACCACCTCCCAACTTAATAAAGAAATCCACAACCCTGTCTCATTCATAAGTAGCTATGACCCATCTCTCTCCTTTCATTCTCAATCAGCAGTTGTGAATGGTTTCCCACGATCATCACTTTCACAGCTATTCAGCTCTTCCACTTGGCTCCACCCCACCTCACTTGCTAAGGTCATTAGTATCTTTACAGTTTCAGAATCAGATGGACATTTTTTAATCTCTTCTCACTTGAGAGGCAGTCTGGTGTCATGAAATGAACCTCAGCTTGCTCCTTTTTCGAGATTTGACTTAAATGTCACCTGTTTCAGCAAGGCACATGTTGACATGTCTTAGAAGAGTTGGGTACAGTTTCCTCTTTGTCTTTTTAGTACCTACACATACATTCCATTTAGAACTTCTCTCATTGTCTTATCATGACTTACTTACTTCTTGAGGGCAAAGACTGTACCCACGTTAATCCTGTCCCAATGTCTGGCCAATATAAAGTATTCCGTGATAGCTATTGAGTGAATGCATTAACGAATGACTGAATGAATTAGTAAATGAATATTCATATGTAAGTCTGGAAAACAGAGACACAAAAGATAATAATTCTTCAGATAGCTAAGAAAGACATACCCATAATTTGAATTGAGAGGAAATAAAGGAGAATACAGAAAAAAAGGACTGAAGAACCCCAAGTTTGGGTCTAAAAACATAACCCTAGGAAATAAAATACAGAAAAATAATTGATCTGGAAAACGATTAACGAGGTCAAACCTTTTGAGCTAGGTTCAATAACAAAAGATTTTCCTTCAGCCTGTCTACTTGTACAAGGTACACGACTCCAGGCATCATCACCTTGTAGTAAAATAGTAAAGGGAGAGACTGACCACCAGGCACACAGGTGGGCCCAGGGTAGCAAAGCCAATGGGCTGACCCTAGCCTCGATCACTGACTCTCTTGCTAATTCACACATCTATGACAGTAAGTGATTGCTCATCTATGGTTATACGTGATTGCTCTTTTAAGCCATTGAATTTCGGGCTGGTTCGTCATATGGCATTTTTCTGGCAATAGCTAGCTAACAGAGAAATTGTATGAAGTTTGTGGAGAAAGGTGAGGAAAGGGTGGCCAGAAGGGGTGCACGGGAGACTCCTGGGCGCTGCTGATATTCTGCTTTCTGACCTGTGTCTGTTCCATGCACATATTCCTCTCGTGATAATTCACTGAGCTATACTTAGGATTTGTACTCTTTTCTTTACTTGCATATCTAAGGTCTTTGCAGGTCGGTTTCTAGTGTTTGTTATTTCTGCTTGTTCACTTTATGGTAACTTATGTCCTTAAATGTTTATTATATTTTTCTGTGAGCTACTTGTTTTCCTTGGAAATTTATTTGAGGAAATTCTTTGATGTCTGGAATTAAGGCAGATTCTTTCCTAAAGGTTTTATACTTACTTTTGCTAGATGCCTGAGAAGCCACTTGTCCAGTGTCCCTTGCAGCTAAATTTTCACTGACTGTGTTGTGATTGTTGTTTCAACTAGATAGTTTGAATCTGTGCCACAAGTGAGACACGAATTCAGCAGAACTTGACAGGACCCTGCTGATAAGACAACATACAAAAAAAGAAGCTGGCCAAAACCCACCAAAACCAAAATGGTGACAAAAGTGACCTCACAGCTTATGATACACTAGTCGTAATGTATTAGCATGCTAAAAGACACTCCCACCAATACCATAACAGTTTACAAATGCCAAGGCAATACCCGGAAATTACCTGATGTGTTCTAAAAGGAAAAGAACCCTCAATTCTGGGAAATCCTCACCCTTTCCATGGAAAACTCATGAATAATCCACCCCAGCTTTATCACGTCATCAAAAAATAACCATAAAAATAGCTAACCAGCAGCCTATGAGGGTTGCTCTGCCTTGATACAGCCATGCTTTTCTTTCTTAATAAACTTGCTTTCACTTCACTTTGTCGGCTTGCTCTTGAATTCCTTCCTGCGTGGAGTCAAGGAGTCATGGCTTCCTGGGCTGATCCCCACTTTTGGGGTTTGCCCTACACCACAAGTGTTTAAGGTGTCGTCTATGGTTACATCTTTGCAGAGGTGGGTTTTCCCACCTCTGTTCTGCACCAGGGAGCTGAGAAATTTCCCTTGCTGTTGTTTTAACTGTCAGGTCTCCAGCAAGCCTGGAGCCTGACAGTCTGAAGTCCTGCTTGCCTTGGCCTATGTCTCCCACTCCCCCGCCTGCGTTCGCCATTGTCCCTAATCGCCCTGGTGGCAGAGCTTCCCAGGACAAGCCCTTCACCCAGCCCTGCCATCTTGACTGTTCTTATGATAATGTAAATACCTCTTACCTAACCCTGTCGTTGTAACTGAACTTGTGGTCATGTATACTCCTTGCCCCTACTCCCCACCACTGTAACTGAACTTACTCTGCAACACCCCTGCCCCCCCAAAAAAACTACCCAAACCTATAAAACCAACTCCTATCCCACTGCCCTTTGCTAATGCCCTTTTCAGCCTTAGCCCACCTGCACCCAGGTGAATAAACGCCATGTGGCTCACACAAAGCCTGTTTGGAAAGTCTCTTCGTTCAAAGAGCACGTTTTTCAACATTAGCTAGATAGTTTAAATCTGTGCTGCAAGTGAGACAGGAATTCAGCAGGACTTGTTTTACAGGACCCTGCCTGGAAGGCTGGAGACCATTAGGTGGGCTCAATGCCTTATTGCAATGCTATAGTGTGGTAATGGGGAGAGGTGGGTATTGTTGCTGGAATGAAAGCCAAACTCTGTACGATATTTAAAGAGATTTATTCTGAGCCAGATATGAGTGACCATGGCCTATAGCACAGCCTCAAAAAGTCCTGAGAACACATGCTCAAGGAGATTGGGTTATAGCTTGGTTTCATACATTTTAGGTAGACGGAAGTTATAGGCAAAGACATAAATTAATACATGTAAGGTAAACATTGGTTTGACCCAGAAAGGTGGGACATGTCAAAGTGGGAACTCACGGGGCATAGGTGGATTCAACGATTCTCTGATTGGCAATTGGTTGAAAGAGCTAAGCTCTGCCTAAAGAATTGAAGTCAGCAGAAAGAAATGTTGAGTTAAGATAAGGGGGGTGATACAGGCCAAGGTTCTTGTTATGTAGATGAAGACTCCAGATAGCAGGCTTCAGAGAGAATAGGTGGTAAATGTCACCTTTTGGATCTTAAAAGGTGTCAGATCCTCAGTTAAATCTCTCTTTGATCAGGAAAAGACCTGGAAAGGGAAGGAGATTCTCTACAAAATGCAGATTTCCCTCACAAGAGAAAGCTTTGCAGGACCATTTCAAACTATATCAAAGAAAAATGCTTTGGGGCAACATACTTTCATTTTCTTTCTTTCTTTTTTTTTTTTTTTTT
>NW_016107357.1:11666129-11693773 GCF_001604975.1 Cebus imitator
TCGGCCTCCCAAAGTGCTGGGATTACAGGCTTGAGCCACCGCGCCCGGCTCTTTCTTTTTTTATATAAAGACAGGGTTTCACCATGTTGGTCAGGTTGGTCTTGAACCCCCGACCTCAGGTGATCTGCCCACCTTGGCCTCCAAAGTGTTTGGATTACAGGCGTGAGCCACAACGCCCGGCCTGCTTTCATTTTCTTTAGCGCCTGTTGTCATGTGATGCTATACCAGAGTCATGTTGGAATTTGGCATCTTATTGCCACAAAAAGTGTTTTGTCTGTCTTTTGATCTCTATTTTAATGCTAATTCTGGTCAGCTGTGCCTAAACTCCAAAGGGAAGGATATAAGCATCTGATCACTTCCCATCACAGCCTGAACTAGTTTTTCAGGTTTTTTTGTGATTCCCTTGTTCAAGAGTTGGGGGTTCATTCAGTCAGCTTAGGGGCTTAGAATTTTTTTTTTTTTTGGTTTACGATATGTTTCCAGGCCAAGCCTACACTAAGGGTGGGGTTCTTCAGCGTACTGTCTTTGAGGGAAAGTCTGCCAGCATGTCCCATGCTTTGCCTCCTGTCTCTGGTGCTCCCAGAAGCAATGAACGCTGAAGCTCAGAGCTTGGCAAATGTCCGCAGGCTGAAAGCTGACTCTGCTTGCCTCTCCGTTCCCACTTGCCCTTAGATTTTGCCCTGTGTATTTCTTGGTTTCTTGCCAGCTCATCAGTGCTTTTAAGAATCCTTAAGAGATTCTACCCATAAAAAAAAAAAAAAAAAAGAATTATCTGATTTTCAAACTTTTGAGTTATTTTCAGCAGAAAGGATGATTTGTGTAATTAGATTGCCATATTGCCAAAAGAGATCCCTGCAGAGCTCGTTTCTGTGAAACATAAAGAGAAGAAAATGATGTCTAATAAAATGCACAAGCTGGTAAACAATGCTCTGCTATTAATCTTGTGAACAGGTATTTCAATCATTTTATGTGAGTCAAGCACAAAGCGACTTTTCCTTTCGTCTCAGGTAGCATGAAGTATTACAAGTCAACCTTGTGACTTTCTAAAAAAGAGATAAAAAGACATGTGAAGAAGGAAATGGATTACAGAAATGAAAGAGGGGTTCTTTCCCTTTGGTTGGAATTATAAAATTTCCAGGTGAAGATGTGAAAGTCTATACTAGTGTTAGTACAGGAACGATACAGGAGTACAGGAGTAAAAACAAATAACCGTGAATAACATGAATCCTTTGACACTCTTAAATTGGCCTTATTTAAAACAATAGGTAGAGTTTATCTGCTAACTTTTCCCTAAGTACAGATACAAAAAGGAAACTAAGTAGGTCTTTTCTCTTTCACCCAGATATAAAAAGGAAACTAAACAGGCATCTTTTCTCTTTCACCCAGATGTAACAATGATTTTTGTCTAGTGAAAGTGGTAGGCCCCAGAACACAGTTCTCTTAACTTACCAAAAACTAAGCAAAAACCCCCAAGTGGGCATCTCCTTGCCAAAGAACCATATGCTAAGTCACTCCCCCATGTGTGGATGGCTCCCTTCAGAGACAGGTAGAGACTGAACTGCTTTCCTCTGAGGAGAACAAGAGGTGAACAGGAGGTGCTGCTGGCCTGGCCTGGGAGGCTGGAGACCACTAGGTGGGCTCAATGCCTTATTTGCGAAATCATAAATTGAATTTGATGACCATGAGGGTTTCTCAGCTTATTAGATGAATAAACAATAGGGAGGTTTGTTTCTTTTGTTCTTGCAGGTCCCAGGCTCACATCTAAGCATCAGCTGTTCTGAAGCTCCTTGCACACACTGGGGAAAGCTGCCCTGTCTGTCCTTCCTCTGCAAGGTCTCTGCACACACCCTAGCTTTCCCACAGTCCAGCACCCCTTTGGCCCTGTCCTCAGTGACACAGAAGGGAAGGAAAAGTCATTTGGGAAAAATTCAGACTGCAGAAGTGGCCTGCCTGAAAAGTCACAACAGTCAAAAATAAAATAACCTGGGAAAAAACTCAGGCTGCACCTGCAAACAGGGTCCAGCACAAAAGCTTTCTTCTTCGTACAATTAGCAAACTCCCAGGAAGAAGTTTCCTCCCCTTTACAGGCATATGCATGGTGGGAACTTGCACAGGGAGGTGGGGGGCTTACCTAAAACAAACTCACAGTTATACAAACAAGAGAAGTAGCGCTTTGTGCTTGCCTAGAGATATACCCACAGCTGCATAAGAGAAGGAGAGTTGCACAGACAGTTTTACTCATAAGAAAAGTTACTCAAACAGTTACAGGGAAGAGAGCAGTTTTTTATAAAAAGCTTCTGAATTCAGCTATAACCCACCAATCCACTCGGACTCACCTCTCTGCTGCAGAGTTTTCTTTTTTCGCTTATTAAACTTTGGCTCCAACTCTACCCTTTGTGTCTGCGTTCCTTGATTTTCTTGGATGTGTAGGACAAAGAACCTCAGGGAAACTGCCACCTTAAGGTACGCTGGTGAGACTGCAGCATCAGCATGGTGGCACAGTTATTAGCACTCCAGCCTCAAGGATATTTCTATAGAAGAAATTTTACGCAAGATTGAGTGGCTATGGGAAGAGTGTTTTCTAAATGAAGTGGGGTTTGGGAATGGATATGTTAGGCTCACCTTTGACCCTGAGTGAGGCAAGTGGCCAGAGGGATGAGAAAAAATGGATTCTCCAGGTCCAAATGTTAATAATATCCTCACATTGGAAACTGGCCAGGGCTTTCATAGCTTCTCCCACTCAAATCTGTGTTACATGCCATGGCCAGTTTAAGCTTCCAAACACTGTTATTACCACCTAACTCTCCTGCCTCAAATCAGTAGTGACTGCCTTCTGCTTGTACAATAAAGTCAAAATATCTTAGCTTGGCTAACAGGATCCTCCGGGAGTGAGCACTAATTTATATCTTCCCAAAGTCCTGGTGTTCTAGAAATGCCTGAATCCATACCTACCTTGATCTTCCCACTTTGTACAAGTATTTCCGCTTAATTCTTTCCATAAAATATAGTGTGGCTTTGTTCTGGAGCTGGCTCCTATTCAACTAGGAAGAAGAGGGAATGTTTCAGGACAAAGGCAGACAGCTGTCTCTGCTATTAAGGCCCCTTTGATTTGGCTCAGTGCATTCCAATCTTGCTTTTGTAAACCATCCTCATTTGAAATCGTGTTATCCACCACCTGAGTCCCACTGTGATTACCTGTTTCTAATCTCTCCACCTGATTCTGGGGCATTTCAAGGTCTAAGTGGCAGCAGGAGGATGCCTTTTTTTCAATTGAAAGTTTTTAGTTTATTAATCCACACAATGCCTGTGGATAACATCACTGCCGCATCTTTACTCCTTTGTCTTTTTGCCAGCACCAGCATTGGCCTTTGCCATCCCCCCGAGTTTCTTCCTTCTGTTCTTGCATTCTTCCCACTGCTTTCTTGAGGTCTTTTTCTTCTCGTGGAAGCAGGCCATGTCTTGCAAGTCTATGTTTGGGCTCCTGATTCTTTGCATAATCCAAAAAATCATAAATCACACCAAAGCCAGCTATCTTGCCACCAGCAAAATAAGTTCTGAATCCAAATACAAAGATGACATCCAGTGTGGTCTTGTATATTTTGACTCATTTTTCCAGAATTTTTGTCTTAGGTACTGTTGCCTTCTCGATGTTAGGATATCTACGGCCACTTGTTTCCTTTGAAGTAGCTGGTTGGGGCCGGGGGTGGTGGCTCACGCCTGTAATCCAAGCACTTTGGAGGCCAAGGCAGGCAGATCACCTGAGGTCGGGAGTTCAAGACCAGCCTGACCAACATGGTGAAACCCCGTCTTTAAAAAATAAAAAAATTTAAAAAAAAGAAGAAGTAGCTGGTTGGTCATGAGTTTCCTGGTCCAGTTAGTGTGTCATTCATGCTGCAGGTGATCTGCAGGAAGCCAGGGAGGAAAACTCAGGAGGAGGCTTTAAATCAGATGAGTCTATCTGTTTATGAGCCCCAGATTGACACTTACCTAGTATGTATGTATATACATTATGCATGGTATTCATTAATGCTATCTATGGCTATGTAATAAATAATCCCCAAACTAGCAGCTCAAAACAAGAAATATTTAAGTAATTATTATTTCACACAGTTTCTGAGAGTCAGACATCTACAGGCAGCTTAGGCAGGTGGTTCTCTCAGGGTCTCTCGTGAGGTTGCTATCACACTCTCAGCTTGGGCTGAAATCACCTGAAGGCGGGACAATCCACTTTCAAGTTCATTTGTGTGATTATTGGAAAGTCTCCATTCTTTGCAGGGCCCCAGTTCCTCACCACAGGGGCCTCTCTCTACAGGTTGCCTGGGTATCCTCAAAAGCCAATGATGAGAGAGAGAGAACAAAACAGAAGCTGCAGTGTCTTTTGACCTTGGAATTAGTACATCCTCACTTCTGCTATATCCTCTTGGCCACACAAGGATAGAGGGATCGTTGTGGTCATTTTTGGAGGCTGGCTGCCACACTCAACCATGTTTTTATGCTTCCCCACATACATTCTAACATCTTTGAAATTGGGCTGCATCTCATAATCAATGGTGTGTCATAGTTTAATTGGTAAAATCTCCAGTTAGTGGTATAGAAAGTGATCATGCGTCTTATAATTGTGGTATCTTATTCAGGAAATATCCCATAGGCATGATATTGACGTGGCTTCCTGACACCTGGCTACCTGTCTCGACCACATTGCTCATGGCCCCATCAACAGTCTAGTTGCTGTCCCACCATATGATACTCAGCTCCTTTTCTATGCCCTTGCCCATACCAGTCTTTCTGAGGTGCCTTCTTCATGACTTAAATGACCACATCAGTGCCTAAATCCTCCAGAAGCTTTCCCTGACCACCCTAAAGCATCATAGTCTCACTGTCCTCTGTAGTCCCATAGCACTTGTTAATTAGTCCATCTATTTGGTGCTTAATTTTGTACCTTGCAGTAATTGTTGAGATTTCATGTGTACCTACTTCACACATACATACTGTATATATAAGCCCAGCATGCATAATAAATGTTGCTGTACACATTTGGAGTCCTGTTTTATTTTTAAAGCAGAATTTTGGGACTCTAACAACAACAACAAACCTCTGCTCCTTGGGTGAAATTTTATAACTAATCTGATAGACAAAATTATACCCATCAGAAATGTACAAGTATACAAAAATGTCTAAGTCAAAGATGCAAAGGCTGCGCTAGAGCACATCAGTTTCCAACAGTTCGTCTACTTAGTGACTGTCTCGTTCTCTGTAACGTCTAAGATCTAAGGTTTCTTTGAACATGACTTTTGTGTACTCCATTGCACCATGGGGTGGGGAAAGAGGTGTCTGGTCTACTTTTGCCCACAAAAATAGAAATTTGTCTGGGAACAGGGCTAGTAACAAAAGATCAGTACTTAACAAAACTCTAGTAAGTAGTTTAACTTATTGTTTTATAATATTTTTCAGGATTCATTTAAACAAGTTAATTGATTTCGTCTACAGAAGGCAATTTAACAGTTAAGGGAGACTCAGCAGAATACAGATTACAAAAGTAGAAAAAAGTTAAGGGAGGGTAAAATGTATGAACTTCAAATAAAACTAACTAGAAATCCAGCAGAGAGTATTGCTAAATTTGGGATTTTCTTTCAGTTCCTTGGATCACTTATCATCCGTTTTCTCAGAAAACAAGCAGTTCAGGATTGTTGCTGGAAATGCATTGGTAAGGTCCAGCCCAGCTCTGCTCTGTCACTGTCTCAGAAGCACTTCTTTTTTTTTATTTTGTTATTTTGGTTCCGTGACTCGAATTCAATCAGAGGTACTTCTATCACCAGATATATATAAGAAAAAATGAATCATCACTTCTACCTCATATCACATCCAAAAATTATCTAGAAATGGAATATATGCTTACACACAAAAGCTAAAATTATAAAACCTCTAAAAAAAGCATAGGGCAAAAATCTTTATATATTTTGGATAGGCAAAGTGGGTTAGACAAGGTAGACTGTTTGCTGGGCACCACTTTTCAATTCAGAGAGGCAGGAAGTAAAGTGTTCCCTTTTGGTCTTGGGTCTAAGCTATGCTGATCCTCCTAGCCCTAAATACCTGACACATTTAACCAAATTCGGTTGGTATCTATTCTCAGTATAGGTTACAGCCCAGAAAAGGGGATGATCCATTGGCACCTCCCCTGACATCTAAGAGTGCATGGATCTAATGTTCTTTAGTTCTTCCAGACTTGGGAATAACTATCTCATAGACGACATTACAAGGGTGGATGAGATAGTGCCTGTAAAACACTCTGAGATCTCTAGAAGATATAATGTCTAAAATTCACAAGGGATCACTACACGTAACTACTCTTCACAAGAATATGTTCTGACTTGTTTCTGAGAGCCTGTCTTTCATATGTCTTAGGATGTCTGTTGTCTTACTCCATTTTGTGTGGCTGTAAGAGAATACCACAAAATGGGCAATTTATAATAAACGGAAATGTATTTCTCACAGTTCTAGAAACTGGGAAGTCCAAGATCAAGGTGTTGGTATCTGGCGAGGGTCTTCTTGCTGCATCATACCATGGTAGAAGGCAAAAGAACAAAGAGAGGGAAAGAGAGAAAGAGGCACACATTCATCCTTTACAGGGCCAAATTCATCCTTTTATAATAAAACCACTCCCGTAATGCTGTGCTTTGAACATGCCCCTCAAAGTTCATGTGTGGGAAACTTACTTCCCAGTGCAACAGTGTTGAGAGTTGGGGTCTTTTAGGGGCTATTAGGTCATGAGGGCTCTGTACTCATGAATGGATTAATGCTATTATTGAAGGAATGAATTAGTTATTGCGGGAGTAGGTTTCTGATAAAAGGCTGAGTTTGGCCCCCTTCCTTCTTTCTCTCACCCATGTGGTGACTTCTATCACAAGCAGGAAGGCCCTGACCAGATAATGGCACCCTGTTATTGGACTTCCCAGCCTCTAGAAATGTGAGAAATAAATTTCTTTATAAATTACCATCTGTGGTAGTCTTTTATAGCAGCACAAAACAAACTGTGTGATACTGAACCCACTCTTATAATAATGACATTAATCCATAAGGGCAAAGTTCTCATGGCCTAGTCACTTCTCATTAGACCCCAGTACTGTTGCACTATGGATTAGGTTTCCAACATACGCTTTTTGGGGGGACATATTTAAACCATAGCATCTGTGTTTAAACTGGTGGGTGACTCGAGGGGCCAGGAGGTGAGCACAATATACCTGCCTGTTCTATGCCCTCTGCCTTCCTCCCTGTTGTCTAGCTCCCCTTGAGCATGATGACAGGCAAAATTTGCTCAAATAAAGCAATTGAAGGACTCCTCTGTTAACTTGGTCCCTGAGTGTCTAAGTTCCTGAAACATGAAATAGAGACATGTCTTCGACTTAAAAATATCACAACCTCCATTCCTTGTACGCTGTGGGAGGCACTAATCATATTCATTAGGGATCTAGTTGCAGAGTACATATCAAGGGAAGAGAATGGAAGTGTGGGAAAACAATTATGTTTAACAAATGAACTAAAACAATTATGTAGCCCCCACTGAGTAGAGAACTTTGAGCTCTGCTTCAAACGGATTATGAAATAACCAACTGAGAAACTATATTGCAATTGAGCTGGACAGCTATTTCAGAGAACTCTTTCACAGGATGAGTCAACCAACATCTCTGATTAGAGAAGTCTAAATGGTGCTCTGTTATCAAATCTCCTGTGAGTCTACAATGGGCAATTTTCTGTAATTTTTAGAAGTTTGATAATAGTCACATAAAGTCATTAAAATCCTGCCTCTGGTCATCTTCTGATAGTTAAACATTTGTTATAATTTTTGACTGCTCAGCATCTCCTGGCCACTCTTCCTGTGTTGAGGAATCTCCCCTATTTTACCTCGCCTCCCCAAAGTAGGAACCAGAAATGTTCTTTCCCCTGCTAACTTGGCAACTTTTGGAAACCCACCTCTTCATCCTGGGCAAGACTTCCAATCATGTGGCTGAAAGGAAACATTATGAGATTTATATTTATTCTGTGACCCATGTGTCATTTTGTAGGCTGCCAAACATTGAGCAAGCGAGTGAATGGTCCATTTATTTGCAAGCTTGGGCTGATGCTTCTTACCTCTAAAACCCAAGACCTGTCATCGCTATCAAAGATGGGTACAGTTCAGCTTGGACATGTGTCCTAGGCCAATCAAACACAACCATGTGAGGCTTTGATGGGAAAGAAAAAACAGGTACCATGCAGACTTGTTTTTAAGGAGGTTGGAGGCAGAGTATTGGAGCCTCACAGCAAGCATGACCATGGTTCGCTCCAGGCCCACCGTTGAGGTATCACTACAGTGTCTCTCTGGAAAGTCTTGTGGGGTAGCATGTCTAGCTCTGTTAGGGGCATAGCTCTAAAACCTGACTTTGACCCTCCTGTGCTCTTTCATAAAGTTCTTTCCTGCTAGTTAGAATACTGAGTGATACACCATGCTTTTTAGAAGCCAAATAAGAGAAGAAAAACATGTGAGGATTTTAGAAAGCTGTTTAAGCTTGTACCAGTTGGCCGGGCACGGTGGCTCATGCCTGTAATCCCAGTACTTTGGGAGGCCGAGGCAGGTGGATCACCTGAGGTCAGGAGTTAGAGACCAGTCTGGCCAACATGGTGAAGCTCCGTCTCTACTAAAAATACAAAAAATTAGCCGGGCATCGTGTCACATGCATGTAGTCCCAGCTACTTGGGAGGCTGAGGCAGGAGAATCGCTTGAACCTGGGAGGTGGAGGTTGCAGTGAGCTGAGATTACACCGCTGCACTCCAGCCTGGAAGACAGAGAGAGACTCTGTCTCAAAAAAAAAGGTTGTACCAGTTGATGGCGGCAATGGCAGTACTCAGCTTTTAGAGATAAGAAGCATTGGCCCAAGCTTACAAATAATTAGACCACTCATTAGCTTGCTGAATGTTTGGCAACCTACAAAGTAATACACAGGTCACAGAATAAATGTCATAATGTTTCTTTCTAGCCACATGATAGGATGTCTTGCCGAGGATGAAGAGGTGGATTTCTAAAAGTCTTAGCACAGGAACTCACTGAAATAATCCCTGTGCCCTGTACTCTGACATTGGACAATGGTCCTTTGGAAGGGCAAACACTCAATTGGTGATCAGCCCCTGAAGACTGCAGGAGCCTTCAATTGAGTATAAATACGACCTAGGAGAGACAGTGCATGGAAGTGACAGACCTGTGCTATGATTTGAGCCCTTTAGTTAACCAGGTCACAGAATATAACCTCCTTCCATCTGCAAGGAGCATAATATAGGGTGAAATGATTGTATAGGATTCCCCAGACAAATCCCTTACTATAATGTAATTCTATAAATATTAGACTCTGAACAAACACATAGAGTGAGCCACCTTCAAAACAGTTTCTATTTGGCTAAATATTACTAATTCCAGTTTGTGGACATGCATTGATTTTTTTAAGTAGATATATGCTTGACACCCTAATAGGCTTCCCTAAAGTTAATTTTGAGATTCTGTGCCAGGTAGGCTCTCTTGGGTCAAAGAAAGTCTACCAATCTCCAGAGATCAGAGCCCAATGTAGAAAGACCTGGGGAAGCTGAGAAGAAGGTCTTCATGTTGGCTGCCACCCAGGCAGGCACTCAGACAGCTGGAGAGTTGTCTCTAGCCATGGGTTCTCTTGGGGTCACCCTCAGCAGCAGGCACCTGCCTGGCTCTCACGCTCAGTCATTGCTGTGATTCAGCTCCATTGTCCCTTCTTCCTCCACTTGTGCCACTGTGAATTGCCTTACCTCCTGTCTTCAGAATTCCCTTTAGTTCATGGCTCCTGCTTACTAAGCACTTTGGTTTGTGGCTTCAGTTGAGTGCCTTTTATTTGTGTCTTTCAGCTTCTGCTCCCACTCCTGACTGCTAATATCGAGGATAGCAGTTATCTTCAAATTCCTCATACGAAGCTCCAGTGACTTCATTTAGCCACTCTGCACAGCAGATCCTGATAGTCAGAGCTCGCCAGCTGTCCTCCAGATGCATACTCGAGCCCGGATAATATGGTAGATGTAGTGGTGTGCCTTGCTTCACCCAGCCAGTTTCCCTTTTGTGTTCTATATTGCCCTACAACTCACAAATGGATGCTTGTGCTGTACTCGTCAGCGCCTTCTCATATATTAGCTCACAGAAAAAGAGATAGACAACTAGCTCGTGAACATTCTGAACCTGCAGGTAAAAGTTGTGCAGAGATTATCTGGACAGATTGTATTTTCCAAAGATAAGTGGACCAATATATCCCATCCTGGATTTTCTCCTTACAGTGGGAAGTTGACAATGTGGGTCCATGGTTTCTTGTTGAATCTAAGCAGGCCTGTGACTACGGTGAAAGGGAAACCACCTGTCTTCCAAGGCTGAGTCATTACAAGTGGTAAGCCTTCTACCTCTCTTCTTGGGGACCTTGCTCTGGGAATCCAGCCATGTTGCTTACAGAGGTGTTTCAGCTCAGCCCTCGCCAATGTCCTGGCTAACAACCAGCACAAACCACCAGACACACGAGTGAATGAGCATTCAGATGATGACTCCAGCTCTCAGCCTCCAAGCTGCCCAGCTAAGGGTTAGTGGAGCAGAGACAAACTGTCTCCCACCAAGTTGAGCACAAATTTGCAGATTTACAAGAAAAACAAAAACAAAACCAACTCCATCTTAATCACTTAGGTTTGGAGTACTTTGTTACCCAGCACTAGATAACTAAAAGGATTTCTTACCATCTCCCCAGTGATTTTATCCCATCCACAGATCTCCCTCTTCCCTGTATCCTCACCATCATCGTCTCCACTGGCTCCTTAACCCCAGCCTTTAAATGTACTTTAGCAGCTTCCAGCCTAAAGGAAGAAAAAATCTCTTTATCAAGTCAGATCCCTTCTTTAACTCTTACCCACTAGCTCTGTTCTTTCACATTCAAATTTACCATAATAATTATCTAGTCAATGCAGCTACCTTCAAACTCCTCTGATCTACTCTACCACAAGCAAGCATTTTCTCTCTGGCCAGTGAACTTCTACTTGCAAAACCAGCGGAACACACTCAATATTTATAGTCCTCCTTGTCTAACACCACAAATCTCACTGTGGGATGTCATCTGCTCATTTGCTCCACTACTACCAAAATGCCTTCCACTCTTTACGTACTGATGTACAACTCTTATGTACTAATGACTTGAGGCTGAAAACAGCTGGGAGGAAACACAGAAATGTAAACCAAAGAAAATGACTGAGGCAAGTCTCAACCAATTTAGAGCTTTATTTTGCCAAGCTTGAGGAGGTACCTAGGAAAAAGAAACACAAATCACAGGAACATCTGTGATTCATGCTTTTTCCAAACAGGGTTTGAGGACTTCAATATTTAAAGGGAAAAGAGTGGGCAGCAGAA
This sequence comes from Cebus imitator, assembly GCF_001604975.1. NCBI lineage: Eukaryota > Metazoa > Chordata > Mammalia > Primates > Cebidae > Cebus > Cebus imitator. The sequence continues at coordinate 11,677,555 of NW_016107357.1, forward strand.
GCAAGAAAAAGAATAAAAGAGAAGAAAGGTCACGAAAGGTGACAAGGGGGTTCTTTTGAGGCTCCACAGATCCCTGTCTTCCCTGTATCCCCACCATCATCCTCTCCACTGGCTCCTTAACCTCAACCTTTAAATGTACTTTAGCACCTTCCAGCCTAAAGGAAGAAAAAAAAAATCTCTTTTTTTTCGTATTCTCTTGAGAGACCTGGAATCCATGCCCCTATGTGGTCCCTTTTCAAAGTGAATAGAGCCGACCTGTGTGACTAACAGGATACTGCAGAAGTGGTGGTGTGTGGCTTCTAAGAATAAGTCATAGCATGCATTGCAACTGCTGCCTTGGCTTCTGGGAAAGCCAGCTGCTGCACGGTTAGATCATTCTGCACCAAGGCCCCCATGGAGAACAAGTGAGGCCTCCACCAACAGCTGGCAGCCGTGTGACAGTCAGGAGAAAAAGCCACCCTGGAAGTGGATCCCATCACCCCAAACAAGTCTTCAGATGGCTGCCAGCTCAGCCAGCATCCAGCTGAGCTTCATGAAAAATCCCACACATGGTGAGAAATATTTATGTATATTGTTTTAGGCGACTGCATTTGGGGGTATTGATTATGCAGCAACAAACAATTAATACAGGAAGTTGTTTTCTACAGTCAGAGGCGCCTGTGTTTGATTTCCACTAGTCACACGGCCACATGGCAACTTCCCCAGGCCTGAGTTTCCTCCTGCATAAATGACAATACCCACTTCCTGCTGTCATTTCGAGAGTTACATTAGATAATCTGTGTAGGATGCCAACCATGATGGCTGACACACAGAAAACTTACTGCAAGTGTTAGCTGTCATTATGGCTATTACTCCAGCTCTACCTATTCAAAAAAAATTTTTTTTAATATCTGTAAGTGAAGTTTTATTAGAAACAGCTGTACCTAGTCATTACATATTTTTGTGGCTACTTTCATGCTTCACAGACAGGGTTGTATCGTCTCTATCTAATTGTGAACCTGGCAAATATCTGTTCATCCCTAAAATTTCAGATCATTCCTATTCAAATTTTTATGTGGCTACCTAGACATGATTTTTATAACAGCGTTTGAACATAAAAGAAGTGACAGTAACGAAGGGACCCATTTGAATCCACTAAGATGGCATAAAGATTACTTTAAATTGAAGACATTTGAAATACAGCAGACACAGACGAAGTCTTAGTGAAGCTTCCCTTATCTGACTAAAGGCAGAGACTTAGGAGAATAATCCCATTTCCTGGGAAGCTTCCAACCAGAGGAGACTGACCATTAGAGAAAGTGCGTAAACAAACCTTATCAAAAACTGTCTACCTTCCATTTGTTCCCTACAAGAACAAATCATCTATCTTTCTCCCACCCTCACCCTACCCTTCCCCTTCCCTGGTTAAACTGGTATATAAGCCGGTACTCCCAGCCGTTCAGTGAGCTCATCAGTACTGAGTACTCCCACAGGCAAGGGAATCAACTTTGTTTTTTCTTTTGTTAAAATGTCAATTGTCAGTTAATGTGCAGGCCCCTGGTATGTGGACCTGTTAATAGAGGAAAAGTTTTTCTTCCAACAGTAACATAGCACCTTCTAGGAAGGCCACAGGTATCAAAATAATCACAAGGTCAGGAGTTAGAGATTAGCCTGGCCAATATGGTGAAACCCCATCTCTACTAAAAATACAAAAATTAGCCAGGCGTGCTGGCGTGCACCTGTAATCCCAGCTACTCAGGAGGTTGAGACAGGAGAATCACTTGAACCCGGGGGCGGGGGCGGTGTGGGAGAGGTGGGGGGAGGCGGAGGAGGTGGGCGGTGGAATTTGTAGTGAGCCCAGATGGCGCTACTGCACTCCAGCCTGGGCAACAGAGCAAGACTCTGTCTCAAAAAAAAAGGAAAGAGGGCCGGGCGCGGTGGCTCAAGCCTGTAATCCCAGCACTTTGGGAGGCCGAGGCGGGTGGATCACGAGGTCAAGAGATAGAGAACATCCTGGTCAACATGGTGAAACCCCGTCTCTACTAAAAAACTACAAAAAATTAGCTGGGCATGGTGGCACGTGCCTGTAATCCCAGCTACTCAGGAGGCTGAGGCAGGAGAATTGCCTGAACCCAGGAGGCGGAGGTTGCGGTGAGCCGAGATCGCGCCATTGCACTCCAGCCTGGGTAACATGAGCGAAACTCCGTCTCAAAAAAAAAAAAAAAAAAAAAAAAAAAAAAAAAAAAAAAAAAGAAAGAAAGAAAGAAATAATAAAGGCGTAGCATTATTAACTTGGATCTAAAGAACCTTAACCTTAGAGTCCATTTCTCCAACTTCTGTCAGGGGCTGAGCAGTACTTTTAAGCCGCTCTGAGACAAGAAGTGTCACATACATGCTTGAGCCAGTGAAAACTGGCTGCTGTTAACAAGGAGATCTTTCAGAAAAATTCTTCTGAGGCAGCCTATGCCTGCCGCCTACTCGCTTACCTTCAATAGCTGATTAGTCCCTCTGACTCCCAATTCTGTCTTTCTCCTGGATTTAAGATATCTGGATGCCCCCCTAATTACTCTTTGCAAACAGTATATTTCATATTAACATCTTGTGGTACAAAACCAGGTAAAACTGTTCAAATCAAGAAGACTCTGATTCCCACCCCAATTTTCAGGAGATTCGGTCTTTTCTTGCTTCATTATCCCCTCTAGATAGTCCTGAGATGTCCCTGCATGACCTGTGCTGGTTCCTGACATCTGCTCCTGCCGTTCACCTGCTCCTGCTGGCCGGGAGGTAGTGAGAATCCAGGCAAGGCTGGCCTCTCCCACTGTGGTCACATAGCCTTCCTGGGGGAGTCTCTAGACCTCCAGCCCAGCGTGACAGGGAGGTCTAACTGGCCTCAAGATGGGCAGGCCCGCTCAGGTCTAATCTCGTTTCCGACGAGGCTCCTTGCATTTCCATGGTGTGTCGGTGAGATGTGCCTCTGTCTTTTCATAATCCCCTCAGGTTGATTGGTTGTTTCTTTCTTGCAACCAGAGGCGTGGCTAGAACTGAATTCAAGACAAACACAAAGATCATGATGCACATGAAAGGGGCAGGGTGGAGAGAACAGGAAACAAGAAGACTCACTGCAGGGTCCCACTTCTGCAGTGCTTGCTGGCATCATGGCAGGGAGGAGACCTGCCCCTCCCTTTCCAGCCTCCCGAGGAAGCTCTCCACAAGCCCTCTTTCAGAATCGTAAGAGGAACGTGACTCCTATCCGTATGACTCACACTGTGACGTCAGGTTTGTGGGCGTGGAAGGAAGCCAGACCATTGCACCCAGAGACGCATGAGTGGCCAGGGAGGTGAAATCGGAACCTGTCCTTGGAGTACTCTTGGAAGTACGAGCAGGGGCGCCATCAGGACAGCGCCCAACTCTGACTCTGCGACTGAGCCACAGGGGCCTCTTCTACATGTCACTGTGCTTCTTCAGTCTTGCCATGGCTGTGTTGAAACAGCATCCCTGGGCCTTTGTGAAGGGTTGGATGAAGCCACTGGCAGAGCATCAACAGTCTTTCCAATGTACCAGTTGTAAGGCTGGTTGCCTCACCAGGAGCTTGGACACACCCACCCATCTCTGCACCGGAAACTGAGGTCACGTCTCTGCGCCCGGAACCTACCTCACATCTCTGCGCCGGGAACCTACCTCACATCTCTGCGCCCGGAACCTACCTCAGGAGCACATGCTCTCCTGGAAGGATCTGGCTAATGTAACCCGAGCGGGATCTTGCATTAGGGAATGCCGCCCAGCAATCTACCTACCAATAGCAGCTTGCCCCATCCACTTCCTGCTCCCCCATAACCAATCAGAGCACCCTGCTCCTCCTTGCTCTCTATAGCTATAAAAACCCTAGCCTCAGGAAATCAGCGCGACTTCTCTGGTCCCCCTTTCCCGGACCGTAGAACCTGGCCCTGGAGCTGAATAAATTGGAATTTAAATGTTCTTATACTGGCCTCAGTTTCCTCATTTTAAACTCGGCAATAACCCTTACATCAGTCCCTCTGGGACCAGCCCCGGCTCTATCATCACACAAAAAAGGCTCCGGAGTGAGGAGTAGAGGGAATGAGTATGCAAGCTGGGAGAGGCTTCAGGGATGAGGCCTGGCTCTGAGAAGTCCACGTGCAAAACAGGGTTACGGCGGCATAGGATCCCAGCTGCAGGGAGGTGCGGAGCGAGAGGTGAGCTGGGGCCATCAGGGCGGTGACTGACTGCAAGGACAGGCTCAAGGTGAAACCTTGAGAGGCAGATCCCAAGGCCCTTGGATCTGGCCTGTTACAGCAAATGCGGGAGTGAGGCAGAAAAGTGTCCCAGGGCTGTCTTCTACTCTCTCCTCCAACAGATTTTCACTGAGCATTTGCCACGAGCCAGACTCCGTTAGCTGTCGAGTTTGCAAGGGAAGGTAGAAAAGACAGAAGCTGATCAATGATAAAGATATCCAATGTCTTTTAGTGACCTTCAGACTCTCACCCTCTCTTTTTATTTTGTGTGTCCCTTTCTCATTAACTAAGGGTTTGTTTTGTGCCATATAAATCATCTCATTCAAAGCTCTCAAAAAAAAAAAAACAAAAAAACCAAAAAAGCAAAAAGATGGGCAGGCCCACAGTGCCACGGAAGAAGGGCCCAATTGGCAGTGCAGCCATGTCTCTCCCCACAGGTACCCTCGCCCAGGGCTGGACGGCGCCCCTGGGCACCTCAGGTAGGCTAACTGCACTATAATTTGGTCAGCATTGTAGAAGTACTGAAAATCCCAGCAACACACCTCACACAGGAAAACACACCCTGTGCTTAATAGAACCCACCTTCTTCTTTTATTCCATTTTTAGAAAACTGTGGAAAATATACATAATATAAAATTTGCCGTTATAGTTTGAATGTCCTTTCCAAAACTCATGTTGAAATTTATCCTTAATGTGGAGTATTGAGGTGAGGCCTTTAAGATACGATTCAATCATGAGGCCTTTGCCTCGGATTAATCCATTTACAGATTAATGGATTAACATGTTATTATACAATGCCCTGTGCCACCTGAGGATACCACAGAGAGTTCTCACCTGCAATAAGGCTCCCCTGACCCCTGATAACCACCATTCTACTTTCTGTTTCTATGCATTTGACTCCTCTGAGAACTTCATATAAGTAGAATCACTCAGTCTTCATCTTTTTGTGACTGGCTTATTTCACTTAATGTCCTCAAGGTTAACCTATGTTGTAGCATGTGTTGGAATTTCCTTCCATTTTAAGGCTGGAAAATCAACATGCCATTGTATGAATGGATCACATTTTGCTTATCCATTCATCCATCTGACATTGGAGTTAAGAAGAAATCACCTAGGCAGATAGTAAGGGCATGGGAATCCTTGGTAGGGCTTTTCTTTTTAATGAAAAGCAGCCCAAATCACTTTCTAACAAAGAGCAGCCTGTAAAGTCAAGCTGCAGACATAGACAAGCAAGTTGGGAGCTTGCAGGGGTGAATGCCCAGGAACTAGGGAATAGACATGTTCAAGATGGCAGCTCCATTATCCCTTCTCTGCCAACCTAGTGTACAGTAAGGAGGAGACAAGATGGCGCCAGCCAAGGAGAATTTATTTGCATAATAAGATTAGGGTGGGGCGACCACTATGATGCGGGATAGGACGATGTGGCACAGGCTATGACGTCACACCTTGTGAACCAATCTGTGAGGCCTGGTAAATAAGACACCGCATCCTCAAGCTGGACTATCAAATCCCGTGCATTTGCCGCCAGCCAGTTTCTTCCACTGGGAGACCTCTTTACCTCTGCAGAGACCTGTTTCTCTTTCTCTTCTATAACCTCTGCTCCTAAACTCCTCCCATGTGTCTGTGTCCCAAATTTTCCTGGCAGGAGATGAGGAGCCCCAGGGTATATACCCCAGACAACATAGCCATGTCACATTAATGGACACTTGAGTTGCTTCCACCTGGCTGTTGTGAATAGTGCTGCTTGGAACACTGGGGTAGCCTCTCTTCTTTTGAAGCGAATTTAGTGGACCTCAGTTGTCACTTAAGCAAGTCTCTGACAAGCCCCAAAGCTGCTCTTAGCCCTTCCAGCTCTACAGGCTGATCTTGTCTCGTGACATTTCCAGGGTTTTCTAGTGCCTCCCCTGTTGACCACCTGGGCAGTCCACCCCTGAGTCTGGCTTTTGGGCCAAAGTTTCAGCTCTTTCTGACAAGAGCCTTTCTTTTTCTTTGTTTCTCTTTTTTGTTTTGTTTTGTTTGTTTGAGATGGAGCCTAGCTGTGTCACCCAGGCTGGAGTGCAATGGCGTGATCTCAGCTCACTGCAACCTCCACCTCCCGGGTTTAAGCGATTCTCCTGGCTCAGCCAGGAGAATCCACCCTATGGTGGATTCTCTCTCAGAGCCTTATCTCCCTTCTGTGGTTGTGGCCTTGATCATCACAGTCACTCTTTCACATTCTTATATTTTTAGCTACTTTTATGGGGGGAGACTATATGCTGCCATCATATAGGAAAAAGAAATGTGGCTTCTCCATTTTTCTAGTCTATTCTTCCTCATAGATCCTCACCTTGTAGGAAAAGTGAGGGGTGGGAAAGTTTAAAGATTTCCGACTCTTCTAGTTTAAAGAGAGTCCTGCAGACAACTGAAATGCAGCTCCCTCTCAAGGCCAAGTTAAACCCTCTCATATGTAACCCAGTCCTTCCAGGTAAAGGCACCCTTTTTCCATTCGCCCTCCCCATCTCTGCCCCACAGTGGTGTGAGCTTGGTAGGGACCCCAGGGCAGAAGGGCCCTGGATCTGTGCTGCATCCTCTGGCACTGTAGGTCTTTGTTGGCTTGTGGGTTGTTGTGGAAAAGTATCTCACGGGCTCTGCTGCTGGAGTCTAGCTCCCGTTGTAAAGTCCCAGTGTGCCGTGCCAAAGCCTCCTGTACTCAAAGTCACGAAGCTTCTTGGCTCAACTTGGGAGGGGGAAAGAGGATTGTCTGTATGTGAAAGAAACTCTATTCTAGAGTCTATCAGGGCTGGCTCTTAAAAGGTTAAAAGAAAGAAATTTTGTCTAACTGTAGATTTAATAAACCCAACTGTAAGACTCAAAGACGGTCAATGACTATTTTGATTTTGGTGGTACCTGCTGTCTTTCCTGAGACTGATGGTTTGACAGTAGGAATGGAAGCCCACATGGGAATGTAATTTCATGCCAAATTGAAAACGTATTGACTTCATTTTTAAAAAAGATAATCTTCATTACCCACAGTCAATCTTAAAGAGAGCAAGAGGGGTTTCTGCTCGCTTCCCTTTGGGCACCCACTTCTGGTTCTGCAAATTTTCCCACTTACTCCCAGCAAACCTCACCTGATTATGGTTGGATCTGAGCCCAATCATGGAAAAAGTAGGAGAGGGAGCTAGTTAAATGAAAATGTGTTATGGTCTCACTAACAATAATGTGTGGACTCTTGCTTAACTTTTTAGTTTCTTTTGAAGAAATTAAAATGGAAATTGATGTTTCCATCTTCAGAAACCAAAACTTGCCAGTACCCTGCAAATGGCCGATCCCAAATATGGGAAACTTAGTAACTCCCTCTTTTGTCTCTCTGCCGTATGGACATCGTTTACATCTTTGACTCTGCATCCTGTGTCACAGATGAAGCGTGAGCCATTTCATGTGCTCCTGTTATTGACCTTTTTATATTTATTTATTTATTCGTTTATTTTTGAGACAGGGTCTCACTCTGTTGCCAAGGCTGGAGTGCAATCATGCAGTCATAGCTCACTGCTACCTCTACCTCCTGGGCTCAAGCGATCCTCTTACCTCAACCTTTGAGTAACTGGGACTACAGCTACAAAAAAAAAAAAAAATTAGCCTGGCTAATTTTTGTGTTCCTACTATTATTATTTTATGTAGAGATGGGCTTTCACCATGTTGCCCAGGCTGGCCTTGAACTCCTGGGCTCAAGCAATCCACACGCTTAGGCCTCCCAAAGTGCTAGGATTACAGACATGCGCCACTGTGCCCAGCCTGACCTTTTAACACCTGGGAGGTATAGCAAGAACTCTGGAAACCAAAGTCCCTGAGTGAGCGAATTCTTTCTAGAATACCTGCAACTGTCCCCAAAGTCTTTTATTTATGCCTGTTTTCCTTCAAGTGCCACTGTAGGTTCACAAATTGTAAGAAATGTACCCTTGGGTTGGGGATGTTGACCGTGGGGGAGGTTGTACGTGCTGGGGGAGGGAGGAAGGGTATGTGGAAAGTCTCTGTTTCTTCCACTCCATTTTGTGGTGAACCTAAAACTGCTCTAAAAAGTAGATTCTATTTTTAAAAATGGGGGAAAAAATCCAAGATCCATTACATGTAAAACTGGTAAAAGTATATTTCATTACTATAAATTTATAACTGAAAATTTATAATATTTACTTAATTTTTAGTCGATGAATAAGAATCATAAGGTGATACAAAAAAACATGGAATGAGGAGTTATATTTGACAATTAGAGAGTCAGCATCCAAATTACACCTACGTTTTACGTTGTATTCATTTGTATCTTTTCCCTGAGAAAATACTGATTACAAGGGTAAATAATTACAAATAAAAATTGATTCATAATATTTTGCCTTGAAGTCTCAGGGTATTCCTTAATTTAACTTGAAGAGAAAGTGGCAGAAAATCTTTGCTTCAAAGTTGAATCACTAAGAATGTCTAACACATGGTTACATTCCTAAATACGAACACAAACGTTTTATAAGGAGTACACAAACTTACACCATGATGTATAATTTAACACCAAGATAAGTTGAGACTTGCCTATTTGAGCAAAGCTAGTGTGCATTTAACACCTTTGCCTAAAGTCTTGCAGGTTGTACAGACCAAGGCATTTTTGACCAGGCAGCAAGGGGAGCCAAAAGCCATCCCATGCTCTTCCCCCAAGCCATGCACCTGACACAGAGCTGCATCTGCCCAGAAGAAGGAGTTTCTTTTCCTAATTCACATGCAGGTGACTTATAAAGACAATAAGGCACTATACAGTGAGCAGTGAGAGGTAGAGTTGTGTATTCATGCATTTCAGTTTTATATGCATGAATATGCACAGGCATGAATTTCTTAAAAGAGCAGTTGAGAGTTTCAATTTTTCTAATTACATATTTAGAAGATCAAATATAGGCACAATAATGACAAGAAGAATTTTATTCAATAGTCTGCACAAAGATAAATTAATCATGGCTGCATAATTCATGTAGTGGTATCCTTTAAAGTGTCAAAATTCAGTGTATAATACACCTAAGAGTATTGTTTGCACCATTTTAGAAGAAAGAAAATAAATATTTCAAAGGCATTTAAGTGAAAACTAATTGTGCGTTCTCAAAAATTAGGTGAATGAAAATGAGGTCACATAACCATTAAATCTAAATTCAATGGCTTAAATTTTTTGTTTGGTTGTCGTTGTTGTTGTTTTTACTAAAGACAGGTCTTGTCGCACAGGCTGGAGGGCAGGGTGCAGGATGGTAATTATGGTTCGCTGAAATTGTAACCTCCTGGGCTCAAGCAATCCTCCCACCTCAGGCTCCTAAGTAGCTGGGACTACAGGCGCATGCCACCATGCCTGGCTGAGTTTTTAAAATTTTTTGTAGAGACAAGTCTCACTGTGTTGCCCAGGCAGGTCTCAAACTCCTGAGCTGAAGCAATCTTCCTGCCTCAGCCTCTCAAAGTGTTGAGGTTACAGGGGTGAGCGAGCCGCCACTCCCAGCAAAATGGTTTCAAATTCTTACCTATTTTCCTAGAAGTAATTTGAAGATCAAAGATTGCTGGGCTGTTGGCTAAGATATCCTTGCTAGTACTGCTGCCATTGCAACCACAGAAGTGTGCAAAGGGTATTATGGAATCCTAAAGAAGAGATGCCTAAACCTGACTTAGAAGATGCTGAAAATAATGCAAGGAAAGGTTGTATTAACCCTGCTATTTATTTTCTGTGTTCTGATGCTTTTCTATCTGGTGCCTTGTTGACCCTGAAAGGACTGTCCTTCCAGGACTATTTAATTCCTAGAGATAGTAAATGATTTGCCGTGGACTGTGCCTTTCATATGCAAACCAGCCAATCCAGAGCCCACACCCTACAACCACATTCTTATTGGACTGTCATATGTAGGGCCACTATTATATCCTAATCGCCTTGCCCCAGTTGCAAGACAACTACAGATAACCTCTGTGCTGCAGAGCCTGCTGAAATTATTCACAGTAGACAATCCTAGAACTGCTTCCCTGCTCACCCATTCTTCCTTCCTACAAAACCACCACAAAAGCTCTCTCCCTGGGTCTCCTGACCAACTCTGGTGCTTCCCCATGTGGCCCTTTGTGATGTGGTACGCCCCCTCCTCTTGCGAACTGTGAGTAATAAATGGTCTTTTCAAGGATAATTATCTCCTGATCTGCTGGCTTCATTTACCCTTGAATAATAATAAAACCCACATGTTAAAACAAAGATTTCCTGAAGGAAGTAATGTCGGAGATAAGGTCTAAAGAATGTGGAAGCGGGCCGGGCGCGGTGGCTCAAGCCTGTAATCCCAGCACTGTGGGAGGCCGAGGCGGGTGGATCACGAGGTCAAGAGATCGAGACCATCCTGGTCAACATGGTGAAACCCCGTCTCTACTAAAAATACAAAAAATTAGCTGGGCATGGTGGTACATGCCTGTAATCCCAGCTACTCAGGAGGCTGGGGCAGTAGAATTGCCTGAACCCAGGAGGCGGAGGTTGCGGTGAGCCGAGATCGCGCCATTGCACTCCAGCCTGGGTAACAAGAGCAAAACTCCGTCTCAAAAAAAAAAAAAGAAAAAGAAAAGAATGCGGAAGCATCATCTTTGTATAATGAGGCAGCAAATGATGTTTTAGGTACAGAGAGCAGTATGTGCTGGAGATAAAAAGAAAAAAGAAGCATTCAAGTAGTTGACTGTGGCTGAAGCACAGAGCACAAGGACAATGTTGGTTAAGGTGGAGTTGAAGAGGTTGGCAGGCACCAGATCTGGAAGGTCTCTATGTGCCATGTTTAATAAACTGCGGAAACCATTAGCTACCGTGTTGCCCTTGACCACTAGACTTTCTCATCTTTCTTCTTCTGCAGACAGCCTGCTAATGTCTGTGGGGAATTTCTCCCACACTTTATGTTGTTTGGTTGGGGACACCTGATTGGCCCACCTGACCAAATTTGACCAATCAAAATCTTCCCTGGTATTGATATATAAATGGTGTGAAAGATACTCTCTTTCCACAGAAGCCACTGGCTTTGGTGGATATGATTCTGGAGGTGGCAGTGGCAGTCTTCCCTGACACTTGAAAAGATCATGACTAAAGAAGAAAGCAGTCCAATGGAGACAAGCAGACAATAGACACGGACAGTCAGCAAGAAAAAAATATATATTCCACTGATTTTAAGTCCCAGTTGCTTGATTCTGAAATTCTAGTTTTTCTGCTCTTCTTTGAGTACCATAAACTACCACAGAATCCTTTTCTATGTGAACATCAAAATTCCTTTTTTAAAGTTTTGCTTTGTATCTTTTTCCCCTTTTGTTCAATCCGGTTTGCTTTGGCTTGTTGTCACTTGCAACTAATGGGTCTTTAAAAAGCCCTTCCTTAAAAACCGGGCGCGGTGGCTCACGCCTGTAATCCCAGCACTTTGGGAGGCCGAGGCGGGTGGATCACGAGGTCAAGAGATCGAGACCATCCTGGCCAACATGGTGAAACCCCGCCTCTACTAAAAGTACAAAACATTAGCTGGGCATGGTGGCGCGTGCCTGTAATCCCAGCTGCTCAGGAGGCCTGAGGCAGGAGAATTGCCTGAACCCAGGAGGCGGAGGTTGCGGTGAGCCGAGATTGTGCCATTGCACTCCAGTCTGGGTAACAAGAGTGAAACTTTTTCTCAAAAAAAAAAAAAAAAAAATAAAATTCCTTCACTAAGGAAATTTAGAGATATTGAGTAATTATAAGTAGGAGAAGAATGTAATGGGATATATATTTTAGAATGATCATTTTGGAGTAGTATGGAGAATGAACTGGTGTGGAGAGAGAAGGGAAGGAGACATACGGCTGGAGGTGGGAAGGCAAATTGGAAAGCTTTTGCAGTAATTCTGGCAGAGTATGGTGAAGGCTCGAAACAGAAGGGAAAGCTGGGCAGTTGGAAAAGATTAGATAGATATAGAGGTGGGATGATTAATGAGGTTTTGGTAAAAATCTGAAATTGTTAGGCTTCTAATACATTTATTTTGGGATTTAACATTATCATTTTTAGAAAATTGTCTATAGTAGTGAGGATACCATAATCTTTTCCATGATTAAAGACTAAAATCTTAATTTGGCCTGGTTTATAAATAATCAAATGGAGTTTAAGAGCAAGTAGCAGGGCACAGTGGCTCATTCCTGTAATCCCAGCACTTTGGGAGGCCAGGGCGGGAGGATCACTTGAGATCAGGAATTTGAAACCAGCCTGCACAACGTGGTGAAATCTTGTCTCTACTAACAATGCAAAAATTAGCTGGGTGTGGTGGTGTGCACCTGTAATCCCAGCTACTTGGGGGGCTGAAGCAGGGAAATCACCTGAACCTGGGAGGCAGGGGTAGCAGTAAGTCAAGATTGTGCCACTGCACTTCACCCTGGGTGACAGAGCGAGACTTCATCTCAAAAAAAAAAAAAATACCCAGGAGCAATAAAAAGTGATTCGAGGGTTTCGAAGGGTGGGTGAAGGGGAGTGAGAGCATTTCTCTGACATTTTTAAAAGATCCTTTGACTGCTGTGTGGAGAATGGATAGAAGGGAGGCAAAAGCACAAACAAGAAAACTAGTCATTCTTCAATATTTGTAGAACAGCGGCTGTGTGCTAGGTACCATACTAGACCCCAGAGATGGAATAGTTAATAAGAAGGATACAGTTTTTGGCTCCATGGAGCTTCCATTTTAGTGGGGCAGTCAGACAATAAGCAGATAAATTATCTATCTATCTATCTATTTAGTCTATTCAACCACCTACCTGTATCTATCCATCTCTTTCATCTATCCATTTATATCTGTTTATTTAATGTGTCATCATCTATCTATCTGCCTACTTACCTATCTCTATCATCTGTTTATCTATCTCTACCATCTACTCATCTATGCATCTATTCATCTATTGTCTATCGCTGTCTATCCATCTGTCTATCCATCTGTCATCTATCTATCTGTTCATCTCTCTATCAATCTATCTATCTTATGAGTTGATAAATATTCGGAAAAAAGGTAAAGCAGGGTATGGGGACATGGCAGGTGGAGGTTTACAGGAGCAGGTTGCTCTTTTATTAAGGCTATGTCAGGGAAGTTTCTCTTATTTGAGCAAGGATCTTGAGAAAATAAAAGGGTGAGCAGGAGTAATGTCCGCAGAAGAGCATTTCAAACAAAGTAAACAGCAAACTGAACATGGGAGCGTGCCTATTGTGTTTGAAGAAGGGCACAGGGATCGATAGGGATGGAGCAAGAGAGGAAGTGAGGGCCTGATCGTGTAAGTCTTCAGAGGCCTTTGTTAGAATTGATCCTTACCTCTGTGACCAATGAGTAGCCATTCTGTGATTTTGAATAGAGAAGAGGCCTGCCTTGGCTTGATTTGAAAAGAATCCATCAGGCTGCTTTGTGGAGTATAGACTCGCAGGAAGATGGGCAAGCCTAGAGGCAAGGAGACAGTTCAGAGGCTACTTGAATTCATCTAGATTAGGTTTCACAGCCTCAGCACCATTGACATTTGGGGCCAGATAATCTTTGTGGTGGAGGCTGCCGCATGTGTTATGTGATGTTTGGCAGCACTCCTGGCCTCTGACCACTAGATGCCAGTAGTGACCCTTCCCCCAGTGGTTCCACCTGAGACATCTCCAGACATTGCCAAAACCCATGAGAAGTGTGGACAAAACCTTCCTCAGGTGAGAACCACTGACCTAGATGACATGGGCACAGACCAGAGCGGTAGATGGGCAGGTGGGAGAAGTGGTCAGATTCTGTATGTGTTTTGAAGGCAAAACACACAGAATTTGTTGATGCCTTATATGTGGATCATGTGACTAAGGTAAGAATTGGGAAGAGTTTTAGATTTTTGGCCTGAGGCACTGGGACAATAGAGCTTCTGTTTACCAAGATGAGAAAGACTATGGGAGGAGCAAGCCTGAGAGGAAATGAGGAGTCTAGTTTTGGATGTGTTGAATTTGAGATGCCTGTTGAATCACATGGAGATGACAAGCAGGCAGCTGGATGTACAAGTCAGGAATTCAGGAATGAGGTCCAGGCTGGACACAGAAATGTGAGAGTCATTAGAATAAGGGTGTTATTTAAAGCAGTGAGGCTGGAAGAGCTTGCCCATGCAGGGAGTAGAGACAGGGAATGCGTATTAGCCAGCATTTTAAGATGGCCCTCTGATATCTGCCCTGTGTTATGTCCTTTGAAAGCAGACAGGACCTAGACTTGCTTCTAACTAGTAGAATATGGCAAGGTAAGGAATTATCCCTCCTACAAGTACACCGTGTTTCATTCGTCTGTTCTTTTGCTGACTGGAGTGAGAGGCTCTTCTGCTGACTTTGAGGAAGCAAAGGGCTTCTTGTCAACCACTGTGGAGAGGTCCTGTGGCAGGGAACTGCAGAAGGCCTCTGGGAGCAGAGGGCAGACTCCAACAGATAGCCAAAAAGAGGCTAGGGCCCCGAGACATATGGGTACAGGGAAACAAATTCTGCCAAAAACCTAAATGAGTTTGGAAACAGATTCTTCCCCAGCTGAACCTGCAGATGACAACATAGCCCAGCCAACGCCTTCATTTTTGCCTTGAGGGAGACTCTGAGTTAAGCAGAAACAGGGCTGAGTTCTGGAGCACACTGGTGCTGAAAAGTTGAGGTCAGAACAAGCCAACAAAGACTGGCAGAAAACAAAGGCAGAGTCAGAAGCTAAGTGAAAAAAAGGAAACGTTTCAAGAAAAACAGAGGGACTACTGTGTCAATTGGGACTGACAGGTTGAGTAATCTGAGGTCTGAGAATGACATACGGGATTTGGCGATGTGGTGACTATGAGGGACCTTGAAATGACCTTGAAAAACAGCTGTTACTGTAGAGTAGTGGGACTGAAAGCCTGATGGTAGTAACTGAGGTTAAAAAGGAAAAACGTACGTGTCAGGATTTGGATTCATATGGGAGCAGTGATCAAGTCTGCATTCTGTTTTGGAGGTAACATCAATAGGACTTGCTGACAGATGAGAACAGGGGAAGGGAGAAGTCATCCCAAAGGTTGAGGCTGTAGCCACTAGGTAGGAGGGGATGTCTTTACTATTATGGGAGAAAACCAGAAGAGGCACAGGTAGAGGAGGGAACTGGTTAAAGTTATGTTAAAAATTTGGCATCTGTAATATACTCCCATGGAGAAATTCCATAGGCAGCTGGATATGAGTCTGAGCTCAATAAACGGGTCAAAATTAGACATTTAACTTCAGAGCCTTCCGTTTACAGAAAGTAGTTAAATCAATATATTGTCTGGAATAACTGAGAACAGTGGTTCTGAAACTGAGACATGAGGGTACATAGGAGGTGGTGATCTTGCTTCCAGGGCACATTGGGCAATGTCTGGAGGCATTTTTGATTGTCACAACTCAGGCAGGGACTGCTACTGGCAACTAGTGGGTAGAGGCCAGGGATACTGCTAAATATCCTACAGTACACAACAAAGAATAATATGTCCCAAAATGTCAACTGTGCCAAGTTTGAGAAATCCTGATTCAGAAAGCACGTGGCTATAGGAGACTCAGAATCAAGCTTTGGGGAATCTGAAAATGTGAAGATCAGGTAAAAACGGGCAACCCTTAAAGGAAATTTAGGATATAGTTCCAGAATGGTAGGAAGAACACCTGTGTGACTGTGGTGAACTAAGGAAAGAACAGGAAATGAGAACCAGGACCCTCCGAGCACATGTTGCTAGGAGTGGTCATCTTTGCTCATGCCCTTCCTGAGAGAATTTATGTACCATCTTGAACATTTTTAAGTTGACACCTGAAATATTTCATCATAAATTTATATTTTTAAAAATAAATTATAGGCTGAAAATATTAAAAGTATTTTAAAAAGATAACATAGGGAAAGATTGGCTTGACTGGAATAAAACTTTCCTGATCCAAATTAACTTTTTAAAAAATCCTAGCTTTCAGTTATTTTGTTTTCTTTCTTTCTTTCTTTTTTTTTTTTTTGAGACGGAGTTT
>NW_016107357.1:11694097-11702750 GCF_001604975.1 Cebus imitator
ATTAAAATGCTGATTTGTGTTTCTACTCCCATTGTATCTGGACACTTTTGGTAGTCCCTCAAAGCAATTTAGTTTAATTTAAAAGAATCAATGTCACTAACCCAAAGGGATTCTGCTTTTCTGATTTCAGAGCACGTTAACATTAACCCAAAGACTCTTTTTCTAATGATACCCTTCACTCCTAACAACAACAACAAAAGGAAGTCCTAGTGTTGAAGTCTCTTAAAAAATTAAGGGAGATTTGGGCTGAGCTGCTGCACTAGGCCCCGATGGACCAGACCAGACCAAAATGGAGTCACTCATACTAACTGCTGCTAATCAAAATGAAACTTCAAGGAAGCAGATACATCCCCCAAATGGACCAGTTTTTCCTGAAAACAGAAGATTCCAGTCTACCTGTGTCAGCATCATAAGGAAGTTTCCTCTGCTTTAATACCTACAAAAAATCACCTAAAGTAATGTGATGTTAACAATCAGATTTTTTTTTTCTATTGTTCTGCTTCTTTGTTCCCACCTTACAAAACCCACTGTTCCGTAATTTCCCAGTGGGACCTCTTGTCCTATTTATTTATTTATTGAGACTGAGTCTCACTCTGTCACCCAGGCTGGAGTGCAGTGGTGCAATCTCGGCTCACTGCAACCTCCACCTCCCAGCTTCAAGCAATTCTCCTGCCTCAGCCTCCTGAGTAGCTGGGATTACAGGCACACACCACCACACCCAGCTAATTTTTGTATTTTTCGTAGAGACAGGGTTTCACCTGGTCTCAAACTCCTGACCTCAGGTGATCCACCCGCCTCAGCCTCCCAAAGTGCTAGGATTACAGGTGTCAGCCACCGCGTCCAGCCCTTTTGCATTTTGTAGGATGGAGACTGCCCTGATCCATGGCAAATAAATAAAAGGAAATTAGATGTATCACTATCTGATGCATTCTTGGGCATATCAATTTTACTAAAGAGTGTATATGGAAGTAGAGGATCTGGAAAGGGACTCTCTTAAAATGATCTGTGACCAAGATTATATAGAGTTTTCAGTTATCCCCAGGGGAGGGGTAACCATGTTGGGCAACCAGGGTATAAAAAAGTATTTTACAAGTTATACTGTGAATGACGGCAGGGCAAGAAACTCAGAGGTTGCTGACAGGAGTGATCCAGTAGAAAGGAGGCACTGAGTTACCTCCCAGAGCGGAGTCCTGGAAAGGGCTGGAGAGCATGAGTCCTAAGCACCTGCGGAGGCACCTGGCTGCGTGACACGGGAAGGGGGGACACTTACTCCCATATGACAGTCTCTCACCGCTCTTCTCACTCACTCGGCTTTATCTTTAGTGAACTATTAATTTGTATTAGTTTATTGTGCATCTGTTCAATTACAATGACAATTCCATGACGACAGGCACTTTTCTGAAAAGTTCATTACTGTTAATTACTGAATTACCAATGCTCAGAGTATTGTCTACTGCAGAGTAGGTGTTTAATAAATGTGTGTGGAATAAATGATAAAAACTGAAAATATATGAACACAGAATATAGATTTGATTTGATGGTAAGAACATATGAGAATTCCTGTGCACCTTGCTTCTGTTTCCCCAACAAAACGTGACATGAGAGCATGAGCTAAGAGGGAGGGGGCGTTGTGGCGGGAGAAGCGGGGGAGAAAGCTGGGGCAAGTCCTAAAGGCATGAACTAGTCATTTTCATTAGAGGGAAAGTGCCCGCTGGAGAGACAAGGGGCCTGGCAGTCAGTGCTGAGTATGCTTCCGGGGTTGAGAAACTGCTGCCCTGACGTGTGGCACCTTGACACGTGGAGCTGGAGAAGCAGCCTCAAGGTCTCTACCACCCGCTCTCTCCCCAGCTCCGGTTCTTTGTCTCTCCCAAGCACAGGATGAGGATCCTCTCTGAAGCTCCCTTATATCCCTGGAAACCAGAACCCCAAAGAGGAACACAATTGCCCCCACTCACTCCCTGACATCTCGTTTCCTCCAGCCGGAAAAAGACCGAGGGGTGTGACCACTTCTGGATGGACTTTTCCACAAGATACTGTCAGCTTCTAGGGCTCATCTAAATTCCAAAGTGAATCATTTTCAGGTTAATTTCTGTCTCCTGGGTCCATTCATTTCCCCTGTACATCATTTTACTTCTACACCCCATCTCCCTTCTTCCCAATGCTTAAGTACGCTTAAGTATTTTACAAGTTATACTGTGAATGACAGAGGGGCAAGAAACTCAGAAGTTGCTGACAGGAGGGATCCATTAGAAAGGAAGCACTGAGTTACCTCCCAAAGTGGAGTCCTGGAAAGAGCCAGAGAGCATGAGTCCCATGCTTAAGGGTACTTAAGGGTACTTAAGTATCAACCAGCTGGGTCTTTTTGGAGTTTTCATGTTTTGTATGATTCCAGTGCACATGTGTGCACATAGTAAATTTCTGATGCTTTTCTCTGTTAACCTGTCTCTTGTTATAGGAGTGTCAGCCTTGATCCTTTATGATGGGGAGGAAAGAGATCATCCCTTTTCTGCCTCTACACCCATTTGAGGTTTCTGGTTATTTTAAAGTGCAATCGGTTGGCTCAGTTCTGTGATTGATATCTGGGTGTTTGGCTTATGCAGCTGGCATTTGGTGGAGTCATTTATCAAGAAATAAAATGAAGGAGGATAAGCAGGCCTTTTGGGAAAGATAATGAATCAGCCTTTGAACATGCTGAGTTTGAGGCATCAGTGGGACTTCAAAGTGAAGTGGTGTTATACATGGGCCTAGTGGAGGGGGAAGAAGAAGCACATGGTGAAGATGTGATAGGAGAACTGTGAGTATGTGTTCCGGAGCTGAAACCAAGGGCACAGCTGAGATGACTGCGGGAGAGGGTAGCATGGAAGGGAAAGGTTAGCAACTCCGAGGAGCACTAATGTGAAAGAGTCACATACATTCATCATGCTTGAAGGTCGTGTCTCTCTAAGCAGATTCTGAACTCTTCAGGGTCAAAGGCTGGGTCTTGAGCTTCATTCATTCTTAGCCCCTGTCACAGTGCTGGCCACACAGACGACAACTCTAAAACTCACTCTGATTTTATTTCTCTGCACTTTCATTTATGAGAATCGTATCACAGTTTATGATTTGAAATACTGCTAAGGGATACTTTTTAAAAAATCGTAACTTTCATACAAATATAAAAAGAATATTTGTAAAGATTTTAACTCAGTAATTAACAAGAGAACTAGTAAAATGTCACGACCACTTCCAGAGATAATCTAAAGACCAGATAGATATACAGCCAAGGATGTGCAAATGAACTTCCCTAATGGATGCAAAACTGGCTTTTTCCAAAGGAAATTGAGGCAGGAAGGGTCAATTGTACTTTCACAGGATAAAATTTATTTGCATATTTATAGACAAACGTTAATATCATTTGCATTGCTATCAGTCATCCACAACTTACAGAGTTGTAAAATAGCTTAAAGAAAGACACAGGATACACCATAGAATCACATCTGGGATGGCGTGCTAGACTGACTATTTTTCCTTTGAAAACAACTGTAATCTTTTTGGTTCATTTCAAAGTCACAATTTCGCCTATGGTGGTAAAAAGAAAAAGATGTTATCCCTACCATTTCCATGAGCGAAGTCGATTACAAAATATACGTGGAAGTATATTTGGGCATTACTATAACATTTACTAATTGATTAGGGAGACGAGACAGACTTGGGGACCCCCTAACAGAATCTCTTCTCGTTGGCATGGGAAATGTTCAGGAATCAAACCAAACCACCTCAAATCCATCCTGGAATGAAGCAGAGTTATAAACAAAATACAGAAGATGTTGAAATAGCCCATGGGTTAATTGAGTTTTCCAAGTCAGAGTGCAGGTCCTGAAGGTGGTGACTGTCTCCCCTGTCTCTTCTGTGACATGTCTGCCCTCCTCTAGGAATGCAGGACCGTCCGTCCGTATCCTCAGCCTTCAGTTCAAGCACATGATCCATTTAAAAATGGAAACGCTCCTATCCTTCAGCAGTGAACAAGGGTGACTCTGGTTGCTGGTGGAAAATTCAGCTGCTTGAGTCCCACAGTTCAGGAGAGGATGAGCATGAGAACGTGGTGATGATGACTGCAGAAAATGCTCCTCTGATTTCCTGAGCATAATATTTCCCCCTGCAATTTTTGAATGTTCTATAGCAGACCTGCCAAAAATGTGAAGCCTATAAATAGGGGAGGGTGGGAAGAAAAAAATGGGAGCTGTCACAATGCCACTGAAAATAGGGAACTAAAAACCTTCCAGAGATGCAAAGTCAAAGGGGGATTAATATTTACTGAGAAATGCAGAAGCAGGTGCATACTTTACAAAGAAATGCCAAGAAATGTCAGGTGTTTTTATTTTCTTCTTTTGATGAGGTATCAGGGAATAGGAAATAATGTGGTGTTTGGAATTTGTTTTAAAATATATTCCAACACAAAAAGAAGGTCTTGATGCGGTGGGTGGGGAGTGGACAGAGGAGTCAGGTTGATGATGGTGGAAGCGAGGTGCTAAGTATTTGGGGTGGGTCCTTGTGCTCTCTAGACTTGCGTGTGTTTGAAAATTTTCATGACAAGAGAAAACAAAAAACTAAACAGAAAATAAGGCTTTCATTTTCTCCAGCCAACAAACATAACAGGGACTTAGGATGCACTTTTCCCAATGGCTCCTCTGGCAGAATATTTTGATTCTCCAGCTAGCTTCCAGCTCTCATCCTACTGGCAGGATATAGGTTCTTCAATAGGGCCTGCTAGGTCCAATGCTAGGGAGTAGATCGTTTTGGATTCTATGCCTCCATTTTTTTTTTTTAAGGGACCAGTTTCCTATTCAGGATACAGTACTTGAAATACAAAGTCTCATGGTAAGGTCTTGCCCTCTGCTGTCGGATTCCTTTTTACTGGCTATCATGGCATTAATGTCAGCTCCAAAAAGAAAAATTGGGAGGAGAGACGTAGATTCCTCAATAAAAGCAGAAAGAAAAGATTTGCAGAATGAAGAGTGTGAAGTGAGGTTTGTGGTTTGAGTCGTCAGAACGTAAAGGAGAAAAGAAGAAAAATGAATCATCATTTGACACAGTATTTACAGCTAGCGGAAGGGACAAGAGGAGAAAAACGCAAGGGAGGAAAAAGAAGAACGTCCCAGAATAAAATTGGGGTGGGTGGGGGAGGAGGAGGACAGTCTGAGAAATTGGTTTGGTTGCACCAGTACCGGCCACAACACAAACATTTGTCCATTCCTGGTTGAAATTAAAAACAAATATGCATACACATGTATTTGTCTGCTGTGTTGAATCAGATAGCGAGGCATTCCTTTAAGAATCCTGAAGACCCATAGCTGCGCTCAGAGGCTGCCCACCTGGAACAGAGCCCCAGGTTGGGCAGGAAGCTGCCTAGCTGACCACCTTTTTCCCTCTGAGTTCCCAGTAACCGAGCCCAGCAGAGGAGGCGGCGCTACACTGCTCTGTGGGTGCAGAGGCTAAGGGCGGAGTCTCCATAGAGGCGTCGGGGCCCACCAGGAGCAGTGACCCCGTATAGGGAGGTGAAGAATGCGACCACAGTGATACGTCCAATCTGGAAAACGGGCCTGAGAACCAAAGGGCCAACTTCCGGCCATGCATAACGAAGTGGAGCAATCTCAGGGGAGAAGGCACTGGAAAAGCGTTGCAGGCCAATTTTTCCCAGTAGGAACGCTGGTGTGGGAGGGAGACCCGCTCACCCCTTTTGATCCACCCCTGCAGCTCAGCCACGCCTCGCAGGAACCCGCGCGAGGCTGCAGTGCCGCCCTCCGCCGCATGAGGGAAGCACGGCCTAACCTGAGCGGCGGCGGCTGTCCCCGCGCCCCTCTTGGCCAGAGCCAGGCGCAGGCTGGCTTGCGGTGCCGTCGCTCATTGGCTGCGGCGCGGGCGCTGCCATGTTGGCGGAAGCGGACCTCTCGTGCCTTGGAAACTGGCGGTGGCTGAGGCCGCCGCGTCAGTTTGCGCAGCCTCCTGCGTTTTCTTGCTTGGATCTTGGCACTGAGAGGCGGTGGCCGGCGGGATGGAGAAAAGTAGGATGAACCTGCCCAAGGGGCCAGACACGCTTTGCTTCGACAAGGACGAGTTCATGAAGGTGCGCGCGTCCTCGGCTCCCCGCAGCCGGGTCATGGGGGTGCCTCTGCCCTGTGCCCTCTGGGGGGCCTCTCTTCTGGAGGCTCCACTTGCTCGCGCACGCTCGGTGTCAGGTCCTCGGCAGAGACCTCGCTGCACTTCGCGATGAGTCTTTTGGCCTCAGGTTTGGCAGGTGTAGCCTGGAGAAACCACTTCTGTAAAATCGTGCATGTTACGTGGAAAGGCCTGAAAGTTCTGAGCAAGTGGTTTAGAGCTGAATGTCAAAGTGCTTGTTAGCCGGTCCTGTTACCATGCAGTGCAATCAGATTGCCAGTCCCCTTGTCGGAAAGAAGCTTGCTGACCAGGTCCTTGGAGCCATTAATTGTGTGTTGAATCAATCTCCGAGCCCACGTACTTTTCCTAGGGACTCGGGTCGGAAAAAAAACCTTAAAGTTTTGCCTGACATTCAGCTAAAGCTTCTGGAATGGGATATTTAGAAGCTAGGAACGTTCTTACTGACTATTGCAGCACAACAAAGCAAACCATTCCTCTTTAAAGAAGTTGCTCTACTTCTTTTTACATGATGCACATGAGGAAGTTGGGAGTTGTAGGTCATAAACTTAAAGAAATATAAACTGAAAACACTTCGCTGATGATAAAGATTGATCAGGAGCAGCCTTGAAAATGGCCAGGCTTTGAGTCAGAGCTAGGAGGAGCTTTGCCTACCTATTTGGTGTGTCCCTCTGGTCTGAACCTTAAGCATTCAAAAAATGTTTTTATTTAATTTCCTAAGAACTAGGATTTTTGACACCATTTAGTAGTTGGTTTCAATGTTAACTAGTAGACACCTACAATTTTGAGCAAGTGAGTTGAAATCTCTTACTCTGCCTTCTTGGTGATTTACAATGTTTTCTCTTTTTCTAGATTAATTAACCTATTTCTTTTGGATGATATTTGCATTCAGTTTACGTCTCCAAAGCTCTATTTAAAAAAAATATATATATATATGTATTTTCTCCAGTGTGACAATATCATTTTTAGTGTGTAGGGCTTATCTATACACAGAAGTAGCCTACCTTGTTCTTGTACAGTGATATTCCTGCTAAACCACTGTACTAAAAGGTGTAACTTTATTAGGATGTCTGAAAGTGTACAGAACCAACTCATTGATCCAGAATCCCTTTGTTTTGCCCACTGGCTAAGAGCTACCATGAAATGAGGGTGGAAAGAAACAACTAAGGATACATGCTGGGGAGAGATTCTCTGGAAGAGGAAAGGCCACACAGATCAGGGGCCTTGTTGACTTCAAGAATCTGGGAGTACAGAATACTCTCAACTTGTCCATCTCTCGACATCTTCAGTCTTCCTTCAGGCTCAACACCAGCATCTTCTCTGACTCACTAGCCCCATCACCTTTCCCACTCTGAGTTGACAGAATGCCTTTGGTAAATGTAGCTTCAGGAAGTGAAATCACAGAAATATAAGTTCTAAAATAGAACTTAGAGTGCCAACTGGGGAGGTGGCTGGAATGCCAGCAGTTGCATATGCCATGGCTCTGTGAATAAGCCGTCCATTCTGTAGTGCTTATAAATGTGACAACATACATAGAAGAAAATACATAGAACAGCTGTTCTGTGTAAAATACTGTTGATTTTTTAGGTGGAGTTTGAAGATAAAGGTTATTTGCAATCTGTGTTTCCTTAAACATATATGAATATATATAAGTTATATTTCCATGGCAGAAAGGATGGATGGAGCACTTGCTGTCCAGGGTGTATTTCTATGTTTGTGTCTCATTCAACACATTTTGTAATTGGATAGGTTTTGTGCATATGAGAAGGTGACATTTGCATTAGGAGATTTGAGATTGCTTGAAATCCAGTCAGTTGATGGGAAATTGTGATTAGGTTGCCAAAGATCACAAGGGCATGCTAGTGCAGTGGTAGCAATTGTTCAGTCAGTGGGCTTTCCATGATCCCCTGCTATGCTCCAGGCAGCAGTCTAGACATGAAGGTACAAGGATAAATAAGATACCGTTTTTGGCGCTCTAGCATGGTGATAGGAAGGGCATGTGTGCTGAGAAATGACGCTTAGTCCAAAGTGGCTAGCATATGGAAGATGGCCAGGAGTGTGACTGAGAAGGTAGAAAGTTAGATGGGTGGAGTTGCAAGTTGCAATGGGCCTTGTATACTGTACTGACGGATTTGCACTAGATTCAGTATTCGTTGTGGAGTCTGTAGTCAGGCTTAAGGCAGGAAATGACATGATCAATATCTGTTGCCATTGGAGCTGACTGGTGGCAGGAGGCTACTTAAAAGTAATTTCATTGGGAGGCCGAGGCGAGGATCATGAGGTCAAGAGATCGAGACCATCCTGGCCAACATGGTGAAACCCCATCTCTACTAAAAATACAAAAAAATTAGCTGGGTGTGGTGGCGCGCACTGTAGTCCCAGCTACTTGGGAGGCTGAGGTAGGAGAACTGCTTGAACCCGGGAGGCGGAGGTTGCAGTGAGCCGAGGTCGCGCCACTGCATTCCAGCCTGGTGCCTGGTGACGGAGTGAGACTCTGTCT
>NW_016107357.1:11703216-11707992 GCF_001604975.1 Cebus imitator
ACCCTTAGAGAGTGTTGACAATCAGTAGATGAATTGGGATGTAAGATACTGGGAGTAGGAGAGAGGTGATAGGCTAACAGGGATAACTTAAACACACTTACTTACCTAGATGTGCTGTGGAAATCACATTCTTCTGTCTCATGTATGACTTCATTTGTTTTATAGAAAAAATAATGGCTATCAAGTGGCAGCCCTTTCATCTTGCTGATAACAGCCTCATTCTTGCATTTGTAGCTTCTCACTCCCATTTTTAACCTGTTGTGTAGGGCAGCGGTCCCCAACCTTTTCGGCACTTTCAGAAGACAATTTTTCCGCAGACCAGGATGGTTTGGGGATGATTCAAGCACATTACATTTATTGTGCACTTTATTTCTGTTGTTACTACAGTATAATACATACTGAAATAATTATGCAACTCACTGTAATGTAGAATCAGTGGGAGCCCTGAGCTTGTTTTCCTGCAGCCAGAGAGTCCCATCTGGGGGTGATGAGAGAGACAGTGACAGTTCATCCAGCATTAAATTCTCATAAGGAGTGCCAAACCTAGATCCCTCGAATGTGCAGTTCACAATAGGGTCCATGCTGCTATGAGAATCTAGTGCCACCACTGACCTGACCGGAGGCGGAGCTCAGACGGAATGCAAGCAATACAGAGTGGCTGTAAATACAGGCTGCACTCCTGCTGTGCCACCTGGTTCCTGACAGGTAGTTGCGGACCCCTGGCGTAGGGGGCTTTCCTTGCTCCAGAGGTCTGCCTCCCATGCTTGGATCTGGTGCCTTCTCCCTTCTCAGGATCCTATTATTCCCACCCTCTCCACACTCCTTCCCATTGGCATTCAGACACACTCGTTTCAGTTTCTTCTACTGGACCCTCCAACCTCCAGTTAAAGCCCGTCACACTCTTCCATCTCACAGGGTTGTCAATACTTTCTCTCTCTTCACTCTTAGACTCACTTCATTCTGGCTTCTGGCCCCATCATTCCACTAAAGACTTCTCACCAAAGTTAACTAGATGGAAGTCGATCCACTAGATCTTTTCTGCCTCCTCCCTGACCTCAGTAGACCAAGTGCCTCCTTCATTTGCTTTCTGAAACCCTGCGCTATATGGCTTTCTTTTGGCCTCTCTGGTCCACTTCTCTCTTTTGCATAATCATTCTCCTCCTCATAGCCATTAAATGTGGGTTATGAACGTGGCTACGTGTCTGTTCCTTTTCACAGGCTTTACACCTCTCCCAAGTGACCCACTTCATGGAGCTTCAGTGACTGCGTGCAGAGGTGAAAGGTTCATACTTCTGGCCCAGACATCGTCCGATCTGCAATCCCATGTGTGCAACTCCTTGACCTCTCTTCTTGGCTATCTCTTTGGCACCTCAAACTCAGCATACTGAAAACTAAATTTCTGGTGGGGGAGGGGAATGAAAAAAACCAAGCTCTTCTCCTCAAACCTAGCTCTCTTCTAGTATTACCTAATTTAGGTAATCCCTCCATCCAGTTGTGAGTCAGAAAACCAGGGGGCATCCTTGATAACACCTCTCTTCTTCATTTCCTCAAATCCAATCTGTTACTCAGCCCTAGGGTTTCACTTCCCAGACATCTCTGAAAATTTGTCTACTTCTCTCCATCTCCTCTTTTCCCACTTTCTGAGTCATCGTTATCTCTGGCCATTATAATCTGGTGACTTCTTACCATAGTCCCCTGGCATCCATTCTTTCCTTCTAGTCCGTTTTCTACATCACAAGCAGGGTGGCTTTTTCAAAACACATCTCAGTGCTTGCATGTAACAGGTGCTTGTATGTAATCAGACTGCCACCTGTGTTTACTATGAAAACATGAGGAAGCATTTTCCAGAACATTTGGAAGTATTCCCAAGCAGCTCATTGCATTGATAGACAGTTTCTACTGATTAGCGGCTATCTTGGTTATCAGATTGAAAAAGCGTAGTGTATATAGAGTTGGGTACTATCTGTGGTTTTAGGCATTGACCGGGAGTCTTGGAATGTATCTCCCTCACATAAGGGGATCCCTTACTGTAGTTCTGAGGCCCCTCTGTATTCTAAGTGCATGAATAGGGAATATTGAAACAGGAAGTATGTCCAAGAGAATAATGCCTTGCTGATTGAATAACAGTGACCTGGACATATGGGCCCCAGTTTCAGCTCTGCTAACCACTCACGTGTGATTTTTGTACAAATCACTGGCCTCTGTGGGCTTCGTTTCCTCATTTGTGTTAAGGGGTGACACTTGTCTCAGTACTCTTTGCAGTGTCTCTGGCTTTCGACATTTTATGTTTCTGCGAATAAAGAAACTTACAGGTGCCCCTCAGTATCCGCAGAGGATTGATTCCAGGACACTCCTCACCCCTTCACAGATAGCAAAATCTGCAAATGCTCAAGACCCTCTTGTAAATGGTGTAGTTGCATATATATGTTCTTTGCATGTAACCTACTTACATCCTCTGGAGTATTTTAATCACCTTTAGATTACTTGTAATACCTAATACAGTGTAAATAGTTGTTATACTATATTTTTATTTATTACTTTTTATTGTTGTAATTTTTAATTTTTTTTAAAGAACCTTTTCAATTCATGGCTGGTTGAATTAGAGGATGTGGAATGCTTGGATACAGAGGGACAACTCTAGGAGATTCTTCTGGTTTGCAGATAAGGAAACTGAGGTCCAGAGGTGTTATGACTTCCTCCACAGTCACATAGCTAACTGGGGCAACCCAGGGCCCTTATCTCCTGACTCCCAAGCTTCAGTACTGGAAAAAGTATCATGTCACGCTTTTCTTTCTAGATGGTAGGAACTTTGAGATGAGTGATTTTGAATATTACCAAGAGCAGCCCAAAAGATGTCACATAGTCCCTATGCTAAAGTACATGCATTTTATCAGTAAGGACAAGATTGAGGGTCATCACTTATTTAAAACAAATTGTAACTCTTGGCCTGTAGACAAAAAGCAGACGTAAGTGTGAAGGCAGCACAGCCCAGTGTTGCTGAGTGCCTGGCACAGCATGTACCATCCTCATTTCACTGCAGCTAAAATGCTGACCTTAAAGGTTCACCGTTTCATTTTCAGTCTTCATGAAAAGCTTGAATTCTCTTTGGCTTCTGTTTGCAACAGAAATAAATAATGTATTTGAGACTGATTGTCACTAAATTTTTTTATTACCCACATGTGGAGGGATTTTCTAATGTGAAATACATTTTTTGATGGTATGAGATCGGTACCATTGGGTATACACAGTTTATTACATTGGCCTTTGGTAAAAAGAAGTTCTTTGATATGCCAAAAAAAAAATTTTTTTTTGAGCAGTTCTGGCTTTTGATTTTCCAAGTCACTTCTCGCAATATTATAAAATGTATTACTTGAATAAAATATTGAACTCATGGTCCCTTGAGTTTTTATTACTTGGGATATTTCTTTGTTCAAAGTTAGATAACACGATGTAAATAGATCTTTGTTGTTTAACTAGTCATATACATTTAACATAATATTTCTTTGAAGATTTACAAAACAAATGAATCACAAACTGGGGCTTGGGCTGCCTCAGGTGATCCTAATACACCCATAGAGGTGAGCACTTCATTCTGCTTAAGAGCTCAAGAAATTAAGTTGAGAAAGTAAGCTAAAAGACCACATAGATTATCATTAGTATTAAATTGGGGTAAAAAGGAGAGCAAAAG
Source organism: Cebus imitator (assembly GCF_001604975.1). Classification (NCBI taxonomy): domain Eukaryota; kingdom Metazoa; phylum Chordata; class Mammalia; order Primates; family Cebidae; genus Cebus; species Cebus imitator. The sequence goes on from NW_016107357.1 coordinate 11,706,905, forward strand.
AGAAGAAATCAGCTGGGACAGAGCACAGATATTTGTTAAATGGAAGTGACAGGATGTAGGTTTTCTCTGTCTTCTCATAAATATGTCAATCACAGGTACAATATTGAACAGAGGATTTAGACATAAAACTGATTAATCCATTTAAACATAATAAGTTCTTTGGAACTTAAGTGCTACTATTTTATAAAACTTCTAAGATCATCTGTCCATAGATGCTGAAAAGCATTTTAGCATACATTTTGAATTTCTCAAGCTTCAGTAATTTAGTAACCAAATAAAGGTTTAGAATGAGCTTTGGGAGACACGAGTTCCAGACTAACTGGGTCATGTGTCAGTGGGGCCACCCTGCACTGGGGACAGCACTAGGTTTGAGGGCGGGGCAGGACGGAAGAGATCCAGGGACGTTTTTGCCCATGGCTTGCTGTTGTGAGATAGGGTGCCCTTCTTACGGTCTTTCCCATGGCTGATGCCTTCGTGACATTCAGATCTCAACTCAGATATCACTTTATAAGGGTCTTCTACCTCCTTTTCATCACTCACTTTCATAGGGTTCCATTTTATTTCCTTTGTAGCACTTACCACTCTTCATAATGTTTATTTGTTTACATGTTTATTTTTTCTCATTTCTGCAATTGAATATATGCCCATTGAGAACAGGGATGTTGTCTTTGCTTTTCATTGCTGTGACTCCTGTACTTAGAGCAGTGCCTGAGTTTCACTGTGAATATTTATTGGGTATCTCATTGTGGTTTTATTTTTGTTACTTATTTTATTTTAGATCCAGGAGGTACCTATGCAGATTTGTTACATGGTTATAGTGTGTAATGGTGAGGTTTGGGTGTCTAGTGTACTCATCACCTAGAAAATGTTGTACCCAATAGATAATTTTTCAGCCCTCATCTTCCTCCAGTGCTTCCCCTTTTGAGTCCCTGGTGTCTTTTTTTTTTTTGTCCCATTTATTTATTTTATTGCATTTTAGGTTTGGGGGTACATGTGAAGAACATGCAAAATTGTTGCCTAGGTACACACGTGGCAGTGTGATTTGCTGCCTTCCTCCCCATCACCTACATCTGGCATTTCTCCCCTTG
>NW_016107357.1:11709997-11724750 GCF_001604975.1 Cebus imitator
GGCCTTCTCTGCATCAATTGAGATAATCATGTGGTTTTTGTCTTTGGTTCTGTTTATGTGGTGAATTACGTTTATAGACTTGCGTATGTTGAACCAGCCTTGCATCCCCGGGTTGAAGCCTACTTGATCATGATGGATGAGCCTGGTGTCTTATCAATTTCATCTTTTTGTCCACATGTACCCATCATTTATGTCCCACTTATAAGAGAGAAGATGTGGTATTTGACTTCCTGTTTCTAAGTTAGTTCATTTGGGATAATGGCCTCCAGCTCCATCCATGTTGCTGCAAAAGATATGATTTCACCTTTTTATGGCTGCATAGTGTTCTGTGGTATATATGTACCACGTTTTCTTTATCCAGTCCTCCACTGATAGACACTTAGGTTGATTCCATTCAGGTATCTTTTTTTATATAATGATTTCCTTTGGGTGGATATTCCCTAGTAGGTTTACTAGGTCAAATGGTATTTCTATTTTTAGTTCTTTGAGAAATCTCCATACTGTTTTCCATAGCACTTGTACTAATTTACATTCTCACCAACAGTGTGTAAGCATTCCTTTTTCTCACATCCACAGTGTTGTTTTTTGACTGTTTAATAAAAGCTGTTCTGATTGGTGTTAGTTGGTATCTCATTGTGATTTTAATTTGCATTTCTCTGATGATTAGTTATGTTGGACATTTTTTCATGTTTGGTGGCTGCTTGTATGTCTTTTGAGAAATATCTGTTCATGTCCTTTGCCTGCTTATTAATGGAGTTACTTGATTTTTTCTTGTTGGTTTGTTTAAGTTCCTTTTAGTCTCTGGATGTTAGTCTTTTGGGATGTGTAATTTCCAAATGTTTTCTCCCATTTTGCAGATTGCCTGTTTACTCTGCTGTTTGCTTTGCAGAGGTTTTTAAAGTTTAACAGTCTCCTTTGTCTATTTTTGTTTTTGTTACATCTGCTTTGAGGTCTTAGTCATAAATCCTTTGCCTAGACCAATGTCCAGAAGAATTTTTCCTAGGTTTTATTCTAGGATTTTTATAGTTTCAGGTCTTACATTTAAGTTTTTAATCTGTCTGGATTTAATTTTTGTATATGGGGAGAAATAGGGGTCTAGTTTTATTTTTCTGCATGTAGTGAATATTTAATGTTTATCGAATATGCAGGGGCATTTATTATCTGTTAACCCTTTGTCTTAAAGAATGCTTTAAAACACGCAGACATGCAAGAGCTCATACTAATCTTTTAAGACTTTCAACCTATAGTTTATTTAATGTACAGTTTAGCACATAATACTTTGTACTGGTATTTATCTCAATGAGACTGAACATGTTTTGAGGGCAGAGATCATGTCTTCAACTTGGTGTTCCCTCTTAGAATCACCTCCCATCATTATGAATACAGAATGATGATGTCTGGGGGATTTGGGTCCTGTCATGGCTACAGTAGCTAGTGGTATGATAATTTTCTATATTTGGGGAACATTTTCCTTTTTGACATTCAGCATGAGGCAGCTTAGAGAATTTTGCTCTTCTGTTAAAAGCTCTATGAATTTTCTCAATGTTAAGGATATTGATATTTGGGTCTCAAGTAAGCTTTAACTGATTACTTCCCCAGTTCTCGTGTGTTAGTCATTGTTTGCCATCCTTGTGTGCAGCTAGTTATTAAAGCAGCTAAACTTTTAAACTTTATTTGGTTTTAAATTTGACTGTCACTGCTATTCTAGTTAATGGTTCTTAAGTTTCCTGCAGCTGGTTTGTTTTGCTGTCTTATTATCTCGTATTTGATATGTTAGTCAACTTCTAGCCTTTGGGGGCATTTGTACTTTACCTGGGTTTAAGTCAGAAATATTGGCCGGGCGTGGTGGTTTACTCCTATAATCCCAGCACTTTGGGAGGCTGAGGCGGGTGGATCACGAGGTCAAGAGATCAAGACCATCCTGGTCAACATGGTGAAACCCCATCTCTACTAAAAATACAAAAATTAGTGGGGCATGGTGGCGCATGCCTGTAGTCCCAGCTACTTGGGAGGCTGAGGCAGGGGAATTGCTTGAACCCAGGAGGTGGAGGTTGCGGTGAGCCAAGATCGAGATTGTGCCATTGCACTCCAGCCTGGGTAACAAGAGCGAAACTCCCTCTCAAAAAAAAGAAAGTCAGAAATATCTCTGAGTATAAAGAGAGATGATTTTTCTCTTAATTTCTGGACTTACAGAGCATAATTCTTGATTTCTTCCAGCTTTTCATTCATAGGCATATATTTTAACAAGAAAAAAGTCTACTTTAAAAAAATTGCCTTTTAACTAAAATAGCTTATTTTAAAAAGTGAGTACTGTTCCATTCAGGAAAAGAAAGTTTATCTTCCTTTACGTTTTATAATTAATAGACTATTTTTTGGAGCAGTTTTAATTTTATATAAAAATTGAGCAGAAAGCACAGAGGTCCCATCTACCCCTCCCTTCCCACATCACAGTTTCTCCTATTAACATCTTGCAATAGTATAGTACCTTTGTGTCCTGTATCCACTATTACAGTATCATACAGAACAGTTTCACTGCTTTACACATCCCCCATGCCCTGCCTGTCCATTCTTCCCACTCTCCTGGCACCCTCAGCATCCTCCCATCCCTAACCCTAGGCAACTACTCATCTCTTTAGTCTCCATAGTTTTGCCATTTCCAGAATATCTTATATGTACTTGGAATCATATAGTATATATACCTTTTCAGATAGGCTTCTTTCACTTAGAAATAAACATTTAAGATTCCTCCATGTCTTTGTGGCTTGATGTAGCTCATTTCTTTTTATTGCTGAATAATGTTCCATGTATGGATATACCACAGTTTGTTCATCTGTTTACCTACTGAAAGAAATCATGTTTGCTTCCAAGTTTTGGCAGTTGGAATAAGGCTGCTATCAACGCTCACTTGCAGGTTTTTGAATGGACATACATTTTTAACCCATTTGGCTAAATAAGGAGCACAATTGGTAAGACTGTTTAGTTTTGTATGGAACTGCCAAGATGTCTTCCAAAGTGACTTCCATTTTGCATTCTTTCCAGGAATGAATGAGAGTTCCTACTGCTCCATAGCCCCAGAAGCATTTGATATTGTCAGTGTTTTGGATTTTAGCCATTCTGTTCACTGGTGTCTTGTTTTAATTTGCAGTTCTCTAATGATATATCATGTTGAGCATCTTTTCAGATCTTTTGCCTATTTTAAAGTTAGGTTGTTTGATTTCATAGTGCTTGCCCACCCCAGCTTTATTTAGGTATGATTGTTAAATAAAAATTGTATGACAAATAAAAGTTACATGCAGTGTGATGATTTGATAATGTGTATACATTGTGAAATGATTACCATAATCAAGATAATGTATTCATCAACTCACATAGTTAACCGCCTCTTTTGGTAGTGAGAACACTTAAGATCTACTCTCTCAGCAACTTTCAAGAATACAGTATATTATTAACTATAGTCATCATGCTATACATTAGAACTCCAGAATTTATTTATCTTATAACTGGAAGTTTGTATCTTTTGACCAGTATCTCTCCATTACTCCCAACCTCAATCCCCATTCTCCAGCCCCTAGTAACCATCATTCTACTTTTTGTTTCAATGAGTTTTACTTATTCATTCATTCATTCATCCATTCATTCATTTTTTGGAGACAGTCTTTGCTCTGTTGCCTAGGCAGGAGTGGAGTGGCACCATCTCGGCTTACTGCAACCTCTGTCTCCTGGGCTCAAGCAATTCTTATGCCTCAGCCTCCCAAGAAGCTGGGACTACAGGTGCCTGCTACCACACCTGACTAATTTTTGTATTTTTAGTAGAGACCGGGTTTTGCCATGTTGGCCAGGCTAGTCTTGAACTCCTGGCTTCAAGTGAACCACCCACCTTGGCCTTTTAAAGTGCTGGAATTACAGGCATGAGCCACATGCCCAGCCAGAGTTTGACTTTAGATTCTATGAAGACACTCTGTATTAGTGAGTGTTTAATTTTGTGCTGCTAAAACAGAATACTTCGTACTGGATAATTTATAAACAATAGAAGTTTATATGGCTCACAATTTTAGAGGTTGGAAAGTTCAAGATCAAGAGGCCACATCTGGTGAAGCCTGTTTTGCTGTGTCATAATGGGGCGTAGGGCATCATGGGCAGGGGTTGGATGAGAGGAGCATGTAAGAGCAAGAGAGGGCTGAACTCACTTTTATAACCCTCTCTCAGAAATGAATCGACTCCCATGATAACAGCACAAATACATTAATGAGGACAAAGCCCTCATGACCTAATCACTTCTTAAAGGTCTCCCCTCTACTCTTGTATTGGGGATTAAGTTTTCAACACATGAACTTGGGAGACATTTTCAAACCATACTAGTGAGATGATATAAGATTTGTATGTCTATGTCTGGCCTATTTTACCTTGCATAAATATCCTCCAAGTTCATCTGTGTTGTTACAAATGGTAGGATTTCCTCCTTTTTAAAGGCTAAATAAGATCCCATTGTATAGAAACGCAACATTTTCTTTATCCATTTATTGGAGATGAATACTTAGGTTATTTCCATGTCTTGGCTATTGCAAATAATGCTGCAGTGAACATGAGAGTGCAGATACCTGTTGAGATAGTGATTTTATTTCGTTTGGATATAAACCCACTTGTGGGACTGCTGGGTCATATGGCGGTTTTACTTTTACTTTTTTGAGAAATCTCCATATTATTTTCTGTAACGGTTGGGTGTTTTCTTGTTATTTTAAATAGTTCTTTGTGCATTTAGGATTCATCTCCTTTATCAGGTATGTTTTTTGTGATTATTTTCTTCCAGCCTGTGGCTTATCTTTTTATTCTCTTAACAGTGTCTTTTACAGGGCAGAGACACTTTTAATTTTAATGAAGTCTAACGTAACAATGTTTTCTTTCATAGATTGTGTTTTGGTATTGTATCTGCAAAGTCTTTACCAAATCCGAGGTCACCTAGATTTTCTCCTATGTTATCTTCTAGGTGCTTTAGTTTTATGTTTTAAAGTTAGGTCTGATCCATTTTGAGTTAATTTGTATGAAAGACCTGTGTCTCTCTATATATTTTTTACATGTGGATGTCCAATTGTTCCAGCACAGTTTTTTGAAAACTGTCTTTTCTCCAATGTATTGCCTTTTCTCTTTTGTCAAAGATGAGCTTACCATATTTGTATAGGCCTGTTTCTGAACTGTCTGTTCTTTTCCATTGATCTTATCTGTCTGTTTTTTCACCAATACCACTCTGTCTTAATTGCCGTAGCCTTAATAATAAGGTCTTAAGATTGAGTAATATTAGTCCTCTAAATTTGCTTTTCTTCTTCAGTATTGTGTTGTATATTGTATGTCTTTTGCCTTTCCAAATAATCTTAGAATCAGTTTGTTGATATCTACAAAATAACTTCCTGGGATTTTGACTGAAATTGCAGTGAATCTGTAGGTCAAGTTGGGAAGAATTGACACTTTAACAGTATTGAGTCTTCCTATCCATGAACGTGAAATAGCTCTCCATTTTTTAAGATCTTGTATTATTAGGGTTTTGTAGTTTTCTTCAAATAGATGTTGTAAATATTTATTTGTACCAAAATGTTTTATTTTTTGTGTGCGAATGTAAATGGTACTGAGCTTTTATTTCAGTTTCACTTGTTCATTGCTGCTCTATAAAAAAGCAGTTAGCCTTGTATCCTGCAACCTTGCTATTATCACTTATTCCAAAAAATTTTTTGGTGATTCTTTGGGATTTTCTACATTATCACGCCTTCTGAGAACAAAGACAGTTTTCTTTTTTTCTTTCCAATCAGTATACCTTCTTAATACCGTTTTCTTATTTTATTAGCTTGGACTTCCAGTAAAATGTTAAATAGGAGCAATGAGAGGGACATCCTTTCCTTTTCCATCAGTTTAGGGGGAAAGTGTCTAGTGTTTCATTAATATAATGTTAGCAGTGGGGTTTTTTTTGTTGATGTTCTTTATTGAGTTGAAGAAGTTTTCCTCTATTCCTGGTTTTCAGGTTTTTATCATCATAGTTGTAGATTTTTGTCAAATACTTTTTCTCATCTCTTAATATGATCAATTTTTCTGTTGTCGTAATGGATTAGATTAGTAGATGTCCTGATGTTGAAGAGGCTTTGTGTATCTGGTTATTTGTGAAAATAAATCTCTCATGGTTATGGTGGATGATTTTTTAATACATTATTGGATTTGATTTGCTAACACTTTATTAAGGATTTTTGCATCTGCATTCATAAGAATTGCTGGTTTGTAATTTTCCTTTCTTGAAATACTGTATTATTTTGGTATTAGGGTAATGCTAGCCTCATAGAATGAGTTGGGAAGTGTTCCTTCTGCTTCTGTTTTCTGGAAGAGATCACAGAAAGTTACATGATTTCTTGTAATTGTATAATTTCTTCCTTAAATGTTTGGTAAATTCATCAGTGACAAGGGTGATGGCCCCTCTTTTCTCTGATATTTGTGGCTTTTGTTTTTTCTTTTTATTTTTTTTTGTCTTGGTTTTCCTGGCTAGAGGTTTATCAATTTTACTGATCTTTTTAAAGAACCAGCTTTTGGTTTCATTGATTTTTCTCTATTGATTTTTGATTTGTGATTTCATTGATTTCTACTCTTATTTTTTCTGCTTACTGTAAATTTAATTTGCTCCTCTAGTTTTCTAAGGTGAAAGTTTGTGTTATTGATTTTAGATCTTTTCTAATATTTGCATTCAATGTGGTATTTTCCCATTTAAGCACTGTTTTTGCTGTACCCCACACATTTTGCCAGGTTATCTTTTTATTTTCATTTAATTCAAAATCTGTTATATTTTCTCTTGAGACTTCTTTGTCTTATCTGTTATTTGGAAATGTGTTTAATCTCCAAGTATTTTGGTTTTTTTCAGATATCTTTCTGTTACTGATTTCCAGTTTAATTCTATTTGGCCTAAAAATATACTTTGTATGATTTCTTTCTTTTTTTAAATTTAAGTTGTCTTTTATGGCTCAGAATGTGGTGTTTCTTGGTGATTATTCCATGTGAGCTTGAGAAGAACGTGTGTGTTGCTGTTGTTGGATGAAGTGTTATGTCCAGTTGATTAATGGTATTGTTAGTTCAGCTATGTCCTTAACCACTTTTCTGCCTAATGAATTTGTACATCTCCAAAAGAGAGTTCTTAAAGCCTCCAACCATAATAGTGGATAATCTTGGAGGAGAATAGATGGGTAATTCTGTGTTTAACTTTTTGAGGAACTGCCAGACTGTTTTCCATAGTTGCTATATTATTTTACATTCTCACCAGCAGTTTATGAGGGTTCTAATTTTTCTACATCCTCATCAATACTTATTTTCTGTTTTTCCTCCCTTTCTCCTTTTTTATTATAATCATCCTCATGGGTATGAAATGGTATCTCATTGTAGTTTTGATTTTCATTTCCCTAATAACTAATTATATTGAGCATTTTTTCATGTGCTTTTCGCCCATTTGTATATCTTTGGAGAAATGTCTATTCAAATCCTTTGTCCATTTTTAAATTGGGTTATTTATTAAACCCATGTCAGATATGTGATTTCCAAATATTTTCTCCCATTCTGTGGGTTGTGTTTTCACTTTCTTAATAGTGTCCGTTGATGCATGGACATTTTTAAGTTAAATTTATCTGTTGTTTCTTTGATTGCTTATGCTTTTGGTGTCATATCCAAAAACCATTGCATAATCTAAACTCATGCAAATTTCCACCTATTTCCTTCTAAGAGTTTTATTGTTTTAGTGTTTATATTTAAGTCTTTGAGCTGTTTTGAGTTGTTTTTGTATGTGTTATGAGGTTAGTGTTTAAATTTCATGCAAATTTTCGCCTATTTCCTTCTAAGAATTTTATCATTTTAGCTTTTATATTTAAGTCTTTGAGCCATTTTGAGTTAAATATTTTTGTATATGACATGAGGTTAGTATTTAAATTTATTCTTTTGCACTTGGATATCCACTTGTCCCCGCACCGTTTCTTTTTTTTTTCTTTTTTTTTTTTTTTGAGACGGAGTTTCACTCATGTTACCCCGGCTGGAGTGCAATGGCGCGATCTCGGCTCACCGCAACCTCCGCCTCCTGGGTTCAGGCAATTCTCCTGCCTCAGCCTCCTGAGTAGCTGGGATTACAGGCACGCACCACCATGCCCAGCTAATGTTTTGTATTTTTAGTAGAGACGGGGTTTCACCATGTTGACCAGGATGGTCTCGATCTCTTGACCTCGTGATCCACCCGCCTCGGCCTCCCAAAGTGCTGGGATTACAGGCTTGAGCCACCGCGCCTGGCCCCCCGCACCGTTTCTTAATCCACTGAATGCTCCTGGCACCCCTTTCAAAAGTCATTTGGCCACAAAGATACTGATTTTAAGTTATTTCAAAATGCTTAATCTAAAATATAAAGTAAAAATATTTATGGCAAATGAAATAAGTGTCTGCTGTTCTGAGTTTTGGGTTGTTTGTTGTTACAGCAAATGCTGCCTGATACAAAAACTTAGTTCTTATGCTATGTAACATGTTTCTTTTAGACAACTGTAGAATACTTCATCCGACAACAGCAAAACACACTCTCAAGCTCACATGGAACATTCACATAGCATAAGAAGTAAGTTTCTTAGAATATCTGCATCAGGTAGCTTTTGATATAGAAGAAATACATAAGTGATAAGAACAAGTAAGTGGTAAGTAGCAAGTTGAGTACTCATATTACCTAGTAGCATTTGCTCATTGGAGCTGGATTATACAATTTAGAATGGCTTCATGAAGTTCAGATCTGGACAGACTTCAAAGAATATTTAGCTGAGGCAAGATAAGTGATCTAGCCTAAAGCCATATGCCTGGTTAGTATCAAGGCTGTGATTATAAGCCAACTGCTGCCTCCATGTTCTTTCTGTGATGTGCCATGTAACTGTGAATGGAAGGTGGTGTCTGAAGTAGCCTCAAGAAGCAAGACGTCCAGGCTGATTTTGGCCCCAGATAAAGAAACAGGTGGTTTTTCAGTAAGTGGCTATGAAATTATGGATTGGAAAGAAGTCCTCTTACCTGACACTATCAGGGCAGGTATTTGGTTAACTAAAAACATAAATAAGTACTCTGAAGAAATGATGCATACAGACCTTAATATTTTCTTTTCTTTTTTTTTTTATTTTTAAAATATATATTTTTTGAAAATATTTTGAATGTAATTAAGATCCCTGATTGGAAGGGGGAAAAAAATCAGCACAATGAAATTTAGGAAGCGGAATGCAAGAGCAGCTGCTGCATCCGGCCCCTTCCACCCGTGGGGCGCAGCCGGGAGATGCTCATTTTATGATCCAAAGCGCAGGCTCCGGTCGACGCAGAATAATTTAATTACCAGCCTTCCGGTGGAAGGACCCTGTCCGAAGTCAGGGTCAGAAATAGGACAGCTCATCGTGCTTGGCTTTGTTGGTCTGGTAGTTAGACAAGGTCAAGGGCTTGTTTTCGTGAGGGAGACTCTGGAATACTCGCAAGTGGACAAATTCCTCGTCACCGACATGCACCTTGATGAAGTAGTTCGTCCCCGCAACCTCCTGGCTCCTGAAGGACACAGCCTTAAACACGGGGAACTTCTTGTTTGCTTTTCTTCAAGCTGGGACCTCACTTGGTCGGCGATGTTCTGGGTCTTGGCGGTGGCCGGCTGCGCGGCGGAGGGCGCCCCGCACATCATCGTGGCGGCGGCGGAGGGGCTCAGCGAGCAGACTGGGCCAATATTTTCTTTTCTTCTTTTTTTTTTTTTTTTTTTTTTGAGATGGACTTTCGCTCTTGTTGCCCAGGCTGGAGTGCAGTGGTGTGATCTTGGCTCACTGCAACCTCTGCCTTCCGATTTCCCAGCAATTCGGCTGCCTCAGCCTCCTGAGTAGCTGGGATTACATGCACCTTCCTCTACATCCGGCTCATTTTTGTGTTTTTAGTAGAGGTGGGGTTTCACCATGTTGGTGAGGCCGGTCTCGATCTCCTGACCTCGTTATCCGCCTGTCTCGGCCTCCCAAAGTGCTGGGATTACAGGCGTCAGCCACCGCACCCAGCCCTTAGTATTTTATTTTAAAACATATATGTGTATATTTATTCTCCATCGATGTAGTACCAAGCTCTTTTATCTGAAAATTAATCTGCTGATTATGTTTCCATATTTAGCATTCAGTTTTTGTTTCTTTCCATTGAATGAGGACCTGAAGGCATTTCCAAAGAATCTAGGTATAGATACCTTCTGGACTTGTATTATGCTCCTGCTCTCTGCTCTCCCAGGTTCATGGTTATTGCACCCATATCTAATTCAACAAGCATTTTCTTAGTAGTTTGCCTATATGAAATCTTTTCCAGAGCATCTATCTGCCTTAGTTCTCATTAAAAAAGTTATCTTTTTCCCACTCATATTCCATTGGTTCATACAATATTTAATAAAATTACTTAATCATGGTAATAAGTTCAAGTGGCCTTAACAAGTTTGGGAATCATCCCTTCTGATTCTCAGTGATCAAAGAGCATGATGGATAAAAGTCAAAGTCACAGGTGAAGTTGACAGTAACTTGCTAGCCATAAGCATATCAGCCTACTGGGGCATCAGAATGCTATTCAGGGGAAGCAGAGATCATAGCTAATCATCTGAGACCAATACCTGGAAATTGGTTAAGCAAGCTTCTGCACATCTTGTTCAGTGGAATACATCCATGTAAAATGTGAATGCAAATTTATATGGATTATAAAAGACATCCAAGTTGTACTGTTATATGGGAAAAAACAATTTACATAACAGCATGAATATTAAGATTTTGTGTGTGCATGCGACACATAGAAAAACATCTGGAAGGATGTGAATCACAATGTTAAGTAGAGACAAAAATTAATAGTACTTATCTCTACAGCATGAGAATTTGGTTGTCTTTTTTTTTTTTTTTAACTCTGATGGAGATTTTTAATATAGTTCTTTGTTGTTTGAAAGTTTTACATTAAACATTTGTTACTTTAAAATTAAGGGGAAACATTGTTTCTATTTTGAGAAGAACCTGATTGAATTGTGTTGTTTTGAAAAAGAAGTTCACTTTTAGAATTTTAGGCGATAGGAGAGAATGTTCTCAGTCAGGGGCCACGCTTCTTGGTACCTTTATAAAATGAACAAGCACCTTCGTAGTGTCCTGTATAAGCCAAGATGCTTTCTTCCTGCAGCAACATGGCCTTGTAAATGATGGGAATGGACTTTCTTATTCTTTCTTCCATTTCGTTTTTATATGTCACTGTGATATGATTGCCATATTTTTTCTTCTCTGGTTTTATTTTTTAGGAAGATTTCGATGTCGATCATTTTGTGTCTGACTGTAGGAAGCGGGTCCAGCTGGAAGAACTGAGAGATGATCTGGAGCTCTACTATAAACTTCTTAAAACAGCCATGGTCGAACTCATCAACAAGGATTATGCAGATTTTGTCAACCTTTCAACAAACTTGGTAAACTTTAAATCCACAGTCCCTACATTTACACATATACCATTTCTTTCTCAATCATACTTATTCTTAAAAGTGTTGTGTGTTTTTAGAAACCTTTTAGTTGATGTTCCCTGCAGAAATTTGAAGAGATCACTAATCTCCTCAATAAAATAACCAGACTTTATTTATATACAGTTTTGCTTTTTTACTCATTTAAAACTATTCTAAATTGAATATTTTTTGAATTTGATATTATTAGTAAAAAGCAAGTGCTAGTAATAGCATAGTGGTTGTTTTCGTTAGCTGCTGATTACAATGAAATGTCTCTGGTTTAGACCAATTTGCAAGAGCAAATATCAACTGTTCTTAAGGAGATACTTAATTTACTTTCAGATACATATGCTAGCCAGAGCTAGATTGAAAGAACGTTGGCCAATATTGATCTTTAGGAGGCTTGGTTTTATAAAATGTAAGGATAGTTTGTCATGAGCATATCAGTTGTTTATATAAACGTAGGTTAGAAGTACTTATGTTTTAATACTCTCAAAGTTTACCTTTTGGTCATCCTGTTCCTATTTTATTTTACTTTTTAAACTCTGTCCAAAGAAGTACAGAAAGTAGCCATTTCCATGGAAATTTTAAGAAGCATTAAAATTAGTGAGTCATATTTGCATTTGGGAAATGTACATCTGAGATAAATGTTGCAGTAGGATTAGAAACCTAGAAAATTATATTTCCATTCTGTTTCATTTAGATTTTTCTCAAGGGTTATAATGGTTAGGACAGATATAGTCCTTCAGACTTCACATCAGCTGGTCAAGTATTGTAAATTACAGACAGATAGCTTTTTACCTCCAGTTAACATTTCTCAAATTCATTAAAATATTTTATTCAGAAGCAAATTGTGCCTAAGGAGGCTTTTATTTATTATGACTTCTCTTATTTTTATAGTTTTCTTTTACATTAAAGGTTTTTTTCACATTCTATCAACAATGTTTATTATAAACTAACATTTGTTATTACTTAGCAATATATGGTTGTTCATTTTATTGTACAGAAAGAATAATGTTAAGTCTAGCAGTGCTTTGATCATTAAATAGATACTTAGCTAGTACTCCTGATTGTGAAGTATGTGTGTCAGCATGATTTCTGCCTTTAGGTTGGCATGGACAAAGCCCTCAACCAACTTTCTGTGCCTTTGGGACAATTACGAGAAGAGGTTCTGGTAAGTTTCCCAAATAACAGTAAACAGTTTACCATAAGGCGGGATTTGCTTGTTTGGCCCTCCAAAAAAGAATTATTTTAATCTGTTAGGTTGTTATTTTTGTGTTTTGAATGTTTAGTAATTATCATACCCTCAGAAAAGTTGTAAATCATTCTCGTTTTTTTTTTTTTTTGCATGTGATACTATAACCAAAAAATTTATGTTTGATTTGAAGATGACAGATTCTTAGAGTAGATAGCTTTAAAATGGAGGAGGAGGAGAAGGCTATTTGAAAACTCAACTTGTTACTGTCAGCTCACTCATAAGTAGGTAGTCACCAATTTAGGAGTAGCTTCTATTTTTAAAATGTGCAGTTTTACAAATATTTCCCTAAATAATATTTTATATATTGTTAGGTCCCTAGACTAGTCCGCAGAAGCGCTTTAAACCCTAATATAACTGAAGGATAACGTAAAATTAATGTAATAACTAATAGACATTGTATTTTATTTTAATGTTTCTATGAGATAATGTCTGCTGTGAGTTGGGACTCACCATGTCTAACCCATTGGAGACAGGGACTCCGTCTGGATGAACAGTAGAGGGGGGTGTTTTGGCATCATTTTCAACAGAAAAGTGTGCTACCCTGCACTGTCCCTGCTGGTCCACCCTGCAGTTGATGTCAGGTGCCCTGACTTCCATGCTCTCTTAGCATTGATGAGCTGTCATAAACTTGGTTCATTGCATCATTATTACCTGTATATATCACCACTATATCATGGACAGTCTCAGGCACATAGTAGGCTCACAGTAGGTGACATAAGTAAACATTCAATGTATGTGTAATGCTGAAAAAAATGCAGAATAATAGAAATGTCAGTGTTTAGAAGTCCATAGGAATACAGGCAAGGAATAATTCTTAAAAAAGAAGTCTTGGCCGGGCATGGTGGCTCATGCCCTCTTCCCACAACTGTCTCTAGAACCACCTTTTTCCTGATTGGTTTACCTATAGACCTGTTCTTCCTTTTTGATCTCTAACTCATGAAGCTAGTCTATGAGATTCTGCAATTATTGAGAAATGAGACTATTTCTATCTTGTTCACCATAGCGCCTTCATTGGTATCCACAATAGCTGACATTTAATAGGTATTTCATAACATTTGTGGAATGAATGAATTCACTTTTCTATAGAATTTTTGTTTCTCCAGTTTATTCTAGTTTTTCCTTTACCTTCATTTTGGCCCTGATTTCTAATTAATTCATTAGCTTCTGGACATGTTTCTCCACTTAAGAAGTCGCCCTTTTCCTTGCCTCCGGTTCTTGACTTCTTGATTCTGAATTTTCCCAAAACAACTTTTTCGTGATATATTAGTACTTTTAAAATGTGTAGAATCTAGTCTAAAGATCTTGTCACGACCCTCTTGAATTAACCCCTCCTGTTTTATTTCTACGTTTGTCCATGTTGAAGCCTGCAGTACCCCAGAGGTATTCCTCACTGGTCCTGAAATACGTCATAACTGTTCTGTCTTTCTACCTTGTCTTCTGATAATCTTCACTCTGTGCTTGTCAGCATCCACAAATTTTTAGAATCTACCTCAAGTCTCATCTCCTCCACCAGACACCCTTATACTTTGACTCAGGTTTCTTTACCCTAATCACCTGTGTTGCTCATTGTATGTAGATTGATTTTCTTTTCGAAGCCAACCCTGCATGACCTTAGCTTTATATGTCATTTTTCCCCTAAATCATGAGACACAAACAGAAATTGTGTCTAATATTTTGTAATTTGTCAATATCTGCATAATACTGGCCTGTAGGTATTAAGTCCTGTGGAATTTAATTAAATGTGTAAATTCAATAATGTTAGAAAACAATCTCTGCAGTACTTTTTTTTTTTTTTTTTTAAAGAGCCTTAGATCATCTGTCAGTGAAGGAATTCGGGCAGTTGATGAACGAATGTCTAAACAAGAGGACATTAGGAAAAAAAAGGTATACTCAAATATTTATAATATTAAAGCATTGACTCACTGTAGCAGCTTGTAGTAACAAGCACTTTTAGGCATATGTTCTGATTTACTCTTCTTGGTACTTTTGCAGAGAGGAGCA
>NW_016107357.1:11725030-11741009 GCF_001604975.1 Cebus imitator
AGACGGGGTTTCACCGTGTTGACCAGGATGGTCTTGATCTCTTGACCTCGTGATCCACCCGCCTCGGCCTCCCAAAGTGCTGGGATTACAGGCTTGAGCCACCGCGCCCGGCCCGAAGCACACTTTTTTAAATCTCAAGGGAGAGGAGCCTATTTTATTTATTTTTATTTTTTATTTTTTGAGAAGACTATTTTAGAGACCTTCTGTTTGATTCTCCCTTAGATCCCTTCTCAGCTTTTGTTCAAAGATTCAGGAATGTAGTGCATTGTTAGAAAAGATTGTCCACTTCATGAGAGAGGGGAGTTTTGCCTGTTTTATTTACCTATGTCCCAGTGTGTGGAAGAATACCTTGGTTCATAATAGATGCTTTGCAACTGTTTATTTAATGAATGACTTTTTTTGTTGTTGTTATTTTAACAATGAGTTTTTATAACGTTCCTCAAACTCCTTGATAATATCTGCCTTGTATAATAAATGTATTTAATAAATTGGCACGTAAGTTTATCGGTATATCATGCACATGTAAATGAAGAGGACAAATATGATCAAAAACTAAAACATGAGAAAAGGATCTTAAGAAAATACATGTACCAAAATAAAGGTTTATTTAAGATGGGGAAGAGGCCAGGTGTGGTGGCTCACCCCTGTAATCTCAGCACTTTGAGAGGCTGAGGCGGGCAGATCGCGTGAGCTCAGAACTTTGATACCAGCCTGGGCAACATAGCAAAACCCTGTCTTTACAAGAAATTAAAAAAAAAAAAAAAAATTAGCCAGATATGGTGGTCTGCACCTGTAGTCCCAGCTACTAGGGAGGCTGAGGTGGGAGGATTACTTGAGCCTGGGAGGTTGAGGCTACAGTGAGCCAAGATCACAGCACTGCACTCCAGCCTGGGTGATAGAGTGAGACCCTATCTCAAAAAAAGATGGGGAAAAGAAAAAGGGAATAAAGATAAAATATACGAAACCAGCCAGGCACAGTGGCTCATGCCTGTAATCCCAGCACTTTGGGAGGCCGAGGCAGGCAGATCATGAGGCCTGGAGTTCGAGACCATCCTGGCCAATATGGTGAAACCCCATCTCTACTAAATTCAAAAATTAGCCGGGTGTGGTGGTGCACTTCTGTAATCCCAGCTACTCAGGAAGCCGAGGCAAAAGAATCACTTGAACACGGGAAGCAGAGGTTGCAGTGAGCTGAGATTGTGCCACTGCACTCCAGCCTGGGTAACAGAACGAGACTCCGTCTCAAAATAAAAGAAAATAAGAAACCAAAAGAGCTAGATTTTTTAAAATTCTAAAATTGTGATAGAATATTAAAATTTGTTTGTTCTAAAAAGCCAGAAGATTTGCATTCTTTGGAATTTAGTGTTATGTAAAATATTAAAAATGTAGAATGCTATCAGTAATTTTACATTGACTTTTGGCTTTGTACTTTCCTGCACTTAGGATGATGAAATAAGATAATTAAGATTAAACATGACAATAACTCTTTTTCCTTAATTTTTATTTCTAGATGTGTGTGTTGAGGCTTATACAAGTTATTCGGTCAGTTGAGAAAATTGAAAAAATCTTAAACTCTCAAAGCTCTAAAGAAACATCTGCACTAGAAGCAAGCAGGTAGGTATTTTTTACTAAATAAATCATAAATTAATACTTTACACCCAGGGTAAAAATTGTTTTTAGTTAGAACTCATTTCTGATAAAAAAGAAAATCCCAGTCTATGGCTTAGTATTTTTTTTTTTTGAAAGCAAGAAAATAACTTTATTGAAAATAATAAAGTATTTATAATAAATACAATCAAGGACGTAAAGACTAATATATTGAAAACTATAAAACATTGCTGATACAAATTAAAGAAGATATAAATAAATGGAAAGACAACTTTGCTCATGAATTGGAAAAGGTAATATTGTTAAGATGTCAGTACAACTCGAAGTATTGATCCCTATCCAAATCACAAAAGTTTTTTTTTTTTTGATAAAGCCTGACCAACAGTATGTTGAACTCCCAACCTCAGGTGATCTGCCCGCCTTGGCCTCCAAAGTGCTTGGATTACAGGCGTGAGCCACCACGCCCAGCCTATGGCTTAGTATTTTTAAATGTAGCCCAAGCAAAGCAGAGTACATGAAATGGTAAAGCTTACACATGTTATTATATAGAACTTGATGGTCGTAGGCCACTGTTGCAACACAGCACCTTTCAGGGAGTCAGAATGTGTGCTTTCTGTGGAAGATTTTTATTTTCGAAATTGCCTTACCCATAGGGTAGTAAAATCCCTATTGGTCTTCAAGGTGTGGAATAGCAGTCATCTTAGATTACTTAGACAGGCCCAGAATATTCCAGTTGTTGTATCTTGAGGTTCAAAAGGCATGAGTATTACATAATTAACAAATAGTACAGCACACATTTCATTGAAATTTATTAACGGCAAATAAGAAGCTTATGAAATAAGCAAAAGATGACTGTTTCCTTTGTTATACTGTAATGTCTTATTACCTTCCTACATTGAATTTAAAATCAGCCAGGTAGTTGAGTGACTCAGAAAGTGAATTGAATGGATCATTATGAACACCAATGGGAAGCCTCATGGTCCAGTGGAAAGAGCGTGGGCTTATGTCGCATGTACCAGCTGAGTAGCCTGAGTCAGGTTACTTCACTTTATGTCTTGGTGTTGACATATTGGGCAAATAGGAACTTCACTTGCAGGATTGGTAGCTATAGAGTAGACCCTCATACATGTCTAGTTTGGGCCTGACACAAGCATCTCTGAAAGTCACGTTGATAGCCATCATATTTTTCCTTGACTAATATGGGATAAGCTGCAGGAAAACTAACCAGGATCAAATGGAATATACCTGCAGTTCAAAGTCCTCATCATACTAACAAGGAAAGTTGGATTTCTTAATTTTAGGAATCAGAAGTTTAGATTTGAAGAGACTATAGAGACAATATGCTTCATATCTCTCATTTTATAGATGAGGAGATGAGGCATCCCAAAAGGAAACCGTTCTCATGTCCTAGGTCTCTGCTTTCTTTCCTGATCAAGATGTATAAGTAAGTGGTCAGTCCCTGCCATCTTTGTTTCTTCAGCCTGTGGCTCTTGTGCTTCTGTCCCTTCTGTTCCCTTTCATTTGCGCTCATCAGAGTCCCCATCAGTGTCTGTTCTGAGAGCCCAGTGGAGCCCTATTTGACTAACTGGTCTGCTCTGTTTTCCACTCAACAGCGTTGACAGCCCCTCCCTACTGTGTTCTCACTCAGCATCTGTGATACCTGCTCCCCGTTTTCTTTTCCTCCTTCCCCATTTCTATTCTGTTCCTTTGATGGACTCCACTGCCCTCTTTCATGCCTGCTTTCTCCAGGGCACTGGAGAAAGTACCAGGGCACTGTTTTTGGTACTGGGCTCTTGATCAGCACCTTCTGGATAACCTCATCCAACCCCATGGTTTTAATGGCCTCTTGGATGCTGATCTCTTTATCTGCAAACTTCTGTAGTCCTCAGACCCATCAGTCTGATGACTGTGGGGAGTCTAGTAGACGCCCTGCAGGCACCTCACATTCATCATGTTGAAAACTGAGCTCTCATCTTTTTTCCCTGCCTCTCTCTACCAGCAAAAACATTTTATTCTTCTCTTTCATTCCTTGTCTTAGGAAAGGGTGCCTTCTTTTCCTTCAGTAACCAGGCTAGACATCTTGGGGGAGTCATTTTCTCCTTTTCTTCTTCATCTCCTTTCATTTGCTAGGCAAGCCCTGGAAAGTCACTGCTGTAGTGTCTCTGAGATTTGAGAGATGTCTGCCTCCCCCTCTGGGTTCTCCCATTGTCTGATTTCAGGGATGGCTTCCTGACTGCCGTCTCATTTTCTCTATGACAATTAAATCTGTAGCTGCCAGATGGATCTTTCAGATTTGTCTAATCACATCTTACTATTTGTGTTGAAAAATGCCTCTTTGAATGACGAGACCTTCCAAACAAGCTTTGTGTGAGCAACATGGCTGTTTATTCAACTGGGTGCAGGTGGGCTAAGGCCAAAAAGGGCATTAGCAAAGGGCAGTGGGATAGGAGTTGGTTTTATAGGTTTGAGTAGTTTTTTTGGGGGGTGGGGGTGTTGCAGAGTAAGTTCAGTTACAGTGGTGGGGAGTAGGGGCAAGGAGTATACATGACCACAAGTTCAGTTACAATGGCAGGTTTGGGTGAGAGATATTTACATTATCATAAGAACAGTTAAGATGGCAGGGCTGGGTGAGAGGCTTGTCTGGGGAAGCTCCGCTGGGCAATCAGGGACAATGGCAAACGCGGACAGTGGGTGGGAGACATCAGCCGAAGCAAGCAGGACTTCAGACTTTCAGGCTACAGGCTTGCATATGGAGACTTGCCAATTTGATTGGGAAGCAATGGTTTCCCAGTGTTTTTAGGGTAAATCTTAAATGCCCAAGCTGCTCCTTGCCACTCTGTATTCCTCACTAAAGCTGTTCAGAACTACTTGTGGCTTTGTGGTTCCCTGACTGCCCATAAATCAGCATTGCTGCTTTATGCTTCCTTGCTTTTATGATGCATGGCCATTTGTTGTAGTAAAAGCTCTTCCTTTAACTTCTACCTCCCGTTCACCTGCCTGATTTCTTTTATTCCATCCAGATCTAGCTCAAAACATGCTTAAAGTATGGAAAGGTTCAAGACACTGTGCTAAGTGGGAAAAGAGGTTATAAAACTGTATGGATTTGTTTCGTAAAATTTATTCTTCTCTCTTGTGTGGATACTATTGATCCCTCTTGCTTTCTTTAGAACTGTCTCACTCAGTTCTGTGAGAGAAAGTACAAACAAGATACCACAGGAGTTCCCTTCCATAAAACTCGATTACAAGACCACCTCTTTTAGGAAGTCTTCCCTGACTTTTCAGAGTTAGACACTCCATCTCCATGCATGTAGCAGGCCTCCAGGACATCCACCAGACAACTGTGGTTGAGGCTGGAACTGCTGATTGACTTGCATGCCTTCTCCATCAGTCTGTAAGGCTCCACATCATCACACCCACAGTGTCTGGAACTAGTAGGTACCTAAGAAAAGATACCAAACATCACCCACTAGTGGGGAACGGGCTTCTGATTACCTCAGTGATTTCTATTTTAGACATACTATTATATGATTGTATTCTATTCTATTCAGTATGTTATTAAAATAGGAACCGCCTCAAGAAACAAACATCTAGGAAAGAAGGGGTGATTTATTCAGCCAGGAGCAAGGCAGCATAGTTGCCTAACAGCCAAGTTCGAGTTCACAAAGAAAGTCCCTGCCCTTTTAAAGGCTTCCAGCTCTAGAAATTACATGTGAAAGGGCCTTGGGCTCACAACTCTGGAAATTACGTGTGAAAAGGTCTTGGTCCATGGAGTAGGTATGGTGTATGTGGCTTAGGTGGGGGTTTGATCTTGTTTAAGTAAAAACAATGCCTTCTGGAAAGATTCCTCCATACCATGCCTGTAATCTGTAGGAGGACGACTAAGGTGGCGCCCAGTCTGCCAGCCTTTACTTCTCCTGTTGAAATGCAAGTGGGAGGTGGTCTTAGATGCTTAGGCCTCCTTCCTCATTATATTCAGTATAATAGACACTGTACTCTTCCTTACTCTGAATCATCTTTGAGGAGCTTTTCTTAAATTCAGATCTACAAATTTGAGCTGTAGAGAAGGTAGAACTAGGGGAATATTACTGAATAGTAGATATACCGTGCTTGTTAAGCCAAAAAACATTCAGATGGTTTATAAATAATTAATTCGCACAAGATTATTCAGGAAAGAGTTAGGGATATTCAAGACAGAGTTAACCTTTTTGGTTGATCACACTGGGCAGTTCCCGTTCCTCTAAACTAGTTTGGGTGCTACAAATACAGAACTGGGTAGACCACTGATGGTCTCAATGCGGCATTTCATATGTCCTTATGATGTGGACATTTTCCCTCACTAACTGGTGAGGCATCAGATAGAGGATGCCTCAGCATACACAGCAGGCGCTTATGCCTTTATACTTCTCCTCTGCTATTTTTTTTTTTTTACTTCGTTTTGAGTGATATTGACACTTTATATTTGGGGGGAGTGCATTTATTATATTTTGTGGCAGATACTGTAAAGAATGTCCTCTCACTAGGACCCAGAGCATATAGGTTGACTGCTCTTGCTGTTTGACAAATGTAATTTTAAAGTAAGCTATTACTATTTAGATTTAAAATAAGGTATTTTGAGATATTTATTGCTGCTGGAGGGTCAGTTTCATTTATTGAGGAGGCAAAAGTGTTTGGTATTTTAGAAATATTTAGAAGTATTTTAGAAAGAGGAATGAGGCAGGCAGAGAAGTAGAAAGGATCCAGCTATAAGAAATGGGTTGGAAAGAGAAGTAGGTAGAGGGGCAAGAGGGAAAAAGAAGGGAGGTTAAAGCTGAAGAAGATCATGAATGGGCGAGCTTGGAGTCAGTGGCAGAAACACGTAATTGCACGCACCCAGGCCAAGCCAATCCTGCTGCTTTCTGGTGTCTGCGGGTCAAGGCCAGGCAGCATCAGTAGCTTGTAATCAACAGATTCCCCGGTGCACTCAGAACATGCTGTGCATATGGCTCCTGGGGAGCACTGATTGATGGCACAAAAGACACTTTAGCTTTCACCTTGTAGCAAGGCGGCTGTGTAAAACACTGACAAAAGTCAAAACATAGTGGATGTGAAAGCAGTCGTGTGATGTGTTCTCTTGGAAATACAGACCTTAGGGGTTAAATTTCTATAATTGTTTTCTCTACTAGCCCACTTTTGACTGGACAAATTTTGGAGAGAATTGCTACAGAATTTAACCAGTTACAGTTTCATGCCGTTCAAAGCAAAGGCATGCCTCTTTTGGACAAAGTAAGACCTGTAAGTGTTGTTTTGGATTTCCACAGTTTGGTGGTTAGAAACTTGCTAAATAATTTTCATTTAACCTAGAAATATTGTTGATCTACAGGATTTTGAAGGTAGCCTTGAATTTTTTTTCAATTTTTGATTTTTTGGGCTCCAGCTTCCTAAGTGTCACACATTATTATATAGATTTTGTGTAAAGACTCAGTCACATTCTCCAGATTGTAAGAGTAAAGTTAATTCTGAATTTCATGGAATTGGATGTATTATATGATGTGGACAATTAATTTATCCAAAGCCCTTAACTGGATTTTAAATCCATGATGTTTCCTAAAGATTGACTCTGTAGCTTAAGAGGAAGATAACTTTTTCTCATTCTGTAATTCTGTCTAAATTCTTCTCTGATGAAGCAGATATGTACTTATAAAGACATTGGGGTGGAGAATTTATTGTTATTCCCCAGGAAAAGTTATTATTTTGATTTTATGTATGTCACCATCTTGGTGTGAGAGGCTTGTTATGTATCTATTTGCAGCTTCAGAAATTGTTCCAACTAAAGCTTTTTTTACTTACCTTTTCTTGCAGCGCATAGCTGGCATTACAGCCATGTTACAGCAGTCACTGGAAGGTCTCCTATTAGAAGGCCTTCAGACTTCTGACGTCGATATAATACGGCACTGCTTGCGGACTTACGCCACGATTGACAAGACTCGGGACGCGGAGGCCTTAGTTGGTCAAGTACTAGTGAAACCATACATAGACGAGGTCTGTGAACCTCCCTTAACTAACGTTCAGGAGGATCTGCTCTGTCTTTGACTCTTTACTGGGTGTGAGGAAGATAAGAAGATAGAACAGAAATCTTTTGGGAAAGATTCTCAGTTCTGCAGTATCAGCTGTAAGGAAGGCTTGGTCTCTGTGGGTTACAGTTGAGAAGTAATGTTACAATGCCAGGAATTGGGCGTGCCTTCTCAGGTGTCCTAACTATGCTGTGGCTCAGGCTTCAAGGGCGAGATTCTCACCTAGGGAGAAGGTGTGCATCCACGTGTTTTTAGGTCAATTTTATGGGACGTTATTGTTCCTCAGTAGTTGTTAAAAGAATGTTTTCCAACCACTGGTCTTGTGGGTGGACTAAGGCAGTTAAGCGGTGGCAACACTGTAGTGTAGGAGGAAGGCGCAGAGAGCAGTGGAGTAGACAGTGGTACCCTCAAGTCTATAGGAAATACATGACATTTGTCCCATGCCTTGAAAAATACAGAGGAGTCTGCTGGAGCGGGAGGGTGAGAGGAAGAATATTCAAAGATCAAGGGTTTTATAGCAAATTAGCCAAGTAATACCTTATCTCTAGAACTCGGCTATGCAGTATCCTTCACCTATTAGGATATAGTTAAAATACAGGAAGTAAGTATATCCTGCGTCTGAGCAGCCAGAATATAGATTGTGCCACCTAAATTTGCTGATATGCAACAGTTTATGGGATACAGAAACACCAGCATCATGAAGTTCAAACTGACAGAAGCCACTGAGCCCATCCTCAGTGTTTGGGGACTTTCCTCCAGTGTCCCGTCAGTGTGAATGTTCTGACTGTTAGTAAATACAAACATTATACTCACATGATTTCAGGGAGAACGTTTTTTTACTTTTTTATAGCAGAAAGTTGAGAATCCCAATGATAAAAATGAAATTTCAAGACTAATTTTAATAATTATTTTGACCTTGTTAAGATTACTAAAAATAAATGATCTTTCATTTCTCTCTGTTTATATCCTGTTATATTCTATAGCTGTCTATGGGGGTGAAAAAATTATGTACATTATTTCTTTGTCAATAAGTGAAAATCTTGTGTGTGTGTGTGTGTGTGTGTGTGTGTGTGTGTGTGTGTGTGTGGTTCTGGGGACAGAGTCTCGCTTTATTGCCCAGGCTATAGTGCAGTGGCATGATCATGGCTCACTGGTAGCCTCAACCTCCTGGGCTCAGGCAGTTCTCCCACCTCAGCCTCCCAGGTAGCTGGAACTACAGGTACACACCACCATGTCTGGCTATTTTTTTTTTTTTTTTGTATTTTCTGTAGAGACAAGGTTTTGCCATGTTGTCCAGGCTGATCTTGAACTCTTCAACTCAAGTGATCTGCCCACCTTGGTCTCCCAAAGTACTGGGATTACAGGCATGAGCCACCACACCCAACCAGTGAAAATACTTTAGTCACTAATGTGTTCTTTTTTCACTGAACTGAATCTAGTGTGATAAAGAAATATTTGAAGTTTCAGTGGCATGTTAAATTAAGTAGCCACATTGTATTTTATTTAAATTCATCTTGTCATATTCTTGACTCTCAATTTTATCACAAAAAATAAAATAATAAACGAATGTATTTTCTTCTATCTTTCTCTGCCTCAAACCTTTCCCTAATCTGAATAATGGTAGAAGAAAAGGCTAGGATGAAGACAGTGAGGAGTTACAGTGGAGAATTGTGTGCTCTGCTTTAAATCTTTTTTTAAAAGGTGTTATTTTGCTTTCAGACTCACAGGGAAGCAGATCAGTGTGCATGGTTTATCAGCCCATGTCTCCGCCACAGTCATAACTATGCAGCCTAATCTGAGGAAGTAGTTTTGAATGTGACCTGTTATTTACTGTTTAGAAAATATGTCACAGGGAGGAGGGTGAGCATGAGGAAGCACATTTGTAAGGTTTATTGTTTTTTCTGAAATATATAGTTTGTACTCCCTTTTAAATGCTTTTTTAAAAAATGATATTCCTTTTAATAGGTGATTATAGAGCAGTTTGTTGAATCTCATCCCAATGGCCTTCAGGTCATGTATAATAAACTTCTGGAGTTTGTGCCTCACCATTGCCGCCTTCTTCGAGAAGTTACAGGAGGAGCCATCTCTAGGTAATTTAAACGGCCCTGCGTGGACCTTCACCTTCCTTTCAGTGACCACACCTATTAATTGCGGGTGGACAACTTGTATGAACTGAATCCATTATGAATCTTGTGATTTCATTGTCTCTACCTTCGATACTGTGAGGCAGGTTCCATTAGCCTCAGTTCACAGATGTGGAAACAGAGATGAAGCTGAGACTAAAGATCGTATCTCCGAATCCAAAGCCTATCCTTTCCTCTTCTCTGCACTTTTTCCTAAATTTAGTTTGAAGTCAAAATGGCTTTCCTTCTGTGATTCTAATATGTCGTAATCTGTCTATGAGTATCAATTCAATTTAATTCAACAAGTTTTATACTAATTGTGAAGTCATCTTCATTTTCCTCCTTTTGTTCAGTTTCTATGACTTCCCGATTCTCTTTCATAAACATCCCATTACTTTTCACCATTGCTATTGCCCCAGTCCAGGACTTGTCATCTGTTGTCCAGAATCATAGAATCTCCCACCCTGTCTCCTTGCTTCCAGTCTCTCCCTCTCTAGTCTTCTGACAGTCACATTTACCCAGAACTCTGAGATTCATAGATTTCTTCGTAAATCTTCAGTGGCTTCTAAGTGTGCATGGAGGATCCAGGCTTTTCTAAGCAGGGCATGAGGACCTTTCTGATCTGGTCTGGTAGCTGTCCACTGTACAACTCTCCCTGCCATGGAATGTTTCCTCCATAGCCCTGGATGCTCCAGCCACACAGTGCTGGCTGCCTGTCCCCAGCTCCCCTGTACTCACGTGCCTCTGTGTTTTTCCTCTGCTTGCTGTTCTTCCTGTGTCCTTTGTCTTCCTGTCAAACTGCCTCTCCACAGGAAGCTCCAGCTCAGATACCACTTCCTTCAAGAGGCCATTTTTGGTTGGGCGTGTTGACTCACACCTGTGATCCCAGCACTTTGAGAGGCCAATTCGGGTGAATTGCTTGAGACCAGGAGTTCAAGACCAGCCTGGGCAACACGATAAAAATCCCATCTTAAAAAAAAAAAAAAAAAAAGACCATTGTTGATCCTAATGCTCAATATTCATGTCCTCTGGATTGTGGACGTGTTGCTCTTGCTTCTGCTGAGTGGTGATTGCCATCTTGCATTGTGATCAATCTTGCACTGCTCACACCTTCCCCTGCCTCCTGACACGGTGGTTTAGAGCTAGCAACTGCCCAGTTAGTGTTTGCAGAATTAAAGAGTTAACTGTTTTTAATGATCGAAAGGCAAATAAGGTCTCTGTTTTTATGGAGCAAGCAATATATTTGGCCTTGAATTTAGTTCTTTGCAGAAATACGGGGTGATTAATGTGCTGCTTGGCCTTTGCAGTATCCTCTCTATTTCCTCTGCACCACTTAAGGTAAAGCCTAGTTTTGCTACTTTTGTTTATAATCATAAGGATTTAGTTGGATTTGGGGATAAGAATGTAGTAGAAATCGTGATATAAAGTGAAATAAGCCATAGATATGAAACAACCAGCCATTAGATTTGACAGGACCAGTCTGGGTCCAGCTTCAAAGCTTTAGGGGATCTTTTCCATAGTTTTCCGTGTGGGAGAATTCGTGTAGAAGGCTCAGAGATTTGAACAATCTGAACTATACTTTGCAAGGTCATCATCATCTGCTGCTAGCCCATCACTGTGTTGTGGTAGGTTTTGCGTATCCCTTTCTTTCCCTTGCTCAGCTCCTGGCTTCAGATTTCCAGATGCCTGGTGCTTCCCTGGACACTCTTCTCTTTTATCGTGTATCACCCCTCATGAACTTTATAATTGGCAGCACCAGCAACATTCGTATTTATTCTCCAGAGTATACAGACGAGCTTTTCTAATCAGTCATCTGTGTCAGCTGTTCATCTTGCAGGTTTTACATTTCTCTTTGGGGGCTTTAATTAGACATTAACTTTGGGAATGAGGAAATGTTGTCATTTAATAGTGGTTATATTATGTATATCTGTAGTTTAAAGTCCTCAATTTTGTGCTTTCTTTCTCTAGATACCTTAACAGAGCCAGCTCTTATTATTATTTGAAAGTGTATAATCTGATGTGTGGAACTGGGTATATGGGAAGCAGGCATCTTCTTTCCCCTCCCTCATCCTCCTCCACCCTCACCAGTAATTTCTTATCAATACTTAGGTGAAACTATCATAACTTTATTTGCTAGCTCTTCCTGGACAGTGAAGCAAAGCTTCCTTTATAACTTATCTGTCTTGATAATTTTTGTTAAGCAGGAAAATTATGAAAACTTTTTAAAATTTTATTTTGATAACTTACTGGAATGTTAAGTCCCACTTTGATATGGCAACTTAGTTACAAAACTCCCAGTTTTGCTGAAATAAGAACATTTATTAAATTGTTTACAATTTTAAAAAATTACCTTAAAATAGAGCATAATACACAATATGAAACAAGGTGGGCAGATAGTGAAATGGTTTTTGCCTAGAAGAGATGATTATGGGTCTTTAAGTTTGTGAGAGACTTAAGGAATCTCCCTTACTTATTAGCTTATTTATTTAACCGTTTCTAACATAGGGCTTTTACTGTATGTTAGACACTATCCTAAGTACTTTACAAATATTAATTCTTATAGTGCCTTTGTGAAGTTGGTACTATTATCATCATTTTAAAGATGAAGAAAGCAAAGCACAGAGAAGTTAAATGATTTGCCCGTGCTTCAATATTTGAATCAGGTACACTGTCTCCAGAGCACATACTTTTCTCTCAATGCTGCCTGTCATCTACGTTTGGGAATTTGGAATTTAAAATCTGGTGCTAA
This sequence comes from Cebus imitator, assembly GCF_001604975.1. NCBI lineage: Eukaryota > Metazoa > Chordata > Mammalia > Primates > Cebidae > Cebus > Cebus imitator. The sequence goes on from NW_016107357.1 coordinate 11,737,561, forward strand.
AAAAAAAAGACAAAATGAGACAGGCACACACAAAAGAACATTGTTCTGTTATCAGATTAAAAAATAATAATTTTTTTGTCAAGATTTGTGATAAGATTTCACATTTGATAGTCATAGAATTTTAGAACTGAAAGCAATCTTAGAGATAGCTTAGTAAGTACAAAGCTGTTAGTAATTTATAAATTACCATAATTTACAATGCTGTGTGGTTTAGTGGTGTTCAGTAACATGAAGGTTATTTTTCTTTTGGTATTAGACTACTGTACTTTTTTTTCCAAAATAGGAGTATAAAGGTGGTGGCCTATTTTCGAGGGAAAAGTGTACCAAGGTGATTTTACCTGGTTTGCCTAGCCTTGACACTAGGTGAACGAGTCAGGATCCAAGAGAGTTGACACGTTTGAGGTGAGACTGACATTAAGGAGTGAAATAGAAACTTGAGTCTAGAAACAAACTAAATTACAAATTAGTTTTTAATAAAGTTGAAATAAGTTTTAGACTGTAGATCTTTTGGCAGAAGCAACACAGTGGAAATACGCTCTTTGTAAATAGATTATGGTTAAATTTTATTGAAATGTGCTCTTATTTTACAGTGAAAAAGGCAACACTGTTCCTGGATATGACTTTTTAGTGAATTCTGTCTGGCCAGTAATCGTACAAGGATTAGAAGAAAAGTTGCCCTCACTGTTTAATCCTGGGAATCCCGACGCATTTCATGAGGTATCTCCCCCAGTCGTCTTTATTCTTAAAGATGTTAACCGGAGACGTTAGAAATATCATGTTGTCTTCTACTTAGTCTTGGTTCTGTGGTTTATTAAAAATAAAAATTTGAGTTGCTAAGTGAACATTTACCTTAAAATACACACATTGTTTTATCTAAGATATGACCTATGATACTTTTAGGAATAAGACCATTTTCATTTTATAAAGTATAAGTAAGTCTAGATATAAGTGTGAGTAGAAATGTACATTATTTTCTAACTTTCTTAAAAACATCCTGAGGACCATTAAAAACCAGTGTTTTTGCACTTTTCTGTGAAAACTTAAGTTTGTACATCTCTGCTGTATAATTTTGAATGAAAACAAAAAGTATTCATTGGATTTTTTTCAAGCAGCAAGTACAAAGGAATTGACCGGATTATAAAAAACGCTATTTGTGTCCTTTGTAATTTAAAAAGTTAGAAAGCCCTAATATTTATTTCCTTTTTAAACTTATTATTACTGTTACTATTTTTGAAACGGTCTTACTCTGTCACTCAGGGTGAAGTGCGGTGACGTAGTTATAACTCACTGCAATCTTCGACTCCTCGTCTCAAGCAGTCCTCTGCCTCAGGCTCCTTCCTGAGTAGCTGGGATGTCAGGTGCACACCACCATGCCTGGTCAATTATCTTTTCTTTTCTTTTGTTTTTTTTGGGAGGAGACGGGTCTCACTGTGTTGCCCAGGCTAGTGTAGAACTCCTGGCCTCATGCAGTGCATCCCCGTTGGCCTCCCAAAGTGCTAGGATTTCAGGTGAGTCACCATGTCCAGCCCTATTTTCCTCTTTTTTTTTTTTTCCTTAAAAAAGAAATCCTTATTTAAAACATTTCATGATTAGGATTTCAAAAGTAAATGTCTAAGTTTGTTTTCTATTGTATCACTTTAAAGGCAGTTTGTAGTGTTGTGAGTTAGAATGGAGACAGATGGCCTGAATTCCCATCCCAGCTGTCCTGTTTACTGAGTTGCTGAGCCTCTTGGTACTTTTCCTCCTTCTCTTTCTCTGGATTTTGGTTTCTTACGCAGTGAGATAATCTATGTTGTTTAATTAGGTACATTACTAAATTAACAAAGATTCTAATTGTCAATGCATTTGGCTTTTATTTTGGACATTCTATTTGCCCCCGTTTTCTTCCCTTGTTTCCTTCCTCCCATCTTTTCTTACTCCTTTTTTAACCTTCTTTGTATTTTAGACTTCTGGGGATTTGTTTTCCATCTTTGTTGCATTTTGTCGCCTCTACTAATTTGGAAGTTGTGTCCTTTATTTCTGTATATATTGAGTAACCTTAGTGGTTACTTAACGGAATCTGAAATTGATTGATGTTCTTGAGCCTTCTTGATAATACGAGGAACTTAGAGCACAGTTACGCCAACCACCCCTTCTCATAATGTATGTTTTTGTTTCCTGGCTCGTACTTGTATTTTTTTTTAATCTTAAAAACTGGGCATTTTTATTGTTTTATATAGTCACCATCCTCTCAGAATTACCCTGCATGTTTATTGCTTACTATTCCTTTTTGAATGTCAGCTCATCCTTCTTGGAACATTTTCCTTCTTCCTGAAATTCATGTTAGAAGACTATAGTAAGGCTCTGTTGGTAATAATTTTTTTTATAATTTCTCAGTTTGTGTTTGTCTGAAAATAACTGTATTACTTCTGTTTGAAAGGTCAATTTGCTTTCTATTTCATATTAATAGAATTCTCAGCACTTTGAGTATTGTCTTTTGAGTTGTACTTTTAAATTAGCTGTTAATTCGATTGTAAATCCTTTGTAGTTAATGCCTTTTTTCTCTGGTTGCGTTTAAGATCTTCTCTGTGACTTGGGTGTGATAACTTCTGTTGTGATATGTACAGTAGAGCTTCTTTTTTATTTTCCTTAGGATTTGATGGGTTTTCTGAATCTGAGAATTGGTGTCTTTCATCTATTCTGGAACATTTTTATTCATTATTTCTTCAGCTGTGCTTTTCTTTCATTCCTCTGTCATCTCCATCTAGATCTCTTGTTTAGACTGGCTCACCCTATACTCCATTTGCCACATTCTCAGTAATTTCACAGTCTGTCTTCTAGGCCACTAATTCCTTCCTTGGTTGTGTCTAAACTCTTTTTCACCTGCACATTGAGTTTCCAGTTAGTTATCATGTTTTTTATTTCTAGAAGTTATATTTGTTTCTTATCTAGTTTCCCTGGTGAATTTGCTTATTAATTTTTTAAGTGTAGAGAGGCACAAGATGAACGTAATGATCCTGGGGCCCAGCAAGTTTCACACAGGTAAGACAGCACATTGGGAGGCTTACCATCTCAGAAATGCAACTTACCTGTTCTCTTGGCTGATTGTGCCACGTTACAGTGCATTGAATAACAGGATTGTGCTGTTTTCAATAAATTTTATAGCAACAACAGTTGTGATTTTAAAAAGTAGGGCTTTTAAAATAAGATGGCATAAGGAGAGTGAAACAGTGGCTTTAAGTACTAGCAATTGTAAGCTGTCAGCACTAGCAAATGTAAAGATGCTCTGTAATTTGCTATGTGCCTTAGAGACGCATATTGACCATGTTTAACTCAGAAAATGTTTTAGCTGCCGGGAGCGGTGGCTCAAGCCTGTAATCCCAGCACTTTGGGAGGCCGAGGCGGGTGGATCACGAGGTCAAGAGATCGAGACCATCCTGGTCAACATGGTGAAACCCCGTCTCTACTAA
>NW_016107357.1:11741155-11747352 GCF_001604975.1 Cebus imitator
AAAATGTTTTAGCTCAGAAATGAACGTTTCTGATAGAACTTGACTTTAGAATTTTAGGCTAATACTTAATGTTTGTGAGCATAGTTTCCAGCGATATGTATCCATTTATTTCCAGAAATACTTTCAGCTTTAAGCCTTAATATAACATGTTTCTTGTGAAGAGAGAAATATCTTTGTATCTTTTTTTAGCATCCATTACATGCAGAGGTATAGTTTTGTCCCAAAAGGGGAAGAATAATCCCTATTTTTGACTCAACTCCACACACCTAGACCACCCTCTGGGATAGCATAAGTTTGCCCAAAACCATTTGAAAGAAGTTTAAAGCCTGTAGTTTTTACTGCTACAAAATCCTAAGCATAGACTTTAGCATATTTAGATTAATGGTTTGGTGACCCCGGATTGAATCCCTTTTAATTGAGAAGAACATAAAAAATTCAACAGTGTTCTCCTTAGAGCCCAGAGACTTGGGGAATGAAGTACCCATGAAAGCAACGTGCAGCCACAGTTTTGCTCAACTGACTGACCAGCATTCCGTTTTCTCTACCTCCTAGCTTGTCTTTTGAGCAGATTCTCTGTGAGCCCCAACAGAAGCAGCAGCGTCATTTATAAAATGGGGGATGATGATGATGATAGTAGTTACCTTGTAGAGAGCTTTGTGGGTTAAAGTAAATAATACAGCTCTAAGCACGGTGTACTGATGATAAATGCTAAGGGTTAGCTGCCACTCTTAACGGTGTTGGTACATCTCCCTGTCAGTTTTCATACTATCTTACTTAAAAAATGATGTGAATGCTCACATCGTTTGATTCTTTCTCTTCTCTCCCTTTCTTCAAAATGTTCTCCTTCTCTTTTTTCTCCTTTGTGAGGCAGTGATGAATTATGTCATTTAATCTGCTATCCTAATTCCAGTGAACTGGGGTAGGGGGCCCTAGAACATGAGCACTACCATTTAAAGAGCGCTGGACATAGAGTGCCTGAGTCTCAGATGGGGTTTGCCACTGAAGACACGGAAGACATATCACAGAACCACTTTGGGTATTTATGCATCTTTAAATGGGAACATTGGAAGGAAGAGCTCGTAAGGTCCCTGTTAACTCTAGAAACTGATTCTTATGTGTTGACCTTGTTTATCTTGAATACAGTTTTCAATGCATGCTCCCTGTTCTAGTTACTTTGCTGATAATGAAAATTCTCCATTTGTTTTTATTTTAGAAATATACCATAAGTATGGATTTTGTCAGAAGATTTGAACGGCAATGTGGATCACAGGCCAGTGTAAAAAGATTAAGAGCACATCCTGCCTATCATAGCTTCAATAATAAGTGGAACTTGCCTGTTTATTTTCAAATAAGGTTGGTTATTCTGGCCCCCCTCCACACTTCTAAAACAGAATTTGAATGCCATTTAAGGATGTTGCCCCAGTTAGTGGTTCCTTTCCTCTGATCATCATAATAGGCTTTGGGAGACAAAATTGAAAATGGAGAAAGATATAAGAAGTATTACGGTTGCCAAAGTCTGGCTTGCATGACAAAAAGATAAGTTTTATTTTTTGGTAATTGGAAAGCTCAGAACACAAGAGTTGGAATGAGCTGACTCCAAGCCCAGCCTTATTCCCACCCACTGTGTCCTCATTCATTGTGAAAAGAGAAAGTAGGCATTATATAGCAGCTCTTTTTTCCCATTTTCCTTGTTTCATCATCTGCCTCAAATAATGAACCTATCCCACATCTGTTTTTGCTCATCTGACATATTTTTTTCCCCTAGAGGGAATGGGGAGAAGCAGAGCTTTAAGTGTTCTTTGCAGCTGGTTTTATCTATTAGTTTATAAGAAGCCTAGTCATTATTTCAGCCTTCCTTACAATCTTTGTGACATTTTGTGCTCTCTATTCTGGAAAATGGTGACGTTTTCCTTCCAGGTTTCATGATGATATCACCTATGTCAGTAAGCCATTCTGTAAAATACTTGGAGAAATTTAGGATAAAACCTTAACATACACTGCATTGGGAAAACAGATGATAATAGCCATTTTTGCAGATTCTCTTGAATGAGGTCATGGTATATTCTTCCATAGAATGGCATTAAATAGCACATTTTACTTGAAATGCTCTTTGAAGAATCATAGGCTCTTTTGTTTAAATTGCTGAATGCTTTCGTTAATTATGATGCAGTCCTTTCCCCTAGAGCTCTGAGGAATAATTACAGAGAGAGAAATCAGGAATTAGGTACCCTGATGATAATTGCTTGAGATGATTGAGAATGTATGTAATCATCTTTTCATAATGAAATCACAGTTTTCAGAACGAAGTAGTAAGGTGCGCTTTCATTTACAATATTGTGTTTTATGCTAACTTTTCCAAGGTTGCATCTTCATGTAGATTGTCTCTCAGCAGGAAATCATGGATTTGTTCATCTAAGATATTAATGGAATGCACTGGAAATAGTTGTTATATGATAATCAAGATCAAGCCAGGGCAAGAAGCCTTTTTGATTTGTGAGCAGGATTCAAAATAGGAAAGCATCATTTTACAAAATGATACTATGATGGAGAAATAATGTTTACATTTCCCCATTTTTCTGTAGTCTAGGTTTAGAGTTAGATTGCTTGAGTTATCTGATGTTGTCACCTCACAAACATACTCCTCTGCTTTCTGCCTCCAAGCTGTTTCCTGATCCTTTTCCTCAGACCCTGGGACCCATGCACCATCACCTCACTCTTCCATCCCACCACTGCACCTCCTGGAGCCCTCCTGGGCTGTTTCAGCCCATGCTCTTGGCTCTGCCAGGCTGGGCCCGTTGATGATGGCACAGCTTGGCTTCAGCTGCATCTTCTTTCGTTCCAGTTTCTCTCAAAGCTGGTAATTGAGCCTTAAACTATATTGAAACTCAGTCAGTTCCCTGCAAGTCTTTTTTACCTTTGCCAGATTTCAGCCTTAAGCCTTCGAAGGAGTTGCTTAGCTTTTCTTTCAAACTCTTTTATTTAACATTCATGAAATTTAAAAAATATATCTTTGAGTTATGAAGTGTAGAACTTGTTTGTAGTAGATTTGTTTTTCCATCTAAAAAGCAAATTCCATTAAGACTTTGTAGAACTTTCCTGTTGATTTTTATCAGGTGTTGGGTGGTTTGCTCTGAAGGATGACAAAAAGTTCCGCAAACGTGGTTAGGGTCAGAGTTGCATTGTCATCAGATTCATTTCAAGGTCATTTGAAGTAAACCTAAAGACAGTGGGGTGGTGATAGTTGGACATTTTTCTAAGAAGAAATATTAATATTCTACTCTTAGTGACAGTTTTCTGCTTCTGGATCTGACTATATGCCCACATTCCAATCATCTTCAGGAAAAAAGGTCACCATCACCACCATTCTTGTGAACACATTTTGTATCCTCTCACTGTTCCTGTGACCCCCACTGTGTCTACATTTCATTTGCTCCTACAGGCTTATTAGAAAGTAGATGAGGACTTGGTTTCTTATAGGAAGAAATTAAATGCAGATATGACCAAACAGCCTCAAATTATAATGAATCAGTAGCTACCTGGAAACTACACGTGTTAGCCCTTTAAATGCCAAAGGCTAAGTTTTAGTTTGCTCTTCTTTTTAAAATAGAAATCTTTCTAGTACATTCACATGTTCACATGTATATACTGTGTGTATTACATAATATATGCTGAACCCAATCAGTCTTATGATGTGGAATCTACATAGCAGTTTTAAGGTGTGGGTAGCCCTTTCCTTTCTTGTCCCTGTTCCCCTCTCAGATATGTGTATCCATAAGAGACGGGTGCACTTATACTTTTTCCGATACTTCAGAGAAAAATATAATAGGCATCACTATTATTATCACCATTGTTATTTTTATTTAAGTATTATTGTAGACCTGTGATGTTCGTGGAGGAATATGTCTAGACACCTTCCCCAGGCCCATATTTAAGAATTTAGAAATGGCCGGGCGCGGTGGCTCAAGCCTGTAATCCCAGCACTTTGGGAGGCCGAGGCGGGTGGATCACGAGGTCAAGAGATAGAGACCATCCTGGTCAACATGGTGAAACCCCGTCTCTACTAAAAATACAAAAATTAGCTGGGCATGGTGGCGCGTGCCTGTAATCCCAGCTACTCAGGAGGTTGAGGCAGGAGAATTGCCTGAACCCAGGAGGTGGAGGTTGCGGTGAGCCGAGATCGCGCCATTGCCCTCCAGCCTGGGTAACAAGAGCGAAACTCCGTCTCAAAAAAAAAAAAAAAAAAAAAGAATTTAGAAATGTTTATATTTGGGGTTGCTTTTCTTACATGGATACTGTTAAGAGAATGACATTCATGTGTACATGAAAACCACAGCATGGCTTTTCAGATGTCAACAGAGTATTCCCTCTCACTTTTGGCCATTTTCCAAGAAGAAATAGGATCTGTTGCTTCATTCCCAGAAGTTACAGCACAGCAGAGCTGTGTGAGGGGCTGGCCCTGTGGCTGGAAGCACACCTAGGCCAAGTGACTCAGGCAGCTGTAATCATGCATTGTTGCACCTGCTGACAAATAGGCAGAACTTCTATGTAAAGTGCAGGCTCTGCTGCATTTTTTGGGTGCTTTTTCATTTGTATGCTTTTTAGAGTTATTGTAAATCTGCATATAACTGTGTTCCATGTCTTTGCCTAATGCTAAATTATACCTGTTTTTCCTTATTGCTTTAAAGCATCAAGCTTTCTACAATAATACTGCATACTAGTCCGTTGAATATTCCACAGATTCCATAACCATATTCTTTCTTTTGGCCATTTAGGTTGCTTCTAGTTTTTTCCTGATAGAAATGGTGCTGTGTTAGCTATCATGCCTTTTCTGTATCCTGGCTAACTTCCTATATGTTGTTTAGATTTTGAAAAAAGGCAGTACTGGGAGTCTGAGGTTCCGTTCTGGGTGCTGGTTTGCTCTCCCAAGTGCAGAGCAGCCCCTTCTCCCGTGTTCTGTGCTCAGCGTCACTGCTTCCTCTGACTGCTGTTCCTGGGCTAGTTTCCAGTGCTCTCTTATCCCCCTTTTCCATCTGTCACTTATTCCTTCTGTGTCTGTCAACTGCTGGTTGAAAAGACTAGCCTTTTGTAAGTGTCACTGGGCAATTAGAGAATTACTTTCCTTCCATGGGGCAGACAGGACAGCTACTGGAAACCAGCCAGCTATAATGGTCCAGGATAGCTTTACTGTCTTCATGGCTCAACTGTGTTGGGTAGGGCTACTGCTTTTGTCTCAAGCTGTTCTTTTTACTCTTCAGACGATTGCCGTTAGCTCAGTCTCTGAACCGCTTTTTAAAAGCACATTGTGTACTATAAAAAATAATTTAATATCAGTTGGATAAATTGATATTGAGCATGCATCAGAATTTATTATAAGCAAGGCAATTAGCAGGTGACAAAAGAGTGTGCTAGTACAGAGAGGTATGAAATTGGAAGAGTTATATAGTTAAAAAGCAATGCCTGCAGAAGCAGTTAGCTTAAAAAAAACTATATAACACATTTGCTTTTCACAAAATCACAAAAACATGTCCTTACCCATTGTTAGAACAGAGGTCTGTGTCAGGATAAGCTGAAGTGCCAGGTGAGCCGGAATGCAGCTTTCTTAGCTTGGGGCCATTTACCTTGCCGTGATGGTGTTAAGATAAATCAGTTGGAGTAACCAAAGTTTTATGGCCTTGAGGTGGTTAGAGGATCATAACCAGGTGCTACTCACCAGTAACAACTTCTTGTTGGAGACTTAACTGGCAGTTTGTTTAATTTGAGAAACATGGGATGAATTATGATTCAGATCAGCTGCAAATAACAGAGAACCCTTATGTAACAGTGGCTTAGTCACGATTTCTTGTTCAGTTTTAAAAAAAAAGGCTGGGAGAATAGGCATTCCGTGGCTGGACTTACCAGCGAGCAAGAGAGGAATTTGTGTTACTTAGGAAAAATGGAGAATGGGTAGGGAAAGGCATCTGTTAGAGTCATCAACATTAATGTGTGTTCTTGTTTTTATCTCAGATTTAGAGAAATAGCAGGATCCTTAGAAGCAGCACTTACAGATGTCCTGGAAGATGCCCCAGGTAACTCTTTTAAAGTGATAAATGGCATGGTATCCTAAATGAGTTAATTCAGCTCTCCAAGTCGGCTAGATTGTAATACTCTGAGCATACTTTTACCATTTTCTGTCTTACAGTAAGTTGGACCTTAAAATT
>NW_016107357.1:11747479-11753535 GCF_001604975.1 Cebus imitator
TTTTTGTATTTTTAGTAGAGATGAGGTTTCAGTATGTTGGCCAGGCTGGTCTCAAACTCCTGACCTCAGGTGATTCACCCACCTTAGCTTCCCAAAGTGCTGGGAGTACAGGCATGAGCCACCATGCCCAGCCTGACTTCTTTTTTTAATAAAGTAAAAAGAGACCAAATAGTTTTGGTGTATAGAGTTTCTTGCTTTATAGAGATGAAAAAGGAGTAAGAATATAGGAAAGAGACCTCATTTTCATTCCTGAATATAACGTGTCCAGGGGATATGGCCCCTTCATGTGCTTATGTAATCAGCTGGTTTTTTTTTTTTTTAGCAAATTGGCTGTGATCTGCCTTCTTCCCAGGCTGAGGACTGGTCTGCATGGTCGAGGGTCAGGATGCTCCTGCCTCTCACATTCTAGTCTGTGAGTCATTCTAGACTCACAGCTGGAGCATGTGTCCTGGGCCTCCTGGGCCCTGGCCACCTATTGTGGGATGCTGGGCAGATAACAGTTGTAGGTTTGTGGACTTACCAGTACATGTTAGCATACCCTGACAGCCTCATTAATTTCTGTATTATGTATTCATTCCTAGTGACCATTGAAATACTGTGTGCTTATATCTAGGTTCCTCGACTTAAATTTCCACTCTTTTATGCAGCCAAATCTGTCATTTTGAATCAAGTTTAGCCTCAGAGTTAGTTTTCATCTGTCTTTGCCAAAAATGGTCATATCTAGTTAAGTACTTCTATAGAAATAAGAATGTTGAGATAGAGGAAGACTCTTGTGAAACTGGACGAATTTGAAACTGAAGTTTAAACCTTTGCACATGATTGTGACTCCAGCCCATGCTTGTTGATTTGGTATAAAGTGCCTATTAAACATTACTTCTGAATGCTATATATATTTGACATTTATCCAAACACCTGGGAGATAGTGTCACGTAAAACTATGTGTGGTATGAAGGATGTGGTAGGGAACATGGATTGTGGCCACTCCTTATCCCTGTGCCTCCAATAGCTTTGTTGACCACATGGTTTTCTTCAGAAGGCCACTTTCTTTACCTTTGAATCATACATCAAAAATCTCACATTAGATTATAGCCTAAAATTGCCTGAAATTCTTTAAATATATGTTCTTATTGTTTTTTCTGTAGCTGAAAGTCCATATTGCCTTTTGGCTTCTCACAGAACATGGAGCAGCCTTAGGAGGTGTTGGTCAGATGAGATGTTCTTGCCGTTGCTGGTGCATCGCCTGTGGAGACTCACGCTGCAGATTCTGGCACGATACTCTGTGTTTGTCAGTGAGGTAAGGGCTGGCTGTGGAGCTCATCCATAATCAATACTGATAAAAATTAAAGATATGTTAGGCTAACTCCTTGAGTAAGATTTTTTTTACTGCCATGTTGTCATGAGAGGTTAATTTAGAGGACAATAGTCTGACTTTCCAAGATTGTCTCCAGCTCTGTTTCTGTGTTTCATTTTCACTCCTGTAAGCATTGTATTTAGAGTTGTCTATTATCACAGACTTGTTTTGTTGAAAAGCACCACTCTGATAAGTCCATTTTTTTCCTTCTCAAAACCAGAATCTTTGAACTGCCTCCAGATTTTAAAAAAAGATGTTATTTTAATTTTAAGATGATTATGATGCTTAGAAATAAAAACATATGCATTTTAGTACTTAATATTTGGAAGTTTACAAAATGATATTGTCATCAAGATAAAAAGGTATTAAAATTAAGTAATCTTTTCTTTTTTGAACATCCTTTCCCCTTTTCAAATAATCAAATGTATTAAATATCCACATGCCCCTGATGACTTATTAATACTCTACAAAAAGCCAGAAATTCTGGATCCACAAGAGCGTTGGTGCAGCCCAGTGCTGAGCACCAGCCCACAAGTCCTTCCTAGAGCCTTGGAGTGCAGTGCTGCCCTGCCTCTGGGGACAGCGCGAATGACAGACACTCAGGTAAACCAGTCATCTCAGTGTGAGGAGAATGCAGAGGAGATGCGTTCTAAAAAATAAAAGAGATAACACGGAGAAAACAACACACTTTGAATAAAAGCTTTGTTATTTGGAGTAGGAAAGGAACCCAGTCCTCCTCTTGCAGTGTATTTTAATGGAAAGAGCATCGGCTTTGGAGTCAGTGTCAAACATTGGCTCTTCAGCTTTTTAATTCTGTGGACTTGGAGAAATTAAGCTGAGTCTTCATCTGGAGAATGGGAAAACAGCTTCTGTACGTGGCTGTTGTGAGGATTGATTTGGACTAAAGTTCCTGTCAGTTAATGGGAGTCCAGTGAAATCTAGTTTGTCTTTCCCTTTTGCCTTCCCTCTGCCCAGAAGGGTCTTAGTAGACCACCCTGGGCCATCAGCTGTTCCTGAAGACCACCGTATGATTCCCCTGACAGATTGGGGTCAGTACGATTATCCACTTAGGCTAAGCACGCGTTCTTGCTAGCCAGGAATTTTCTGTTTATCTCTAATTGATCGCTTTGCCCTGAATGTATATTATCCCACTTCTGTCCCATTCTTTTCTTGATGCTAGCATACTTCTCTTTGATTTTCCCCTTATAAACAATGTTATGCAAAGAATATTTTGTGTTTTGTGTTTGAAGGTTTGGATTTTATCCTTATTAATTATAATTACAAATTTATTATGGTATGTTATTTACCTAATATAATTTGCTTTTTTTTAAAACTGTGATGTCCCCAAAGTTAATTTTATTGTGGTTTGGGCACTTTATTTTTACATGTTTTTTTTTTTTTCCTTTTTGTCACCAGACATTAAACAAGTTCCAGAAGGTAAATATACACAGGGCCATAGTTTGTCCTTATTTATCTATTAGTGCTTCACTCCCTCCTGTAGAGATACAATATGATGTACTGTTATTAGTAACTTCTTACTGAATGGTATGTCGACAGCTAGCATTTAATGATGCGCTGTTGATGCACACACATGTAATATACAAATGCTCATGTATCTTGCTCGTGTAAAGGTAGTTAATCAATGAAATTCTTTTTCAGCTTTCACTCAAGCCCATTTCTAATGAAAGTCTCAAAGAGATCAAAAAACCTTTGGTAACTGGTAGCAAAGAACCTTCCATTACCCCAGGAAACACCGAAGACCAAGGAAGTGGTCCGTCAGAAACAAAGCCTGTGGTTTCCATTTCCCGCACTCAGCTTGTGTATGTGGTTGCAGACCTGGACAAGCTTCAGGAGCAGGTAAGCCTGTGTCCCAGAAGAATTCCAGGTGCTTGGTTTAATGTTTTCACAGAAGGTAGTATGTGTAAAAGGCAAGCACCATTGGGTCTTACAGGTCTTAAATTGTGGGGCCCATAGGTACCCCAAGAGAGAACCACTCACGTCCCTTTCTAGGTGTCTTTCCAGCTGTCCCTGACAGATCATGTCTATTTGGGGTTTCCAAGAGCGTGCGTGTTTCCTCCTTGTGCGGCGTGCGTTCTGTTATTGTATTCACCTCCACCTGCTTCCTTTTCAGTAGTGATGTGACAAGCTGGAGCAGCCATGCTCCCCTCCCTTTTTGTTTTTTTTTCTATTAGCTCACCTTTTATTCTGCTCAAGCAATCTTCAGTGGGCTGGATTTTAGTTATTTTACATTCATTTATCTGATATCTTCTGTTGATGTTTAATCATCAGCTATACTTTGAAAGTGCTAAAATATTAAAACTTCTTCCTCTATTTTCTCTGTATAGATCCATATGTTTTTTCTTTTAACATTAACTCGGTGGGCTGAATTTAGTGGTTAAGTCCCCTGATACACAGTTCTGCTTTCCTCAAGTTTAGATATTTTGTGGTGCTTGAATAAATACTGTTTTGAATTTTAAAAGTTGCATGTTTTCAGTAAGAATATAGTCTTTAGCATGAGCTATTTTTGTATTATGGAGAGCAATAGAGTAGAAAATGTTTTTGCTTATTCTCTGTGCCTGTTAGCAGCCATTAAACCATGTGATTTCCCATGTTGTTGAAATCTTTTTATAGTGAAAGCATTAAAACTCTTTCTTTCCTTTGATGAAAATTACTGAAAGTCCTGATTTTAGGTTCACCATTCATTAGCAAATTCTAGAGTTTGTAGATGCAAATAGAATTGCCACTTTCTTTGATTTATAATAAGTAACTGAATATATAAAGTGCATATTTATTTCAGCTTCCAGAACTCTTGGAAATAATCAAGCCAAAACTTGAAATGATTGGCTTTAAGAATTTTTCTTCTATCTCAGGTAAAAATGAATCTTGACTAAGCAAATCTTTAAGAAATGATTTAAAATTTTCAGAGACTGAAGGGTATATTTAAATTAACACTTTCCTCTGTAGTTGTAAATCCTTGGTTATTTCTCTGTTCTGTTCTGATTATAACTTCCCTAAATAAGATGTTTTGTTTAATTCATTTGATCTGATTTATTATAGTACACACTGTAAATGCTGTGAGAGTATTTTCAATGAAGTTCGTGTCTGGGCCTGAGCAGGATGGTTAAATCCAATCTTTAATCTCAACAGCAGCCCTGGAGGACTCCCAGAGCTCTTTGTCAGCCTGTGTGCCCTCCTTGAGTAGCAAGGTCATCCAGGATTTAAGTGACTCTTGCTTCAGTTTCCTAAAAAGCGCCCTGGAGGTTCCCAGGCTTTACCGAAGAACCAATAAGGTCAGCGCTATTCATGGGGGAGAATTTTGAGGTGGGGAAGTATGTATTAGGAAAGCTAAAGAGGAAGGGAGGAAGCTGTGGGTTCCAAGGTTGCCTGAGGCAGACTGAGCTCATCCCATTCCGAGAATGGTGTTGATGAAGAAAGAAAGGTTCTACAGGGGTACTCAGGGGCTCTGGGCCACACACTGAAAGTTAGACCTTTCCCATCCTGTCCTAAAAGTTTTTAAGGATATACTCAATTTCCTTTTGGCCTTAAGGAAAAGTATGTTTTTCAGAAGAAAACATTTTAATAACGTTTTAAAGTCCTATACATTTTTGTCTCCATATCTGGCATTCTGCACTTTATATCTTGTTCCCTCTTGTTACTGGAAGTATAGGTGGCCCCTCTGTCCCCAGATTCTGCATCCACAGAGTCAACCAACTGTGGATCAAAAATATTTAGGAAAACAAATAACTATAACAATAAAAAATAATACAGGCGAGATGTAGTGGCTCACACCTATAATCCCAGCACGCTGGGAAGCCGAGGTGGGAGAATTGCTCACGCCCAGGAGTTTGAGACCAGCCTGGGCAGTGTAGTGACATCCTGTCTCCACACACACAAAAAAGTTTTTATTAAAAAAATACCAATTTTAGTAATCAGAAGAATTATTTAAACTATACTGAAGACTCTGCATAGGTTATGCAAATATTATGCCATTTTATATTTGATCTTTATGGTCTGATTTGAAGCTGCCAATGCAAGTGGGAGAGAGAGACCTATTTATATTGCCAAATATGTTATTTTTCTTTAGTAATCTACCAATTCTCCCTTTCTATTCAATAGACTATTACAGTAATATATTCATTAAGAGTTTGTGTTATGAGTCAGACACTGTGCTAGACACTTTACGTAGTCTTATTATCCTCCTACAAAGTGGGTGCTAGTATTGTCATTTGCAAATGAAGAAACCAGAGCTGAGAAAGATTACATTACTGACCCTGGATCCTTGCTTCTCAAATGTTTTCTGGTGATCAGCGGCATTCACATCACCTGGTAGGAGCTTGCTAGAAAAGCACAATCCCAGAACTCAACCCTTCCACCCACTGCCCCCCAACAGAATTAGAACCTGATTTTATGAGATTGCCAGGTGGCCGCTGTAGACATGAAACTACGGGAAGCAGTGCCCTCGTCTCAGTGTGCTGAGCTGTGGGTGGCTGCACCAGCCAGCACCTGAAGCCAGCCTGGCTCCGGATGTCACCGTCTTGTCCTGGTTCTTCTTACTGTCTCGTGTTCTCCAGGCAGCTTTCTGTGGACCCCAGTGTTACTTTTGGGAGGGATGGAAATTGACCATGTCACAAAACTAGAGCATTAATAGTATCCTTTTGGACTTGAGGTCTTGAAACTTACTCTGTTTCTTTTTTTTTTTTTTTTT
>NW_016107357.1:11753545-11766864 GCF_001604975.1 Cebus imitator
TTTTTTTTTTTTTTTTTCCTATGCCTCTTTATCTTCTACCAACATCATTCCAGGAGGTCCCAACCACAGCTTCCTCCTATGTGGACAGTGCTCTGAAGCCCTTATTCCAGCTTCAGAGTGGACACAAGGATAAGCTCAAACCAGCAATAATTCAGCAGTGGTTAAAAGGCGCCCTCAGTGAGAGCACTCATAAGTAAGTAAATTAAAAGTAGACCTTGTGGGCCTTGCTTAGAAGAGTCTGCGGCAGAAACCCCCAAGGCCATTGAGCACTGCATGTAGATAAGGCAGTGAGACTGTGGATGAGTCAGTGTGGTCCCGCTGCAGTTGGCTCCCTCCCTCCCCACATGCGCTGGGCGTGTGCACAGTACCCCCGAGTCTCTATGTTCCCTGCAGGTGCTGTTCTCCCAAGTCCAGCCACATTCTTCTTGGAGGCCCTTTCTTTGCTCAGGCCCTGTCAGTCCAAAATGGCTCTAATCATACCAGATAATCAAAGGACTTAGGTTCGTGAAACCCTTGTAATCAAGGAAGAGAAAACATACATTTAAAAGTTTAATTATACCTGACAAGGAATCAATTCCTAAAACCTTTAAAATGCTTAAGTGTCTTTGTCTAATGAAACCCACTTTTCCCAACTCAAAAAGTATGTTACTCAATTTTGTTATTGATTTTATTAATTATTTTGCAGTAGTATTTTATTTCACTTATTTTACTTAAGATTTAAGCTAGCCGGGCGCGGTGGCTCACGCCTGTAATCCCAGCACTTGGGGAGGCTGAGGCGGGTGGATCACAAGGTCAGGAGGTTGAGACCAGCCTGGCCAATATGGTCAGGTGAAACTCTGTGTCTACTAAAAATACAAAAAATAACCGGGCATGATGGTGCACACCTGTAATCCTAGCTCTTCGGAAGGCTGAGGCAGAAGAATCACTTGAACCCAGGGGACGGAGGTTGCAGTGAGCTGAGATCGTGCCACTGCACACCAGCCTGGGCAACAGAGCGAGACTCCATCTCAAAAAAAACACAAAAGAAAACTTTAAGCAGCCATTTGTGGGTTAATTTAGAACATAACAATGAGGTATGATAGTTTTTGTGGGCAAATGTATTTCAGATGTCAAGTAGCCAACTTGTAAACAAAGCTTTGAAATATAACTCATTTATAATTTGAAAATTATATTGAGAGTATTTTGAAGGCAATGAACTTTATTTAAAATTCTGAAATACTTTTATATTCCAAAAGATGAACTGTTCCTAGAACTGATTGGAAATGAACTTGTTACTTGATCTGGGGCATGAGGTACAGATGTCCTCCCTCAATATATGAAAGGCAAAATTGGTCTATGGTTTTCTCCATATTCAGGATTAAAATTTTAAACAAAATTCATACACATACACATTTCTTAAATTCTGAGGGAATGCCATGTTGACACTTAAGACCATAATACACACACACACACACACACACACACACACATACACACACATATATACATATATATATATATATATATATATATAAAATGATCTTAAGAAACTTAAATACTTACCATGGCTGAATTTTCGTTGGAAATGAATTTTTATCTTAAAAACCTTTTTTTGGTCCACAATAAACTCTATTTGGTGTTACACACCAATGCCTCTTTTCACCAGTAAATGTGTCTTGTGCTCAAGGTACTATGAAACTGTGTCAGATGTACTGAACTCTGTGAAGAAAATGGAAGAGAGCCTGAAAAGGCTGAAACAAGCCAGAAAAACCACTCCTGCCAACCCCGTTGGTCCCAGTGGCGGCATGAGCGATGATGACAAAATCAGGCTGCAGTTGGCCCTGGATGTTGAGTACTTAGGAGAGCAGGTAACCATCAGCCGCCGGCAGTTCCAGCGAGCCTGACACCGAATTCTGGAGCCAGGCAGTTAAGAGAAGCTGTTGCGATGGCTACGGCTTGGCTTCCCCGGTTTTAAGGGTAATAGGAGTCAGGGCTTCCAAATGACCTTGCCCCTAGGCAATATGAGAAGGAAAAGCGAGAAGAAAATGGCGAGTTCCCTTTGTGAAGTCCAGTGGCGTGCTCTCTGGTGCTGTTGCATCTGCTTGGTTCCCCAATGCTTGTGCTCACAGAGCTCACTATGCTGGGACTTTCTGGTCCAGTGCCTGATACCTAATTGGTGCTAACCCCAGGCTTTTTAAATATTTGCTGGTTTAGCTTAAAATAACTGAAAGCATTATCCCTCTATGATGCATGAGAAATCCCTTGAGCACAACTTCTCTGCTTCCCTGCTTGGCTTTTATAGGTTTCCTATAAAACACAGATTTTGGAGTTATGGCTGAACATTAATGAGGATATTATCACTTAAGAGGTGATATGGATAATGTGCAATGAATGTCTTTTCGTTTTCACTGAGGTGAAATCCTCACAGCATCATAAAACCTCTGGATGTTCAGAAACTGGCCTTCTCACCTGTTAAGGTTTCCTACATAGTAGTAGGTCCTCAAGGGAGGCCTTTCCAGAGGGGAAAAAAAAGTGAAATCAAAGTTTCCGTAAGAGGACACTTGGTAGTGATTTGGAGAACTGAGACAATGTTAATACAAAAAGCAGAAAAGAAAAGCAATCAAACAAGACACTTGATTTTCTAGCTCACTAAGGAATTTCTTTTATACATGCTCATCACTGAAAATTCAACTTCTGTCTGCTTTCAGATGAATTTACAGATGCATCCTGGCAAAAGTCAGCTGCCATGTTTATTTGACAAAAAAACCTAAGACTTTTTACAAGCCAGAGAATATGTTATAGAAACATGAACAGCCAACGAACAAAAGAAAGGGCAGGAAGGAAGGAGAGTGGGATAGGGAAATAAGAGGAAAGAGAAGGGAAAGAAAAGGTGCTCCGCAGTCCCCAGGACAAACCACAAAATGCTGAGAGACTTGGTGTGTGTCTTTCCAGATCTTCCTGTGTGTATGTGGGTGTGTGTGTGTGTGTGTGTGTGTGTGTGTGGTACATGTGTTTATATGTATGGATGTATATGTCTCGGGGTGTGTGTTGTTGTTGTTTTTAAACAAAAGTGGGAACATAGTGTGCCATGTCTTTGTGACCAAAATAATCCATGGTAGTTGCTGTGCCGGACAAAGTGTTTTCAACTCATCGGATTCTAAAAGGTTTTTGTGATATGTTAAGAAACTAAGAGCAGACCAGTCCTTTCTTGAAAATTCTTTACTTAAAAAATAGTGCACTTTTTAATTTCTTCCAGTGTGGATTTTCTTTTCTAGAATTTTTGTTAGGCCCACAAAAGAGGCTCTGATCCTGTCTGATTTGATGGATTGAGATAAATTAACATACTGGCTTCTTAGAATGCTAAGTGTTTGACCCCAAAACCTCACATTTTACAACAAGTTTGCTCTAGAGGAAAAATATCCTGCAAGTCTTCCGGGAACTGTCTTCTGGATGGAGATTCTCTGTTTTTTATAAGAATCTTTTTTTCCTCACATTCAAGCTTAAATTGAAGTAACCTAATTCATTCTCATGGCCTTTGCAGATACAAAAGTTGGGACTGCAAACAAGTGACATAAAAAGCTTCCCAGCTCTCACAGAGCTTGTTGCTGCTGCCAAGGACCAGGCAACAGCGGAGCAGCCTTAAGCATCTTGCAAGACCCGAGGGTAGATTCTCAAGCAAGAGGAGAGTTGGGCCTCCAGGCCGAAGGGGAGAAAGTGACTCTGTTCTCTCAGCAACCGTCCGTAGTGAAGAAGAGCTTCCAGCAACACGCCCATGCGTCTTCTCTCAGCGTATTTGGGTCTTTCTTTGCCCAAAAAGAACACAAAAGCCTTTTTCCATTGTATGGAAGATAGTTTTTAAGACATTTGAATCTTTCTACTATAGTTTACAGAACAAATTATTTTATTTTTATTGTAAATCTTAGTGTGGAAGAGCTGATTTCTAAAATATGATTGAAGTAAATATATACGTATGAATATAGAGTCGTCTCCCTGAGCCTGCAGTTGGAAGTGACGACTGCAGTGGAGTGATGTTCTGTGCAGAAACGCCCTTCTCTGAAATGAAGAGAACTCCTGGGCTTTGTAGAGTGGCTATGGGAGGCCGTCCTCCACTCCCACTCAGTGTGAGAGCAGTGCTTCTGATCCTGCTGTCACCCAGACATCTGTCAGGGGCCTGCACCAGTAGGAAAGATCTACTTCCTAAATAAAAGAAGTGTCTCCCATGAGTGTGTGCTCCTTTTCTTTGGGAATCCCCCACCGGGGATCTACTCCTCGTCCCTCATGCACTGTAATGACACACGTTCCCTTCCAGGCAATGCTCATCTTAGCACCGATGGGAAGGATCCTGACCGACACTGACTCTTTACACACGCGGGAGTTCCTTTCCTTGGAGGGGTAGCACAGGCACCTTCCTTAGGAGTCAGCAGGCCCCACCCTTCCTGGCAAGCTTGGAGGGAAGGCAGACTGCCCTGAGAAGAAGACCTGGGAGCACCGGGGAGAGGCACTCCAAGACTGGTTGGTTGGTTTAACTCACATGGCCAGCATGGAGCGCCGTGCAGCCCACGCCTCACTGTGACTTCAGCCCTCCCAGCCTGATGAGGACCTGAAAGCAGCTGTGTTGAGTCCTTAGCCTTGTGTTCCTGTGCATCTCAGTCCCTTTGTTCACAGGTCAGCTGTAGGGAGAGGAAGGAAAAGAAGTAAACAGTAGGGAATGAGAGCAGGTCCTGCAGGCGTGAGTTCTTTAGCACAGACCAGGATGAGGAGGGCTAGAGGAATCAGAAGAAACCCCAGTGATGAAAGCACCAAGAGCCAGGTGGGTGTGGAGTCCCAGGGGCTTCCACGAAGCCCCCAGCCCACCACCAAGAGGCTGGTGACAGAGCCTGGACAGTGGCCCCCTGTGTAGAGGGCATCTGCTCTGGACTTAGCACCAGAGGCCCTGCCCCTGAAGGGGTAAGTGTCCAGTCCTGCAATTCAGTGTTGGGAAATTTGGTCAGTGACAGAACCATGGGAGAGAGACAGAGAAGGGATTTCTTCTCAGGACTTGACCTCCCTGGAGTGGGAGCCGGCTCAACTGGCAGGGCTCTGGTGGGGTGGGGTGCGGTGCGGTGCCATCAGCAGGGGGCCATTGGAAGGAAAGGCATGCAGTGGGGAAGCGAGAATAACTGGAACCCGTGGGGATAAATGGAGCCCGCATCTGGCGCTGGCTGCCTCCTGCTCTACCCAGTTCTGTGATGGGGTGATACGCAGAGGAAGCTGCACGGGCACTTGGCCCAGGATTCAGGGAAGCTGAAGGAGGAGACCCAACGGGGGCTCGGGGAGTTGCAGGCCCGCCTCCTGCCCCAAGCCAGCAGGAGAGCCTGCAGCTCTGGGCCATCGTGCCGGGCTGCAGCAGCCTGCTGCGTGTGAGCATGTGGCCACCTCACCCCGCCTCCTGCGGCTGTTTCCTGTGGCCAAGGCCAACCTCACACCGTCCCAGCAAGGGAGTCGTGGGGAACACCGGTCCAGCCTAGCTAAGCTGATCAGCGCAAAGCTGCCTCAGTAGCCACATGGAGCCAAGCTACTTCCTCCATCCCAGCCTTCATCAGTACACCTTAATGTCTGTCCCCATCTCCCTCAGTGCTCTGCCCCTCTCATTTGTTTGAGAGCATAGGAGGAGAGGATTACAACTTGCCAGCCCTTCCAATCCAGCATTGTTTCCATTTTACAGATGAGGAAACGGACAGCCTAGGTCATCAAGATAACTCATAAGTAGGATTTAAACCCAGGCAAGATCGTTCCAGAGCCTCGGTTACTAACAGGTAATTCTCCATCCCTAATAACAGTACAACAAAGAAGTTGACAGGGATTGGAACACAAGTCATTGATTTCTTTGACCCTATCAAGCCCCAGGCTGGTCACACCGTCTTTCTCAGTGACAGCCTTGATGCCATAACACCTATTTCTAAGAAACAAGAATCTTTGGGTAAAGAGTGAAAGGCTTTAGAGCATTTGTCCGTGGCTTCCCCAGAACATCTTTCTCTGGTATATGTTTTATTTGCTTTGCTTTGGAGAAATTACTGTTGAATAAAGCGTAAAGATGAAATAATACTTATGTACTGTAAACCTGTCATTATTTTCAATTTTTTAATATATAGGTTCAAAAGAGGCCATCACCCATAGGGGAAGTTTCTTTTCTGTTCTACTATAACGCTGCTGGGGAGGCAATGAGTAGGTCATTTGGGGACTCCCACTGACTGGAAGTCGGCCATCTCTGTCCTATGGCTTCCAAATTCACCCTTGGAGAACCTCCTGCGTTCATTTCTAGGGCCGCCATAACAAATGACCACAACGGTGTGGTGAGTTAAAACAACAGAAATGCATTCTTTCACCGTTTTGGAAGCAGAAGTCTAAACACGTGGAGTCAGCCGGGCTGTGCTCCCCTGCAGGCTCTAGGGAGGTTCTTCGCCTCCTCCAGTGTCTTGCGGCTCTAGGTGTTCCTTGGCTGTGGCAGCATCACTCCAGCCTCTGCCTCCGTCTTCACATGACCTTCTCCCCTTCTGACTGATGGGGACACTGTCATCGGATTCAGGACCCACCCGGATAATCCAGGATGACCGCATCTTGAGATCTCTTGTTTCATTACATCTGCAAAGACCCTTTTCCAAGTATCTTCACATTCACAGGTACCAGGAGTTGGCACGTGGGCATATCTTTTTGGAGGCCACCATTCAGCCCGCTCCCTCTCCACTACAGCCTACCAGAAAGGGAGAAAATCGTGAGGGGGACACCCAGGGTGTGGCCCCACATGAGAACTGCACAGTCTGGCTGCCCATGGCTTCATCATCCTAGTGATGGAATAAAAGCAGGGGTCACTCAGGAACGCTAGTGTAGGAGGTAAGGGCTGATTTTCCTTTGCAGTGTCCTTCTCAATAACTGTGAAGCTCCCTGGTACTGGGGTGTAGATGTCACTAGGTACAGTAGTTGGAGCCAGCATGATTGAGCCGTCGACAGCATGGACACCTCCATGCTGTGTTTGTGTCTCAGAACTCAAAAGCAGTGATTAACTGCAGATGCTGATCTGTTGGATTCTTTCTTTTTTTTTTTTTTTTTTTTTTGAAACAGAGTCTTGCTTTGTCGCCCAGGCTGGAGTGTAATGGCATGATCTCAGCTTACTGCAACCTCCACCTTCCAGGTTCAAGTGATTCTCCTGCCTCAGGCTTCTGAGTAGCTGGAATTACAGGCACGCTGCCACCAGCTAATTTTTTTGTATTTTTAGTAGAGATTGGGTTTCACCATATTGGCCAGGATGTTCTCAGTCTCTGGACCTCATGATCTACCTGCCTCGGCCTCCCAAAGTGCTAGGATTATAGATGTGAGCCACTGCGCCCTGCCTGAACTGTTAGATTTTAAAGCAAGATCTGTTAGGGGTCCATATTTGAAGGCAGCGTTATTTTCTCTGTTCATGGCATCTGAACACATCTGGTATATGTCTCCCTCTCTATCAGGAGCCAGACAGTCCAGATGGTTCCAACAGTTTGTGAAAAGCAGGCCTTTGCCAGTTGGCAGTCCTCTCTCTGTGTAAGACCTCAACCTCAGCGCCCTAAGCGAAACTGTCCTTTGAGATGTGCAGACATTCCTGGTTCTGCCTGTGAGTCTCAGTTTCTGCCCTGAAAATATCCTGCTGCTTTTGGTCAGCCACTAAGCTTCATGTTGGATGGCTGTGAATATCTGTGAATTGTTGAGTGAAGGAAGTATTACCTTCATTTGGTTGTGAAAGTCTCTCCATGTTCCACTCAACCCTCAACTGGTTTTCACGTGGAGACTAAATTTCAGAACAATCAGGATTCTCATTTTTCCTTAGCTCTAATCTTGAATTAAGATGTATTATTGGCCGGGCACAGTGGCTCACACCTGTAATTGCAGCACTTTGGGAGGCCAAAGTGAGCGGATCACCTCAGGTCGGGAGTTCCAAGACCAGCCTGGCCAATATGGCGAAACCCTGTCTCTACTGAAAATACACAAATTAGCCAGGCGAGGTGGCGGGTGCCTATAGTCCCAGCTACTCAGGAGAATCACTTGAATCCTGTAGGTGGACATTGCAGTGAGCCGAGATCTGTACTCCAGCCTGGGCAACAGAACGAGATTCTATCTCAAAAAAACAAATGTATTATTAATCTTCAGAGTGACAGTCTAACTGTTTAAATCTCTCGTGTAATCCAGCTTGATGGCGTGTTGGGACCTGATTGACCCTCCCATCCTAAACAACTGAAAATCAACACCGTATGAAACAGCACTGCTCAGTGTTAGATGCCTGCAGTTTGCAAGGTCCCAGAGTGAAGGGGCAGATCAGGAGTCTTGTGATTTCCTGGCGTCTCACATGGAGGGCCTCCGGATGCACAGGAGCATGCAGAGCCCAGCCGCTCCCTGAGAGGAGGCAGTGTGGAGTTTGGGGACACTGTGTAGGCTGGAACGGAGGGTGCGGAGTAATGGAGAGGAAAGAAGTCCGTGGAGCGTTGTTTTGCTTTTATAGCTGGGTATTGACCAGCCTGCCAGTGTGAAGAGGCTGTTAAGTCCAAGGAAAGAATCGCCAGAAAAGAGCAGGTAGAAAAAAATCCCCACAGCAAAAGGAGCGTGGGAAGAGTGTGTCCACAGTGAAAGACGTGGAGGGTGGGGTTACAGCCCCAGCAGTGGAGCCAAATTAACCCGATGTAAAGGGCTGCTCTGAAGCCACCTCACAAAAACATAGAAGCAAGCCTCAAAGGATGGCGCTCACTCCAGGTAACTTTCTGTTTTTAATTTTAGCTGCAGGGGGTACATGTGTAGGTTTGTTATGTGAATCTATTGTGTGATGCTGAGATTTGGGCTTCAGTGGAACTCTTTACCCAAGTAGTGAACATAGTAGCCAGTAGATAGTTTTCCAACCCTTGACCTTTTCTTTTCCTCCCCTTTTTAGAGTCTCTGGTGTCTGCTGTTTCCATATTTATGGCCCAATGTGTACCCAGTGTTTAGCTCCCACTAGTAAGTAAGAGCATGTGGTGTTTGGTTTTCTGTTCCTGCAGTAATTCATTTAGGGTAATGGCCTCTGGCTGTATCCGTGCTGCTGCAAATGACATGACTTCATTCTTTTTTATAGCTGCATAGTATTCTATGGTGTCTGTGTATCACATTTTCTTTATCCAGTCCACCATTGATAGACACCTAGGTTGCTTCCATGTCTTTGCTATTGTGAATAGTGCTGTGGTAAACATACGAGTGTATGTGTGTTTTTGGTAGAATGGTTTCTTTTCCTCTGGGTGTATATGCAGTAATGGATTGCTGGGTCAATAGTAATGCTATTTTTTGTTGTTGTTGTTCTTTGAGAAATCTTCAAACTGCTTCCCACAGGTGCTAAACTAACTTAAAATCCCAGCGACAGTGTATGTGTCCCTTTTCTCCTCAGCCTCACCAGCACCTCTTGTTCCTTTGATTTTTTACGAGTAGCCATTCTGACTGGTATGAGATGGTATCTCATGGTGGTTTGATTTTCATCTCTCCAATGATTAGTGATGTTGAACATTTTTCATATTTCTTGGCTACTTGTGTGTCGTCTTTTGAGAGGTGTATGTTCATGTTCTTGGCCCACTGTTTAATGGGGTTGTTTTTACTTGTTGATTTGTTTAAGTTCCTTATGGATTCTGCGTATTAGACCTTTGTTGGATGCATAGTTGCTAATATTTTCTCCCACTCTGTAATTCATCTGTTTCCTCTGTTGTCAGTCTGTCCCTCTCAGGTTTTGCTGCCAAGTGAGAAATAAAAATCTTTCTGTTTTTCAAACTCACTTACTTCCTCAGAGGCTGCTGACAGCATCCCTGACCGTGGTCTCATGCCCCGCCGAAATTGCAAATTGACTGCAATTATGAGCGGATTGGAGTAATTGTGAGTAATTGCTTTCTCTAGGAGGTAGGCACTTGCAACTCCAGGAAGACTTAGATTTCAGTGAAAAAAAATTTCTGAGAAATTGACCTGTGGAATTAAGTGTGTGTGTGTGTGTGTGTGTGAAGTAACCTGCAAAATGTTAGTATTTTGTATCCTTGTAATAGCTGAGAGATCTATCCTGACCCAACTTCCCATTTGCAAGTGCACAGAAAACAGCTGGAGAACAGCGCCGGATAGCAACTTTATACTCCTAGCGACTTCCAGAAACCGAAGCAGCCTCTCTAAGTAGCAGAGATTGGTTTGTCGACTGCCAGCCGCCATTTAAAATAAAGTCACAAACTTAAATGCTCTGTTTTTCCAGCACATGGCTGAGCTGTCTCAGGTCATTATGAGCAACTTCCAAGACTGGACCTCGTGTAAAATTGCAGATTCTGACTCTGTAGGTCCAGGAGGGCCTTGAGAAGCAGCATCCTAAGAAGCTCCCAGGGCAGCCGCTGCGGCTGCAGGTCCAAGTGCCACACTTTGAATAGCGAGACCTTAAGGCACTTCTGGTCTCTGTACTTCCAGTTCTCTCAAGAGACTTGGCATCCCGTAGCCATTTCGGAGAGACTGTTTGTGCCAGCTCTACCCCCTTTGAGGGTACAACAAGCCAGGAATCACTGAGAGCGGGACTGGAAGGTAACCTGAATAAAACTGGTGATGGGGAGTTATGACGAAGCCACCATGGGCCCTGCTGTCGCCAACAGAATCCCCTTGCCCTGACATCGAGCTAGGGAGGTGTGTTCAAAATCAGGGGAAGACTCTTGGGAACGTGAGGGGAGAAGGTGAGATTGGAAGGGCTGTTGTAATCCCCGTGGCAGATTTCACCTTAGTTCTGGTCGGCAGCTAACACATTGAACAGCTTGCTTATTTATTTCAATATGTATGGAAGGGAGGAAGGTCGAGGGCCTTACACACATAGGTAGGAGAGCATCACCATTGCTATCAGCCGATGGCCACGGGCCTGCTGGGTGCCCACCGCCTCTTTGGCTTGCCCCAAGATTCCGACTTGTGGGCCTAATCCTATGGAGGAGGAGCAGGCAGAGGCACTCAGCAGATGGGGAGAGGTTGCAAATATTTATTTGTGAGGATTTATTTCTCTATCTTCCACTATCGGAGCACAATACCAGCTATGTTTTGGCCCTGTGTCACCATGATGGGAGAAGTCCCCGTCTGCCTGGTTCCTTTCCCAGGCGCCGTGTGGGGTATGGGACCTTCCCTGTCGCCCTCTTCCCACCCCCTGTCCATCACACAGATGGCCACTACTGTTTATGAATGGAAATGTCCAGAGAAAAGCATCACCTAAAACTTCAAAGGACTGCTAAGTCCTGGCTCAGGCTTCCCATGGAAATTCCATCCCAAGTCCAGGAAAGCACTTCCGTTTACACAGCCTATCGGCCACATTGTATGCATCTCTTTGGCTGCCGAATGAAAGAATTTTGGGGGACTTATTGTTGTAAGACATTTATTATAACACAAGGGAGAACTAGCTGGCCATGGTTCCACATTCAAACAGAAATTCAGATGCTTGCATCTTTCATGTGTTGCTCAAAAATCACAAACATCTGTGGGGAAAACCAAGGTATTGTAGATACTACAGGAAGATCATGTTCTTACATTCAGGATGCTAAATACAAACTGAAGGCCATGCAGAAGTGTAATGCATCCTTTAATGTCAAAACCCAATTTTTCTTCTCTGCTTTAAAAGGGAACACTTTCTGTTTTCACAAACAAGTTGGTCGGGTCGAATTCTTTTCGGAACAGCAGTCCTGCGCTAAACACCGGTTCTTGCCTCCCCACCCCCATTCTCTAAAATAAATCCAGCAACCTGGGAGGAGGCGCATGTGTGCTGCTGCAGCCTTCTGCTGCCCACTCCACGCAGCACCACTTAGACCAAGGAGGAATGGCAGCTTTCCAGCTCAAAGTCAACTCATTAGAAGAAAAGGTGGGAGACTGGGGGTGACAAATCGCTGATTTGTCCAAGGTTGCTATCCACTGCTGGTCTTTGCCTCAAAGGCCAAGGGCAGAGGCCTTGCTGGGCAGGCGCTGTGTTCTGGGCCCTGGCCTCAAGCTGTGGTCAGCGGGTTGGCCACACGGCCCAGGAAGTACAGGGCAGTGGCATCTTGATCATACACAGCAAACAGGAATGGGTGGTTCAGGGTCAACTCCAGGACCTCAGGCCCCTTAGGCTGTTGGGTAGACTCTGTGGGCTCTTTCTCATCCGCTTCGAGTTCAAAAAAAATGCTGTTCAGCACCTGCAAAGCAGCAGACATGAGGATCATTCTGAGGGCGCACTGGGTGACCCAGGATGCTTGGGGCTAGAGGGCCGGCAAGGGCTCAGGACCTCTGTGATATGCACTGTCCTAGAAGAGGACATTTTCCAGCCTGCCAGGAGGATGCACAGTGTATGCCTGCCCCTCAGTGTAGGCAAGGGTGTGTCTGTGTAGATGACCCTCACTCAGCCACGATGGCCAAACTCACCAGCTGGCTCCCCCCCAACACACCCCACACATCCTCCCGTCTTCACGCTCCTCCCTGCTGGCCTGGGCAGAATTCCTGGCTCCCTTGGCTGTGGCCCACCAGTGTCAGTGCTTAGCTAACTTAGCACAGAGGGCTCATCCCGCCAGCCCCCGGAACTCTCACTTTCTCTCCAGAACCTAACAGAGGGCCCAGAGCATATAGGCACGTCCTGGATGTGCATGGTGCCACATGGCAGGGGGACATTCTGTCTGCTGCCCAGCATGTCCCTGAAGAAGGGGCTGGACCCACGGCACCAGGTCCAGGGCTGCTCACTCTCTTTCTCCCAGTTTCAACTTTGCTGTAGGATCCCTGGACGACCTGAAGCAAGGCCAGGCCCATGGACCACACCCCCAGCAGGAGACGGCAGAGCAGGGGTGGGGAGGGATTTGCTGCTCTGCACCTGGAAAGCCCCGAAATGCTCTGGCCACTTCTCTCCCACCCTTGGCCCTACTCTCCTCTCCCTCTTGCCTTCCTGCCCCATCCACAGCCGCCTCTGTGTCCCTTCCATCCACACCTCCACCCTGTGAACACTCCAAACCTGGTTCAGGCACCGACACAGGCTCGTGCGTACCTTTCCCACCCTGAGGTTGTCGTTGCTCATTTTTTGCAGGTTCAGCTCGGTGCCGAGAATGGTGGGCAGCTCAGCCTGGGCGAGCAGGTCCTGCAGGTCATAAGATCCTCGCAGCACCAGCCAGGGCATGGTCAGGCGGATGGCCCTGGGGAGGCAATGCACAGTTAGGACGGTTCCAGGCAACACAGCAAGGGCTCTCCCAGAAGCCAGGTGGGCATATGCTGCTTGCACCTGACCCTGACAATGGGGATGTTTGCCCCCTTCACCCAACTAGGTCATCCTCCCCCTTGGGGAAAATTTCAGCAAAACCTACAAAAAA